>NC_139566.1:26528901-27128901 GCF_965112155.1 Podarcis liolepis | reverse complement strand
CCCCCCCTGCACCCCCCATGCTACACCACTGAGCAAAGGTGCTTGTCTGGTGTCGCTAGCTATGTGCAAACATCCCTGAGAACGGCAGAGGCATTTATGTGCAAGAGAGGATCAAGGCCACGATTCAGAAGAGGCAACCCTTCTCCCTTGGCTTACCTTCGGAGAAACTTTCCCAGGTATAGGCATAGTAAACGAGGACAGCGATGAGGACAGGCGCTACGATCTTGAGCACCGCCATGGTTGTCTCTGCAGCCAACCATTAACCTCGGCTAGCTGGAGTTGTTTGGTGAGGTTCAGAAATCCATCCTTTGCCCTATGGCCACCCGAAGCCTTTCCCTGCTTCAAATTGTGCAATTTCTCCTAGCCTTGGGCACACAGCTCCACCTCTTGGCTCCAGGGCCTTTTACAACCGGCTGCAAAGACTGAACTTGTGAAAGAAACATCCTTCGCCTCCTCAAGTGGTCAGCACCTTAAAAATCCTGTGTGGTTGGAATCCGTCATGCGTCACACTCCCCTCTCTGCAGGCTCAGGTGTGGGTTCACAATGGCACAAAGTGTGTGTGGTGGCCTGGGATTCAGACTCGGATGCTGAACCAGAGGGATCCCAGCCTGCACAGGATTCCCCGCCTCCAGAACCAGCTGAGCCGGGGCTGGGTCATGAGCCTGAAGGGTCCTCACCTGTGTTGGATCCTCAGGTGCAGGCACCAGCTGAGTCTGCTCTGGCTCCTGAGGTGATGGAGGATCCATTGCCTGCAGGTGCTCCACTCTCAGCCCCGTCAGAGGAAGCTGAGGTTGCCTCTGGGTCTGATAGCCCTTCAGCCTCTCCTGAGCTACAGAGACTCAGGGCAGAGAGGCAGAGGGAACTAAGTTCCCGCAGGAGGAGTGCTCGCCTCCAGACCAGCACAGTGTGAAGCAGGGAAAGGCTTTTGGATGTGGGTGGGTGTTACTGTCAGTAGCAAACCTCACAAATGCTGTGGAGGCGAGTCTGTTGGTGCTAATGAGCTATTGGCCCACTACTCTCAACTCATTGGGGACTTTTTATTATTGTGTTAAGTTGTGGGTGAACATATCAGACGACACAGCGATTCTTCAAACAGCTCTTGCTTATTCACAGGCCAGAACAGAACTGAAGTGAAGGGTTCAGCCAGCCTGCTTATATAGAGCTCCACTACAACACAACTGTAACAACTTTCTGTAACTATCCAATCACCGAATGTCACTTTCAATCCCTTATTTGCATATGTGGACCTGAGTGAAAACTATCTACAGTATCCCCCTGCTGGCCCAGGGTGAGAACTTCAGTACATAACAGATTGCATTTGTACCCCACCTTCTCCTGTGAGGAGCTCAAAGGTGGCCTACATGGTTCTCCTCCTCCTCACTTAATCCCCACAGCAAGCTGGAAAGTGTGTAGGGGAAGGCGACCAAGATGATCAAGGGTCTGGAAACCATGCCGTATGAAGAGCGGTCGAAGCAGCTGGGTATACTTAGCCTAGAAAAGGGGAGACGGAGAGGAGATAGGATAGCCACCTTCAAATATCTGAAGGGCTGTCCCATGGAAGATGCAGCAAGATTGTTTTCTCCTGCTCCCGAGAGTAGGACTCAAACCAAAGGGTGCAAGTTACAAGAAAGGAGATTCCGACTAAACATCAGGAATAACTTTCTGATGATAACTGTTTGACATTGGAACGGATTCCTTTGTGATGTGGTGGACGCTCCATCCTTGGAGGTTTTTAAGCAGAGGTTGGATGGCCATCTGTCATGGGTGCTTTGGCTGAGATCACTGCATTGCAGGGGGTTGGTCTAGATCTAGATGACCCAGTGAACTTCAAGGATGAGTGGGAATTTGAACCCAGGTCTCTTCCAGGTCCTGCTCTCTAACCACTAGGCTACACTCACTTTCCTTTTTGTTGTTGTTGAGAAGTCTCCTCCATCACCTGTTTCAAAAGGTAAAGGGACCCCTGACCATTAAGTCCAGCCATGGACAACTCTGGGGTTGCGTGCTCATCTCTCTTTACTGGCCAAGGGAGCTGGTGTTTGTCCACAGACAGCTTCCGGGTCATGTGGCCACCAGGACTAAGCCGCTTCTGGCGAACCAGAGCAGTGCACGGAAACGCTGTTTACCTTCCCGCCGGAGCGGTACCTATTTATCCACTTGCACTTTGATGTGCTTTCGAACTGCTAGGTTGGCAGGAGCAGGGACCGAGCAACGGGAGCTCACCCCATCACGGGGATTCAAACTGCCGACCTTCTGATAGAACTTTCTTTATGTATGCCACAACAGCAGCAAGAATACTCATCGCAAAGTATTGGAAGACACTAGATCTACCCACCCTGGAAGAATGGCAGATGAAGGTGATAGAGTACATGGAATTGGCAGAAATGACTGGCAGAATCCGAGACCAGAGAGAAGAGACGGTGGAAGAAGAATGGAAAAAATTTAAAGACTATCTACAGAAATACTGTAAAATTAATGAATGTTAAAGGGATGTTGGATTGAAAACAAGCGGTGTTGGTTAAAAGATTAACAAGGATATGTAAATATGGATTGATAATGGTGGAAAATTTATATTTATTATAAGTTAAGATGTTGAGTAAGGATAAATGATAGAGGGTAAGGATTTGCTGAACTAAATATCTGAACTGGAATACAAAAAGGGAGGTGTGAGGAGGTCAAGAAACTAGTGAATGAAGTATAAGATATGAAAATACTAATCTTTTTTCTGTTTTGTTTTTTGGTGTTTTTTCTTTTTTTCTTCTATTCTGTTAACTGTTCTTTATTGTTTACCTCTATGTGTTTTGTTTTGTATTTTCTTATTCTTGTAGTTTTTTTGGTTTTTGTATTTTATGTTTAAACTTTGAAGCTTTTGATTGTTCAATAAATATTACTTTTAAAAAAAACACACAACAAACTGCCGACCTTCTGATCGGCAAGTCCTAGGCTCTGTGGTTTAACCCACAGTGCCACCTGCATCCCACAGCCTGTTTAGACACCTCTTAAAGGCAACCTCTTTTGCTTGGGCTTTCCACAGTTTTTAAAGCTGGACTGTGTTCCTTTAGTAACATAGGAAGCTATCATTGATCTGTCTAGCTCTGTACTGTCTACATCGACTGGCAGCAGCTCTCCAGGGTTTCAGACAGAGTTTTTCCAAGCCCAGCTTGAAACCCGGGACATTCTTCATGCAACGTAGATGCTTTACCCCCTGAGCTACATTGTGGCTTAGAATGTACTTTATAATGATGAGTTTAGTGCAGTGTTTCCCAACCACTGTTCCGCGGCACACTAGTGTGCCGCGAGATGTTTCCTGGTGTGCCGCGGGAAAAATTAAAAAATTCGAAAGATATATATTTTTTTTAAAGTCAAATTTTCGATTGGGGCGCCGTCACTAGATGACCCCTGGGGTTCCCTCCCTCCCTCCCGCTCTGCGCCTCCCTCCTCCTCCTCCGGGGAGGCCCTTCCTGGCTCTCGGCCAAGGCTTGGCGGCTGCCACTCACTCGCTCGCCCACCCGTCCCTCCATCCCTGCACCCGGCCTCTCCCCCTCCGTCCCTGGCGCGGGGGCTGCCGGGATCCGTAGTCCCCTCGCCCTTGGGCTCCGCGCCCGCGCGGGGTGCGCGAACTACGTTTCCCAGCGTGGCCTGGCGGGCCAGGCGTTTTGTTTGAAGCGCTCTTCTCCCGGCCATGGAATGAGCGCGGCGGCGGCGGCCGGGCGGGCAGGGGCTCTTCTGCGCAGACCCCGCGCAGCCTGCCTGTGCCCCCGCGGAGATCGGGCGGCAGGATGGAACCCAGGGATCCCCGCGGAGGCAGAGCGGCGGAGGCGGAGGCTGCCCCCCGGTAGGGCTGCGTCGGGGTTTTTTTATTTTTGCAATGCTGCATCCGCACCGGAGGTGACGCATCGGACCGCGGGGAGACCCCTTGGCGGGTGTGCAAGGCAATGCATGCGTGCAGGCGTTGCATGGAGTGCAGTGCAATGCAATGGCAACGCGGCGCCCTGCATGCATGCATGCAACTTCTACCGGCGCTCCGGACTTGGCAGGTGAGGGGGGTCCCCAGTGGGCGGCAGAGAGAGCCGGGAGGGCGAAGGGGAGCCGGGGGGGGGAGCAGCGCTGCTCCCCGAGCCGAGCCCGGGGGGAAACTTCGGCGTTGTTGCGCCGGGTGTTGGAAGCGGAGGCTGGCGGGGGCCCCTCACCTGCAAAACCTGGTCGCCTCTCATATATTTCGTGCATTGCATTCATCGCCCGCTTTCTCCTCCAAGGAGTTTCCGGGGGCGCGCGTGGTTCTCCCCGTGTTATCCTCGCAACAACAGCCCTGCGAGGTGGGTCAGGCGAGTGGCCCAAGGGAGCACCCAGGGATTGTCCTGGCCAGGTGGGGTGATTTGAACCCTGCTCTCTGCCCGGTCTTCGTCCTCATTTAGCCCCCACATGTGCATGACTGTGCATGACTGAGGTGTTCCCCCCTCGTCTTGGCTATGGTGTGAGTCTGTGCTGTTAATTAATGGGGTTCTGCCTTCGGAGAAGATGAGCCAGCCCTCAAGGAGGTGATTATGTAATTTGCTAGCAATTCATGTCCCTCCCGGCGTGACGCTGCGCGCTGACGTCACGGGGCTGTAATGGTGGTGTGCCTCGAGATTTTTTTCATGAAACAAGTGTGCCTTTGCCCAAAAAAGGTTGGGAAACACTGGTTTAGTGGTTTGCTATTGATGGTTTTATTGCAGTTTTCAATTTCTGTACACCACTTCAATATCTTAAAAATAAAAATCTTTAGCAGTCTACAAATGTCATTTAATATATAAATGTTGCACCCTCTGACCTATACAGGACAGTGAAATAAACCTTCCTCTCCACTCCCTCTTTAAGAACTCTGGAAGGTTCACACAGATAGGAGACCATTTAAATAGCAAGACGTAACTTGAAAGTATCTACTGTTAACTAGCTCAAGGCCACAATACCTCAAGGACTGCCTCTTCCCATATAAACCTACCCAGAGCCTGAGATCATCTTCTGAGGCCCTTCTTCATGTGCCTCCTCCTTGAGAGGTGCGGAGGGCGGCAACACGAGAACGGGCCTTCTCTGCAGTGGCTCCCTGTCTGTGGAATTCTCTCCCAAGGGAAGTTCGTCTGGCGCCTTCATTAGCCACCCTTAGGCGTCAGGCAAAAACATTCCTTTTTAACCAGGCCTTTGGTTGATCTGATTTACATTCTATGCCCTTTTAAAATATGTTTTTGTGAGGGGGGGCTATTGGGATTATTATTATTATTATTATTATTATTATTATTTTGTGGTTTTATATCTTGATTTTATTCTGTGAACTGCCCTGAGATCCCCGGGTATAGGGTAGTATATAAATTCAATTAATAATAATAATAATAATAATAATAATAATAATAATAATAATAATAATAATACCTTCCTGCAGCAGCGGTACCTATTTATCTACTTGCACTGGCGTGCTTTCGAACTGTTAGGTTGGCAGGAGCTGGGACAGAGCAACGGGAACTCACCCCGTCGTGGGGATTCAAACCTCCGACCTTCTGATTGGCAAGCCCAAGAGGCTCAGTGGTTTAGACCACAGCGCCATCCACTGTGTAGGGGGACAGCACCCAACCTGTAACTCAGCCTTCATCCATCCTGTGTCATCTTGATTTCCTGGACTTCAGTGTCTGCCTGGGGGCTGCTGGGGGTTGTATTACAAAACCTCAGGAAGCTTGTCAGAAGACAGATGCAATGTCCCCCTTGCACTTGTCCCAAATCTCTCCCTCTCGCTCTGCATCCCTGCAGAACTGAAGCCCTATTTGGAAGATCGGGAGAACATAAGAAACTGCCTTATGGTGAGTGAGACTTAGCTCAGTATTCTCTACACTGACTGGCAGTGACTGTCTGGGATTCCAGACTGGGTGTGTTCCCAGCTGTACTGCAATGTGCTCTATGTGGGGCTACTTTTGAAGGTGACCCGGAAACTACAATTAATACAGAATGCCGCAGCTAGAATGGCGACTGGGAGTGGCCGCCGAGAACATAGAACACCAGTCCCGAAAGATCTACATTGGCTCCCAGTACATTTCCGAGCACAATTCAAAGTGTTGGTGCTGACCTTTAAAGTCCTAAATGGCCTCAGCCCACTATACCTGAAGGAGCGTCTCCACCCCCATCGTTCAGCCCGGACACTGAGGTCCACCTCCGAGGGTCTTCTGGCAGTTCCCTCCCTGCAAGAAGTGAGGTTACAGGGAACCAGGCAGAGGGCCTTCTCAGTAGTGGCACCCGCCACTACTGGAAATAAACAACAATCTGACTTTTAGAAGACATCTGAAGTCAGCTCTGTTTAGGGAAGTTCGAACGTCTGATGTTTTATTGTTTTTAATATTCTGTTGGGAGCTGCCCAGAGTGGCTGGGGAAACCCAGCCAGATGGGCAGGCTATAAATAATACATTATTTTATTATTATTATTATTATTATTATTATTATTATTATTATTATGCCAATAGTTGTTCATTTCTGGGAAAGGCTTTGGGTGGCCACAGGGCAAAGGGTGGATTTCTGAACCTCACCAAACAATTTTTTTCTGGATTGTTGTTTTTCTTTTTTTTATAATAATATTTTTTTTTATAAATTTTTTTATTAGTTTTACAAAAATTTTTAAAACAATACAAACATATAAAAAGACATACAAACACGTATAGTTTCATAGCCTCTTTTTCGTGAACCTTGTTTCTCAGACTCCCCCATACCTCCCCTTTCTGCATCCCAGTGTCCAAATTTTTTTAGCAACTTCTAAATATCTCTGTCAAGCCTCTGTCCTCTTAATCTTTCCTTCAGTCTAATCTTGTGTCACTGTAACCCTTTCTTTCTCAAAACCTCAACATCCTAACATTCATCGAGTTTATAGTAGTCCTTAAGATAGATTTTAAATTTCTTCCATTCTTCTTCCGCCGTCTCCTTCCCCTGATCGCGGATTCTGCCAGTCATCTCAGCCAGTGTCATATAGTCCATCACTTTCATCTGCCATTCTTCCAGAGTGGGTAAATCTTGTGTCTTCCAGTACTTTGCGATAAGTATTCTTGCTGCTGTCGTAGCATACATAAAGAAAATTCTATCTCTCTTTGACACCAATTGGCCGACAATGCCCAAGAGAAAGGCCTCTGGTTTTTTAGAAAAAGTACATTTAAGTACCTTTTTCAATTCATTGTATATCATATCCCAGAAAGCCTTAATCTTCGGGCACGTCCACCAAAGGTGATAGAAAGTACCTTCAGTTTCTTTACACTTCCAACACTTATTGTCAGGCAGGTGATAAATTTTTGCTAGCTTGACTGGGGTCATGTACCACCTATAGATCATTTTCATAATGTTTTCCTTTAAAGCGTTACATGCCGTAAATTTTATACCGGTGTTCCACAACCATTCCCAGTCAGCAAACATAATGTTATGACCAATGTCCTGTGCCCACTTAATCATAGCCGATTTAACTGTTTCATCTTGTGTATTCCATTTCAGCAGCAAATTATACATTCTTGACAAGTTCTTAGTGTTGGGTTCTAACAATTCAGTTTCTAGTTTTGATTTCTCCACCTGGAAGCCAATTTTCCTATCTTGTTTGTAAACCTCCTTTATTTGATAATAATGGAGCCAATCTCGTACTTTAGGTTTCAGTTTCTCATGACTCTGTAATTTCATTTTGTCTCCATCTTGTTCCAAAATTTCCCAATACTTTGGCCATTCGGCCTCCATATTGGGCTTTTTGAATGCCTTGGCCTCCAAGGGTGACAACCATCTAGGGGTTTTATTTTCCAACAAATCTTTATATCTTGTCCAAACATTAAACAGTGCTTTTCTGACAATATGATTCTTAAAGGCCCTATGCACCTTAATTTTGTCATACCATAGATATGCATGCCAACCAAATGTATTGTTAAAACCTTCCAAGTCCAAAATGTCTGTATTCTCGAGGAGCATCCAGTCTTTCAGCCAGCAAAACGCTGCTGCTTCATAATACAATTTTAAGTCCGGCAGGGCAAATCCCCCTCTTTCTTTAGCATCTGTCAGAATTTTAAATTTAATTCTGGGCTTTTTGCCCTGCCAGACAAATTTCGAAATGTCTTTCTGCCACCTCTTGAAACAGTCCATCTTGTCAAGGATCTGCAAAGTTTGAAACAAAAGTAACATTCTAGGCAATACATTCATCTTAATAACTGCAATTCGGCCTAACATTGACAGTTTTAAATTTGACCATATTTCTAGATCTTTTTTAATTTCTGACCAACATTTTTCATAGTTGTCCTTATATAAGTTCAAATTTTTAGATGTCAAATGAACCCCTAGATATTTCACCTTCTTAACCACTGTCAAACCTGTCTCTTCTTGAAATTTCTCCTTCTCCATAACTGTCAAATTTTTTTCTAAGACTTTAGTTTTTTGTTTATTCAGTTTAAATCCAGCTACCTGGCCAAATTGTTGAATTATCTCCAACACTCTTTTCGTGCTAGTGTTTGGCTCTTGTAAGGTCAATACTAGGTCATCTGCAAATGCCCTTAACTTGTAATGTTTAGCTCCGACCTGTACTCCTTTAACCTGCTGGTCATTTCTAATCATATTCAGCAACACCTCCAGAACAGAAATGAAAAGCAATGGAGAAATTGGGCACCCCTGTCGTGTTCCTTTTTCTATCTTAAGTTCCTCCGTAATCACATTATTTACAATCAGTTTAGCTTTTTGTTCAGAATATATTGCACCTATACCATTCTCAAAACCTTGGCCTACCCCCATCCCATGAAGATTCTTTTTCATAAAACTCCAAGAAATATTGTCAAAGGCTTTCTCCGCATCCACAAAAATCAGCACTGCTTTAGTGTTTATGTTCACCTCTAGCAATTCCAAAATATCTATTATATTCCTTACATTGTCTGATAGGTGCCTTTTTGGGAGAAAGCCTGCTTGGTCCTTATGAATCTTCTCCATCAACACTCTTTTGAATCTTTTTGCCAAAATGTATTTATTAAAGTTTCACAGACAATAAAGAGTTTCAAAATTTAAACATAAGAAGAACTTCAAGAATTAAAACATACAAGAACAAAACATATAAAAAATCCACAGTAAGAAACAATTAGCAAAAGAAAAGAAGGAAGAAAAGAAAGGAAGAAAGGGTTATCAGCTAGGCTGAAGGGCTATCAGACCCAGAGGCAACCTCAGCTTCCTCGGACGGGGCTGAGTGGAGCACCTGCAGGCATTGGATCCTCCATCACCTCAGGAGCCAGAGCAGACTCAGCTGGTGCCTGCACCTGAGGATCCAGCACAGGTGAGGACCCTTCAGACTCATGACCCAGCCCCGGCTCAGCTGGTTCTGGAGGCGGGGAATCCTGTGCAGGCTGGGATCCCTCTGGTTCAGCATCCGAGTCTGAATCCCAGGCCACCACACACACTTTGTGCCACTGTGAACCCACACCTGAGCCTGCAGAGAGGGGAGTGTGATGCATGCCATGATATGACGGATTCCACACAGGTTTTTTAAGGCGCTGATCGCTTGAGGAGGCGAAGGATGTTTCTTTCACAAGTTCAGACTTTGCAGCCGGCTGCAAAAGGCGCTGGAGCCGAGAGGTGGAGCTGTGTGCCCAAGGCTAGGAGAAATTGCACAATTTGAAGCAGGGAAAGGCTTCGGGTGGCCACAGGGCAAAGGGTGGATTTCTGAACCTCACCAAACAAGTCCAGCTAGTCGAGGTTAATGATTGGCTGCTGAGACAACCATGGCGGTGCTCAAGATCGTTGCGCCTGTCCTCATCGCTGTCCTCGTTTACTATGCCTATACCTGGGAAAGTTTCTCCGAAGGTAAGCCAAGGGAGAAGGGTTGCCTCTTCTGAATCGTGACCTTGATCCTCTCTTGCACATAAATGCCTCTGCCGTTTGCACATAGCATGTTTGCACATAGCATGCTAGCGACACCAGACAAGCACCTTTGCCCTGCTCTTGTTGCATACCCTCCAACATTTATCCGATGAAAATAGGGACTTCCTGTTCCATAATCATCATCATAATGATAACAACAACAATAAAGAAGTTACTATTTATACCTCGCCCACCTAGCTTCCAACATATATGAAAATATAATAACACATTGAAAAATTTCCCTATACAGGGGTACCTTCAGATGGCTCAGGGGTCGGATCACTACCCTCCAACATTTCTCCGAAGAAAATAGGGAAGTCCTAAGGAAAAGCGGGACATTCAGGGATCAGATCAGAAGCCGGGAGAGCTTCTGTAAATATGGGATTGTCCCTGGAAAATAGGGAAGCTTGGAGGGTCTGTTGTTGGCACTTGCTAAAAACTTTTTTTGTTTAGACTACCCTATCCAGATACGTAGAACCTGGCCCATGTTTTACATTAGTGATTATTATTATTATTATTATTATTATTATTATTATTATTATTATTAATTAACTATCCCTTCACCCTAAGGTTCCAGAGCGGGTTACAACAAAACACAACTTTAAAAACAGTTTAATTACAATCGCTGGGGGGAAAGGTGGATCCTAAAGGGGAAAGAGGTGCGTCTTTTGAAAGCTGTATAATGAAAGTGCATCTCTGTGAAGTGGGAGTTCTGCAGCTTAGAGGCCACCACAGAAAAGACCCTCCCTTGGGCTGCCACCACCCCTGAGACTCTGGGGTAATGATCATTTATTCTGATTTAATTTTTGAACGTTTTAAAGAATTGCTTTCATCAACTTTGTTGTTTCGTAATGGTGCCGATGTTCTGTTACAATCTAGCCGTATATTGATCTTGTGAAATGAAATCAATTACTAGGGAGGAGGCAGTAATACTTCTAAATACCCATTGCTGGAAACCACCGGACGGGAGAATGCTGCTGCACTCAGATCCTGCTTGTGGGCTTCCCGTTGGGGCATTTAGTCATCCACTGTGAGAACAGGACAGTTTGGATAGCTCAGTTGGCTAGAGCGTGGCACTGATAATACCAAGGCTGCAGGTTCGATCCCCGTATGAGGACAGCTGCGTATCCCAGCATTGTAGGGGGTTGGACTAGATCAGGCACCCCCAAACTCGGCCCTCCAGATGTTTTGGGACTACAATTCCCATCATCCCTGACCACTGGTCCTGTTAGCTAGGGATGATGGGAGTTGTAGTCCCAAAACATCTGGAGGGCTGAGTTTGGGGATGCCTGGACTAGATGATCCTAAGGGTCTTTTCCAACTCTATGATTCTGTGACTGCATGGGGGCCCCTTTGGCCAGACTCTCCTTCTATCCTTACGTTTCCGTTCTTACGAACTTCAGTGCAAAACATCTGGATTGTAGGCAGCTGGTGTTGACCATCTCCTTCTCTCTCTCCAGAAATGGTGCGAGGGAAACGGGTCCTGGTGACGGGGTCAAGCACAGGGATAGGGGAACAAATGGCCTATGAGTTCGCCTGGATGGGGGCCCATTTGATGCTGACAGCGAGGAACGTGACACGCCTCCAGAAGGTAAACTGTTAATCCCTTGACCCCAATGTAGTTAAACTCAGGTTCCTTGATTCCAATAGTCTTAGTTTGGCTACAACCCTTAGCCTCCCCTCCCCTCTCAAAAATACCCCCCCCCATCTCTTCCTTCCTCATCTGGCCCTCCTTCTGACAAAGCTCCCCTCCCACAAGAATCCGTTGTTCAATAATGGAAACCAGTTTAGTTTAGCCATGCCCTGATGGTGACCATTGGCTTGTGGGAACATGGAGGCTTTTTTCCTGATGGCACCGGCATTATGGAACACCTTCCTTGCTCTAAGGCGTTGGACTAGATGACTCTTGGGGTCTCTTCCAACTCTATAATTCTGTGATTTTATGACTCACCATCACTACTGCTATTCTGCTGGTTTTTAAAGACACACTTGTTTCCGATGAACATTCCCCCAAACTTGAACTTCCTGATCCAACTGTTTTGATTTTGATTTTTTAAAATAATGGTGCTTTTAAACTGGCTCGCTGTATAATAAATTTTGTGGCTGTTTTTTACTGCTCAGATAGGATTGTTTTATTGTGCGTTGTAGTATTTTACAATGGATTTTATAATTGAAAACCACTTAGAAGCCATGTTCAAGTTCCCTCTTTATGTTTATTTGTTTTCTCTTTTTTGCATAATTTTTATTAAGTTTTTTTAAATTTTTCAATTTAGAATATTCATTTAAACAACCTTAAAATATCAATGACTTCCCTTCTTCTCTTTCCATGGTTCAGTTTGCATGCCATAGATCCCTGCATATTTCACATAAACTAAGCCATCCAATATTCCATTTTTACATCCATCAAAACTTATTTAGACTGTTGAATTTATCTTAAAGCTGCCAACCTTTTCAAGTGTACACAATTTTCACCCATGTATTCAATAAACATTTCCCAATCTTCTTTAAACTTATACTCTTCTTGTTCTCTTATTCTATAAGTTAAGTCTGCAAGCTGCACATATTCCATCAGTTTAAGAAGCCAATCTTCTTTAGTTGGGACCTCGCTCGTTTTCCATTTTGGGGCTCGATTTCCATTTATTTGTTTCCTCCAGGTAGTCCAGAATTGTCTGAAACTGGGAGCCGCCTCTGCTTCGTACGTCGTTTCAGATATGAGTGACTTGGCTTCTGCCCGGAATGTTGTGGAAGAAACCGAGAACGTCTTGGGTAAAGATGGAGGGCCAGTCTCTAGCCAGTCTTGGAGGGGTGGCAACTGTTCTTCCAGTTCCCAAAAGGCTGCCACACAAGCTACCTGAGGTGCAGGCAAAGGGCTCCTTAACCCTTTCATCTTGAGGGGAACACGGCTTGTGCCCTGGGACACCTCAGCTATTGGCCTTGTCTGCCTGCATCTTGGCAAAGATCTGCCCAGAGATCTTTTGATGAAGGATGGTATATCATCATCATCATTATCATCATCAAACCTTCTATTGGCATCACAGACAAACATCCATAGCAAATCAATACAGAATTACCACCTTCCCAGTGACACAAAACGTTTGTCAAATGAAAGAGGCAAAGCAGTCTAGTATTACATCTCTAGGTCTCCAGGGAGATCAGATGTCTGCAATGTGTTTCGATGACAAAAAACCAGATAAAGATATTTAGCCACTAACCTGGTGAGCTGCTGATTATTCCCCAATAATAGAAAGTGTATGACCTCTAACTCTGGTTTCCATTTGGGGATGCAGAGTTGATCTAGGAACTGCTGGTGGAGATCAACATATAGTTTACATTTAAGAACCATATGTGTAAGAGTTTCCACCTGATGGTCTTCACATGGGCAAATTCTTTCTCCTTCCACCATTCTTGAGAACCTTCCCCATAGGAGGTTTGAAGGATTTGAATTAAACCTGGCCAGGGAGGGAGGGAGGGAGGGAGGGAGAGAAGGAAGGAAGGAAGGAAGGAAGGAAGGAAGGAAGGAAGGAAGGAAGGAAGGAAGGAAGGAAGGAAGGAAGGAAGGGGGTTGACCAGCATTTCCCAACCTGATTGGCCTTCCAGATAATTTGGACAGCAACTCCCATCAGCCCCAGTCATTTGAGATTAATAGATTTTGACTTGTTTCCAATTTCTCATTGATTGGGTGTATCTTCCAGCTCTGTGATTCTGTGAAAGCTGTTGTCACCGGATTACGTCCATCAGTTTTGTTGACTTGGTTAACCTAAATAGTTTGAAGTGGGTTTTGAATACATGGGCAATTCGTAGTTTCCATTTTGACTGTCATTGCGTTACTATCTTCCTTACTGGCTTGCGCAAATCCCGGTTCTGAATAACGCTTTTTATTGGGTAAGGAGAAAAAAGTTCAGAAAACGCTGTCTTAATGCAAGCCTAACCAAATTTCTCCTTGCGTTCCTACACTGGGAGGGCACCAGGCTTGCGAAGGCTGGTATCAGAGAATCGTATGGTTGGGAAGGACCCCAAGGGTCATCTAGTCCAACCCCCACAACAAAGGAACCGCAGCTAAATCATGAAAGGACTGAGCTCAGCACAGGCTGGTTTTCAGGGGTAGCCTATATGTTGACATGAGAAGAGGCTGAGCTCCGTCCATCTCCTAAGATGGTTGTTGCTCTCCCTCTTCCACTCAGGGTCTCTGTGCTCTTTTCCCCTGCAGGAGGGCTTGATCTGCTGGTTCTGAATCATGTTGGTGGAAAAATCGGTTTTGGCCCGTACCAAGGAGACATGGAATCTGTGATCAGCTCCATGACGGTCAACTTCTTCAGCTACGTCCAGGTCACTGTGTCGGCCCTGAGCATGTTGCAAGAGTCCCGTGGCAACATCATCGTGGTATCGTCCATAAGCGGTATGGGCAGGCGACTGGAGACCCCCCAGCCTAAGTGATCTCGGGAGGTCCAAACTTTCCGAGCACAATTCAAAGTGCTGGTGCTGACCTTTAAAGCCCTAAATGGCCTCAGCCCAGTATACCTGAAGGAGCGTCTCCACCCCATCATTCAGCCCAGACACTGAGGTCCAGCTCTGAGGGCCTTCTGGTGGTTCCCTCACTGTGAGAGGTGAGGTTACAGGGAACCAGGCAGAGGGCCTTCTCGGTAGTGGTGTCCGCCCTGTGGAACGCCCTCCCATCAGATGTCAAGGAAATAAACAACTATCTGACTTTTAGATGACATCTGAAGGCAGCCCTGTATCGGGAAGCTTTTAATGTTTGATGTATTTATCGTGTTTTAAAAATTCTGTTGGGAGCTGCCCAGAGTGGCTGGGGAAACCCAGCCAGATGCACGGGGTATAAACGTATTACTACTACTACTACTACCACTACTACTACCACTAGATGGGCTGTTGGCCTGATTCATCAGGGCTCTTCTTAGGTCCTTCTGGGGCTCCTGCATCTAAATTTCCCAACCCTCTGTTAGTTAATTTATTGGAGAGCAATCACACCCCATTCTTCTGCTGAAAAAAACGTGAGGGGGAGAAAATCCCTTCTGTCACCGCTTTCTCCATGTCAGTTGTACAAACCAATATCATGTCGCCCCCTTACTCGCCTCTCCTCTAAACTAAAAAGTCCCAAAGGCTGCAACGTTCCCTCAGAGGGGCAGTCGCTCCATCCCCTTAACCCCTTTGGTTTCTGGAGAAATAGATTCTGCAACCTTCCAAGTAGGAATATGTTCCTGTTTTCTCTCAGGCCGCCTTCCAGCCCCTTTCTCCGTTCCATATGCCGCCAGCAAAGCTGCGCTGGAAGGATTCTACAGCTCCTTGCGCACAGAGCTGCGCCTCCGGGAAATCAACATGCCCATCACGGTTGCCGTGTTGGGGTACATTGACACAGGTAAGCAGCCCCAGGTAGGGCAGCCACTTAGTAGGGCTGGGTGATAATCCAGTGTCCAACATCGTGATATATCACCAGCGTTGTAAGAATTCTAAGGTCTCAAATGTAAAATAAATGTTCATAAATGTTCAAGGCAAACACATACATATGTATATAAACCACGTGTCTGAAATAGTACAGGAGAGCAATCCTGAAGCCATTTTGACACTCCCAATGACCAAATATTCCTGTGCAGTAAGGAAGGAAAATGGGGAAAGCCTTCCCATTGCCTTTTTGCTTGCAAATCCTGTCTTAAGCAGTGGCGTAGCGTGGGTTGTCAGCACCCGGGGCAAGGCAAGTAATTTGCGCCCTCTAACCCATGGATTTTAGCACTCCAGTGTGAGCGCGCGCCCCCCAGATGTTGCGCCCGGTGCGGCTGGCCCCCCCCTGCACCCCCCACGCTACGCCACTGGTCTTAAGGGTGTATTTGTGTATGAATAGGGTTAGTCTGTGACCTGGATTCAGGAACTAAAGTATTAACCATCACAAAAGAATGGCCAGACTGCCCAGGTAATGCAATCAGTGACCATTCTCAGGTATCCTGGCAGACAGGATTTCTGCTGTAGACTGCCTCCTTCAGTGATGGATGGATGCTGTTTTAGGGGGACGGTCTTGGGCAACAGGGTGGCTAATTTCAAAAGTCTATACAGTGGTACCTCTAGATGCGAATGGGATCCGAAGCAAACGTAACCAGCAACAGCACATCTGCGCATGCACGCATCGCTTTTTGCCGCTTCTGCGTGTGCACGTGACATCATTTTGAGAATCTGCGCATGCACAAGCGGCGAAACCTGGAAGTAACGCGCTCTGTTACTTCCGGGTTGCCGCGGAGTGCAACTCGAACGCGCTCATCCCGAAGCACATTCAATCCGATGTCTGACTGTATAAGGGTTTGCGCACCATTGTTCAGGGTTCTCCTCTCTCCTGCGTGTGGTGAGTGGGGACCCTGTTGCAACAGTTCCTTGAATAAAGATCAGGCTTACTAGCCACTTTGCTTCTCAATATTCTCTGGTTGGCCTCTGTTACTTTCTCCTACCGATAGGGAACCCACTTAAGGACTCTATAACGGGCTCCTGGATACCCCATAAAAGAAAAGGAGCAGTTTTTTCTTATAACACCAGCTAAACATCGTGATATACAGGCAGGGAACATTCCCAGCCCTACCTGAAGATGCTGCTGGGGAGTTCAGACCTTCTCCATGCAAGGGAGATTCTCTGCCACCAAATCATAACCTTTCCCCTAAAACTAAATCAAGGTTGTAGTCCTCTCTTTTTTGGGGGGGGGACCATAAGGACTAGAATCATCAGCAGCAAGGCAGACAGACCAGCAGCAGCTTCCAAGGTCCTGGGGTGCCTGGTGCCCTTTCCACACTGACTTGCCTTCTGTGTTCTTTTCTGCAGACACAGCTGTGAGGTCGGTAGAAGGCAAGATGTCCCTGAAAGCAAGTTCGAAAGAGCTCTGCGCCCAGGCCATCGTGAGGGGCGGCGTCATGAGAGTGAGGGAAGTTTTCTTTCCTTACTGGCTCACGAAACCTGTGCTGCTCCTCAGAGATTGGCTGCCAGGAGTCGTGGACCAGATCATTGGCAACAGCTACGTTCTGGAGAAAATCCTCTGAGAATTATTTGTGGGATGAACAGAAAAGCTACAAGTTCCGGTGCTGCAAATTATTGGGGGGGGGGCTGCTTCCCGGTGCACTTCTCAATCTCTCTCTTGAATATTCAACAGTGTTTTAAGTGCAAATCTCTCCTAATAAACACATTTTTGCGTGCAGTTCTAACTCTCACACACATTTCCCTGAATATATGCATCAATTTTTATGGTGTTCTTATTTTTTTGCATAACCAAACAACATATGGTTTCAGGGAAGGGACCTTCCCAAGCTTACCTGGAGATGCCAGGGACTGAACTTATGGTAACTTCGGCACACAAAGCTCTACCACTGAGCTGCGCCCCTCCCCTAAAAATGAAGTAAGATCCTAGTCCTCATTGTTCTAAACAAATAGCAGATTTAAATAGGAATCTGCCTTACACCAAGTCAGGTCCATCAGCCCTGTCTGGAGATTCAACCCCAAGAGCTCCTGCAAGCAGAAGAGATGGTCTGCCACTGAGCTGCACCCTTCCCCTGAAAATGAAGTAAGTTTCTAGTCCTCATGGCTCTCATTTAGAGCAGATTTCAAAAGGCACCTGCCTTATGCTGAGCTGCAGCCCTTCCCCTATCCTTTGCTGTTGTTTTTTTGTTTAGTCGTTTAGTCATGTCCGACTCTTCGTGACCCCCTGGACCAGAGCACGCCAGGCACTCCTGTCTTCCACTGCCTCCCGCAGTTTGGTCAAACTCATGCTGGTAGCTTCGCGAACACTGTCCCGCCAACTCGTCCTCTGTCGTCCCCTTCTCCTTGTGCCCGCCATCTTTCCCAACATCAGGGTCTTTTCTAGGGAGTCTTCTCTTCTCATGAGGCGGCCAAAGTATCGGAGCCTCAGCTTCAGGATCTGTCCTTCCAGTGAGCAGTCAGGGCTGATTTCCTTAAGAATGGATGCGTTTGATCTTCTTGCAGTCCATAGGACTCTCAAGAGTCTCCTCCAGCACCAGAATTCAAAAGCATCGATTCTTCGGCGATCAACCTTCCTTATGGTCCAGCTCTCACTTCCATACATCACTACTGGGAAAACCATGGCTTTAACTATACGGACCTTTGTTGGCAAAGTGATGTCTCTGCTTTTTAAGATGCTGTCTAGGTTTGCCATCGCCTTTCTCCCAAGGAGCAGGCGTCTTCTAATTTCGTGACTGCTGTCACCATCTGCAGGGATCTCCCCTATCCTAGTGTTTCCCAAACAGAGGTCTTCAGCTGTTTTTTCAGACTACAAATCCCATCACCCCCAACCACTGTTTTTGTGAGGGGGGGGGCTATTGGGATTATTATTATTATTATGTATTTTGTGGTTTTATATCTTGATTTTATTTTGTGAACCGCCCTGCGATCCCCGGGTACAAGGCAGTATATCAATAATAATAATAATAATAATAATAATAATAATAATAATAATACCTTCTTGCAGCAGTGGTACCTATTTACTGTATCTACTTGCACTGGTGTGCTTTTGAACTGTTAGGTTGGCAGGAGCTGGGGCAGAGCAACAGGAGCTCACCCCGACCTTCTGATCGGCAAGCCCAAGAGGCTCAGTGGTTTAGACCACAGCGCCACCCACTGTGTAGGGGGACAGCACCCAGCCTGTAACTCAGCCTTCATCCATTCGGTGTCATCTTGATTTCCTGGATTTCAATTCAGGGGCTGCTGGGGGTTGTATTACAAAACCTCAGGAAGCTTGTCAGAAGACAGATGCAATGTCCCCCTTGCACTTGTCCCAAATCTCTCCCTCTCGCTCTGCATCCCTGCAGAACTGAAGCCCTATTTGGAAGATCGGGAGAGCATAAGAAACTGCCTTATGGTGAGTGAGACTTAGCTCAGTATTGTCTACACTGACTGGCAGTGACTGTCTGGGATTCCAGACTGGGTGTGTTCCCAGCTGTACTGCAATGTGCTCTATGTGGGGCTACTTTTGAAGGTGACCCGGAAACTACAATTAATACAGAATGCCGCAGCTAGAATGGCAACTGGGAGTGGCCGCCAAGACCATAGAACACCAGTCCCGAAAGATCTACATTGGCTCCCAGTACATTTCCGAGCACAATTCAAAGTGTTGGTGCTGACCTTTAAAGTCCTAAATGGCCTCAGCCCAGTATACCTGAAGGAGCGTCTCCACCCCCATCGTTCAGCCCGGACACTGAGGTCCAGCGCCGAGGGCCTTCAGGTGGTTCCCTCACTGTGAGAAGCGAGGCTACAGGGAACCAGGCAGAGGGCCTTCTCGGTAATAGCACCCGCCCTGTGGAACGCCCTCCCACCAGATGTCAAGGAAATAAACAACTATCTGACTTTTATAAGACAGCCCTGTTTAGGGAAGTTCGAACGTCTGATGTTTTATTGTTTTTAATATTCTGTTGGGAGCTGCCCAGAGTGGCTGGGGAAACCCAGCCAGATGGGCAGGCTATAAATAATACATTTATGATGATGATGATGATGATGATGATGATGCCAATAGTTGTTTATTTCTGGGAAAGGCTTTGGGTGGCCACAGGGCAAAGGGTGGATTTCTGAACCTCGCCAAATATTTTTTTTTCTGGGTTGTTGTTTTTCTTTTTTTTTATATAATAATATTTATTAAAGTTTCACAGACAATAAAAAGTTTCAAAATTTAAACATAAGAAGAACTTCAAGAATAAAAACATACAAGAACAAAACATATAAAAAATACACAGTAAGAAACAATTAGCAAAAGAAAAGAAGGAAGAAAAGAAAGAAAGAAAGAAAGAAAGAAAGAAAGAAAGAAAGAAAGAAAGAAAGAAAGAAAGGAAGGAAGGAAGAAAGGCGCTGGAGCCGAGAGGTGGAGGTGTGTGCCCAAGGCTAGGAGAAATTGCACAATTTGAAGCAGGGAAAGGCTTCGGGTGGCCACAGGGCAAAGGGTGGATTTCTGAACCTCACCAAACAAGTCCAGCTGGCCGAGGTTAATGATTGGCTGCAGAGAGAACCATGGCGGTGCTCAAGATCGTCGCGCCTGTCCTCATCGCTGTCCTCGTTTACTATGCCTATACCTGGGAAAGCTTCTCTGAAGGTAAGCCAAGGGAGAAGGGTTGCCTCTTCTGAATCGTGGCTTGCACATAAATCCCTCTGCCGTTCTCGGGAATGTTTGCACATAGCATGCCAGCGACACCAGACAAGCACCTTCGCTCTGCTCTTGTAGCATACTCTGCAACATTTATCCAATGAAAATAGGGACCACCTATTCCATAACAACAACAACAACAACATCAACAACAAAGAAGTTACTATTTATACCTCGCCCACCTAACTTCCAACATATATGAAAATATAATAAAATTTTGAAAAAGTTCCCTACACAGGGCTACCTTCAGATGGCTCGGAGGTCGGATCACTACCCTCCAACATTTCTCCGAAGAAAATAGGGAAGTCCTAAGGAAAAGCGGGACATTCAGGGATCAGATCAGAAACCGGGAGAGCTTCTGTAAATATGGGATTGTCCCTGGAAAATAGGGAAGCTTGGAGGGTCTGTTGTTGGCACTTGCTAAAAACTTTTTTTGTTTAGACTACCCTATCCAGATGCATAGAACCTGGCCCATGCTTTACATTAGTGTTTTAAATTATTATTATTATTATTATTATTATTATTATTATTATTATTATTACTATTAAATTAATTATCCCTTCACCTTAACGTTCCAGAGCGGGTTACAACAAAACACAACTTTGGTCAAACTCATGTTAGTAGCTTTGAGAACACTGTCCCACCATCTCGTCCTCTGTCGTCCCCTTCTCCTTGTGCCCTCCATCTTTCCCAACATCAGGGTCTTTTCCAGGGAGTCTTCTCTTCTCATGAGGTGGCCAAAGTATTGGAGCCTCAGCTTCACGATCTGTCCTTCCAGTGAGCATTCAGGGCTGATTTCCTTCAGAATGGAGAGGTTTGATCTTCTTGCAGTCCATGGGACTCTCAAGAGTTGTTGTTGTCGTTGTTGTCATTGTTGTTGTTGTTGTTGTTGTTGTTATTAACTCTCCCTTCACCCTAAGGTTCCAGAGCGGGTTACAACAAAACACAACTTTAAAAACAGTTTAATTACAATCACTGGAGGGAAGGGTGGATCCTAAAGACACAGGTGCCAGGGGAAAGAGGTGCGTCTTTTGAAAGCTGTATAATGAAAGTGCATCTCTGTGAAGTGGGATTTCTGCAGCTTAGGAGGCCACCACAGAAAAGACCCTCCCTTGGGCTGTCACCACCCCTGAGACTCTGGGGTAATGATCATTTATTCTGATTTAATATTTGAACATTTTAAAGAATTGCTTTCATCAACTTTGTTGTTTCGTAATGGTGTCGATGTTCTGTTGCAATCCAGCCGTATATCGATCTTATGAAATGAAATCAATTACTAGGGAGGAGGCAGTAATATTTCTAAATCCCCATTGCTGGAAACCACCGGACAGGAGAGTGCTGCTGCACTCAGATCCTGCTTGCGGGCTTCCCGTTGGGGCATTTAGTCATCCACTGTGAGAACAGGACAGTTTGGATAGCTCAGTTGGCTAGAGCGTGGCGCTGATAACACCAAGGCTGCAGGTTCGATCCCCGTATGAGGACAGCTGCGTATCCCAGCATTGTAGGGGGTTGGATTAGATCAGGCATCCCCAAATGCGGCCCTCCAGATGTTTTGGGACTACAATTCCCGTCATCCCTGACCACTGGCCCTGTTAGCTAGGGATGATGGGAGTTGTAGTCCCAAAACATCTGGAGGGCTGAGTTGGGGATGCCTGGACTAGATGATCCTAAGGGTCTTTTCCAACTCTATGATTCTGTGACTGCATGGGGGCCCCTTTGGCCAGACTCTCCTTCTATCCTTACGTTTCCGTTCTTACGAACTTCAGTGCAAAACATCTGGATTGTAGCCGGCTGGTGTTGACCATCTCCTTCTCTCTCTCCAGAAATGGTGCGAGGGAAACGGGTCCTGGTGACAGGGTCAAGCACAGGGATAGGGGAACAAATGGCCTATGAGTTCGCCTGGATGGGGGCCCATTTGATGCTGACAGCGAGGAATGCGACACGACTCCAGAAGGTAAACTGTTAATCCCTTGACCCCAATGTAGTTAATCTCAGGTTCCCTGATTCCAATAGTCTTAGTTTGGCTACAACCCTTAGCCTCCCCTCCCCTCTCAAAAATACCCCCCCCATCTCTTCCTTCCTCATCTGGCCCTCCTTTTGACCAAGCTCCCCTCCCACAAGAATCCACTGTTCAATAATGGAAACCAGTTTAGTTTAGCCATGCCCTGATGGTGACCATTGGCTTGTGGGAACATGGAGGCTTTTTTCCTGATGGCACCGACATTATGGAATGCCCTCCTTGCTCTCACGCGTTGGACTAGATGACACTTGGGGTCTCTTGCAACTCTATAATTCTATGATTTTATGACTCACCATCACTACTGCTATTCTAATGGTTTTTAAAGACACACTTGTTTCCAATCAACATTCCCCTGAACTTGAACTTCCTGATCCAACTGTTTTTATTTTGATTTTTTAAAATAATGGTGCTTTTAAACTGGCTCGCTGTATAATAAATTTTGTGGCTGTTTTTTACTGCTCAGATAGGATTCCCTCTTTATTTTTGTTTTCTCTTTTTTTGCATAATTTTATTAAGTTTTTTTTTAATCTTACAATTTAGAATATTCATTTAAACAACCTTAAAATATCAATGACTTCCCTTCTTCTCTTTCCATGGTTCAGTTTGCATGCCATAGATCCCTGCATATTTCACATAAACTAAGCCATCCAATATTCCATTTTTACATCCATCAAAATTTATTTACACTGTTGAATTTATCTTAAAGCTGCCAACCTTTTCAAGTGTAGACAATTTTCACCTATGTATTCAATAAACATTACCCAGTCTTCTTTAAACGTATACTCTTCTTGTTCTCTTATTCTATAAGTTAAGTCTGCAAGCTGCACATATTCCATCAGTTTAAGTTGCCAGTCTTCTTTAGTTGGGACCTCGCTTGTTTTCCATTTATTTGTTTCCTCCAGGTAGTCCAGAATTGTCTGAAACTGGGAGCCGCCTCTGCTTCGTACGTCGTTTCAGAAATGAGTGACTTGGCTTCTGCCCGGAATGTTGTGGAAGAAACCAAGAACGTCTTGGGTAAAGATGGAGGGCCAGTCTCTAGCCAGTCTTGGAGGGGTGGCAACTGTTCTTCCAGTTCCCAAAAGGCTGCCACACAAGCTACCTGAGGCGCAGGGAAAGGGCTCCTTAACCCTTTCGTCTTGAGGGGAACACGGCTTCTGCCCCGGGACACCTCAGCTATTGGCCTTGTCTGCCTGCATCTTGGCAGAGATCTGCCCAGAGATCTTTTGATGAAGGATGGTATATCATCATCATCATCAAACCTTCTATTGGCATCACATACAAACATCCATAGCAAATCAATACAGAATTACCACCTTCCCAGTGACACAAAACATTTGTCAAATGAAAGAGGCAAAGCAGTCTAGTATTACATCTCTAGGTCTCCAGGGAGATCAGACGTCTGCAATGTGTTTCGATGACAAAAAACCAGATAAAGATATTTAGCCACTAACCTGGTGAGCTGCTGATTATTCCCCAATAATAGAAAGTGTATGACCTCTAACTCTGGTTTCCATTTGGGGATGCAGAGTTGATCTAGGAACTGCTGGTGGAGATCAACATATAGTTTACATTTACGAACCATATGTGTAAGAGTTTCCACTTGAGGGTCTTCACATGGGCAAATTCTTTCTCCTTCCACCATTCCTGAGAATCTTCCCCATAGGAGGTTTGAAGGATTTGATTTAAACCTTGCCAGGGAGGGAGGAAGGGAGGGAGAAGGAAGGAAGGAAGGAAGGAAGGAAGGAAGGAAGGAAGGAAGGAAGGAAGGGGTTTGACCAGCATCTCCCAACCTGATTGGCCTTCCAGATAATTTGGACGGCAACTCCCACCAGCCTCAGTCATTTGAGATTAATCCATCTCCTAAGATGGTTGTTGCTCTCCCTCTTCCACTCAGGGTCTCTGTGCTCTTTTCCCCTGCAGGGGGGCTTGATCTGCTGGTTCTGAATCATGTTGGTGGAAAAAACGGTTTTGGCCCGTACCAAGGAGACATGGAATCTGTGATCAGCTCCATGACAGTCAACTTCTTCAGCTACGTCCAGGTCACCGTGTCGGCCCTGAGCATGTTGCAAGAGTCCCGTGGCAACATCATCGTGGTATCGTCCATATGCGGTATGGGCAGGCAACTGGAGACCCCCCAGCCTAAGTGATCTCAGGAGGTCCAAACTCTCTGAGCACAATTCAAAGTGCTGGTGTTGACCTTTAATGCCCTAAACGGCCTCAGCCCAGTATACCTGAAGGAGCATCTCCACCCCCATCGTTCTGCCCAGACACTGAGGTCCAATGCCGAGGGCCTTCTGGCGGTTTTCCGTCCCTGTGAGAAGTGAGGTTACAGGGAACCAGGCAGAGGGCCTTCTCGGTAGTGGCGCCCACCCTGTGGAACGCCCTCCCATCAGATGTCAAGGAAATAAACAACTATCTGACTTTTAGATGGCGCCTGAAGGCAGCCCTGTTTAGGGAAGCTTTTAATGTTTGATGTATTTATCGTGTTTTTAAAATTCTGTTGGGAGCTGCCCAGAGTGGCTGGGGAAACCCAGCCAGATGCACAACGTATAAATGTATTATTATTATTATTATTATTATTATTATTATTATTATTATTACTACTACTACTACTACTACTACTACTACCACTACTACTACTACTAGATGGGCCATTGGCCTGATTTGCAGGGCTCTTCTTAGGTCCTTCTAGGGCTCCTGCATCTAAATTTCCCAATCCTCTGTTAGTTAATTTATTGGAGAGCACTCACACCCCATTCTTCTGCTGAAAAAAAACGTGAGGGGGAGAAAATCCTTTCTGTCACGGCTTTCTCCATGTCAGTTGTACAAACCAATATCATGTCGCCCCCTTACTCGCCTCTCCTCTAAACTAAAAAGTCCCAAAGGCTGCAACGTTCCCTCAGAGGGGCAGTCGCTCCATCCCCTTAACCCCTTTGGTTTCTGGAGAAATAGATTCTGCAGCCTTCCAAGTAGGAATATGTTCCTGTTTTCTCTCAGGCCGTCTTCCATCCCCTTTCTCCGTTCCATATGCTGCCAGCAAAGCTGCGCTGGAAGGATTCTACAGCTCCTTGCGCACAGAGCTGCGCCTCCGGGAAATCAACATGCCCATCACGGTTGCCGTGTTGGGGTACATTGACACAGGTAAGCAGCCCCAGGTAGGGCAGCCGCTTAGTAGGGCTGGGTGATAATCCAGTCTTCAACATCATGATATATCCCCAGTGTTGTAAGAATTCTAAGGTCTCAATTGTAAAATAAATGTTCTAAATGTTCAAGGCAAACACATACATAAACCACGTGTCTGAAATAGTACAGGAGAGCAATCCTGAAGCCATTTTGACTCTCCCAATGACCTCAAATATTTCTCTGCAGTAAGGGAGGAAAATTGGGAAAGCCTTCCCATTGTCATTTTGCTTGCAAATCCTGCCTTAAGGGTGTATTTGTGTATGAATAGGGTGAGCCTGTGCCCTGGATTTAGGAACTAAAGCATTAACCATCACAAAAGAATGGCCAGACTGCCCCAGGTAATGCAATCAGTGACCATTATGAGGTATCCTGGCAAACAGGATTTCTGCTGAAGACCGTCTCCTTCTGTGATGTATGTATGCTGTTTTAGGGGGATGGTCTTGGGCAACAGGGTGGCCAATTTCAAAAGTCTTTTAAGGGCTTGCGCACCATTGTTCAGGGTTCTCTCTCCCTCCTGTGTGTGGTGAGTGGGGACCCTGTTGCAACAGTTTAATAAAGATCAGGCTTACTAGCCACTTTGCTTCTCAATATTCTCTGGTTGGCCTCTGCTATTTTCTGCTACCGATAGGGAACCCACTTAAGGACTCTATACGGGCTCCAGGATAGCCCAGAAGGGGAAAAGAGCAGTTTTTTCTTATAACACCAGCTAAACATCGTGATGGGACGTGGGTCTAAGCCACTGAGCCTCTTGGGCTTGCCGCTCAGAAGGCTGGCAGTTCAAATCCCTGCGATGGGATGGGCTCCCGTTGCTCAGTCCCAGCTCCTGCCAACCTAGCAGAGCGGGTAATCCCCAGAAGCATCTTCAGGAAGGGCTGGGCGAGACTCCTGAGCCTGCAGCTCTGGAGAGCCACCGTCAGCCCCTGTAGGCAGCAGCAAGGCAGACAGACCAGCAGCAGCTTCTAAGGTCCTGGGGTTTCTGGTGCCCTTTCCACACTGACTTGCCTTCTGTGTTCTTTTCCGCAGACTCAGCTGTGAGATCGGTAGAAGGCAAGATCTCCATGAAGCCAAGTTCGAAAGAGCTCTGCGCCCAGGCCATCGTGAGGGGCGGCGTCATGAGGGTGAGGGAAGTTTTCTTTCCTTACTGGCTCACGAAACCTTTGATGCTCCTCAGAGATTGGCTGCCAGGAGTCGTGGACCAGATCATGAGCAACAGCTACGTTCTGGAGAAAATCCTCTGAGAATTATTTGTGGGGAAAGTGGATTATGAGTGGATTATGAAAAGAATTATGAGTGGGAAAACAGGCACTGGCCAGGCACTGGCCACATCCTTTAAAGCAGGGGTTGGCAAGGCTTACCGGGCATGGGCTGGATCACTCCCGCAGAGATCCTCTGTGGGCCGAGCTGACGCAGCACGATGCCAGAAATTACATCTGCACACATGTCCGCAGGTGCTGCAAATTATTGGGGGCTGCTTTCTGGTGTGTTTCTCTCTCTCTCTCTCTTGAATATTCAACAGTGTTTTAAGTGCAAATCTCACCTAATAAACACATTTTTGTCTGCAGTTCTAACTCACATACACATTTCCCCTAATATATGCATCAATTTTTATGGTGTTCTTATTTTTTTGCATAACCAAACAACATATGGTTTCAGGGAAGGGACCTTCCAAGCTTACCTGGAGATGCCAGGGACTGAACTTATGGTAACTCCGGCACACAAAGCTCTACCACTGAGCTGTGCCCCTCCCCTAAAAATGAAGTAAGATCCTAGTCCTCATTGTTCTAAACAAATAGCAGATTTAAATAGGAATCTGCCTTACACCAAGTCAGGTCCATCAGCCCTATCTGGAGATTCAGCCCCAAGAGCTCCTGCATGCAGAAGAGATGGTCTACCACTGAGCTGCACCCTTCCCCTGAAAACGAAGTAAGTTTCTAGTCCTCATGGCTCTCATTTAGAGCAGATTTCAAAAGGCACCGGCCTTATGCTGAGCTGCAGCCCTTCCCCTATCCTAGTGTTTCCCAAACAGAGGTCTCCAGCTGTTTTTTCACACTACAAATCCCATCACCCCCAACCGCTGGTCCTGCTAGCTAGGGATGATGGGAATTGTAGTACCGCCATATCCTTTTGAAAAAGAGCATTTGGAGGCATACCCTCCCGTTAAGGCAGAAAGATTTCTCCCTTCTCCCGGCCACCAGTAGCCATTTCCTCTGTGCCAGATCCACAGCAGAGGCCACACCCCGGGAAGCAGCGTGCACCGGAGGTTTCTTTTTAATTCACACAGCATCTCCCCGTACACAAAAGTTGTTTAGGCCCCCGTCGGCTGAGAATCAGAACCCGGGTTTTCACTGTCCTCCTTCTCCTCATCTTTGCTGCCTCTGAACTTGGCCAGCACAGGCGTGTTGAAAGCGGACGTGGGGCTGGATGAGCTCTGGGAAGATGTGGCGGCGTTGCTGGCAGCGGCCCTGGAAGGAGAAAAAACATGGCAGGTGGTGAGGCTGGTCCGTCTGTGCCCCCCGCTCCCCCCGGTAGGTTGATGCTGCAAAGAAAGCTAAACAGCATAAAGGACACAAGGAGAAACTCACTGCATCAGGCCAGTGGCCTGTCTAGTCCAGCCTCCTGCTCTCACAGGGACCAAATGCCTCCCGGCCTCCCGCTGCCGCCGCATGATTTCTGTTCTCATCCTGAAGCAAAGTTCTTAACCCGAGGTACTATTTCTAGGTTAGTGGAGTCTGTAACCTGAAGCGTCTATAAACCTGAGGTACGACTGTATACCTGAAGGAGCATCTCCACCCCCATCGTCCAGAACAGACACTGAGGTCCAGCTCCGAGGGCCTTCTGGCAATTCCCTCATTGTGAGAAGAGAAGTTACAGGAAAACAGGCAGAGGGCATTCTCTGTAGTGATGCCCACCTTGTGGAACACCCTCCCATCAGGTGTCAAGGAGATATACAACTTTTAGAAGACATCTGAAGGCAGCCCTGTATAGGGAAGTTTTAAATGTTTGATGTTTTGCTGTGTTTGATGTTCTAATTTGTTGCAAGCCGCCCAGACTGGCTGGGGCAACCCATCAGATGGGTGGCATATAAAACAACAACAACCTCAGAAGACGGTGGACTCTCCATTGCTGGAGGTTTTTAGCGAGAGGTTGGATGGTAGTGGCACCTGCTCTGTGGAACGCCCTCCCACCAGATGTCAAAGAGAAGAACAACTACCAGACTTTTAGAAGACATCTGAAGGCAGCCCTCTTTAGGGAAGCTTTTAACGTTTAACAGGTTTAACAGACCACTGTATTTTAATACAGTGGTACCTCGGGTTACATACGCTTCAGGTTACAGACTCTGCTAACCCAGAATTAGTGCTTCAGGTTAAGAACTTTGCTTCAGGATAAGAACAGAAATTGTGTTCTGGCGGCGCAGCAGCAGCGGGAGGCCTCATTAGCTAAAGTGGTACCTCAGGTTAAGAACAGTTTCAGGGTAAGAACGTACCACCGGAATGAATTAAGTACTTAACCCGAGGTACCACTGTACTTTGTTGGAAGCCGCCCAGAGTGGCTGGGGAAACCCAGCCAGATGGACGGGATACAAATAATAAATTATTATTATTATTATTATTATTATTATTATTATTATTGCTACCTGTCATGGATTATTTAGCTGTGCCTCCTGCATTGCAGGGGTTGGAATAGATGACCCCCAGGGGTCCCTTCCTGCTCTACTATTCTATGATTCTGAATTCTGATTCTTCCTTGGCCTCATGCCCTGTGGGTTCCAGCACCAGACATGACCAACTGAGGGCCTAACTCTGCTGGGCTGCAAGAGTGTGGGGATACTTACCTACCCCAGAGAGGGGTTGCTCCCCTGGGGTGTCGATTTGGGTCACTTTAGGACAATCAGAGGCAGCAGCTCTCCGCAACGAGAATTCAGTTTCAGAGTCACAAAGGAATCTGCCCTGGTCGGGCCAATGTTGACGACGGCCATCGGTAGCTTCCCGTCGCGGGCCGCGAGTGCAAACTTGTACGCCGAGTACACCTGTTGAGACACGTGGCAGAGATGGTCAGACAGCCCTTTGATCCTCGGTTTTCAAATGTTTCGGAAGTCAAACGGGCTTCCGGAACAGATTACGTTCGAAAACCGAGGTTCCACTGTATTTGCTGATATTTAATTTTAGTAGTTACTTTTAGATTCCAATGGATTATTGAATGTTGCTTTATTTGACATAAGTTGTTTATTTTAAAGTTATTGTGACATTTTTTGTATTGGATCAGACTGCTATTATTAATGTTCAATGTTTTATTATGTTTTATATATGTATTGGAAGCCACCCAGAGTGGCTGGAGCAACCCAGCCAGATGGTCGGGGTATCAATAATAATAATAATAATAATAATAATAATAATAATAATAATGGAGGGAGGGGAAAGAATAGGTGTATTGCAGCGAGCTGGGTCCCACCAACTTTACATTTATATGATTCTATGAAATAATACATGGTGGCAGACAATTAAATTAACATATATGCATTCTATGGAAAGATATCATCTGCTACTTTGTCATTCCAGAATTGCATGAGCAAAGGCATGGATAATTATTGTAATTTTTATCTCTAGTATGTGCTTGCTTTATATACAAGGCTGTTTCCCTGGTTTTCTTCTGTAATCATGGGTGATTGATTCTTTTAATTTATTTTTTTTATTTACATTTCCAAGATTGGGCAATGCATAGTTTTGCTGCTGTCAGCAAAGTTTGCAGTAGTTGGAGATCAACAGCCGGGACCTTGAACAGAAAACTCTTTAAACAAATTGGCCCAGTGGGGACTGAGCATGCACAGCACCCCTGAAACACTGGCTAGCAATCAGAACAGTCCTCAAACTTTTTGGAGCTGGGCACACATTCGGAAATCTAAGCCACTATCCTGGGCACTGCAAAAATACCCATTTCACAGAAGAGAGACTGATAATGGAGAATATTGCTCCCTGCCCAGAAAAAAGCATAGGAAATGCCAGATAAAACACAGACAATAAAATAAAAAAAGGAGGTGGGCAACAGCATTCCTTAACCAGGCAACCCCCCCCCCCGATCAAACAACAAAAAGTTATAATATCTAATTTTAAAAAATTGGAAGAGGCAAAGGCCTTGGGGGACATAGTCTCTCTCTCTCTCTCTGTGTGTGTGTGTGTGTGTGTGTGTGTCTGTCTGTCTGTCTGTCTGTCTGTGTGAAGGCGGTGTGGTGCCCACAGCTGCTACGTTAGGGACCTCAGATGCTATGTTGGAGACCTCAGAGTTATAGAGAAGAGGGAGGTGTGGAAGAAAACCAGGGTGGGGGCAGGGAGAGATTAAAGAATAAATTGACCTACCCAGTGCTCTACAGCAGAAGGGGCTGTTTAACTGGCTGGCAAAAGCTCCTGAATGTGAGATAGGGAGTGTGGTTGTTGTTGTTGTTGTTTAAACAAACAAACAATTAAATCGGAACTGTTTAAAACAGTTTAAAACGATGACAGAAATAAGGTGGGTTCTAAAAATATACACTCAAATGTCCAACGACAGGGTGAAGAGGTGTGTTGTTTCACAGCTTAGGAGCCACCACAGAGAAGGCCCTCTCCTGGGCTGCTGCCATCCTGAGCCTCTGAAGGTGGAGGAACTACCAAGAGGGTCTCCTCTGCCCATCTCAGCACCCGACAAGTTCTGTGGGGAAGGAGGTGGCCTTTCATATATTGGGGGCCTGAGGGCTTCAAACACTAATGTGAGCACCTTGAATTGAGCCCGAAAACGAGCTGGCACGTTAACACTGCAAGGTTTCCTGGCAGATCTCAGGATATGCAGAGTATAATTATATGTGTTATAATTATACTCTGCAACCTGAGAGCCAGTGTGGTGTTAGAGTGTTGGACTAGGAGACCAGGGTTCAAATTTCCCACTCTACCACAAAGTTTACTGGGCAACCTTGAGCCAGTCTCTGCCTCTCTCAGCCTAACCTACCTCACAGGGTTGTTGTGGGGACTGAAACGAGGAGGGGGAGAACGACGAAAACGTTGCCTTGTGCTCCTTGGAGGAAAAAGGCGGGATATGAAAGCAGTAAGAAAATAAACCTCACAAGGTTTTTGTACAGATAAGGTAAAGATAAAGGGACCCCTGACCATTAGGTCCAGTCGTGGCCGACTCTGGGGTTGCAGTGCTCATCTCGCTTTATTCGCTGAGGGAGCTGGTGTACAGCTTCCAGGTCATGTGGCCAGCATGACTAAGCCGCTTCTGGCGAACCAGAGCAGCACACGGAAACGCTGTTTACCTTCCCGCCGGAGCGGTACCTATTTATCTACTTGCACTTTGATGTGCTTTTGAACTGCTAGGTTGGCAGGAGCAGGGACTGAGCAACGGGAGCTCACTCCGTCGTGGGGATTCGAACTGCCAACCTTCCAATCGGCAAGCCCTAGGCTCTGTGGTTTAGACCACAGTGCCACCTGCATCCCACAGCTTGTTTAGACACCTCTTAGAGGCAACCTCTTTTGCTTGGGCTTTCCACAGTTTTTAAAGCTGGACTGTGTTCCTTTAGGAACATAGGAAGCTACCATTGATCTGTCTAGCTCTGTACTGTCTACACTGACTGGCAGAAGCTCTCCAGGGTTTACAGAGCCTTTCCAAGTCCAGCCTGAAACCCCAGACATTCTTCATGCAACGTAGATGCTGTACCCCCTGAGCTACATTGTGGCTTAGAATGTATTTTATAATGATGAGTTTAGTGGTTTGCTATTGATGGTTTTATTGCAGTTTTCAATTTCTGTACACCACTTCAATACCTTAAAAATAAAAATCTTTATATAAACGTTGCACCCTCTGACCTATACAGTACAGTGAAATAAACCTTTCTCTCCACTTCCTGTTTAAGAACTCAGGAAGGTTCACACAGATAGGAGACCATTTAAATAGCAAGACGTAACTTGAAAGTATCTACTGTTAACTAGCTCCGGGCCACAATACCTCAAGGACTGCCTCTTCCCATATAAACCTACCTGGACCCTGAGATCATCTTCTGAGGCCCTTCTTCATGTGCCTCCTCCTTGAGAGGTGCGGAGGGCGGCAACACGAGAACGGGGCCTTCTCTACAGTGGCTCCCAGTCTGTGGAATTCTCTCCCCAGGGAAGTTCATCTGGCGCCTTCATTAGCTTCATTAACCCACAGCGCCACCCACGTCCCATTTTGTACAGATAACCGAGACAAATTTTGGGAACATGGTATATAAACACCACGGTTCTGATTCAGAGAACTGTATGCTCAATGCAGCTAAATCTGAACCTGCCTTTGCGGGATGGGGGGTGGGGTTGGGGGGAGAAATCGACCGCCGCTCCTCTGCTCCCAGGTCCAGCTCCTCGCTGGCTGTGGGCACCCACCTGCAAAGAGGACCCCGCCACCAGGACCGAATCGGCCTCGCCCAGGCGCTGGTACACAAAGTCCACTTTCTCCTTGCTCACGGAATCCCCGAAGAACGTCACGTCTGGTTTGAGGTTCCCGCCGCACTTGCTGCACGGGGGGACGAGAAAAGTGCGCACCTCTTCTTCGGACAGGAAGACGTCGCCGTCCGGGGCCACCCCATGCGCCTCGGCTCTCCAGGTGGGGTTCAAGGCCTCAAAGCGCTCCTGGAGGTCAGTGCGGAGCGTCCGGTCTCCACAACTGAGGCACAAGACCCTGCGAGGCAACATAAAAACATGAGGGCCTGCTGGGTCAAGCCAAATGGGGCCTATGTAGCATTCAGTTTTCACAGTAGCCTATTACAGTGGTACCTCGGGTTACATACACTTCAGCTTACATACGCTTCAGGTTACAGACTCCACTAACCCAGAAATAGTGCTTCAGGTTAAGAACTTTGCTTCAGGATGAGAACAGAAATCGTGCTCCGGCAGCGCGGCAGCAGGAGACCCCATTAGCTAAAGTGGTGCTTCAGGTTAAGAACATTTTCAGGTTAAGTACGGACCTCCGGAACGAATTAAATACTTAACCTGAGGTACCACTGTATCCCGTTTAATTCAGTTTTGAGTTTTTTGTTATAGCCATAAGGACTAGAACAGGGACCAGCAAACTTTTTCAGCAGGGGGTCGGTCCACTGTCCCTCAGACCTTGGGGGGGGCGGACTATTTTTTTGGGGGGGAGAATGATGCAAGAGCACCATGAGCCCCGTGGCTGCTTACCTGTGTCTTGCGAGCGGCAGGGGGATGATGAACAGAGCGTGAAAGAGCTCCAGAGAGGCGCTGCTTAAAATGGCGGCCGCTCAAGCGCTGCTGCTGCTGCTGGCACCAACAAAGCCCAGCCCCTTCCTCCTCTAGGCAGGGCGGGGAGAAGCCGGGAGGGAGGGAGGGAGGGAGGAGGCGCCACCGCCGCCGTGTGAGGGAGAGGGGAAAAACACGTGTGCTGGCGATTCACACGGCGATTCCTGGCCCACCTGCGGACCGGATCCAGAAGGCAATTGGGCCTGATTGGGCCCGTGGACCTTAGTTTGCCGACCCATGGACTAGAATCTTAATTTATTTTAGGGGAAGGGCTGTAGCAGTACAGACAACACTTCCGTTCAATGGACCGGTGGTCTGATTCAGCCTGGGATAGGTTCCTATTTAAATCAGCACTTTATTTATAAGAACGTAAGAACAGCCCTGCTGGATTAGGCCAATAGCCCAACTAGTCCAGCGTCCTGTTCTCACAGTGGCCAACCACATGCCTATGGGAAAGTGGCAAGCAGGATTTGAGGACAAGGATTCTCCTTCCAGCAAGCAGTATTCAGAAGTGTTGCTGCCTCCCACTGGGGGGGCAGGGCCTAGCATTCACGGCTAGTAGGCATTGACAGCCCTCCCCTCCATGAATTTGCCTTTTAAACCCATCTAGGTTGGTGACTGTTACTGCCTTCTGTGGGAGAGAGTTCCATAGTTCAGAACCATGAGGACTGGAGTCTTGCTGAATTTATAAGAAAAGGACCACTGTTCTATAGCAGACCGCCTACTCTGCATGCAGAAGGTCCCAGGTTCGATCCCCGCCATCTCTAGGCTGTGGCAGACCTACATTTTGGGGGCCCCCAAAGCGCGAACTGTCATGGGGACCCTTTCACAACCAGCAATGTGGTCTGGGTAACCGTTGTTTTCTTCTTCATTGAGGTTGTTCCACCACAGATTACCCCACTTTTGCAATGTCTGTGCTAATGCATTTCAAACTTTCGGATTGTTGAAATATATGCAACAAAAAAATAATCAATTGTAGTCCTGCAACTCCAAGCAGCCAGTCAGATGGGCAGCATATAAATTGTTGTTGTTGTTGTTTTCATTCAAGATCAAATTGTAAAACAGCAACAATAACAACCACAGGGTGCATTTTATTTTATTTTTAAATTTATTTATTTGGTTTCTCAACTTAAAATTTTACAGAGATATATCAAACATAAATCATAAAAGCAAGATTCCAAGGAATCTCCTGGACTTCCACCGTCCCCTTTGTGGGTCCTATTATTAGTCACTTCCTCCTGTATCTTTTATGATAATCCAAACCCTTTACCTCTTCCATTGTGTCCAGAATTCACCATTAAACTACAAGTGATATTACAATCCTACTAATGACTTTAAGTGTTTACAATGGTCTTTAACTTCATCTGCCATTCTTCTCTGGTAGGTACTTTATCTTCTTTCCATCTCTGGGCTGGTAGCAGTGTGTATTTTAAAGGCACTTGCAGTGGTTACTTTTTATATCTCTCTATGGGACGCTGTGGGTTAAACCACAGAGCATAGGTTGGCAGTTTGAATCCCTGCAATGGGGTGAGCTCCTGTTGCTCGGTCCCTGCTCCTGTCAACCTAGCAGTTCAAAAGCACGTCAAAATGCAAGTAGATAAATAGGTACCGCTCCGGCGGGAAGCTAAACGGTGTTTCTGTGCGCTGCTCTGGTTCGCCAGAAGCAGCTTAGTCATGCTGGCCACATGACCCGGAAGCTGTACGCCGGCTCCCTCGGCCAATAAAGCGACCCCAGAGTCGGCAACTCTGGGGCAACCCCGGACCTAATGGTCAGGGGTCCCTTTACCTTTACCTTATGGTCATGGCAATGCAGACCAATCACTCACCCCTTTTATTTTTCAGCAAGGGAATTTGTGGGGCCAACAATCCCCCCCAACTGCTGTTCACATCTCCAGGAATAGCTCATCCCAGTTGCAAAGTTGCACTCCCCCTTTTCCATCAGCCAGCCTCCCCATCGCCACTCTCCCTAACCTGTGGATGCAGCCGTGCAGCTCGGTCAAACGCTGGCTGCCGGCCTTGGCATGCAGGGCGTCTACGTTCTGGGTCACCAGCCAGTGCAGTTTCCCCAGTGCCTCCCAGTTCCTCAGGGCCAAGTGGGCGACGTTGGGCTGGTGGGCCGAAAACTGGGGCCAGCCGACAAAGTTCCTGGCCCAGTACTTCTGTCGGGCCCGGGCACTCCGCAGAAATTCGGCGTGCTGGACGGGACGCCGATCCGTCCGGGAGTAGAGGCCCACGCCTTCAGAGCGATAGTCTGGGATTCCAGATTCGGTGGAGATTCCTGCTCCGGTCAACACAAACAGCCTCCGGGCCCTGCTCACAAACTCTTGCAGCTTCTGGACTTCCGCTGGGTCCAGGGGAGGACTGGCGGGAACAAAGGCCAGGGTCTGGTCAGCCTTGGCCACGGAGGAGTGGGAGCCACGGCAGTGAAGTCCACCATGGGCCATCCTTCCAAGACCTTCAGGAGAGAGGTAACGCTCATCTAGGTGAGGACAGAAGAGGACAGGTGAGGACTGCTTCTTTTCGAACTCTGCTCACATGGCTTTATGTTTGGAGCCGGCCTGATCTTTAGGCAGACTGGATACTTGCGGTGGAGGCTCCCAAACTTTGTCACATGCAACAAAACATGTGCCTCAAAGGTTCAGGGTGGTCCCAAGAATTTAAATTCAGAGTTGGGGACCATCCAGTGCTATCATCCCCAAGCACTGGCCACACTGAGAGTTGAGCCGTATCTGGAGGGCCACAGATTCCTCACCCCAGCATTAGGCTGAAAAAATGACAAGCTCCAAGCTCACTAAGTGGCCGAGGGTGGGCTTGGACCATAGGTGTCAACTTTTACCTTTTCTTGCGAGGAATCCTATTCGGAATAAGGGAATTTCCCTTAAAAAAAGGGAAGCGTTGACAGCTATGGCTTGGACCTGGGTTTCCCTGAACCACGACACAGCACTTGTTTAACTGTGTGGCACAAGAGGACCACTGTGATCTCCTAGCCTGGATGGGCATCTCACTGGAGGGCATCTGGTTAGGGGAAGGTGCTCAAAGCTTTAAAATGGTTTTTAAGTTCCAAAATCGGACTGCGTTCTCAATGGGAGGTGCTGAGCCCATGCGACTTCGATTTGTTTGTTTGTTTTATTGAATTCATCTCCTAGCTTTTGCTCCAAGGAGCTCAAAGTTGCGTATATACTTTTATCTTCACAACAACTCTGTCTGGTAGGTCAGATTGAGAGCAAATGACTGCCCCAAGTGAGCTTCATGGCTGAGTGAGGATTTGAACTCTGGTCTGCCAGATCCTTGCCTGATGATCTAGCCACTAAGCCACAATCGTTCTCTCATGCCTACTCAGATTGCAGCTTAAATTGGCTATTATTATTATTATTCATAGCTCTGTTGGTTAGAGCATGCTGCTGATAATGCCAAGGTTGCAGGTTTGATCCCCATATGGGACAGTTTTATATTCCTGCTTTGCAGGGGGTTGGACTAGATGATCCTCAGGGTCCCTTTCAATAATATTATTATTACACCATCACCCTCCTTCTATAGATTGGCTAAATCGAGGGGACAGAGAGACACCCCTGTTTCAAAGTTCTTTTATGATAATGTTACCTATTCCATTTCTTCACTGTTTTGCACATGAAAAGGTCTCCGAAACCCACTTGATAACCAATTAAAAACACTTAAGAGGGAGAGGAAATGAAATGAAAGATTCCTAAAAGTGCTCATCCAACCAACGAGAACTATAAAAGGGCTTAGGATTTTTAAAAGACATGCCCCTCGGTAGCTTACGCAAAGGTTATAGGGCGTCGACCCCATTAAATCTGATGTTGCCTCTGGGGCGCTTGGGGGAGGAACATCAGAATTTCCCTTCTCTACCCCCCCCCCAGCTGCATTTTGGACTTGGATCTATTTTTGTCGGTGCAGCAGCTTTCTGTGAGTGCAGAGGATCGCCGCCTCGTTATGTAACTCTCGACCCTATACATGTAACCAGCCAGGGGAGGGGCAAGCGGGAGAAATGGGCATCCTCTGCAAAGGGGATCTGGACCGTTTCTTTCCCTCCCTCCGAATGGCGCGTCCTGGGTTTCACCCCGCGGTAAGCGACACGCGACCCTCACCTCGCGCTGCACCCCAGAGGGTGCAATTGACCTCTATCGCAGCCGCGCGGAGGGCCGAGGAAGCACAGCCTGCTGGGGGATGCAGTTCCCGCAGGAGGCAGGGGGAGGGAACTACAACTCCCACAATGCACCGGGTGAGTGAACAGCTGCAAGCTGGTCTGGCTGGGAAAACCTGCCTTTGCCCGGGTGTGGTTTTTGATCGCGTTTCAAAGCCCGGTTGCATTGTGAGATCAGAGGAGCCGCCGGGTTCTGTGGAACTTGGGAAGGTTCTGGAACGAGCTTTCCCGACCTGGCGCCCTCCGGACTTCACCTGCCATCACCTCCAGCCAGCATGGCGAGGGGGTGGTGGGAGTTGCAGTCGACAACATCTGGAGGGGAGTTTAAATTTGTTGATTTAATGCATTCGCAGCCTCCACCTTTTCTCTCTGAGGAGGTCGAGGTGGCGTGCATGGTTCTTTGTTGTTTAGTCGCTTAGTCATGTCCGACTCTTCGTGACCCCCTGGACCAGAGCACGCCAGGCACTCCTGTCTTCCACTGCCTCCCGCAGTTTGGTCAAACTCATGTTTGTAGCTTCGAGAACACTGTCCAACCATCTCGTCCTCTGTCATCCCCTTCTCCTTGTGCCCTCCATCTTTCCCAACATCAGGATTTTTTCCAGGGAGTCTTCTCTTCTCACGAGGTGGCCAAAGTATTGGAGCCTTAGCTTCAGGATCTGTCCTTCCAGTGAGCACTCAGGGCTGATTTCCTTCAGAATGGAGAGGTTTGATCTTCTTGCAGTCCATGGGACTCTCAAGAGTCTCCTCCAGCACCAGAATTCAAAAGCATCAATTCTTCGGCGATCAGCCTTCTTTATGGTCCAGCTCTCACTTCCATACATCACTACTGGGAAAACCATAGCTTTAACTATATGGACCTTTGTTGGCAAGGTGATGTCTCTGCTTTTTAAGATGCTGTCTAGGTTTGTCATTGCTTTTACCTATTTATCTTTCACTTGACGTGCTTTCGAACTGCTAGGTTGACAGGAGCAGGGACCGAGCAACGGAAGCTCACCCTGTCGTGGGGATTCGAACCGCCAACCTTCTGATTGGCAAGTCCTAGGCTCAGTGGTTTAACCCACAGCGCCACCTGTGTCCTGTGCATGGTTCTACCCTCTCCTTATTTAATCTCCACAGCGACCCTGTGGGGTAGGTTAGGTTGGGATGGACTAAGGCAGACCAAGGTTCAAATCCCTGTTCAGCCAGGAAGCTCACTGGGTGATCTTGTGGGCCAGTCACTGCCTGTCAGCCTAACCTACCTCTCAGGGGTGCGAACTTAAATAAAATATGGTGGGCCCCCACATAATTGCCCCGCACCACATAATTGATCACAAGACACACCATTTGAATGGCAATGCCCATCAACTTTGGTGGGTTTGGCCCTCTCAAATATTTTATTGAGGGGCAGCTGAAGAAGGGACCTCGGCCCCTAGGAGTTGGCTCCTGTGCTACCTCACAGGGTTGTTGTGAAAATGAAATGCAAACAGGATGGGATGGGGGAAGGCAGAGAACTGTGTACGCTCATCGGAGGAAAGAGGGGAGATGGAATGAAAAACCAGCTCATTAAAAATATAGGAGAGACACTGGCCTTGGAGGGTGCCAATGTTTGTGTGGGGTGTCTGGGAGAGCTACGATACACCACTTTGGGGAGCCCAGGTGCACTGACTGGAGGCAACCCAGAGGGCATTTTTGGGGTACATCAAAGGCAAATCAGCAAGGGATCAGAGCACAGCTTTGGGGACTGGCTCTGTTTTATATATACATGTATATATATATATATATATATATATATATATATATATATATATAATTTTTAATCAAATTTTCTGTTTTACAATTTCAAATACTCATTTTACCTCCTTAAGATATCCATGACTTCCCTTCTCCTCTCTCCATGGTTCATTTTACATATCTTAAATCCCTGCATATTTTACAAAAAAACTATACCAATCAATAGTCCATTATTGCATCCATCAAAACTTATTTACACCGTTGAATTTATCTTAATGTTGCCAATTATTTTCCGCATATTCAATAAACGTTTTCCAATCTTCTTTAAACGTGTGTTCTTCTTGTTCTCTTATTCTATATGTTACGTCTGCAGGTTGTGCATATTTGGTCAACTTAAGTTGCCTTTCTTCTTTGGGACCTCGCTTGTTTTCCATTTTTGGGCTAAAGGACTGGCTCTGTTTATTTTAGGGGTGCTCTAAGCCTGAGGAAGAAGCCGTAGCTAAGTGACAGAACAGCTGCTTTGCATGCAGAAGGTCTCAGGTTCAACCCCAAGCAGCATCTCCATGGAGGGATGGGAGAGGGAGGATCCCTCTCCAAAATCCTGGAGGGCTGCTGTCAGTCAGTGTAGACATGCTAAGCTAGATGGACCAGTAATCAGACTCAGTATAAGGCAGCTACCCATTTAATTCAGCTCTGGTTTTTTTTTGTTTTGTTATAACCATAAGGACTAGAATCTTAATTTATTTTAGGGGAAGGGCTGTAGCAGCACAGACAACACTTCCGTTCAAAGGATCAGTGGTCTGATTCAGCCTGGGATAGGTTCCTATTTAAATCAGCACTTTATAAGAACATAGGAAGAGGCTGCTGGATCAGGCCAATGGCCCAACTAGTCCAGCATCCTGTTCTCACAGTGGCCAACCACATGCTTGTGGGAAACTGGCAAGCAGGATTCGAGCACAAGAGCATTCTGCCCTCTGGTGACTGGGAGCGGCCGCCGAGACCACATAATACTGGTCTTGAAAGACCTACATTGGCTCCCAGTACGTTTCTGAGCACAGTTCAAACTGTTGGTGCTGCCCTTGAAAGCCCTAAACGGCCTCAGCCCAGTGTACCTGAAGGAGCATCTCCACCCCCATCGTTCTGCCTGGGCACTGAGGTCCGTCCAGCGCTGAGGGCCTCACTGTGAGAAGCCAAGTTACAGGGAACCAGGCAGAAGGCCTTCCCGGTAGTGGCACCTGCCCTGTGGAACGCCTTCCCACTAGATGTCAAAGAGAAGAACAACTACCAGACTTTTAGAAGACATCTGAAGGCAGCCCTCTTTTTAGGGAAGCTTTTAATGTTTAACAGACCACTGTATTTTAATACTCTGTTGGAAGCCACCCAGAGTGGCTGGGGCAACCCAGCCAGATGGGCGGGGTATAAATTATAAATTCTATTCTATTCTATTCTATTCTATTCTATTCTATTCTATTCTATTCTATTCTATTCTATTCTCCTGCAGTTCCCAGCAACTGGTATTCATTGCTGCCTCTGACAGTGGAGGCAGAGCCTGGCCATCTTAGCTAGTAGGGATTAATAGCCTTCTTCTCAATGAATTTCTCCAATCCTCTTTAAAGGCTATCTAGATTGGTGGCCATCACTGCCTCCTGTGGAAGAGAGTTCCGAAGTTCAGAACCATGAGGACTAGAGTCTTGGTTTATCTTTACGAAAAGGACAACTGTTCTATAACAGACTGCCTACTCTGCATGGAGAAGGTCTCAGGTTCGAACCCTGCCATTTCCAGACTGCGGGGACCTACATTTTTGGGGGCCCTGAAGCTTAAACCGTCATGGCAACCAGCAACGACGTCTGGGTAGCTGCTGTTATCTTCTTCAGTGGGGTTCTTCCACGACGGATCACCCCACCTTTGCAACATCTGTGCTACCATAGAAAGCAACTCCTAGGGTCCATGGTCCCTTCCTCCCCCCATAAAATATTTGAGGGCCCCGGGCCCCCCAATTTGATGGGCATTTCCATCAAATGGTGTGTTGTGTCTTGTGATTGATCATGTGGGGCGCAGCTTACCTGAGCGTCCCCCCCCCAATGTTTTATTCAAGTTGGCACCCTTGTGTGCTACTGACTCGCAGACTTTGGGATTGCTGAAATATACGGTATACAACAACAAAATTAATCAATAGAGTTGTGCGACTCCAGTTGAGTCTACTAGACCCAGTGCTTTTTTTCTATATAAAAAAGAAAATGTTTAGGTGTACTCTCATTTTTCTACTCAAATTGAAATAACGCTCCTGGATGAGGCCCAAATTAGATTCACAAAATGTTTAGGGGTATGCATCCCACCCCCCCCAGAAAAAAAGCACTGACTAGACCCCAAAAAATTAAGCCATGTGGACTTAAGTTGCTTCTGGGGGTCCTCTGGGATCGGGGCCCTGAATATTAAGATTCATTAAAGGTAAAAGTAAAGGGACCCCTGACCATTAGGTCCAGTCGTGACCGACTGGGGTTGCGGTGCTCATCTCGCTTTATTGGCCGAGGGAGCTGGCGTACAGCTTCCGGGTCATGTGGCCAGCATGACTAAGCCGCTTCTGGCGAACCAGAGCAGCGCATGGAAACGCTGTTTACCTTCCCGCCGGAGCGGTACCTATTTATCTACTTGTACTTTGACGTGCTTTTGAACTGCTAGGTTGGCAGGAGCTGGGACCGAGCAACGGGAGCTCACCCCGTCGCACCTTCTGATCAGCATTCATTAGATTCATTAGTTTCCTAGTAAAACTGCCCCTGTCTCCAGGAGACTCCCGAAATCACCGGACCAGTCAGCACAGACTATTTTGAGCCCAATGGACCAGGGTTGTGACTCAGGCAGCTTCCTGTCACTGTGGCCTTATGTAACCTCTTGTCTCCCTCTCTCTCTGTGTCCTCTGTTCCTCTTACGATCTGATCTTCCTTGCCAAGCACCAAGGGATGCTCCCTCGCTCCCTGACTGCCCCGCTGCAGCGGTGAAGCGGTTAAGTCACAGAGCGCACTCCTGGGTCCGCTTCTGACCCTGGAGCCTAGGGCTGTCTTCTCAGCCACCGCCAGGGGGGCTCTGAGCTGTCAACAGCCTCTCTCTCTCCCTCTCCCTTTCTCTCTCTGCCTGCAGGTGCCTTGGAAGTTTCATGCAGGACCCGGAGTCTCCCTCCGTCTTCCCCCAGCCTAAAGTTTTCGGGGGCTGCAGATGAGTAGCAGCTGCTGGCGCCGGAAGGAAGCCTTGCGGGACTCCGGCCAAGTTGGCACCTCCTTGGCCCATTTGGATCAATACTGCAGGGCTGGGGCGGGGGAGAGAGGAAACCCGGCCTCCCTCTCTGCAAAGACCCAGAAGTCCAGGCAGGAACGAAAGCAGCCTCTTCCACAGCCTCTGCCTCCACCCGGCAGCTGATGCCAAGGCTGATGCCCAGTTCCTTGCGCGCCTCACTGCTCTCCCTGCCCAGGTAAGGCGAAACCCTCCCAGCTGGAGGAAGCAGGAATTAAGCGGGTAGGTGGGAAGGAAGCAACCCAGAGGGTTTCCCTTCGCACCCCGGATTCTTGGTGTGTGTATGGGGAGCGGGGGGGGGGTGGAATCTAAGAAAATGAGTCATTTCTTTTTGGAAATCTCAGCTAAAACACAGCTTCTGTGCTGCATATGATGAGAGATGCCTTGATTGAAATCTTCAGCTGCTGGGGACAGGAATAATCCAGCCTCTCTCTGTGTGCGCTCCCAAAAGCTGCAGTGGTCCCCCCCTCCCGTTGTTTGGGCTCAAAACCTCCCCTGCGCTGCAAACAGCTGTGCCTCAACAAGGACAACATTTTAATTGCTTCTCCCACCCCCCGCCACTTTCCCCCTTTTCTTTTAGTCCTCTTGCTCTCTGCTTTCCCTCTGACGGACTGGCAGGGACTCTGACCCGTCCGCTTCCAGCCGGGTAATAAACAGGATCCCTTGAAAGGATCTCTCTCTCTCGCCTGCGGTTCATGATGGACTCCGCTCCTGCGTAAATCATCCTTGGTGTGTGTCACGAAGTAGGAGCACAGGAAAGCTGTCTTGTACGGACTCAGAGCGCTGGTCTATCTAGCTCAGTATTGTCTACACTGACTGGCAGCAGCTCTCCAAGGTTTTTTTTTCGGGGGTCATTACCTGGAGATGCTGCCGGGGGTTGAACCAGAGACATTTTGCATGCAAAGCAGATGCTCTTCCGTTGAGCTACAGCCCTTCCCGTGATGCACAGATGCATAGGAACCTGCTTTGTACTGAGTCAGAGAGCGGTGATCCTTCCAGCTCAGTGTTGTCTGCACTAACTGGCAGCAGCTCTCCAGGGTTTCAGGCATCCCTACCTGGGGATGCTACTAGGGATAGAACCTGGTTCCTTCTGCTCGCAAGGCAGATGCTCTACCAAGGAGCTACAGCCCTTTCCTTAAAGACAAATCAAGATACTAGTCCTTATGATTTTGTTTTTAAAAAGAGCTGAATTAAATAGGAAGCTGCCTTATACTGAGGCAGACCATTGGTCCATCTAGTTCAACACTGTTTACTCTGTCTGGCAGTGGCTCTCAAGGGTTTCAGGCAAGGGACCCCGCCCTGGAGTTGCCATTGGGGATGGGACCTGGGACATTCTGCATGCCAAGCAGGTGCTCTGTAAAGCCTTTGCCCAGAAAAAAAAGGTCAGGAAGGGAAAAGTGAATTAAAAAGTCTTCTTTTTCTCCTGCCCGCCTCCATCATCATCAATTATTACAGTGGTACCTCGGGTTAAGTACTTAATTCATTCCGGAGGTCCGTACTTAACCTGAAACTGTTCTTAACCTGAAGCACCACTTTAGCAAATGGGGCCTCCTGCTGCTGCCGTGCCGCCGGAGAACGATTTCTGTTCTCAACCTGAAGCAAAGTTCTTAACCTGAAGCACTATTTCTGGGTTAGCGGAGTCTGTAACCTGAAGCGTATGTAACCTGAAGCATATATAACCTGAGGTACCACTGTATTCTTATTACTGTTAATAATAATAATAATAATAATTTAAAAGCCCACTCCAAGGAATTGCAAAGTCTTGTATTCTTAAACATCTATGCATCAGCCCAAAATACATGACCTGATTTTAGAAAGATGCTGAGCATTCTTCTGCATGTTTCCTTGACTCAATGATGCCTCTGGGTGTGCCAGACTTTAAGGAGGGCAGTGTGTGTGTGTGTGTGTGTGTGTGTGTAGATTCTGGCTGAGTATTGAAAGGACTCATGGATTTATTTGCTGTGGATCCCACCACTCCACAAATAACGCCACTTTGCTTGCTTCAGCCTCAAATATGCTTCTATTCCCAGAGGATAAGCCTTATGTTTTAATGTGCAAATGATGTTCTGGCTAGTGATAGGGGTGAAACTAGATTTAGTTTGCTTTTTGGAGGTAAAGTTTTTAATTATTATTCCATTTTGCAACGTACATAAAACTGAGAGAAAGTTTAATTTGCACTGAAATATGAACTTTCCTAAGTCACACCTCAGGACTGCAATACTTCAAGGACCACCTCTCCCCTTATGAACCAACCCGGACCCTGAAAACATCTTCTGAGGTTCTTCTTTGTGTGCCTCCTCCGTGAGAGGTCTGGAGGGTGGCAGCATGAGAACGGCCTTTTCTGTGGTGGCCCCCCATTTGTGGAATGTTCTCCTCAGGAAGCCTTTGTTACATATCTTTAGATGCCAGGCAAAAACATTTGTCTTCTCCCAGGCTAATTAAACCTTTTAAACTGTGTGTGTGTAGATTATTGTTTTTGTCTATTATGCATGTGCACGGGTGCCAACTTGAATCAAATATTTGGTGGGCAGGTAAGCCCTGCCCCACATAATCAATCACATGATGTGTTGCACACACAAACACCATTTAAATGGCAATACCCATCAACTTTGGGGGAGCCCAGCCCCCTCAAATATTTTATTGGGGAGGGGGCAAAGGCATCTTGGCCACAGGAGTTGGCTCCTATGTGTACGTTTGTGATTTTACATTGTAAACTGCCCTGTGATAGTTGGATGAAGGGTGCTATAGGAATTTAAATAACAATCTTGATATTTCTTCATATTTGATATTTGATACTTGATCAAGTAATATCAAGTAAATATTAAGTACAGTGGTACCTCGGGTTACATACACTTCAGGTTACATACGCTTCAGGTTACAGACTCTGCTAACCCAGAAATAATACCTCAGGTTAAGAACTTTGCTTCAGGATGAGAACAGAAATTGTGCTCCGGCGGCACGGCAGCAGCAGGAGGCCCCATTAGCTAAAGTGGTGCTTCAGGTTAAGAACAGTTTCAGGTTAAGAACAGACCTCTGGAACGAAGTACCCGAGGTACTACTGTAAAAGTATCGGAGAGGAGATCTGTGTAAATGAAAACATGAGACTTATGGTTTGTTACATATGATTTTATTTTGGAGCTGTCTGCTTATTTTGGAGTTGTTTGCTGTAAAAAAATGTATATTATGTGAATAAAATAATAAAGGATTTGAGAGACAAAAAAAAGAAAGGAATTTAAATAATCAAGTGCTATAATTGTGGTGGTCAGTCCCATGCAAGACTTCAAAGCGCCCACATTGCCTCTGCCACCACTCAAAATAGCAGCAACTCGTGCTGAGCTGCATCAGGCAGCCTCCTTGAGGGCAGCGAATGCTTCTGAGTCCCTGTGTGGAAAGAGATGGCTTAGAGGCCCTGAAGGACTGCCCACCTCTGGAGGATCCCAGCGGAAAGGAGGTGGTCTCCGCAGGCCAGTGACTCATAGGAGGACTCCTCCTTGCCAGTCACAACCTCTGGGGTCTGCAAATGCTTTGGAGCTCACAGGAGGAGCCTTTAATTATTCAGCTTCGTTCAGCACATGACATATTCTCTCCAGGTGCACCGTTAGGGTATCACGAAGGAAAGCAGGATTTATTTTCTCTTAATTGGGAAAAGTAGCGTTAAAAATGACAATGTGTAAAGCCAAAGTCAAAGTAAGAGGGATGAGGGATCTAATAAGGTTTCAAATATGTTTTTAAACATAGAGGGTTTTTTATATTAAAAAAGTACAAAACCTCTCCGACAGAAATCCAATGTTTTGGGAAGGGTGCTCTGTGTGAAATGGGTGCCTGATGTAGAATCATAGAATTGTAGGGTTGGCAGAGACCCCAAGGGTCATCTAGTCCAACCCCCTGCAATGCAGGAATCTCAGCTAAAGCATCCATGACAGATGGCCGCCCAACCTCTGCTTAAAAACCTCCAAGGAAGGAGAGTCTACAACAGGCATAGGCAAACTCCGGCCCTCCAGATGTTTGGGACTACAATTCCCATCACCCCTAGCTAACAGGACCAGTGGTCAGGGATGATGGGAATTGTAGTCCCAAACATCTGGAGGGCCGGAGTTTGCCTATGCCTGGACAAACTCCCAAGGGAGACCGTTCCACTGTCAAACAGCTCTGTCAGAAAGTTTTTCTGATGTTTAGTCGAAATTTCCTTTCTTGTAACTTGAAGACATTGGTTCGAGTCCTACCCTCCAGAGCAGGAGAAAACAAGCTTGCTTTATCTTCCACGTCAGGGGTGCTGACGTGGGCCCCAGGTTATGGGTCACGACATCATGCGCCCCACAGCCTCAGAACCTGACTTCTGGTGGCACCAGAAGTCAGGTTCTGAGGTTTTCGCAAGGCCTCGGGAAGCATCTCTGAGGTCTCATGAGACCTTGGATGTGACTTCTGGCACGTGGGGGCCATAGGCGCCGACTCCATGGGGCTTGAGGGGGCCCGAGCCGCCTCAAAAATTCGTTTGGGGGGGCTCCGCCCCCCAATAATCTCCAGCGCCCCTCCAGCAGAGCGCCATCGCCGCCCCTCCCCCAGCCCAAAATGCACAGGGTCGGGCTGCATGCCTCCTGCCCTCCCTCCCGAGCAAAAGCTCCACCCAATTTCCTTCGGAGCTGATTAATAGGCGCAGCACACTCTCCCCTATTCGCTCACGAGGAGGCGGCGCCACTTTATTTGCATATTCATGAGCTTATTTATTATTCATGAGCTTTCCTGGGCCCCCCCAATATTTTTTATAAGTCCGCGTCCCTGGTGGGGGCCCTGTGGTGTGAGTGCTGAGCACCCACAACAAACATTTTTCAGTTGCTTGGGTCCCCAGGGCCCCCTATAGTTGGCACCCCTGTTCCGTGTAGTAGTCCTTGAGATATTTGGAGATGTTTATCATATCTCCTCTCAGTCTCCTCTTTTCCAGGCTAAACATACCCAACTCCCTCCACTGTTCCTCATAAGGCTTTGCTTCCAGATCAACTTGGCCACCCCCCTCTGCACTCGTTCCAGCTTGCCAACATCCTTCCTAAATTGTGGTGCCCACAATTGGACACAGTATTCCAGGTGTGGTCTGACCAAGACAGCATGTGCTTCTTTAAAGATGGGATTTTGCTTCCTGAATGGAAATGGAGAGTGAGACAGCAGCAGCAGCTGGTAAACAGAACCTAAGAAGACAGAAAGAGCCTTCTCGATCCGGCCACTGGATTGTCCAAGAACGTGTCCTCTTCTCACAGTGGCTGCCCAGATGCCCCAGAAGGAAACCCAGAAGCAAGACCCAATAATAAGAGAATTCTCTGCTCCTGTGGTTGCCGGCAACCGGTATTCAGAATCGTTGCTGCTACCAGCTGTGCGGGCAGGGCACAGCCATTGCTGCTAGTAGCATCAGACAGTTCAAGAGAATGGAAGAGAATGAGGCAGCTTCTTTTCATAGAATCATAGAATCATAGAGTTGGAAGAGACCACAAGGGCCATCGAGTCCAACCCCCTGCCAAGCAGGAAACACCATCAGAGCACTCCTGACATATGGTTGTCAAGCCTCTGCTTAAAGACCTCCAAAGTAGGAGACTCCACCACACTCCTTGGCAGCAAATTCCACTGTCAAACAGCTCTTACTGTCAGGAAGTTCTTCCTAATGTTTAGGTGGAATCTTCTTTCTTGTAGTTTGGATCTATTGCTCCGTGTCCGCTTCTCTGGAGCAGCAGAAAACAACCTTTCTCCCTCCTCTATGTGACATCCTTTTATATATTTGAACATGGCTATCATATCACCCCTTAACCTCCTCTTCTCCAGGCTAAACATGCCCATCTCCCTTAGCCGTTCCTCATAAGGCATCGTTTCCAGGCCTTTGACCATTTTGGTTGCCCTCCTCTGGACACGTTCCAGTTTGTCAGTGTCCTTCTTGAATTGTGGTGCCCAGAACTGGACACAGTACTCCAGGTGAGGTCTGACCAGAGCAGAATACAGTGGCACTATTACTTCCTTTGATCTAGATGCTATACTCCTATTGATGCAGCCCAGAATTGCATTGGCAGCCCAGAATTGCATTGGGCTGGTGGGGCTGCCTCAGGACAGTGTAAGAGGCCAAAGGCACTGAGAGACTGTATCCAAGTGTTTATGCACCAATGCTAAGAGCCTCTGACGGAAAATGGCTGAACTGGAGCGCTTGGTCTTAGCAGATAGCATTGATAGGTAACAGAAAACTGGTGGGACAGAAAGTACCCAGTTATCTCTGGAGATAAACTCTAGAAGAAGGACAGAGAAGGCTGTCCCGGAGGTGGTGTCTCTCTGTACATCAAAGACAACACTGAGTCCATCAAGTTTGAAATCCCCAAAGAGGTGCACCCCTACAAAGGATCGTCGTGGGTGGTGATACTAGGCCCCAATAGTAATTTAGTGCTGAGGATGTGCTATTGTCACCTCCCCCGCCCCCCCCCGATCAAAACACTCAGGGAGATCTTGAGACGAAGATGGAAACCAAGGAAGCACCCAAAAGAGAAGGAGGTGTTATAGCAATGGGGGACTTCAACCAGTGGCATAGTGTGGTTTGCCAGTGCCCAGGGCTTCATGGAGGGGGGCGGGGGGGCGTGAGAGGGAGGGAACGGACAGAATATGTATATGCAACCCGCTGCCTAACAGCTTCCATGTCACCCAGGAGATTTTATACGGTGGATAATAATAATAATAATAATAATAATAATAATAATAATAATAAACATAATATTATTTATACCCCACCCATCTGGCTGGGTTTCCCCAGCCACTTTGGGCGGCTTCCAACAGAATATTAAAATACAATAGTTTATTAAACATTAAAAGCTTCCCTAAACAGGGCTGCCTTCAGATGTCTTCTAAAAGTCTGGTAGTTGTTCTTCTCTTTGACATCTGGTGGGAGGGCGTTCCACAGGGCAGGTGCCACCACCGAGAAGGCCCTCTGCCTGGTTCCCTGTAACTTGGCTTCTTGCAGTGAGGGAACCGCCAGAAGGCCCTCGGCGTTGGACCTCAGTGTCCGGGCAGAATGATGGAGATGCTCCTTCAGGATAAAGTTATCTCCAAACCAGCCTTCGCAAATCTGTTCAGATGTTGTGGACTACAACTCCCATCAGCCCCGGCATCACCCAGCCCTACTGTCTGATGGGAGTTGTAGTCAAAAACATTTGGAGGGGTTGGCGGGGACCTGGCTGGGGAAGGCTGTCTCACACTGTGTGTGTGTGTGTCCTTATCAAGTCTTCTTGCTTTCTTCTCCATGTCACCTGCATTTATCTTGGCTCACCTGTTTCCGTTCAGAGCACCGGAGAAGTGCATTTTATTGATGCACCTTGGACATCTCAATTGCAGCTCTTGTTTAATGTTTAATTCGGGGAGATTGTTTCTAACTTGGGAAAGGAGATAAAGAGTTATCCTGACAGCACTTGCTGCTGTGCTGACCAGATCTAATCTGGAGGCTGCAATTTGCTGAAACAGCAGGCCAGGAGGAGCTGAGTGTGCAGGCAATATCTGTCCTCCAGCAGTGGCCTCGCCTCCTCTGACAGCTGTCCCATGGCACTCTGGAGCCTGCAAGGCAGATATCCCAACCGCTTGGGATGCAGTTAGGGATGAAGAAGAGGGGAATCTGTCAATTCCACTTTATCTCCATCTCTTATTTTGCCCATCTAAAGTGCCACATAAAAATTCACCGGCAGGTTTCTCCTAGTAATATGCATTTTTATATGGAAATTGGTCTAACATACACATTTTTGCAAGAACTTTTCGCAAATTTGTGCGTCTTTCTTGCAAAATCCGGAGAAGGGCAAATTTTGACAGATGGCTCTCCAACATCTCTAATACAGTCGTACCTTGGAAGTCAAACGGAATCCATTCCGGAAGTCTGTCTGACTTCCAAAACGTTCGGAAACCAAAGCATGGCTTCCGATTGGCTGCAGGAAGGTCCTGCAGCCAATCGGAAGCTGCGCTGGACGTTCAGCTTCCGAAAATCGTTCGAAAACCGGAACACTCACTTCCAGGTTGCGATTGTTTGGGAGCCAATTTGTTTGGGATCCAAGGCATTTGAGATCCAAGGTACCATGCAGTTAACATCAGTTGAGGAGCGATTCTGTCTGAATCTTAATTTTAATGTTTTAATGTTGTATTTTAATCTTGTTTTTAAGTTGCATTCATTCAACTTGTTTTTATTATTGGTTGTTAGCCACCCTGAGCCCGGCCTTGGCTGGGGAGGGTGGGGTATGATGAGGATGATGATGATGAATCAGCTCTGAGCGATGGTCATGCATGATCAGGACTAGCTAGAAATTCTGAATCAACGAACACAAACTATTTCTCTGTCTTTCTACTCATCCATCACCAATGTATACAGAGGCATCTGCTTCTGAACATGGGGGTTCCATTTACTGGTACAATTCCTGGTTTGGGAGGCCAGTGGTGCCACTTCCCAGAGGGAGTGAAGACAGAAGTTCCTTCTCCTTGCGCCTCTGGCTGCTCACACACTTGGAGTGGGCAGGTGAGGAGGAAGAAGAGGAACAGGACCATCGGGCTTTAAGGGTTAAAAGGGAAAGCTGTGTTTTGAGGGAGTCTGCCCAGCCTTCTTCCTCTTCCTATCCAGGAACTCCTGATGAACTTCCAAGGGACCTCAAGGTTCCTTCCGTGGGATGGTTTGAAAGCCACTGGACCAGTCTTCCTCAACCTGGTGCCCTCCAGATGTTTTCAACTGCATCTCCCATCAGCATGGTTGTGTGCACATCTGCCCCAGCTTCATATAGCTGCACTGGCTGGGGCCAGAGGGAATTGGGAGTCCAAAACATCTGAAAGGTGCCAGATTTTGGGGAAGGCTAGCCACACACTAAGGGACACGGGTGGCGCTGTGGGTTGAACCACAGAGCCTAGGACTTGCTGATCAGAAGGTCGGCGGTTCGAATCCCCACAACGGGGTGAGCTCCCGTTGCTCGGTCCCTGCTCCTGCCAACCTAGCAGTTCGAAAGCACATCAAAGTGCAAGTAGATAAATAGTTACCGCTCCAGCGGGAAGGTAAACGGTGTTTCCGTGCGCTGCTCTGGTTCTCCAGAAGCGGCTTAGTTATGCTGGCCACATGACCCGGAAGCTGTACGCCGGCTCCTTTGGCCAGTAAAGCGAGATGAGCGCCGCAACCCCAAAGTCGGCCACGAATGGACCTAATGGTCAGGGGTCTGTTTACCCCTTTACCTTTTAGCCACATACTGGAGGGCAGACCCACACACCATACACCAAAGCACACATTTAAATCACACGACTTCCCCCAAGGAATCGTGGGACCTGCAGTTTTCCCCAGGCGCAGTTAACGTTCCCAGGAATCCTGAAGAACGTTTAACTTTTCTGCTGAGATTTTTCTTTTTCTTTTTAATTGCCCCTTCTGTTTGTTCTCTGCAAAGGGAAAGGGTATAAAAAGTGTGTGCTTCATTTGACGATTGCTCAGGCTGCACCTGGGATACGGAGGTGAACTTTTGAGAAGTGCGCTTGTTAGTTTTACCGCTCGCTAAACAGAACTTTTTGTTTGATTCAGGTCATGAGGGAAGGCCGAGCCTGGCGATGACCGGCGTAGACCGAAGGGACCAGTTGGAGGAGAGGTTCCTGTAGCATGATGGGGATGAATTGTGGCTCCTGATCTCCCCCTTGCTGGCTCGGGCCCCCATGTCTGCCAAAGACACCGCTTTCTGACCCGCTTCTTCTTCTGGGACCTCTCTCTGCGTGGCTCACGATGGGAGGATGCTTCTCCAAACCCAAACCAGGTGAACTCTCCTGAATCGTCCCTCTGCTCAAGCCCTTCCACCTTTCCTTCTCTGCGCGGAACTGGGAATTAAACTAGGTCATGCACGCAGCAGGGCCACTCCGCGGAGAGAACTCTGCGGAGAATGTTAATTCTCTGGGCTTCTACGCGGAGGGATTATTAAAGCGATTGGCTAATCCTCCAAAAAAACCGAGCACAATGCACAGCGGTGACTTTAATGAAACATTTGGGGCTTGGAAAAGCAGCAGGAGGCATTGCTAAACAAAGAACTGGGACCTCGACTATGGGGTTGGGCAGCAGGGAAGGAATCTTTTGCCAAGAAGTTGCCATAGTCAAGGGCAAAATATGGGATCTGGGGTTCCTCCAGCTCTTTCTGTTCCCAGGTGGGATCCAATTGCATCCCAGAAAATTCAGGTTGCGCAATTATAGTGATTTGGGAGGTCTCAGCAAAAACAAGAGCCAGTGTTGTAAACAAAAATTGCCCTTTTCCCTTATGGGGTATCCAAGAGCCCATATAGAGTCCTTACATAGGTTCTGTATTGGTAGGAGAGAATAACAGAGGCCAACCAGAGAATATCGAGAAGCAAAGCAGCTAGTAAGCTTGATCTTTATTGAACTGTTGCAACAGGGTGCTCCCCTCACAAGCAGGAAAGGAGGAGGAACAATGGCGCCTAAGGCCTTATAAAGACTTTTAAAATTGCCACCCTGTAGATCAAGACCACCCCCAGAAACATCATACATGCATCACAGAAGAGGTGTAACCTAAGACCACCCCTCAGATACATCATACCTACATCACAAAAAAGGCGGTCTAAACAGAAATTTGGATGTTGTTTTTCTCCTGTCCTTGTTTATCTCCTGTCTGGCAGGTTACTTGATTGGATTGCCTGGGTAGCCTGGCCAGTCTTCTGTAACCATAAATACTTAGTTCCTGGGCCAGGTCACAGGCTCACACCCTATTCAAACACAGACATACCCTGAAGACAGGATTTTTGAAGGAAAAGACAATGGGGAGGCTTTTCCATTTTCTTTTGACCTTGCAGAGAAAACATTTGGTCAGTTTGGGACAGTTTGGGAATCAAAATGGTTCCAGGTCGGTCTTCCTGTGCTGATCTATGTATGTGCTTGGTTGGTACACTTAAGAACATTTAACATATATCTAAGACCTCAAAATTCCTATCACACCAGTGGCGGTGCAATGGTTAGAGTGCCAGGCTAGGACCCGAGAGATCAGGGTTCAAATCCCCACTCAACCATGAAACTCACTGGGTGGTTTTGAGGGCCTCTCTGACCTACTTCGAGGGTTGTTGTGGGGATTAAATGAGGAGGGGGAGAACTGTTTATGCTGCCATGAACTCCTTGGAGGAAAAGTGGGATAGAAATGCAATAAATAAACAAACCAACGGTGGTCAACCGATCACTACAAAACCTTTTTAAAACACACATTCTCCATCACAATGGCTGGCTGTTAACCAGAAGTTTGGAGATTTGAGCGGGTTGGACTAGATGACCCTCAGGATCCCTTCTGACTCTACAGTTCTGTGATCTCTAGTAACCTTAGCTGTGCCAAAAAATAACAAAGACCTGAAATTCCTCAAGCCGTAAGGGGTATGTCCACAATCATTTATGTCGCTTGTTAATGGCCAAGAACAAGCACCCAGCTGGCTTTGACTCTGGATTCCGTCAAATTAAGCTTCCTTAATTTAGCCCCGCATCGCCCGCAGCAATTATATGCCCCCTATGGAGTCAGCCGGCCCATGCCCTCATGTAGTCTCTCACTGGCATGCCAGACCGGAAAAGGATTTTCGTTACAAATATCCACAGTTTGGGGGTGGGCTGCATTTCCTAATGGGGAACTTCCCAGCGGTCGCGTGGTGCCGGTAGCTGGGAAAAGATACAAAGATGGTTTTGGGCACGGGTGAAAACTGGCGGGGCAGAGGGCAGGATCCTGTCTTAGTGCAATTGTAGGCTACAGCTCTGCAAAAGGCAGGGATTTCTGTACACAGGCACACACAAATCTCCATCCAGACAAGGAAGTGGCTTTATCACAGACATAGAATTGCAGGATTGTAGAGATGGAAGGGACCTGCGAGGGTCATCTAGTCCAACCCCCTGCCTTGCAGGAACCACAGGTTTTCTGTCTCCCCATTGGATCCTCACCCCAACCCTGCTAGGTGGGTGAGGCTGGGATTAAAACCACCCTGCTCAAGAAACATCAACGCTCTAAGTCCTTTGACTTGCAAGGTGCTGGTTGGACCATTTTCGGCTTTTGCCTTTTTTTAATAAAGATGTTTTTTAATTTGCAGGCTTCCCCCGAGTATGTAGAAACTACTCCCTTCTTCAAAGTGGCCCCCTTTTGTCACTTAAATGATTGTTACACCGCCACTGGAGTTTCCTGTTAGAAGGAATGATGTGGCAAGGAGAGAAAGCGTGTTGCTGTGTAATGTTCTTTACTTCCCTTTCATTCATTTATTTTTATATATATATATATATATATATATATATATATATATATATATATATATATGCTTTCGTAGATTTTCACGGGTACAGGAATGCAGGTTTTGGTGTCTTCGGGTGTCTTCCCGTGTAAGAGTTGGGGTGTCTAGGCGACGTTTCGACGAGGTCTCACTCGTCATCTTCAGGCTGGTGCTTTCGGCTCTGTTCCAGTAACAAGAAGCCGAAAGCACCAGCCTGAAGATGACGAGTGAGACCTCGTCGAAACGTCGCCTAGACACCCCAACTCTTACACGGGAAGACACCCGAAGACACCAAAACCTGCATATATATATATATATATATATATATATATATATATATGGGACGCGGGTGGCGCTGTGGTCTAGACTCTAAACCACAGAGCCTAGGGCTTGCCGATCAGAAGGTCGGCATTTCAAATCCCTGTGACAGGGTGAGCTCCTGTTGCTCGGTCCTTGCTCCGGCCAACCTAGCAGTTCGAAAGCACGTCAAAGTGCAAGTAGATAAATAGGTACTGCTCTGGCAGGAATGTAAACGGCATTTCCGTGCGCTGCTCTGGTTCGCCAAAAGCAGCTTAGTCATGCTGGCCATATGACCCAGCAGCTGTTTGTGGACAAATGCCGGCTCCCTCGGCTAGTAAAGCGAGATGAGCGTCGCAACCTCAGAGTCATCCACGACTGGACTTAACGGTCAGGGGTCCATATATATATATATATATATATATATATCTCCTATACACACACACACACACACACACACACACGTAAAATTATATTTTATTATATTTTCATCCTGCCATTCCTCCAAGGATCTCAAAGCGGTATTCAAGGTTGTCCACCTCCTCAATTTATCTCCCCAACAACCCTGCGAGGTAGGCTAGGTTGAGAGATGGCAGCTGCCCCCAACCATCCAACAGTGGAATGGACTCCCTCAGAACTCTCTGGAGGTTTTAAAACAGGGTTCGGACAGCCTTCTGTGAGGGATTCTTCAGCTGTGATTCCTGGGTTGGAATTGATGACCTTTGAGGGTCCCTTCCAACTCTGCAATTCTTCACATGGCTGAGTCCTAGCCCAAACCTCTAACCACTGCAGCACGCTGCCTGTGCTGTCCCCCACCCCCCGTCTCAAGGTTGCTGCATTTCCCCCCAACACCTAGGAGATGTGGCCTTGCGTGGGAAGGAATTGTGTGCTGCAGGGAGAGCTCTTGGTAAACGAGCCTTGCGTGTAAGGTTGCAGCCTTAGCTGCCTGGAATCGAGTTGGCAAGGCCGGTGCCGTTACTTATTCATCTTGGCCGTCGTTACTTATTTATCTCCATATTTTCTTAGCTCCAGTGGCGCTCTGCAGAAATGCAAAGGCCACCGGACGTCGCAGGTGTGACTCCAGCATCGAGGTTGCCTTGCGTTTTGGGTGTTCCTGTCCTTAATGCATTCTGAACGTGCCATTCCTCATCACATCAAGGCAACTTAGCTTTAAAAGAGGACTAGGCAAGTTCATGGAGAAGAGGGCTTTTGATAGCTACAGGCCATGATGGCTTTCAGTAATCCGGTTGCTGGAAACTACAGGAGGGAAAAGTGTTCAGGGCCTGCTTGTGGCATATGAGTGGCAACTGGGAGGACAGGATGCTGGACTAGGTGGGTCATTATTCTGACCCAGCAAGCTCTTCTTATGAGACAGACAGAAAGACAGACAGACAGACAGACAGACAGACAGACAGAGACCACCTCGTAGGGGTTAGTGGAGGGGTGATATCAGCCAGATTTCAGAAACGCTGGATGCAGCCTGTTAAGTTGTGGGTGAACATATCAGACGACACAGCGATTCTTCAAACAGCTCTTGTTTATTCACAGGCCAGAACAGAACTGAACTGAAGGGTTCAGCCAGCCTGCTTATATACAGCTCCAGTACAACGTAACTGTAACAATTTTCTAAAACTATCCAATCACTGGACGTCACTTTCGATCCCTTATTTGCATAACTATCTACAGTATCCCCCTGCTGGCCCAGGGTGAGAACTTCAGTACATAACAGTCCTGCTCTCTTCTCCCAGCTGGAGTCTGCCACAATTTAAGAAGGATCTTGACAAGTAGGGATGTGTGCAGAGGAGGGCAACCAAGATGATCAAGGGCCTGGAAACCAAACCAAACAGTTGAGGGAGTTGGGTCTGTTTAGCCTGGAGAAGAGAAGACTGAGAGATGATATGAGAGCTATCTTCAGATATCTAAATGGCTCTCTTATGGAAGATAGGGAAAGCTTGTTTTCTGCTGCTCCAGAGAGGCAGACCCAAACCAATGGATTGGGAGATTCCGACTAAACATTAGGAAGAACTGTCTGACGGTAAGAGCTATTTGACAGTGCAGCAGATGTTGGACGGGCCTTTCTCAGGGACATAGCTGTCAACTTTCAGATTTGAAAATAAGGGATCAGCAGCCTCAAAAATAAGGGATCAGCAGCCTCACCGGCCCCGGGGACAGTCCACGGGATATCTAACAATCCGGGATAGCAGTGGGAAGCAGCGGGAAACGGCGCTGGAATAAGGGAATTTCCCACAAAAAAAGGGAAAGGTTGACAGCTATGCTCAGGGATTCTTCAGCCGTGCTTCCTGCCTTGCAGGGGGGTTGGACTAGATGACCCTTGGCGTCCCTTCCAATTCTACAATTCTCTGCGGCCTTTTGCTTTGCTTCTTCTGTTGCTTTGCAGTTGGGCCTGCTTTGAGGGTAATAAAAAACGCTTGCATCACAACTTTAACGTCAAGAGATTACAGCTGACATGGACTCTGTGCTCATGAATCCAAATTCCCACCTATAAAGTTCTGATGAGGCCTATTCTAAAGAATCACTGCCTTTAACTTTCCCTTGAATTGCTTTGACATTTATTTATTTTTTTAAAAACTCGTATTTCTACTTCCATTTTAGATCACTTTCCTTAAGGTGGGGTAAGAGCATTATGGCACTTAAGCCTGTGGGGTGGGGGTGGGGGAGTTTCCCCCATCAGGTGCTGCTACAGTCCTGCTCTTGACGCCGGAGAATAAATTTCTAAGAAGTAAGAGGTTTACCCAAACCATGTTCTTTAACTTTTCTTCAATCCGATTGGCAGGGCAGAGTTGTCCTTGGACTCTGTTCTGAGAGGTTAAGCCCTCTTTGGAGTTACTAGGGGAAAACATTGGCTATGGGTACACAGCTGGCAAGTGTTTAATCCATGGCATGTGACTGTATTTCTTTTTTTGCTTATTGGCCCATCGGCTGGCTTCTTTGAGGCCTCACGGGATTTAACTGGAGCCAGGGCTCACTCAGCCCTGCAATGCATAAACCAGCATTGCAGGGGATTGGACTGGATATTACCTTTGCGGGTCCCTTCCAAAGCTCCAATTCTATGATTCCCATCTTACCCATACATGCAGATTTTGTACAAATTGGTGTGCTCCTCCAGCCTCTTTTTAAAGGGGTGGGGATGCATAAATGGCTACCCTACTGAGAGCAATGTGGCCCCTCTGCTCCCAGTCCTAAGGCCTTGGCCCAGCATACCTAAAGGAGCGTCTCCATTCCCATCATTGTTCCCAGACACTGAGGTCTAGCTCCAAGGGCCTTCTGGCGGTTCCCTCCCTGCGAGAAGTGAGGTTACAGGGAACCAGGCAGAGGGCCTTCTTGGTGGTGGCGCCTGCCCTGTGGAACGCCCTCCCATCAGATGTCAAGGAAATAAACAACTGTCTGATTTTTAGAAGACATCTGCAGGCAGCCCTGTATAGGGAAGTTTTTAATGTTTGATGTTTTATCGTGTTCTTAATATTCTGTTGGGACCCACCCAGAGTGGCTGGGGAAACCCAGCCAGATGGGCGGGGCATAGATAATTAATTATTATTATGGTTATTATTACAAAAGAGGTGTCCTGTATCCCTGCACCTCAAATTGCTCCACCCAACTCCCTTGCAGCAGACTGCGGTCAGGCCCCTTCACACAGTCAATGGGACACACGTTCGGGGCTGGTGAGGAGGATTGTGGGAACTTGTACCTGCAACTCGAATGTGTGTCTTAGCAAATGGTGTGAAATATTCCTGCTTTTTCTTTTTTTAAAAGGCTTATTCAAAGGAGGGGTGCATCACAATATATATACAAAGCCCCTTTCCAAGAGAAGGTGTGCTGAATCACCAGTTCACATTGCTAGCGAAAGAGATAAGCACTGAAGTACCCTACTCAACGCAGGGACACAGGTGGCGCTGTGGGTTAAACCACAGAGCCTGGGACTTGCTGATCAAAAGCTTAGCAGTTCGAATCCCCACGACGGGGTAAGTTCCTGTTGCTCGGTCCCTGCTTCTGCCAACCTAGCAGTTCGAAAGCATGTCAAAGTGCAAGTAGATAAGTAGGTACCGCTCCAGCAGGAAGATAAACGGCGTTTCCGTGTGCTGCTCTGGTTCGCCAGAAGCGGCTTAGTCATGCTGGCCACATGACCCGGAAGCTGTACGCCAGCTCCCTCAGCCAATAAAGTGAGATGAGCGCTGCAACCCCAGAGTCGGCCATGACTAGACCTAATAGTTAGGGGTCCCTTTACCTTTACCTTTACCTTTACACAGCTGGGCAACTGAGAACTGCAGACCTTTTCTTATTGATTGTCCTCAGATAATCTTCAGGAGGGAACCTGGGTCAGCGTGTACTTTACTTACCTGGTAATCGGAAAAACAAAGATTGAAGTCAAGACACTCCCCCAGATCTCCACGGTGTCTAAAGTTTACTTTAGACTTAAGTGCAGCACCCTTTCACACCTCTTGTATTCTTAGCTGTTAATGTTTTATCTGTCTGCCAACCTGGTTACATCTGAAATGGAGAAATAGAAATGCAAGGTGGAAAGTCAAGGCAGTGATTTATTTGTTTGTTTAGAAGGGGGAACACCATAACTTTACAGCCCGGGGTGAGGAAATTTGGATTCAAGGGCACAGAGTCTGATCCAGCAGAGTTCTTTTGTTCCATCACCGTATGATTCATTTGCTTCCTTGTAGAGACGTGGGTGGCGCTGTGGGTTAAACCACAGAGTCTAGGGCTTGCCGATCATAAGGTTGGCGGTTCAAATCCCTGCGACGGGGTGAGCTCCCGTTGCTCGGTCCCTGCTCCTGCCAACCTAGCAGTTCGAAAGCACATAAAAGTGCAAGTAGATAAATAGGTACCGCTCCGGTGGGAAAGTAAATGGCGTTTCCGTGCGCTGCTCTGGTTTCGCCAGAAGCGGCTTAGTCATGCTGGCCACATGACCCGGAAGCTGTACGCTGGCTCCCTCGGCCAATAAAGCAAGATGAGCACCGCAACTCCAGAGTCGGTCACGACTGGACCTAATGGTCAGGGATCCCTTTACCTTTCCTTATAGAAATCAGGGCCTTTGGAATTATACTTGTTCCGCATTTGTAAGAACTCGATCTTTTAGTGTTGAACTTTGGAACTCTCTGCTTATTGATATCAGGCAGGTGTTTTTGATGTACTCTTTTTGGTTCCTGCTAAAAAGCAATTTCACTTAGACAAGTCTACCTACATGTTTAGAAAGTTGATGCGAGTCTTAATCTGCTTTGAGTCTACTGCTTTTTAAAAACTTTATGAAAGTTTTATTTTATTTTTAAAATAATTTTTTATTGGTTTTACATATAACCACATTACGTAACATCATATCCTCTTATTTTATCTCTTTGGCTCAACTGAGCCTAACGGCTTTCCTCCCTCCCGTCTGATGGTTTACAAAATTTGAAATTTGCATCTTTACATTTCGCTCCATTTCCTATCCTTGTTATATCATTACCTAAAATATTGTATTACTTACTTTATGAAAGTTTTAAATTAATGTTGTTAATTTTTCTTAGTGATAATGTTACTGTTTTTCAAAAATCACTTGAGGATTATTATTATTATTGTTAATTATTACTGCCCTATACCCAGAGGTCTCAGGGCGGTTCACATAATAAAATCAAGATATAAAACCACAAAATACATAATAAAAATAAAAACAACAACCCGATAGCCCCCCTTTACCATGAAGTGGTGTGTAATTCTGTTAACCCAACAAAAGGTGTTGATGGGCCATCTGAAAGGACATAGGTGCTAACTTTCTGGGGGCCTGGGTGTGGTAGCGCCCACAAAATTCCCCATGAAGGGGCCGGGCACCCACAAATTTTGGTGCCAGGGCCATGCATGCTGCAGGGCACCCATGGCCCTGGGTACCTACAGCCAGGAGCCCAAGCTGACACTCCTTTGGCCCTTAGCTGTCAACCGTCCCTTATTTGGCGGGAAACTCCCTTATCCCAGCGCCGTGTCCCACTGCTGTCCCTTATTGATGATGTCCCTTAAATTTCCCGGGTTTCATGCTTGCCCAGCTCGGGAGGGAAGCAGCGGCTCAGGGTCCTCCGCCGCGAGAGAGCATGTGCTGTCACGAGCTGCCGCGTCTCTGTTTTCCCCCTCAGGGTGGCGGTGGGCGGGCGGACGGGCAGCCCCTCTCTTGTGAGACTTCCGCCGCGTTGCCAGGGGAAGCTGAAGGCGGCAGCGGCGGTGGCAGCTGAGGAGGCGGCCTGAGGGAGGAGGAAGAGGAGGAGATGGGGAGGGATGCAGAAGGGCGGCACTTCAGGGCCACCGCGGCACCGCAACCGCCTCATGCTGGGCTCGCAGGCGGCGTGGGCGACAGTCTCCCTCCCTCCCTCTCTCTCGGGCGGGGAAGGGCCGATGGAACTCCTCGTGCCAGGACGACAGCAGCCCCAACGTGCTGCTTAGCATACCCTCCAAGCAGTGCAGCATCTTAATGTAGTGATTTCCCTCTCTGCATCCCTTTCATAACTCTATTTTTATAAATCATTTGTCCATCCATAGTTCAAATTTTTACTACACGTTTTCTGTCAATCCTACCAATGTATGTAACGTTTGACAATAGCTTTTCAAATAAATTATAAACTTTCCCCATTCTTTATTAAAGAGGTCCCCTTCCTGGTTTCTAATTCTGCCTGTAAGCTTTGCCATCTGGACGTCGTTCATCAGTTTTGTCTACCCCTCTTCTTTGGTCAGAGTTGTAGACCCTTAGGATCATCTAGTCCAACCCCCCTGCAAAACACAGTCAGTCGCAGCCAAAGCAGCATGGCTCCATCTGTGGTGGATTTATGTATAAGCTAAGCCAAAATCCCTTATTTTGGCTGCTGATCCCTTATTTTCGAGGCTGCTGGTCCCTTATTTTCAAATCTGTAAGTTGACAGCTATGCTTTGGCCTGCAGAGACAGATGTTGCCAGGTGATGGGGGTGTTTAAGGTGATGAAAAGGGAGTCTGGTAGAAGGGGTTCTGGGAAGAAGAACCAGAGAGAGAGGCTGGGATCCATCTTTTGGGCAGGCTGGCTGCAGAGCTGACTGGGAAAGATGCCTTGGAGAGTTCCTTAGCCGGGTGTGCTGGGAAGAAGAAGGAAGAAGAAAGACTGGGATCCATCTTGGGCAGGCTGGCTGAAGGCTGGCTCCTGGCTGCACTGCTATAGGGGACAAACCCCTCTTGAAAGGACCATGCTGTAAGATCTGGACTCCCTCCATGCAGATTGCAGGTGTAAATAGGTGAATAAACTCTCTGAAGCTGCGACAGTCTCCGCCGTGTCTCAATTCTCCAAAGGAACACAGATCCTGAGGGGCAGGCACCCGATTTTTGTAACAGCATTCTCATTTCAGCAGCGCCTCCGTAACATTCCTGCCCCAGAGGATATGAAACCGCAATCTACTAAAGCTGACCATTTTTAAATCCGCAGGACCGGATAACTCGCGCCCAAATGTTTTAAAAGAATTGGCTGAGGAGCTCTCTGAACCGCTGAGGCTGATTTTAAGTAAATCATGGAATACTGAGGATATTTCAGAGGACTGGAAAAAGGCTGATGTCAGTGTTCCAGTGTTTAAAAAAAGTAAACGAAATGAACTCGGTAACTATAAGTCAGGCACTGTTAACATCAATCCTGGGTGGAAATAATTAATGCATTAAAATGAGGATCCACTTAATCAAATAATTACAGGGTCTTAATACCAATAATTAGGGCTGGCAAGTGATTAAAGCCCTCTCCCATTGATTAATAATTTGCGTTTCATCCAATTAATTATTTGATTAAATCTAGATTTTTCATATCAGCAAAACCTCAGCAGAAGTGCCCGTTTGAGTTCCTGGAGAATTTAGTTTAACAACTCATAGTTCAAAGGAATATCTAGAATTGATATGGCTTTTTATCATCCAGTACCTCGGGACCAAAAAAGCTTTGGAAAAGGTTTGTTTTTAATCGAAATTGCTCATTAAAATTGGCACCATCATTGAATCAACCCAGTGGACTGATCAGCCACTGATTAATATCTCCATCACTGATGATCATGCAAATCAATAAGGTTTTAGTGGGGTGTTTTGCCCCTCCCAGGCAAATTTGATACACGCTTTGAAATTGGAGTACAAACATGATTGATGGAAGTTGCTGCTTTAAAAGGGTCTGAAACAACTCAGCATCCCATTCAGTTTGGTGAATTGACGAGGTGGGGAAGTAATATGAAGTCCATCTAAGGGATAATATAATTCAGTGCTTTATAATTCTGGATTCATAGAATTGTGGAGTTGGAAGGGACCCTGTGGCATAGCTGTCACCTTTTCCCTTTTCTTGCGAGGAATCCTATTCGGAATAAGGGAATTTCCCTTAAAAAAAGGAAAACGTTGACAGCTATGCCCTGTGGGTCATCTAGTCCAACCCCCTGCAATGCAGGAATCTTTTGCCCCACGTGGGGCTCAAACCCACAACCCTGAGATTAAGAGTCTCATGCTCTACCAACTGAGCTATCCCAGTTATAAATGTCAAGGTTGCCACTTTTTTTAATAGCATCCATGGGAGCCATTTAAAGCATGGATGGACTGAGAGTTGCTAGGAGACTCCTATTCATTTCCCAGTTGCTGGAAATCATGGGAGGGAAGAGTGCTCCTGTGTTCGAATCCTGCTTGCAGGTTCCAACAGGCATCTGGTTGGCCACTATGAGAACTCTTCTTAAGTTCTTATGCAAAAGCACCTAGCCATGGCAGTGAATCATTTCACCTGTTGTGTCTGAATAAGCAAAGGCTTTCTCCTTTCAGTTTTGTGTGTGTCCCCTCTCACCAGTTATGTGTGTGTGTTTCTGCTTGTCCCTTGGAGCAAAACATCAAACATCCTCAAAATAGCTTAAATTGCAGAGGATCTCCCTAAGTATTTTTTGTCTTACAGCCGAATCTCTCTCTCTCTCTCTCTCTCTCTCTCTCTCTCTCTCTCTGCCCTCACACACAAATTCATGTCAGAAAACTGCAAGGGTTATTCTGAGATGGAGCCAATATTTGTGTTATGTACTGAGTTGAATAGGATCCAAACTGAAGCAGTCTGATTGGTCCTAGAACAATAGGATCCAAATTGCAGCAGTCTGATTGGTCCTAGAACAATAGGATTCAGAATGCAGCAGTCTGATTGGTCCTAGAACAATGCAGCAGTATGATTGGTTGGCAGGAACCACCCAATCATGCTCCAGATATAAGTGAATCCACAACCTGATTGGCTTACAGTAGAATTCCAGAATTAGCCAATCATGTGCAGCCCATTGTGTAAATAATGTATATAAAGCAGATACTTTGAGGGGACTTTCATTCATTCCTCCTCACCACTATGAGCTGAATAAAGAGCGTGAAATCACTTTGCGACTCTGAGTATATATCAATTTGAAATCAGTCCCCCCTTCTGTCTCTTTTCCTCTCCCTCCTCCCTACCTCTTCAAGAAGCCCGTTTGTTTATAAGACCGTGATGTCAGGCTCTGGTTTAGTTTAATTTCCTGCTCGGGGTGTCACCCCCCTCCACTGCATTTCTCCCTTTTCCAGTCATAATTACTGGCATTTATCCAGCAATCTGTGACTTATTTCCCACCACAACTCCCAAACTTGACAGCATTTCAGTGCAAACTTCTCCTGATAAACACATTTTTGTATGCAGCCTTGGCTGAAAATATGCACATTTTTGCAAGCTATTTCCCTTAGTAATATGATGCATATTTTGTATGATAATTTTCACTCATTTTTAATGCACATTTCCCACTGGTACATGTATTAATTGGTTGGTTGCTGGAAACCTCAAGAGGAAAGAGTGCTGTTGTGCTCAGATCCTGCTTGCGGGATTTTTGTTTGGCCACTGTGAAAACAGGAGGCTAGACTGGACGGGCCGTGGGTCTGATCCAGCAGGCCTGAAACTGGTGAATGTTAAGACACTTTGCAAATTATCAGTTGAAATGGTAATTTTATTGTTTATTTTTTTAAAAAAACAAACAAACAAACCCAATACTGCTTAATATCATTAAAAAAACTCTAAAGGGCTTTACAGGAAAAACAAACAAGCAACAATAATAACAATTAAAACAGCAACAATTACACTTAATATTTTGAGCTGCTAATCTCTTTCAAAAAGAATTACTGCACTGTTCTGCGTTGAAAAGCTTTTGTGCCCAGGCTAATTCTGGGGAATAATTTTCTCCAATTCATTGGCGCTAATTGATATTGATATGGACAGATATAAAATATAGACCATGATATAATGTGCAGTTGGAAACATTGACATTAGGACCCATGGAGGGGGTGGCAGGAGGTCTCGAGATTCAGAGAAAGCTCTTTATATGGAAATGTATTTGGTTTTGTTATAAATTTATATTTGGAAAATCAAATAAAAACGATTAAATAAAAAAGATATTGTAATCCCATTTGCACAGGCAGTTAAACTTATTTAGCTGTAGTAATTTGGTATAAAGCTTATGTGATCATTAAATGACAAAAAAGGCGAACATTCAATAAGATCACCATATATATATATACACACACACCGTATTTTTCGCTCTATAAGACACACTTTCCCCTCCTAAAAAGTAAGGGGAAATGTGTGTGTGTGTCTTATGGAGCGAATGCAGGTGGGAGGCTCTGCTCAGCGCTCCCTTTAAAGAGCCGCATGGAGCATGTATGCGACTCTTGGGGGGCTTTCCCCCGAGAGCCGCACACACGCTCCGCAAGCTATTTAAAGGGAGCTCAACTCTTGGGGGAGCCTTCACCCCCCTGCCCGGGAGAGGCTGTGCAAGGCTATCCCATAAACCAAGACAGTAAGAGGCTATCCCAGAAGCCAGATCCCTCTTGCTGTTCTGGCTTCTGGGATTCAGAATATATTTTTTTCTTGTTTTCCTCTTCCAAAAACTAGGTGCATCTTATGGTCTAGTGCATCTTATAGAGCAAAAAATACGGTATACTTGGTCCACCCAGCTCCATATTGCCTACGCGGAGTAGCAGCAACTTTCCAGGGTTTCAGGCAGGGAGTCTTTTCCCAAAAACGCCAGGGAATGTGTACCTGGGACTTTCTGCATGCAAAGCAGTTGCTCTACCACTGAGATGACCTACCGATGGGCAGAGCCCAGGGCCGGGAGGGACATTTGACCCTGAAATATAACGGAGAGGGTTTCTCTTTGCTTCCGCAGTTGAAGTGAAAATCGAAGTGGTGCTGCCAGAGAAGGAGAGAGCCAAGGAGGAGATGTCGCCCAACGGGAAAGCCAGCCCCATCATCTACAAAGCCAATGGCACTTCTCGCCATTTCCAGCTTGAGGAATACCCGGTCGCCATCAACCCCTACCGGAACCTGAAGGACGTGGTTGAAGCATCTGTTTGTTATGTGAAGGACCTCGACAATGGACAGTGAGTGTAGAGCGACAACGTATCTTAGGCACATTGCGACTGTTACCATACCCTCCGAGATTTCATTGATGGAAATAGGGAAGTCCTATTCAACAACATCAACAATATTCTAAATTGCAACCCAGCCAAGATGTGTGGGGTATAAATGATAAATTTATGATTATGATTATTAAATCAGGACACTTCCAATATTTTTATCTTTGCAAAATCCTTCAATCCAGTTGTTGTTTGCTTAAATTTGGACCTAAAAGTCCAGTGGTGTGTGTGTGTGTGTGTGTGTGTGTGTGTGTGTGTGTGTGTGTGTAAACTTAGCCAACAGATTCCTGTCCCATGCCACAATCTGCATTTTGAAAGTCCTCTCATCTTCAAAACTGGGTTGCTATCTGATGTGAGGTGCTGGTGTTTGATAAGCCGAAACCCCATGCTTCCCTGGGTATTCAGAGCTACCTGTGTGGGTTTTTGTTCCAGACTTCCTTCAAATATCAGTGGTCAGTTTTTTGCTGGTTTTTTGTTTACCATTTCTCTGTGTTGTCAAACACTTTGTGGTTTTTTGTGTTGAATTGTAGCAGGGTTTCCTGTATGCCCCCCTTTCCTGGTGTGGGTTCTTTGTATAATTCTTAACACTATTTCTACAAGGTGCATTTATTTTCGTGTGTGTGTGTCTTTGTGTTATATATATATATATATAACATTAAACATAAAAAACCTCCCTATACAGGGCTGCCTTCAGACACCATCTAACGATTGTATAGTTACTTATTTCCTTGGCTTGGGGGTCGTGTAACTCCATACCCTCCAGCATTTCTTTGATGAAAATAGGGACATCCTAAGGAAAAGTAGGGCATTTCGGTATCAATTCAGAAACTGGTACGGCTTTTGCAAATCTGTAAACACTTGGAGGGTCCATGTTACATACCACCTGCCCCTCCTTATTTGCAAGTTAGCACATGAGATTTTCATTTAAATCAGCGCCTTCTTTTTCTTTTCTTTCTTTTCTTTTTCCTTCTCTTTCTTTTGGTGATATCTCCAGCTTAGGTGGTTTACATGCAGTTTCTCACTTGAAGATACACCATTATTTATAGTCCCATTTTGCAGATCAGGAGACTGAGGGATCATCCTGTCTTCACATTTCTAGGCACAGGTCTGGGCTTTCTAGATCTGTGTCCAAGCACTTTCTTTTTTTGCCCCCGCAAAAACCTGCTCTTTACTGCTAAATCGGAACAAACAGCAGTCCCTGGGAAACCTAAATTGCCATTTGCTCAGATTCAGCAGTAAAGACTGAGTTTTCCTGCGGAAAGTGGCAGGCCAAAAGAAAAGAAAAAAGTCCTTTGATACGGACCAGGAAAATGAAGACTTGTGCCTAGAAAGTGTAGGGCAGGGGTCTGCAACCTTTAAGACAAAAAGAGCCACTTGGACCCATTTCCGTAGGGAAAAAAAACCTGGGAGCTGCAAAACCATTGCAACATTTAAAACAAAAATATCTCCGGAGCCGCGATCTGACAGCGGGCAGGAAGGTGATGTTGGGACGGTGCGTGACTAACGCACGCACCGCCCCCATGCGATGTCACAGCCAGTACAGCGCCCGCCACAGTGGGGAGTGTCGGGGCGCACAATGCGCCTCCTCCCCTCGCTAGTATCCGCCCCAGAGCCGCGGCAAAGGTGTAAAAGAGCCACATGTGGCTCCGGAGCCGCGGGTTGCAGACCTCTGGTGTAGGGCAAAAGGAAAATGTGGATAAGCTCCGAGACTGAAAAAGAGAAGCCTGAAGCCATCTCACAAGATTTGAGGCGAGATTTGAACTGTGGGCCTTCCTGATTCCTGCTCCATTGCTTAGCCACAGAAGGGCTCCATGTGACTCTCATTCTCAGCAGAACATCCTTGACTTTGCTAGGCTCCCTGTTAATTGTGCACATGTAAAACTCAGGTTTCCTTTGAGAAAATATTGACGCTGTTTTAATTCTGCCTATCTAGGATGCGAGAGGTGGATCTGGGCTGCGGGAAAGCGCTTCTGGTCAAAGAAAACGGGGAGTTCTATGCCATGGGCCACAAATGTCCTCACTATGGTGCTCCGTTGGTGAAAGGTCAGTTTGCCCTATTATGAAAATGACACGTGTTCATAAAAAAAAAAAGCTTTTCCTAAAACTGCAGGCTTGGGGAGTCCTTATGCTTTCTGCGATTCTGTCACGGCAGTGCTGGGAAAGGTCAGAATGTGACTTGGTTGCGGAATGCAGAATCTTGGCTTTCGTTTTTAAAAATAAACATGCAAGTTTCTAGCCCTCAAGATGTGCTTGAAAGTGTTTGGGCAACAGGTGTTGAAGGCTTGGATGGGTGGCTGAAAAGAGTATTGTGAAGGCTTGATATCAGTAAGCAGGGAGGTGCTGCCACACTAAAATATTGGGTTCTTACAAATGTGGGTGTTCTTTGGCACCTCCAGCAGTTCCGGTTCCATAGGGCTGGGAATGTCCCCTGCCTGAAACCCCAGAAAGCTGCTGCCAGTCAGTGTAGACAACACTGAAGAAAATGGACCAATGACAGCTTCCTAAGTTCCCATGTAGACTCATTTCGACTTGTGTTCCTCACCTTCTTCCTGCAGGGGTTTTGTCCAAAGGACGCATACGCTGTCCCTGGCACGGGGCTTGCTTTAACATCGGCACAGGTGACATTGAAGACTATCCAGGCTTGGACAGCTTGCCGAAATTTCAGGTAAGACCTCCAACTCAAGGGTTAACTCTGTTAGCATTGAAGTCAGTCAGCCAAGAGGGAGAGAGGGATGGAGATGTTATTTGGCTTAGCAACCAGGCAGAGTGGCATGATGTTCCCTGAGATAACACTCTGATTGGCTATGTGGTACTGAGGGAGTTTCTCCTCTGTATGTTAGGTTGAATGTCTTTCTGCTCCGTAGAAGACCTGAAGTAAGAAAGAAAGATAAAAACCACTTTTTTCATTTCTCTTCAACTTATACACCATTTTGTTCACGTTCTTTGGGGCGCTTTTATATGACAGTTTGCAGGTGGGGGAATGTGTGTGAGGTATTTTGCCAGTCTGTCTGAATCTCATTTGACATTATTATTATTATTATTATTATTATTATTATTATTTTCATACCGCCCTTCATCATAAGATCTCAGGGTGGTTCACAGGAAAAAAATACAGGATAAAAACCAATAAATAATAAAAACAAATATGAAAAACTTTGATTATAAAACCATTTTTAAAAAGAGAAATAAATTTATATTCCTAGGTGAAAATCGAGAAGGAGAAAGTGTACATCAGAGCAAGCAAACAGGTGAGAGGACCTTTGAGATCCCTGTAAGGTGAAACCTTACAGCATGTGCCTAAGCCTCTTTTGTTGTTGTTTAGTCGTGTCTGACTCTTCGTGACTCCATGGACCAGAGCACGCCAGGCACTCCTGTCTTCCACTGCCTCCCGCAGTTTGGTCAAACTCATGTTGGTAGCTTCGAGAACACTGTCCAACCATCTCGTCCTCTGTCGTCCCCTTCTCCTTGTGCCCTCCATCTTTCCCAACATCAGGGTCTTTTCCAGGGAGTCTTCTCTTCTCATGAGGTGGCCAAAGTATTGGAGCCTCAGCTTCACAATCTGTCCTTCCAGTGAGCACTCAGGGCTGATTTCGTTAAGAATGGAGAGGTTTGTTCTTCTTGCTGTCCATGGGACTCTCAAGAGTCTCCTCCAGCACCATAATTCAAAAGCATCAATTCTTCAGCGATCAGCCTTCTTTATGGTCCAGCTCTCACTTCCATACATCACTACTGGGAAAACCATGGCTTTAACTATAACTTGTTGGCAAGGTGATGTGTCTGCTTTTTAAGATGCTGTCTAGGTTTGTCATTGCTTTTCTCCCAAGAAGCAGGCGCCTTTTAATTTCGTGGCTGCTGTCACCATCTGCAGTGATCATGGTGGACCAAGTAAAGCCTCTTTACTCAGAAGTAAATCCCACTGAGTCCAATGGAACTTGCTGCTAAGTAAGAACAAATGGGTTGTGCCAGTACAGAGCGCTGCCCAAAGCCAAAATTTCTCAGGTTTCCTTTTCCTGGCCAAAAACAATGTGTGTGTGAGTTGGCAGAGGAGTCGCAGAACTGTAGATTTGGAAGGGACCTTGTGGGTCATCTAGTCCAACCCCCTGCAATGGGGGGAATCACAGAAGTGTGAAAGGTTTTCGCTGACACCGTCTTCTTAATGGCCCCCTTCAGGCTCTTCAGACACAGAGGAGGACCAAGGTGATGGCCAAATGCATCTCCCTCAGCAACTACAACATCAGCAGCACAAATGTACTCATCATTGGGGCAGGTACCGTAAGCCAGAGTTGGGCTCCAAAAGCAGCCTGGGGTGGGATGGGGGGCAGGTGTTGGGTAAGGGGTGGCTTCACTGAAGAGACGGCACCCCCTTCAGGTCAGTTGCTGTACTGCAGGGAGGTTGGACCTTTTCCAGCTCGAGGGCCACATTGGCTACTGGGAAACATTCCGGGGGCCAGAAGTCAGTGGTGGGCAGGGCCAGAGGCAAAACTGGGTGGAGCATTAGATGTGAATTTTGCCGTTATTGTTGCTGCTGTTGTTATCATTATTTTATCTTATATACCGCTCACGTTGCAAAATGGTTTGCAACTATACATTTAATCTGTAATTAAAACACCAGGCGATCCTCGTTTTGTACAGGGGGACTGTTCTGGACCCCCACACATGTCAATGGGGCCTGCATATTACCCCACTCCACCCCCATTCTGGCATTTTAGTGATATTTTAGGGGTGTTTTAGCCATGTTTTGGGGTCACTTCCGGGTTCGGAGCCATGCACACGTGTGTGATCGTGCATCAGTCGGACGCGCATCAATTGGCCGTTGCCTGTACACAATATTATCAAGGCATTCTAAATCAAAATATACAATTTATTATTTTATGTCGTGGTTAGAGTGTCAGGCTTGGACCTGGGAGACCAGGGTTCGAATGCCGCCACTCAACTAATGAAACTCACTGGGTGTGACCAGGGACTAGTCACTGCCTAATCAACCTCACAGGGTTGTTGTGAGGAATAAAAATGAGGAGGGGAGAACGACATACAACACCTTGCTCTCTTTGGAGAAAAAAGGTGGTGATAATAATAATAATAATAATAATAATAATAATAATAATAATAATAATACACGAACAAATATACTTCTTTCACAGGCCCCGCAGGACTGGTGTGTGCAGAGACGTTACGGCAAGAAGGCTTCTCGGATAGGATTGTGATGTGCACGATGGACAGGAACTTGCCCTATGACAGACCCAAACTAAGTAAGGTTGGTATTCTCCAGTTCGTTCTCCTTGTATCCTAAACTTGGTGGAGGGCAAATCCTAATCGAGGGAGAGCTAACTTGGTGCCATCTAGAAATTGTCGGACTACAAATCCCATCAGCCAGCGTGGCCGATGGTCAGGGATGATGAGAGTTGTAGTCCAGCAATATATGGAAATCCCCACATTGGCAACCACTGGCATAAGCTCTTGTAGACTACAGTCCTCTCCAGCAGATGCACGAAGTGTTATCTCGAGTTACCGGACTATAATAAGATGATATCGCATTATAAAGAGGTGAAGGAAGAAGTGGGACATTTGTCCTGCGATTTGCAGGCACGGGTCTGAGAGCTTCTTCTTTTCTCCTGCCATTTTTCCTGGGAAAACTCTCTTGTTTACTGCTGAATCGGAACAAACATGAACCGGGTTTTCTGCAGATGGACGTTTGTTCTGATTCAGCACTAAACAGCAGAGACTCAGCTATGCAGTTGCAAATATAACATTTTAAGTGGGTTTTAAGTGGTACCTCGGGTTAAGAACTTAATTCGTTCTGGAGGTCCGTTCTTAATCTGAAACTGTTCTTAACCTGAGGTACCACTTTAGCTAATGGGGCCTACTGCTGCCGCTGCGCTGCCGCCGCGCGATTTCTGTTCTCATCCTGAAGCAAAGTTCTTAACCCAAGGTACTATTTCTGGGTTAGCGGAGTCTGTAACCTGAAGCGTCTGTATCCTGAAGTGTCTGTAACCCGAGCTACCACTGCACATTATACAAATGGGGCACTAGATGGCGCTGGTGAGCTTATGGCAAATTCATTTTCCCCCCAAGACACTAAAAAAAAAGCATTTTCACAGAGTATATATATATTTTCACAGAGTATATATATGTGTGTGTCTAGATTCCACCCAGGTTTTCCTGGGGAAAGCAGTGAGACAAAATAAAAACCCGTGTCTTGAAATCAGGCACTCTTCCAACTTCCTCCCTCAGCTCTGGTAAAGAGGAAGTTGGAGCAAGGATGCTCTCAGTGGTGGAATTTGGGCTCTCAGATTTCAGCGATGCCCTGTGCGGTGCTAAAATTTGGTGCCCCCACTTCTTGCGCACCATCTCACAGCATTGTTGTGGGGCCCAGTTCAGCCAAACTAGTTGCATCTATCTGCTCTCAGTTCTTTTTGAGGCTCAGATGAATACCATTGGATCTGACTGTTGAAGTTTGTATGTTCACATGTTCTTTCTTTCAGTCTCTTGAGGGGTGGGCTATGGGGTGTGTGTGATGTGGTGCGGGAGGTGGGGGTGGGGGGAGGGATAGAAGTGATCAGAGGGGGTGGGCAGTCATTCAAATATGCAAAAGTGCCCTCTGGGTCAAAAAATAATAACCAGCAACCCCTGCTTTTGCTAAGGACAAAAATGGGTTTTCTTTTCAGTCGATGGATTCTCACCCCGATCAGATTGCCTTGCGACCGAAGGAATTCTTTCGTACGTATGACATCGAAGTCCTGACAGAAATGCAGGTGTGTGTGTGTGTGTGTGTGTGTGTACAAGGGGTGGAAGTTTTGCATCAGTGATATTCTATACTCCCAGTTTGAATTCTCAGCTTTCCTTGGGATCTGCCTCATACTGCGTAAAACCATTGCTTCCATCTAGCTCAGTGTTGTTTACACTGGCCGGCAGCAACCCTTCCAGGGTTTTTTCAGGTGGAGGACTCTCCCAACCCTAACCCTAGAGATGCTGGTGGGAATTGAACCCAGTGTTGGGATACTGCCAGGGAGATAAAGTCCATCATGGCCCCCAAGCCGGCTGCCGGACGATCCATCGATCTCCCGTAGTCACGCAGTATGAGCTATTAGCGACCCGAGTTTCCTGGAAATACCTTGCCACATTCCAGGGCTCATGCACACTCTTATCAGCAGATAATGCACAGCCAGAAGTCGCACTCAGGAGAGCATTCTTTACAAGCTTTTATTCAGCGTTGATCAGAACAAAGAAAGACATGACTGTCTGTGTCAGTGTCTTCGACAGAGAGAGAGAACGAAAGCAATAGCAAACATAAACATCCTGTGAACAGGAAATACGCAGGCTGTGACACAAACATCCTGCTCCCTTTTAAGGTGGAACGGAAATATCCTAACACCGAGGACCTTCTGCAAAAGTTTGGTCCTTAGCTTATTACGCTTTTGGATGTTCCTTAAGATGTTCCGTTGAATGATCCTTTGGAAATTGTTTCAGGTGGTGGCTGTGGACGTCAAGAACAAGACAGCCATATTCAAGGACGGGTTTAAAATGGAGTATAACAAACTGCTGCTTGCCACTGGGAGCACGTAAGTGACGAGCAGGAAGTTTTTGGGCACCCAAAGTTTTGACCTTAAGAGAAAGGTCATGGATGGTTATTAATTTATTATGTATTATTTACTTCATTTATATACCACCTTTATCTCCCAAGGCCTCAAGGTGGTGTATATAGTTCTCCTCCCCGCATTCCATCCTCACAACAACCCTGTGAGGTAATAATAATAATCATCATAATTTATTATTTATACCCCACCCATCTGGCTGGGTTTCCCCAGCCACTCTGGGTGGCTACAAACAAAATATTAAAACACAATAAAACATCAAGCATTAAAAACTTCCCGATACAGGACTGCCTTCAGATGTCTTCTAAAGGTCAGATAGTTGTTTATTTCCTTGACATCTGATGGGAGGGCGTTCTACAGGGTGGGTGCCACTACCGAGAAGGCCTGGTTCCCTGTAACTTCACTTCTTGCTGTGAGGGATCCGCCAGAAGACCCTCAGAGGAGGACTTCAGTGTCTGGGGCTGAACGATGGGGGTGGAGACGCTCCTTCAAGTAGGTTAGGCTAAGAGATGGTGACTGGCCCCAGGTCACCCAGTGAGCTTCGTGACTTGAGAGGGGATTCGAACCCTGCTCTCCCAGTCCAGCACTCTAACCATTAACAGCACATTGGTTGTGAGCTCTCTTTCCGTGATGCATTGAATGCAGCACAAGAAAGCATGAGACTGCCATATACCATATTTTTTGCTCTATAAGACTCACTTTTCCCCTCCTAAAAAGTAAGGGGAAATGTGCGTGCTTCTTATGGAGCGAATGCGGGCTGCACAGCTATCCCAGAAGCCAGAACAGCAAGAGGGATTGCTGCTTTCACTGTGCAGCAATTCCTCTTGCTGTTCTGGCTTCTGAGATTCAGAATATTTTTTTTCTTGTTTCCCTCCTCCAAAAACTAGGTGCGTCTTGTGGTCTGGTGTGTCTTATAGAGCAAAAAATACGGTACTTAGATCATTGGCCCATGTAGCTCAGTATTGTCCACACTGACTGGCAGCAGCAGCCGTCAAGCGTTTCAGGCTTGGAGTCTTTCCCAGCCCTACCTGGAGATGCCATTAGGGGTTGGAACTGGACCTTCTGCATTCCAAGCAAGTGCTCTACCTATGTGGAACGACCAGTACTTTGGGGCCACCTTGGAATGGCTGTGTATTTTGAGGACGTTTTTTCTGTGATCGGTATCCACATTATAAAATCTGGACGTCTGCCAGACTTTGATCTTGTAGAATTCTGTTTTGGCTACAGTCTTGCTCTGCCGTTCCACCTTTCCAGGCCCAAAACCCTTAGCTGCAAAGGCAAGGAAGTGGAGAACGTTTTTAACATCCGGACGGTGGAGGACGCCAACCGAGTGGTGAAGCTGGCCACCAGCAAGAACGCTGTGGTTGTCGGAGCCTCTTTCCTGGGTGAGTCTCTCTCTGCAAGGAAGGACTGTCAGATCAAAGAATTTACGTACCTGGGATAAGGCTTGGCCTGCCGACATTTTTGACTAGTTGCACAAAACAAATGAATTGCCGTGAAAATCCCTGAAACGAGAAGTAATCGACTATAAATTTTATCTTATGGAAATAAACGAAATAATAAAAATCAAAAAGTTTAAGGAAAAAACTAGAAAAACCTAAAACTGAACAAAGCCTTAATGGGATGCCGGCTACAAACCGAATTTACAAAAAAGGGTTTGAAAACCTAAATGGCAAGTTTTAGACAAGTTTTAGAAATGCTCCCAAGGTCTAGATGTTACTGCTGATGTTAAAGATCAGTCTTTACCCCTTTTTTGTAAATTCAGTATTAGAAACTGTACCTTTGAGTCCTCAATCCTTTATTACTGCGCTTTGCTTCAGCTAGGTCGAGCTAGAATTGTAATACTTCAGAATTTTTGGGAGTTCTACCCCCTTTTTTTGAATTTTGGTCATTTAAGGTTTATGATTTTTCTATTGCCTTCTGAGGAAACTGAACAGTTCAGTGAAACAGGGTAAGGCTTCGTTCAATTTTAGGTTTTTCTTGGACTATATGGAACTGGCAGAAATGACTGGCAGAATCCGAGACCAGGGAGAAGAGTCGGTGGAAGAAGATTGGAAAAAGTTCAAAGATTATTTACAGAAATACTGTAAAATTAATGAACGTTAGAATGAAGTTGGATAGAAACTAAGTGGTCTTTTGCTGTAATGCTATAAGGGAATATGAGAAAATGGTTATTAATAGGTAAAAATTAATGTTATAATATTTAAAAATTGAAGATTAAGATGAATGAAGAGGGGAGGGATTTGCTGAATTAACAATTTGAACTGGAATACAGAAAAGGAAGGCGTGAGGAGGTCCGGGAAATAAGCAAATGAAAAATATGTGATGGAAAGACTGAATTGTTTTTTAACTATTTTTATTTTGTATTTTTCTTTTTTCTTTTTCTTTTGTAATTTTTTGAAAATCTTAATAAATATATTATAAAAAAACAATTTTAGGTTTTTCTAATTTTTTCCCTTAAACTTTTTGATTTTTATTATTTAGTTTATTTCCATAAGATAATATTTCTAGTCGATTACTTCTCGTTTCAGGGATTTTCACGGTATTTCATTTGTTTTGCGCAATTTCTCGGTTCCATGACTGTCTTTTTTCTACTACATTTTTGACTAGGGCTTTTCATATTTCTTGTAGCTGTTGGAACATAACCTGTTGGTCCCTATATCATAAAATGTGCTGCTTTTAGGTGTTTTAAACTGTGGCGGGGTGAGGTGGGAATCGAACCCTAGTCCACACACTCTAACCACTAATTGTACTGGTTCTTAAATCCAGTTTAATACATTTATAGACCTGACTGTGGATTATTACCATTATTATTTCAAGTCCTCGTGAAAATTCATCGGCGTTTTTATTCCACTTTCTCCTGCTTATTCTCTTACACAATTTGGTGTAATATATATGGGTGTTTTTTGTTTTGCAAAACAATATCTCCTTATGTAAAGCATGTTAGTATTATATTTTCATAAATATATGCATTTCTTTCATGCTTTCCCCTAATACAGTGGTACCTCGGGTTACATACGCTTCAGGTTACATATGCTTCAGCTTACAGAATCTGCTAACCCAGAAATAGTGCTTCAGGTGAAGAACTTTGCTTCAGGATGAGAACAGAAATTGTGCTCTGGCGGTGCGGCGGCAGCAGGAGGCCTCATTAGCTAAAGTGGTGCTTCAGGTTCAGAACAGTTTCAGGTTAAGAACGGACCTCCAGAACGAATTAAGTACTTAACCCGAGGTACCACTGTATATGCTTTGCGTATGCAGTTGAAGAACTGCATCATAAAATTCAGGGAAGTGAGAATTTTCAATGGATAGTTGCACTTCACTTCATTGTTTCGGGAAGTGCATTCCTTGACATGGTTTCCTCCATGGAAAGTTTTACTTTTTCTCGTTTCTGTTTCCCAGGCATGGAAGTTGCTGCTTACCTCACGGAGAAGGCGCATTCCGTCTCTGTGGTGGAGCTGGAGGAAGTTCCCTTCAAGAAGTTCTTTGGGGAGAAGGTTGGCCGAGCCATCATGAAGGTAGCAACAGATACGGAAAGTTAACCTGTGAGAGCTCCTAGAATCATAGAACTGTAAAGGTGGAAGGGACCCTGAGTGATTATTAAACCACTTCTTAAAAAAAATAATACATCTTTGGACCCGGCCGATACGGCCAACCATCTCCCAATCTCAAATCTTCCATTCTTGGAGATTCCATTTATATGTCAAGGAAATAAGCAACTATCTGACTTTTAGAAGACATCTGAAGGCAGCCCTATTTAGGGTACTTTTTTAAGGCTTGATGTTTTTATTATGTTTTTAGATATGCTGTAAGTCACCCAGTGTGGCTAGGGAAACTCAGTCAGGTGGGCAGGGAATAATAATAATAATAATAATAATAATAATAATAATAATAATAATAATAATGTCCAACCACCTTCAAGGCAGGAATATGTAGCTGTCCCATGCAGGGATCAAACCGGCATTATCAGAACTATTCTTTGGCCAACTGAGCTATTCAGGCTGACTGTGGCCCTCTTTTTGAAGAATGTCTGTGAGGAAGGGAAGTTTTGACCAACTGTTTGATAATTCGAGGATCCATTATAGAATCTAGTATAGTGGGAATTTATGATTATTTTATTATCTTTATTTAATTTTAATCAAGGGGTTTACAGCTGTAAAGATTAAGATTAAAAAGAAGAAAGGAGGTTATAAATCTGAGAAGACTGAGAGTAAGAATTTGCTGAAAAAAGTTTGAAATTAGAATGCAGTAAGGGGAGGTATGGGGGAGTCGGGGAAATAAGTTATACGAAAATAAGGATTTGAAATTATACATGTTTTTGTTTAGTTTTGTGTTTGTTTGTGTTGCTGTGTTTGTTAATTTTTTTTGTGTGAAATCTGAATAATTTTTTTTTTAAATAATAATTTTATTCTGTAATATTTATATGCTACTTTTTATTTATTACAAACTTCTGATTATTTTTTTAAAACCAATTACTAAGCATAAAGTGTTGTCTTCCAGGACAAATGCATGTACAGGTGTAAAAGTCTTGTATGCAGTCATGCATATAAACATCAAAACAGACTTGGAAAATCTTCTGCTTTACAGACTGAGCTCACATCCACACAACTTGATTGTAAAAAAACAACATCTGTGTGGTTGACATAGAGAATGAAACAATAACGTAATCAGTAAATACAGTGAAAAGCAACTATTTATTATTTTGTATACTTCTTAATGCCCAAAATATACTTCTAAGTGGTATACAAAGTATAGAAGCAATAAATATATTAACAAGGCATAAAACCAGTTAGCTACACAAATTATTCAAATATAGAATCACATATTTGTGGAGTTGGAAGGAACCCTCAAGGTCATTAATCCAACTCCATGCAATGCAGGAATCACAGTTAAATAATCTCTGACAGATGCCCCCCCCACATCTGTTTAAAAACCTCCAAGGAAGGAGAACCCATAATTAAAATATGCAGGGAAGAGGGCTTTAACCATTTGTTTCCCACTGTAGTCCTGATCTGTTGGGGGGGGGCAGCAATTTTATGTAACTGTGTGATTTGCTGCCACTATGTGACCATAGTTGTGTGAATGGTTAAAATCCCTCCATCTGCCATGCTGGATTGGGGCCCCAACTGCTGGCCATTTATCTTTAAAAAGAAAATCCTATGCTTAAGAGCACCAGTACAGAGCTAATGTGTAATCTTCCCCCTCCCTCTCCTTCTCTCTCTCTCTGTCTGTCTGTCTTGCTTCCTTTCTCTTGGACAGATGTTTGAAAACAATCGGGTGAAATTCTACATGCAGACAGAAGTCTCGGAACTGCGGGAACAGGAGGGCAAGGTAGGTTTGTGTGCAATGACCTTTGAGCACCATCTGTTGGATTTCCAAGGTCTTTGCCTTTGTCATTCTGTGCTTCTTGGCCTGCTGGGGTTGATGGGAAGGCGATTCTATGCCTTGCATTGATCTAGAAAGAATCTAGTCCCATGCAGCACCAGGGCTGAGAGGTGTAGTGTACAACACTCCTTGAGAGTCTGTGACTGGGATGGGGGGGGGGGAGAGATTGTGTAGGCACTGCTGTCTAAGTTTGCTTGTGGAGGTCTTCTTCTTTCTTCCTATATACATAGAAACGTAATGGTGTCGTCACGCTCAGCATTTTGCAGAGCGGCCGGTGGGCAGCCAATCCAACTGCAGCAAGGGTTAGCTGCAGAGATTGGGGAGGGGGGCTTCTCACACAGTGGTTGAGTCAGCTGTTGCATGAAGACCCTGCTTCCTTTAAGTTAGGGACGGGGTAGAGGAGGAATGGTGGAGGCTGTCACAAATTCTTTGCAGCGCTTTAGCAGAAATGCTCAGAGTTCCAGGTTCTTCAGCGCAGTATATTTATTGTGAGATATACCGTATTTTTCGCCCTGTAGGACGCACCGGCCCATAGGACGCACCTAGATTTGGGGGGGGGAATAAAGGGGGAAAAATTATTCCCCCCCCCCCAGGCGCGGGGCTGCGGAAGCCTGAGCTTCCCCAGCCCCCAGAACGGGTCCCAGAGCGATGCCAAAGCTGTGCTCAGCTGGGAGCTTGCCGGGCTGGGGGGATAGCTTCCTGAAGCCTGGAGAGCAAGAGGGGTCGGTGCACACTGACCCCTCTCGCTCTCCAGGCTTCAGCGAAAGCCTGCATTCGCCCCATAGGACGCACACACATTTCCCCTTCATTTTTGGAGGGGGAAAAGTGCATCCTATAGGGCGAAAAATACGGTATATATATAGGCTATAATTAACGAGCAGTTCATACAATCAAACAGGGTACCTGGCTGCACCTTAAGGCAAATAGGAAGACCTTTCTATCTCTATCTCTCTGACCACACTCTCCTACCCCACCACAACTACTGCTGGACAGGTTTCCCTTTTAAACTGATGGCAGCCAATCAACTGTTATCGCCCAGTCCTAGTGCAGGTACAGCCACATTTCTCACTAGACCCACGAATGGTATAACCTACAGCAGCCTTCCCAACCTGGCACCCTCCAAAGGTTTTGGACTACAACTCCCATCAGCACTACACAGCCATGCATCCAAAACACTTGGAGGGCACCAGGTTGGGGAATGGTTCATTGGACAACTTTTCCACTCTTTATTTCCTAGTTTCGCAGTGTGGGGTGGACTACCCTGTGAATGAAATAAAAGGGTGTAAGATCTGGGCAAAACGGGCTGCGGCTCGTCTTTCGAATTACTACCATTTCCTACTTTTTTCTCTCTCCCTTGAAGCTAAAGGAGGTTGTATTGAAAAGTGGCAAAGTCCTCCGAGCCGATGTCTGCGTCATAGGGATAGGTAGGTGGCCATGCAAAACTTTACTTCTCTGGAATCCTTCATATCGGGGTATGTGTGTGTGTGTGTGCGCGCGCGTCATGGGCTGCTATGCACCCTACCTGTGGACCATCCCACAGGGTTCTGTCTTGGGCCCGGTCTTATTCAACATCTTTATCAACGACTTGGATGATGGACTCAAGGGCATCCTGATCAAATTTGCAGATGACACCAAACTGGGAGGGGTGGCTAACACCCCAGAGGACAGGATCACACTTCAAAACGACCTTGACAGATTAGAGAACTGGGCCAAAACAAACAAGATGAACTTTAACAGGGAGAAATGTAAAGTATTGCACTTGGGCAAAAAAAATGAGAGGCACAAATACAAGTTGGGTGACACCTGGCTTGAGAGCAGTACATGTGAAAAGGATCTAGGAGTCTTGGTTGACCACAAACTTGACATGAGCCAACAGTGTGACGCGGCAGCTAAAAAAGCCAATGCAATTCTGGGCTGCATCAATAGGAGTATAGCATCTAGATCAAGGGAAGTAATAGTGCCACTGTATTCTGCTCTGGTCAGACCTCACCTGGAGTACTGTGTCCAGTTCTGGGCACCACAGTTCAAGAAGGACACTGACAAACTGGAACGTGTCCAGAGGAGGGCAACCAAAATGGTCAAAGGTCTGGAAACGATGCCTTATGAGGAACGGCTAAGGGAGCTGGGCATGTTTAGCCTGGAGAAGAGGAGGTTAAGGGGTGATATGATAGCCATGTTCAAATATATAAAAGGATGTCACATAGAGGAGGGAGAAAGGTTGTTTTCTGCTGCTCCAGAGAAGCGGACACGGAGCAATGGATCCAAACTACAAGAAAGAAGATTCCACCTAAACATTAGGAAGAACTTGCTGACAGTAAGAGCTGTTTGACAGTGGAATTTGCTGCCAAGGAGTGTGGTGGAGTCTCCAACTTTGGAGGTCTTTAAGCAGAGGCTTGACAACCATATGTCAGGAGTGCTCTGATGGTGTTTCCTGCTTGGCAGGGGGTTGGACTCGATGGCCCTTGTGGTCTCTTCCAACTCTATGATTCTATGATTCTATCCATTGCAATGATATCTTTTGCAACAAAACACTTTCGCATTTCCCTTTCTCATTCATTGATGGAGAATGGCCGGAGTGGGGAACACAGCAGGAAATTTTGGCGCACCGCTGCTGTAAATTCCCAATCAACTAGGTTGCTTATCTATTTCGTAAAATTCATATTCCGCCGGATTGTAAAATGGCAACAACAACGCCTCAAAGCGGTTTGCAAAAGGAAGAAAACGATAAAATGATCAGTAAAAACATTAAAAAATAAAATAAAATCAGCAATAAACTAAAAGCAGATGAAAATATACAGCAATATTCTACATGTCTGGGTAGGTTTGCCTAGATGTTGTTTTTTTTTTTAAGCAGGTGCTGAAAAGAGTACAGTCAAGATGCCTGCTTTTGGCCAAGAAGCCAAGAACTGATGTTGGAGACAGGGGGCGGTCAGACTCTGGGACTTAGGGCCAGGCCGGTGGTGCTCATGTCAGCCTGGATAGCTCAGTTAATTAGAGCATGGTGCTGATCTTGCCAAAGCTGCAAGTTCGATTCCCGTTTGGGACAGCTGCATATTCCCGTGGGTTGGACTAGGTCATGGGTAGGCAAACTAAGGCCTGGGGGCCAGATCCAGCCCAATCCCCTTCTAAATCTGGCCCATGGATGGTCTGGGAATCAGCTTGTTTTTACATGAGTAGAATGTGTGCTTTTATTTAAAATGCATCTCTGGGTTATTTGTGGGGCATAGGAATTTGTTCATTCCCACCCCCCAAAAATATAGTCTGACCACCCACAAGGTCTGAGGGACAGTGGACCGGCCCCCTGCTGAAAAAGTTTGCTGACCCCTGGACTAGGTGATTCAGAGAGTCCCTACCGACTCTAGAATTCTGTGATTCTATGGAGAAGTTGCTTAGGCACAGCCCTCCCACCAGTGGCGTAGCATGGGGGGAGGGGTGGGGCGGCTGCACCGGGCGCAACATCTGGGGGGGGGGGCGCGCTCGCACTCGCAGTGCTAAAATCAGTGCTAAAATCCACGGGTTAGGGGGCGCAAATTGCCGTATTTTTTGCACCATAACACTCACTTTTTTCCTCCTAGAAAGTAAGGGGAAATGTCTGTGCGTGTTATGGAGGAAATGCCTACGGGTGGCATGCCTACGGATTTTCCTCCTCTAAAAACTACGTGCGTGTTATGGTCGGGTGCGTGTTATAGAGCGAAAAATACGGTACTGACAACCCACGCTACGCCACTGCCTCCCACTGACAACATTCCTGTCTCCCTTTCTGGGCAGGTGCAACCCCAGCGACGGGCTTCTTGAAGCAGAGTGGCATTAACGTGGACTCCAAAGGTTTCATCGTGGTGAACAAGGTAAAACTGGGGCACGGAAGGCAGGCTGGAGCCCAGTGCGAGTGCTCTGGTATACGCAACAGATGTGCCGTCAACCCACGAGGTTCTTTCCTCCTCCGTTCCAGATGATGCAGACCAACATCCCAGGAGTTTTTGCAGCCGGTGACGCTGTTGCCTTTCCACTGGTGCTGAGGAACAACAAGAAGGTGAACATCCCTCATTGGCAGATGGCTCACATGCACGGTGGGTGACGCTCAGTTTCTTCTTTCTTCTTTTGTCATTTAAATTTGTCATTTTATAACGAATACAAAGCAGAGAGAACGTTTATAGCAACCGGTGGAAATTAAAAGATGAGAAATACGTAGTTGTGTCATTCAATTCTACTCAGTATTGATTCAGAGCAGATTCCAACATATAGTTAGCAGAGTAAAAACTTAAACATGTTGCAAGATTCCCCAAAAATAGACCAGAGGCAGTTGTATTTCATCCAGCAGAGCTTTATTGCTACTGAAGGCAAATGAGCATAATGGTCGCAAATCCAATACATTCAGGATTGGCACTGTCCATAAGAAATCCAGTTGCAGCAGACTTAACTTAAAATAACTAATAATAAGTCTAAACCTCAACACTAAACATACTATGTACAGACCACCACACCAGAAGGAAAAGAGATAGAAAGAGAAAGTGAATCCCAGGCTCCTTCTATCCTTATTTTTATAGCCATCATAACCTTGACAGAAAGAGATAAGAGAACCAGTTTAAACCAGCTGTACTCAGCTTCTCTGAAGGGATAACCCAGACATCACGAACCTTCTGCTTGTTTCTTTCACACAGAGAAGCTTCCAGAACCCTCTTTAATTAATTAGAATAGGAAATGTTAGATAGTGGGTGGACATAGCAGACGACGCAGCGATTTCTCCAAAGCAGCTCTTTATTTGTATGCTGGAACAGAACTGAACAGCAAACAGCTCAGCCGGCCTGCTTTTATAGGCAGCCGGCTGTCAACATTGTAGCAACAACAACCCAGGGTTTCCCCGCCTAAAGTAACTGACGTGGACCTGAGTGAAAACTATATACATGATACTCCTGGTGGCCAGGGTGAGAACTTCAATACATAACACCCCTCCCCACCGAGATAAGGCATTAGTTACAATCATAGTGGTTCCATTACATACAGCAATACTCTTATTGGTTTCAGTAAGGCACATAAGCATATTAATTGACCCTATTCACGAAACAGCTGTACATGTGCAGTTTGTCCAGTGAACATAGTCTTTTAAATACGGGCTACTGGCCTTGCGGATTTCCTGGGCGGAGAGTTCAGCAGCTTCTGAGGCCACGTCCTTCTCAATGGCTTTCTGCAGTGTGAGGTCTGGCTTGGTGAGGAGACACCGTTGCAGACGGATGTCCCGGACCCTGCAGACGATTCGATCCATCAGGGCATCGTCTAAGTCTCGGAACTTGCAGTGCATTGCAGCCTGTCGGAGGGCGCACATCAGATCAATACTTTCTGTACTAAGAAATGCAAAATGACAAGTTACACATGGGTTAAAATAGCAAAGTCCAAGACTAACAGCTGGCCTAAACCACCCCTAAAAGAGAGGGCGATTTCAGATTCCAGGAGGATCTACACAGCTGGTTAGGGGAATCAGGGATAGCTGGATTGCTGGGTGGCTGGTGCTGTAGATATCAACTGCATGGAGCATTGGGCAATGTGCTCTTCCTCCACATTCCAGGACGCATTGCCGCGCTGAACATGTTGGCACATGGGACCGAAATCAGCACAGTCCCTTATCTGTGGACAGCCATGTTTGGCAAGAGCATCCGCTATGCAGGTGAGTGAATGGCCCACCCAGTTCTGACGGTAAGAGCAAGGCCAAGTCTTCTTCTCTGCAAGACTTTGGAGGAAGATCTCTCCCTGGCCATTGGCTGTCCTTGCTAGGGCGGTTGTACAAGTTCCTCACCCTTGCAATAAATCAGTGTTATTTCTCTTTTCATTTCCCAGGCCATGGAGAGGGGTTTGATGATGTCATCATTCAGGGGGACTTGGATGAACTGAAGTTTGTGGCGTTTTACACCAAGTAAGTGCTGCTTTGTCTTTCCAAAGATGCAACTGCACCCACGTTAAGTGAGGATGGGCATTTGCAAAAAGTGCTGGCTGTGCTCCACTTAATGGCATTCCGTGCATCTGCAACACGAGTCAGCAGTGTGATGCAGCGGGGGAAAAAGCTAATGCAGTTCTAGGTTGCATCAACAGAAATCTAACGTCCAGATCAAGGGAAGTAATAGTACTGCTCTGTTCTGCCCAGGTGAGACCCTAGCTGGAGTCTTGTGTCCAGTTCTGGGAACCCTAGTTTCAGAAAAATATTGACAAATTGGAGTGTGTCTTGATAAGAGTGACCAAGATGATCAAAGGGTTTGGAAACCAAGCCTTATGAGGAACGGCTGAGGGAGTTGGGTAGGTTTAGCCTGGAAAAGAGAAGACTGAGAGCCATTTTCAAATATCTGAAGGGCTGTCATATGGAGAAAGCTTGTTTTTTGCTTTTCCAGGGAGTAGGACCAATGGATTCAAATGACAAGAAAGGAGACTCCAACAGGGGTCAGCAACCTTTTTCAGCTGTGGGCCTGTCCACCATCCCTCAGACCATGTGGTGGGCCGGACTATATTTTGGAAAAAAATATGAGCAAATTCCTATGCCCCACAAATAACCCAGAGATGCATTTTAAATAAAAGGACACATTCTACTCATGTAAAAACACGCTGATTCCCGGACCGTCCGTGGGCCAGATTGAGAAGGCGATTGGGCCTTAGTTTGCCTACCCCTGAACTGAACATTAGGAACAAAGGTGCTAGCTTGCCTCCCACATTGGGGGGGGGGGGGCGGCGGCGCAACACATGACATGTCATGTGATGTCGCGTGACACATCCACCCTAGTGGGTCATGTGGCGGGGAGATGGAGGCGGAACCATCGCATGCTCCACCTCCCCACCTAATGTCATGTGAGGAGAAGGGGGCGGAGCTCAGAGCTTAGGTTTGCCGCTGGGCCTCCTTCTCCCCATGGCATATGGGGGGGTGGCATCACGGGGGGTGGGACATATGGAGGGCAATCTTCTCCCTCGCTCATCCCAGCTCCCTCCTGGCTCCCAGGTGGAGGCTGGGGCGCACAGAGGGCACCAAACGGTGACAGAGGATGTCAGCCCCCTCAATATTGGGAGGGCTGGGTTCCCTGATTCAAAATATTGAGGGGGCTAGAGCCCCTAGCGCCCCCTATACCTCACACTGGCGATTAGGAAGACCTTTCTGATGGCAAGAACTGTTCAGCAGTGGAATGGACTTCCTCAGAAGGCTCTCCTTCATTGGAGATTTTTTTTGTATTTTTATTAAAGATTTTCTTGATTTACAGAAGTATGTGTAATGTCTCTCTCTTGTATTTTTTCCATGTAACATTTTTACAAATCAGTTTCATTTGTTGAGACATTAGGAAGAAAAGGGGGAGAGGGGGGGAAGATGGGTGGGGGTGGGGTCGGGTGGCGATGTTTCTGTTTTGCTTAATGTATGCCAGGTTTGGTGTCAGCGTTGCTTGTGCAGGTTCTCTGCTGTTCACTTGTGTTCCTTTGGTGGTGAGAGAGGTTGGGGTTGGCCTTGTTTGTTTGTGATTGGCTGTGGTGATGTTTGTTTTCATCTGTGAGTGGGGTGGGTGGGTGTTTTGGATCAGGTTAGCCATATTGATTTGTATGCTGTTGGTGGATTGTTGTCATTGTCTTGTTGGGCTGTGTATGTGTTAAAGGGGAGCCATACCGGGGTGAAGGCGTCTTCTTCTGTTTGTCCCCCTTCATTGGAGATTTTAAGGAGAGGCTGGGTGGCCATCTGTCAGGGATTCTATGATCTCAACCTCTCCTCCGTCAGCCTCCAAATCCTCGGATCTTTCGTTGCAGGAATGAAGAGGTGCTTGCCGTGGCAAGCATGAACTACGACCCTCTGGTCTCCAAGGTTGCAGATGTCATGGGAGCCGGCAGGGCCATCCGGAAAAGAGATGTGGAGTAAGTTGCAACCGCCGGTTTGAGACCGACCTTTCCCTCAAAGCACCCACTGGTTGGTTTCCTTACTTTCCTCATTGCAAAGTTGATTGACAGCCCAAAAAGTAAAAGGGGGTTTCAACTGCTGATCCACCCCCAAGTTTTAAAGGGCATCAATCTGGTCTGGGCTGTCTGTGTCCCACAACTGCCCCACAAACAGAGCATAATGTGGGGTACAGATCTGGTGGATCTTGTCATTCATTTTAAACGCAAGGTTCTAGTCCTCAAGCTTGTGAGTATCAGACGAAAAGTTTACCTGCCGCTTCTTTGTTTTTCTTTTCTGGCAGAGCTCTCGTCCATTTCCCACTTGTGAGGCAGGTGAATCCCCCCCCCCCAGGAAATCGATGTAGTGATATTGGGTGGGGGGAGCTCACTTCCTTGATCAGCATTGGGCCAGCACTGAGTGAAAAATCAGGAGCTAGGTTGGCTGATTTTCCAGTAGGAAGAGGTGTGAGCAACTTCCTGTCATAGCTGTCAACTTACAGGTTTGAAAATAAGGGATCAGCAGCCTCGAAAATAAGGGATCAGCAGCCAAAATAAGGGATTTTAGTCAACCAGTAGCCAAACGAAGCCTCAAGTGGTGGTTCCCATAGCTCAGCAACCCAGTAAAGGGGATGCAGCAAGGAAAACCACATCACCTCTCCGCTGGGAAGCGCTGAGCAAAGGCGAGTCCCCAGCAATGTGGCCGATTTGATCGGTACAAGGCATGCAAGTTCCACCCCCCCCCGTCGTTCTTAGACTCCTTATTGGGTGAGCAACACAGCCAAGCAGCACAGTTGGAGCCTCCCTCCTCCCTGGCCGGCAGGGAGGGAGGGAGAGGAGTTGCTTCCTTTGAAACCTGGGAAATTTAAGGGACATCATCAATAAGGGACAGCAGCGGGACATGGTGCTGGGATAAGGGACTGTCCCGCCAAATAAGGGACGCTTGACAGCTATGCTTCCTGTGAGCAACGGTTATTGAATAAACTTTGGGGAAACACCCCCCACCAATATGTATCCTGCAAAACTTTTAAAGTGGAAGCAGAGATTATCAATATTATAAGCTTAGAATTTGGCCTATAATGTTGATAATTTCCATTTGAAAAACAAAGCCAAGTTTCTAGCCATTACGGTTATAGAGGGAAGCCAGAGAAGTGGACTAGCTCTGTGCAGGGCTTTAAATTTTTTAGAACTGATGAAGAATATGTAGTCTTGAGTGTGAGCTGTGAAGCCGGTCAGTCCCACTGGTAGCAAATATTGAGTCTCTTCTTCTCTCCTTTCTTACTTTCTTTTTCTTTCTCTTTCTTCACTGCTGCAATTTAAGGCTCTTCATCCGCTATGGCAAGTAGGTATATTTTAGTCAGTGTCTCTTCAGCTTGCTAGTTTGGGGGAGTTGTTCTCTTCCCCCAACCCAACTTTCGCTTTTTAATCTGTTTAAATCAGTGGTTTTCAAACTTTTGGGGGTCGCTACTCCCTTGCTTCCACAAGCTCACCCCCAGTGCCCCCTACCATGCCCTATAAAAAGAATTATTCACAACAGCAGTTTGGATGACCCACTGAGGAAAATAATGATAGAATAAAATTCAAAATGGTAAGGATTAAGTGCATGTTCATTCAAGATTCAATTAAAACTATTTGGTTTAATTCATAAAATAGATGAACTTGATCCAATGATATATTAGTAGGAACTTTCTGGCACTAAGAGCTGTTGGACAATGAAACGGATGACATCAGAAGGTGGTGGACTCTCTTTCATTGGAGAGGAACTTTAAAAACACTCTGCAGCAGCAGAGTGTGGATTATAGGTTGTTAAACCCTTTTGCTTATCCTGATTCATCTGCCTTAAAACTCTTGCCCCTCCCTCTACCTCTCTAGCAATGAACGGACCACACACTCTTAAGTAAGTTTAAAAGCTTTACTTACTAAATCCAAAGGTCTGATTCATGCATTGTTCTTTGCAGCACCCAAGTTACTTTTGGGCACAAAATACACAATATAGTTTCAGATATGCTGTCTGAACTTGGATCAAGTTCAGACATGTCCGCCCTGGTCCATGGCTGGAAGAGAAGTGAGAGAAAGGAAGAGAAAACAGCTTTACTTCCTCCCTCATGGAGGAGAGGGGTCATGACCTAGCTGAGTCTAGGAACAGAACTCTGTGATCTTAACCCCTTCATGCACTAACTAGCGCTCGTGTGTAGTTATGTTTGACTGCAATTTCCCACACCTTCCAACTCGACAGTTCTATTTCTATGATTCTTTGCTCTTTGTGCTTTCAGTCAGCTTCAAAAACATTGCCTTCCTCCACTCCAGGGTTTGTGTGGCTGGTTTGGGAGTTGAGGAAGTATTCCTACAATAATCCTGCTTTGTTTGTTGGTTTTGTCTTTCTTGTAGAACTGGAGACATGTCCTGGCTAACCGGAAAGGGCTCCTAACATCCCCAGAAATCACTTGGCTTCCTACAGACCCTGCAGTCACCAAGGGCAAGATGCCACACACCTTTCTCCAGTGACTTTGACAAACCTGGCACTGTTTCCATAACCATTCTCTTCCTACGCCTTCCAAGGGCCCCATTCATGCTGAGATCAACTTCTGTAGCCTCAGAGTGGCTTAAACACACCCTCTCCCTGGAGCAACCGGAAGGAAAAGGGGCCACTTATGGGTTCATTGAGTTGCCGCGGCTATCTAGGGCCAAGTCAGATAAGTGCCGTGAAGTCAGCGGAGCCGTGGGGTGGGGGAGAGGAAAATGTGGGTCACACCTGCACGCTTGCTTGGGAGCAGAGTGGAGAGCTGGTGGACCTCAAAGACTTCCCTTTCTACAGGGAGAAATCTCCACGGATTGGTGTTGGCCGCATCCCACAGTGGCTGGCTGCGCTGCTCGCCGTCCACATTCCAACCGCCCTTCCAGTCTACTCCATTGCTGCTGCGGTTCTTTTGAACCACGTCCTTAAGGCGCTTCCTGCAGGCCCGTTAAGCCGTCTTCCTTTATGCAAGCCACAAACCTCTGTGTGTGTGTGTGTGAGAGAGAGAGAGAGAGAGAGAGAGAGAGAGCAGTGATCAAAGGGAAACTAATATGGAGGATTGGCTCACCTTTCTATGTTCCCTTTGGAACAGCTTTGCCCAAGCCTGCTGTACCAAAGATCTGTTGGTCTTTTGCATAGGGATTGGGGGGGGGGAGGGTGTCTGATTCAGTTCATGTCTCAAGGCGAACATACCCAATTGGCATATTCTGAAAACGACAGGTGAACTGAACCACAGCCATCTTTCAAAATTTGCCCATCTCTGAATTTTGCAATGCAGTTCTCTGGTCAAGCACCGAAATCTATAACTGTGCATAAACATACATATATATTAGAGGAAATAACACACAAGAATGCACTGTGTTGCAAAAACCAAACACATGAATCTTTGCAAAAACCGGACGCATGAAGCAAAATTGCAGAATAGAACGTTGCGTGAAAATGCTGGCAAATTTTCACAAGGACTTAAGGAACAGCAACACAACCACTTGTGGTGTAGAGATATGGTTAACTCCACTCAAGACTGGAAAATGAGGAACTGAAATGGATTCACCTATCCTTAGTGGGATCCATGTTTCCCCCCCGCATTTCCTTCCCCTGCAGCAAGCCCTCTCTTGCCAAGCCTAGCTGTGCCCGCTCTCTGCCTTTCTTCCGGAATGCAGAAGAGGCACAGGACCCAGCTTCCAGATCACTGCAACTTTTTCTTTCCTTTTGTTTTGCCTTAACCAGGTTTCTAGCCCCTAAGGATTGCCAAGATGTGCTTGAAAGAGTGCCAGAAGTCAGAGAGGTTGGAGAGCAAGTGAGGGGAAGGGTCAGCAGCCTTGGTCACCCTCCAAATTAGTACGCCAGAATAAATTCTGCAATGCACTAATGCACGTGTTCCTCTGGCATGGTTTATTCAGACTGCAGAACTGTCTCTTCTCCTCAGCACGGGGTGTCGATTTTCTTTTTTGCAACGGGCAAAACAAACCCCTGAGTTATCACCTTGCTCATCAAGGGACAAGGGGACCTGAGGGTGATGGAGGCAGGCTGCACCTCTCCTAATAATCCAGCCCATCGAACCCTAGAATTGTAGAGCTGGAAGGGAACTTAGCCCAGCTCCCTGGAATACAATTTCCTAATTCAGGGCAATCAGCTGTATTTTCTAGGAACCAGCAGCCACCATTTCCTTGCAACTCAGGGGCGGTAGAGGAGAACGTCACAACAGAAATGAGAGGGCCGTCATGGGTGTCAACACTAAAGTGGAAACACTTTGAAACCCGAAACTCCAGCTTCTCTTTGTGTGGCTGGAACATGCTAAATTTCTCTCCCCAAGCACCAGTCCCCTGGTGAAGTTGTAGCCGAAGCTCCTCCTCTAACAGGACTAGCCCCTTGCCAGACTTTGATGTTCCTCACCACTAACAGGGTTGCCAATCATAGGCCTGCCATCTTCCACCTTCCTGACAGAGGGCTGGGGGTGCTTTAGAAATGCTTGCAGGCAGAAATTCTGCCATTGTGATGGGGGTTTTTGTTTTGTTTTGTTTTTGGCGCTGTGGGGCTGGAGGAACAGGAAGCACCTGTTGAGTTCATGCGGGTGTTTTCTGAAAGGTGAAAAGAAATGCTGACTGGATTTTGCCCGCCCTGTGTTTCAACTGCCCACATTCGCTTGCGTTTCACTCGCTTTGCCACAGGATGTCATGCAAAATAAATTAGCCATCTCATGTTTTGCCCTCTTCCCCCACCCTCCTAGGTTATTAATAAACTCATGTATTAAACCACAAGGCTTGTGTGATAACTGCTCTGGATTGTGTGTGGATGCTTCGGCCCAAAATAGCCCCCTCCTATGGTTGCTACCGTATTTTTTTTGCTCTATAAGACGCACCAGACCACAAGACGCACCTAGTTTTTGGAGGAGGAAAACAAGAAAAAAAATATTCTGAATCTCAGAAGCCAGAACAGCAAGAGGGATCGCTGCGCAGTGAAAGCAGCAATCCCTCTTGCTGGGAAACTGAGAAAAATCTGAAACTGAGAGAATCACCTATCCCTACTGGGTTGATCCAGTACAGTGGTACCCCGCAAGACGAACGCCTCGGAAGACGAAAAACTCGCTAGACGAAGGAGTTTTTCGTTTTCTTAGCCGCTTCGCAAGACGCATTTCCCTATGGGCTTGCTTCGCAAAACGAAGCTTGCCCCGCAAGCTCCGGGGATAGCGGGGAAGCGCAGCGCGTCTTCCCCGCTGTCTCCGGACCTTTTTTGAAGCAAGGGGTGGCGGGGAGAAGATCGCTTCTCTCCCCGTTGCCTGCCCCACAATCTCCGGGGACAGAAGGGAAGGCGCGCACGCCTTCCCCTCTCTCCCCGGACCCCTTTTGAACCAAGGGGCGGCAACGGGGAGAAGCGATCTTCTCCCCTCCGCCCCTTCCCTTGCTTTAAACAGGTCCGGGGACAGAGGGGAAGGCGCGTGGCGCTTCCCCTCTGTCCCCGGACGGTCTCCATAGGAACACATTGATTGATTTTCAATGCATTCCTATGGGAAACTGTGCTTCGCAAGACGAAAAACTCGCAAGAAGAAAAAACTTGCGGAACGAATTAATTTCATCTTGCGAGGCACCACTGTACAATTAAGAAAGTAAGAAGAGCCCTGCTGGATCAGGTCCATGGCCTATCTGGTCCAGCATTCCGTTCTCACTTTAGCCAGCCTGATATCTGTGAAAAACTGGCAAGCAAAATTTGAGTCCTCCTGTGGTTTCCAGCAGCTGGAAGTCAGAAGCATTGCTGCCCCAACTGTGGAGGCAGAGCAAAGCCATCATGTTTAGTAACCACTGATAGCCTTATACTCGAAAGAATTTGTCCCATCCTCTTTTAAAGTCACCCAAGCAGGTGGCTGTCGCTGTCTACTGCGGGAAGCGAGTTCCTCAGTTTAACTCTGTCCCACATGTAGGACTTCCTTCCTTTCAGATAAACAGCTATCTGACTTTTAGAAGACACCTGAAGGCAGCCCTGTTTAGGGACTTTTTTAGCGTTTGAAATTTTATTGTGTTTCTAGTATTCTGTTGGAAGCCAGCCATATGGGCAGGGTATGTATAAACAAACAAAAACAAACAAACAAACAAACAAACAAACAAACAAACAAACAAACAATTATTATACACAGCCACCTTCAGATGTTTTCGGAAAGTCATGCAAATTGGTTATCTGCTGGGAAGGGATTTCACAGGGTGGGTGCCACTACCGAGAAGGCCCTCTGCCTGGTTCCTGTAACTTCACAACTTGCAGAGGGAACTGCCAGAAGGCCCTCGGAGCTGGACCCCAGTGTCCGGGCTGAATGGTGGTGGTGGAGACTCCTTCAGGTTTACAGGACTGAAGCCATTTAGGGCAGCCTTTCTCAACCTGTGGGTCCCCAGATGTTGTTGAACTACAACTCCCATCACCCCTAGCTAGCAAGGACAGAGCTCAGGGATGATGGGAGTTGTAGTCCAACAACATCTGGGGACCCACAGGTTGAGAACCGCTGATTTAGGGCTGTATAGGTCAGCACCAACACTTTGAATTGTGCTCAGAAACATACTGGGACCCAATGTAGATCTTTCAGGACCGGTGTTATGTGGTCTCGGTGGCCACTCCCAGTCACCAGTCTGGCGCCTGCATTCTGGATTAGGTGTAGTTTCTGAGTCATCTTCAAAGTTAGGTCCATATATGGCACATTGGTGTAGTCCAAATGGGAGATAACCATAGCGTATGCCTTTCCTTCTGGATCCTTGTTAAAACCTGGGATCTGCCCTTTACCAGGGATCTGCCCTTTACCAGCAGCTGGAACATGCTGATGTGAGCAGATTGGCTGTGTTTATCTCTGCGCTGTGAAAATCTTCGTGGGCTCATCACTGCAGATCTAGCTGTTCTTAAAGACTCAAGAGCAGAGCGGGCTTTCTGGGTGTTGAGATCCACAATTTCATCACAAGAGGTTTACAGCTGGGCTGGGCAGACTTCTGGGTCCCAGAATCCACTTGTTTTTGGTTATGCTAGCATCCTGGAATCTATCAACTGGAGTCATATTCAAGGCAAGCAGTTTGTAGGGAGGATGTCAGCATACTGGCAGAACGGAGGAATGGGGTGCCTCTGAGCATGCACTGAGCACAGGAATTCGTTGCCAGTTCCAAAACTGGGTTCAGAGTCCTATCACTCAAAAAGACATTCCTGGTTTCAAGCTTTCTTCATCTCAGCAGCCTGATTTGGGAGAAGAAAGTCTTTTTGGGGGGTCAGGTTTATTCTTGAAAAGTTATTATTGCACATCCACCCAAGATAGACCAGTAGGTCAGTAGATCCCAATCTACTTCTGTCATGGCCTTGTTTTACACATTGCAGAAGGTCCCTGCTCCGAGGAGCTGGCACACTAAAATTTAAGGCAGAAGATCACCTTAAACTACAACTACCAACAACCCCAGCCAGCCCTACCCAGGAAAGAATTGCACTAGGTACCAATTACCTGCCAGGCTAAGGTGTTGGATTCTGGTTTATAAAGGCCTGTACAGCTCAGGACCAAGATACCTGAAATATCACCTCAGCCCTTATATACCCAGTCGATCGCTGCTCTGCAGGTGAGGGGCTCCTGCTGACAACATCTTATCAGGAGGTTTTCTCCTCACTGAAACAGGGCCTTTAGTGTGGTGGCACCAACCCTTTGAAATTCCCTTCCAATAAATATTAGGCCTCCTTTGTCTTCTCAGTGCCAGCTTGAAAGCATTCCTCTTCCAACAAGGCTTTTCAGTAGAGATATCTCCCCTGTTAGTATCTGTGGTGGAGTTTTTAGATGTTTTAATTACTTTGTGTGCTTGAAAACCTGGGCTCCTTTGGGAGGAAGGTCGAGGAAAGAAACAACTACAGTCGTAGCTCGGGTTACAGATGCTTCAGGTTACGGACGCTTCAGGTTACAGACTCCTCAAACCCTGAAATAGTACCTCGGGTTAAGAACTTTGCTTCAGGATGAGAACAGAAATTGCACGACCCCGGCGCAGCGGCAGTTGGAGGCCCCATTAGCTAAAGTGGTACCTCAGGTTAAGAACAGTTTCAGGTTAAGAATGGACCTCCAGAACGAATTAAGTTCTTAACCCGAGGTACCACTGTATCTGACTTTTAGAAGACACCTGAAGGCAGCCCTGTTTAGGGAAGTTTTTAATGACTGATGTTTTAATGTATTTTTAAAGTTTTGTTGGAAGCCCAGCCTGGTGGGCGGGGTATAAGTAATAAATTGTTGTTGTTACTGTTATTGTTATTATTAAATAAATAACAGCCCGGGAGACTTTTGCATCCCTTGCTATGATCCATTAGCAGAAAGTGCTCATAAAGGCATAGGAGCAGCGAAAAGTTGGCAACATCTCTCCAAAAATGCACTAGAAAAGGGGCAAAGAAAGATGTGATAACCTTACCCAGGAAACTTTTGGGTTTTTCCCCCTCACAGCACAGCCGGATTAACCTCCTCCAGCCATATGTCTGAGTGACAGCTGTGCTGCCCGGCCTCTTAATGCAATTAGCAGATCTTCTTTCCCAGCACTGCCTGATTCAGGTCAAGAGCAGCAGGGTGGGTGGGGGAACAGAGGGCGACCCCCCACACATTGGGGGTGATGGCCCTGCAGACTCCGCTGCCTCCCAACCTGCGGAGGGGGCTGACAACTTTCAGCGGGTCCCTCTTCATCAACAACAAGACTGGCGACTGCGGCCTGGCACAGAGCTACCACCCAGGTATGATGAGATTTGAGGAGTGGGCTTTAGTAAGATCTGGGAAAGCTTTTGACCATGGGTAGGCAAACTAAGGCCCGGGGGCCGGATGCGGCCCAATTGCCTTCTCAATCTGGCCCATGGACGGTCCGGGAGTCAGCGTGTTTTTACATGAGTAGAATGTGTCCTTTTATTTAAAATGCGTCTCTGGGTTATTTGTGGGGCATAGGAATTCGTTCATTTTTTTCGTCTTCTTCAAAATATAGTCCGGCCCATAGCTGTCAACTTTCAGATTTGAAAATATGGGATCAGCAGCCTCGAAAATAAGGGATCAGCAGCCTCACCTGTCCCGGGGACAGTCCAAGGGCTATCTAACAATCCGGGATAGCAGTGGGAAGCAGCGGGAAACGGCGCTGGAATAAGGGAATTTCCTGCAAAAAAAGGGAAGGTTGACAGCTATGGTCTGGCCCCCCACAAGGTATGAGGGGCAGTGGACCGGCCCCCTGCTGAAAAATTTTGCTGGCCCCTGCTTAACGTTGAACTGGGGCAAACAAGGATTCCGATGCAAGCCCTTCCCAAGGGGGTGGTCTTCATGGCTGTAAATCAGTGGTAGAGCACCTATTTACAATTTTATGATTCTACCATTCTGTGGTTCTATAGTTTATTTGATCTGATTTAATATTTGGAATAATCAAATCATAAGAGTTGGATGGGACCACAAGGGCCATCTAATTCCAGTCCCCCCCTACAATGCAAGAATCTTTTGCCCAACATGGGGCTTGAACCCACATCCCTGATATTAAGCGTCTCATGCTCTACCGGCTGAGCTATCTCAGGAATGAGATTTCCAGCAACAAATGTTGAGCTCAAAGCGGCTCACAGCAGCACTGAGAAGAACAAACACTGCAATTGCTATAACAGCAAAACGAGGAAGCATATTACGAAAGCAAAGAGCAGAAGCAAATTAAACTGTTGGGACTATGCCAAAATAGCAAAAATTGACCGGAAAACTCAGGAACCAAAAAGACCAAAACTTTAACAAAGAATCGGGGAAATTTTTATAATTTTTCTTGGAGACCACTGTAAGCAGATGAAAACATTAGCAGGATTGTGATAACACTTGTAGCAAGTACTGGGGGAGAAAATGGAGTTATACAAAGTATGGACTATTGAAAAAAGATGCAGTAGAAAAGGTTTAATAATAGGACCCACTGAAGGGAAGGTGGGAAGTCCAGAGATTCAGAGGAATCTTTAAATGTGTATGTGCATGGTTGTATTGTTATAATTTTATATTTGTAAAATCAAATAAAAAATATTTTAAAAAAAGAAAGAAGAAAAGAAAGCAAAGAGCAAAAGCAAATTCATCAAAACAATTAATATGATTTAATAAAGTGGTCGTGATTCAGTTCAGTTGAATAAAATTCCTATATACCGCTTGATATACAACACTTCAAAGCGGTTTCCGAAAAGAATGAAATTACCGGTTAGAAGCAGCTGTTTAAAACATTCAAAAATAACAATAATAACTCAACAGTAAGTGAAAACCCAGAGTAAAACATATGTCAGCATTGTACATGTCTGGGTAGGCTTGCCTAAACCAAAGTGTTTTTAGCAGGCGCCGAAGAGAGTACCGGGAAGATGCCTTCTTGATGTCAATCGGCAGGGAGTTCCGAAGTTAAAAACCTGTAAAAGTGCTAGTTCTGCAGATCAGAGCAGTTGAGTGGGAATGCATGGGGCAAGATGGTTTCGTAGGGAAACTGTAATCCAAACCAAGTTGACGTTTATAAGGGTGGGATATACTGTATTTTTTGCTCTATATGACGCACCAGACCACAAGACACACCTAGTTTTTGGAGGAGGAAAACAGGAAAAAATATATTCTGAATCTCAGAAGCCAGAACAGCAAGAGGGATCGCTGCGCAGTGAAAGCAGCAATCCCTCTTGCTGTTCCGGCTTCTGGGATAGCTGTGCAGCCTGCATTCGCTCCATAACACACACACACATTTCCCCTTACTTTTTAGGAGGAAAAAGGTGAGTCTTATATAGCAAAAAATACAGTAAATTCAACAAGTTAAAAGCTATGCAAGAGCCCGTTTGTTTCACAGTAATTTTGAATTGTATTAACTGCCGACCTTGTATTCAACCTTGGGACAATCCCTTGGCAAGATGCCTTATCCAACGCTCTAATGAGAAAAAATACAGCGCCACTGGCAAACGGGTCCAGAGAAGGCTGTTTTCACCCTGAGATGCTGCTGCTGCAAACCCTTGGCGTCTTTTCCAGACCACACGGTGCTTTCCAGTCTTCCGTTACAGATGATGCTGTACTTCAATGCCTTCTTCTCCCCATTCTGGTGCCTGTCGGAGGGGGTCATGCTGGAACTGAAGGTAGTCAGGGTTCCCCCCCCCCCTTTTCTTTTGTATGTTTCCGAGCACAATTCAAAGTGTTGGTGCTGACCTTTAAAGCCCTAAACGGCCTTGGTCCAGTATTCCTGGAGGAGCGTCTCCACCCCCATCATTCAGCCCGGACACTGAAGTCCAGCGCCAAGGGACTTCTGGCAGTTCCCTCATTGCGAGAAGCCAAGTTACAGGGAACCAGGCAGAGGGCCTTCTCGGTAGTGGCGCCCTCCCTGTGGAACGCCTTCCCACCAGATGTCAAAGAGAAAAATAACTACCAGACTTTTAGACGACATCTGAAGGCAGCCCTGTTTAGGGAAGCTTTTAATGTTTGATGCATTACTGTATTTTTATATTGTGTTGGAAGCCGCCCAGAGTGGCTGGGGAAACCGAGCCAGATGGGCGGGGTATAAATAATAAATTGTTGTTGTTGTTGTAAACCGGAGCTGGCCTTTGGTTGGTCAGGCACAGCCTGACTCCCTCCTTTGGCAATCTTCACAGAACTTTAGCCTAATGGTTGCCATCAATTTGAGTTGAATTAATTTTATAATGAAATGATTTTAGAATGTTGTACTATTTTATTGTTGTTAGCTGCCCTGAGCTCGGCTTCGGCTGGGGAGGGCGGGATATAAATAACATTTATTATTATTATTATTATTATTATTATTATTATTATTATTATTATTAGTTTGGCGAAAAAACATCTGCTTTACATGTGGAAGGAGGAGACCCCAGATTCAATTCCTGGCATCTCCAGGTGGGGAGGGACAGACCAGCCTGAAACCCCAAAGCTGTTGGGGTCAAGTGTTTTTTTTTGGGGGGGGGGCGTCATCTGCTTAAGATTCTTTAGCTGTGATTCCCTGCATTGCAGGGGGTTGGGCTAGATGACCCTAGGGTCCCCTTCCTACGCTACAATCCCATTTTTCTAAGTTAGAGGAAACACGATAGTCCTTTTCAACTAGTTCTCTCTCTTTCTACCCTCCTTCCAGTACAGCCTACTGCCCGCTTACTATCAGTTCCTGCTGGTCAGTGCATACCTGATGATCATCTCAGCCGAAGGTCTGCGGCTCTACCTGGGGTTTATCGGAAATCTGCAGGAGAAGGTAAGGCCTCAAGGCAGGGAGGATGAACGTTAGGCAGTGGCGTAGCGTGGGTTGTCAGCACCCGGGGCAAGGCAAGTAATTTGCGCCCCCTAACCCGTCAGTGGCCCTAACGTCAGTGGCGTAGCGTGGATTTGCGCCCCCTAACCCTAACCCCCAGATGTTACGCCCGGTGCGGCTGGCCCCCCCTGCACCCCCCACGCTACGCCACTGACGTTAGGGCTGAGAGCCAAGTGTGGCCCTCCATACCTCTTTGCCTGGCCCCCAGGATTTTCTCCAGGCCACTCCCCTCTCTTCTTCGCACCCTCCTTCTTCTTTTTTTAAAAAATGTTTTTATTAATAATTTCAACATATCAAAAGATCAAAACATATCATATTCATTATTTCCCCCCTTTCTGCCCCCACCTCTCCATCAAGCCCTCCCCCCTCCCCCCCAGACTTCCCTCAGCTCCTCTCTCTGATTTTTCAACACATATTATTCTCTGCATACTGTGAAATTGTAGAAATCCTTATATTATCTATCTGCTATGTTAACAATCAATAAATGTGTGTATGTTTGTTCAAAACCTGCCAAGGAGTCCAATTCATTTTGTTGTCTTTTTAAGTAATTTGTAAAAAGTCCCCATTCTTCTTTGAAGTCACAGTTGTCCTTATCTCGCAGTTTATATGTTAGTTTAGCCAGCTCTGCATAGTTCATCACTCTTGTCCCTGTTCCTTTCTTCGCACCCTTCTTCAGTGTGTTTTGTGCTGCCAGTCAGTGTAGACCATTACACAAAACAAAAGAATTGCCGTGAAAATCCCTGAAACGAGAGGTAATCGACTATAGAATTGAATAACAAAAATCAAAAAATTTAAGGAAAAATTAACCTAGAATTAAACAAAGACTTAACGAGATGCCGGCTACAAAACTCTTTTCACTGAACTAATCAGTTTCCTCAGAAGGAAATAAAGAATTTTAAACCTTAAATGATTTTAAGCGATATCAAACAAACTCAAGAGCAGGGCTGAGATGCTTCCTTGAGTTTACAAAAAAGGTATAAAAACCTCAATGACAAGTTTTAAACATAGCCCTATTTAAGAGAACATTATAAACCTTAAATGGTTTTCAGTGATTTCCAGCAAACTCAAGAGCAGCACTGAAACGCATCCCTGAGTTTACAAAAAAGGTTTTAAGAAAAACTTACAAAGGAATACGAGATAAGCTGTTTAAGTTTCAAACAAACTCAAAAACAGGGCTGAAGCGCTCCTGACTGCTGATGTTAAAGACTGATACAGAGTGTTTCCAATCACAGTTTTTTATACAGTGGTACCTCAGGTTAAGTACTTAATTTGTTCCGGAGGTCCGTACTTAACCTGAAACTGTTCTTAACCTGAAGCACCACTTTAGCTAATGCGGCCTTCTGCTGCTGCCGCACCGTCGGAGCACGATTTCTGTTCTTATCCTGAAGCAAAGTTCTTAACCTGAAGCACTATTTCTGGGTTAGCGGAGTCTGTAACCTGAAGTGTATGTAACCTGAGGTTCCACTGTACTGTAAGGTGAAGGAATTTTTAAAGGGACAGAACACCTAGTTCAAACACAGGGCGGGTTTGATAAAGTTTGCAAAGAATAACAAGAATAATATTAAATAGAGTTGTAAGAAATTATAAGAAGGAACTGAAGTCAATATAAGAATTGAGACATCTGGAGGGCCGAGGTTGAGGAAGCCTGGTGTAGGCAATACTGAGCTGGATGGATGGGTAAAAGGCAGCTTCCTCTGTTCCTTGGCTCCTGCAGGTCCCGGAACTGGCTGGCTTTGTCCTTCTCTCCTTCCTGATTGAGACGCCTGTCCTGCTGTTCATCCTGACCGACGAACACATCATCCGCCTGCCATTGGAGACGGCTGTCCACCTGGTCCTCCTCTTCTTCCTTGCCTCCGAGATCACGGCGGCTGTCTTTGCTCTCAAGGGGATGACCAGGCAGCTAGCCAGGCAGTTCTACCTGAAGCAATTCGAGGAGGGGCCCGGCGGGCTGGGCCCGGGTGCGAGGGGCAGCCAGCAGGGGGCTCGGCTGTCCGTCAGCCCTGACTCCGCCCTGCTTTCTGCACAGGGGCGCTAAATGAGCGACGGGCGGGGGGTGTCTTCCCTTTGCGGCGGTGGTCCTCACTGAGGGCCAGCGTGCTGTCATCGAGTAACATCTGAGAGAACAGAGTTCAAATCCTCACTCGGACATACGAAGCTCCCTGGGAGACCCCGAACGAGGCACTATCTCTCAGGCCAACCTGAGAGCCTCACAGGGTGGTTGTAGGGACTGAACTGAGATAGGGGAGGGCTGTGTATGCTGCCTGGAGCTCCTTGGAGAAAAAGGTGAGATATAAATGCAATAATTATGTTATGTACTGAGTTGAATAGGATCCAAAAGGCAGCAGCCTGATTGGTCCTAGAACAATAGGATCCAGAATGCAGCAGTCTGATTGGTCCTAGAACAATAGGATCCAGAATGCAGCAGTCTGGTTGGTCCGCAGGAGCCACCCAATCCAGCTTCAGGTGGAAGTGAATCTGCAACCTGATTGGCCTACAGGAGAATCCCGGAATTAGCCAATCACGTGGGGCCCATTGTGTAAATAATGTATATAAAGCAGACATTCTGGGGGAACTGGCATTCCTCACTACTATGAGCTGAATAAAGAACATGAAATCCACTCTCGACTCCGAGTATATTTCAAATTAAGTAAGAAATAAATAAATATGCAGGCAAACCCTTAAGATGTGGAACTCCCTCTTTACAGTGCTGCGTCGGGCATCATCATTGCACATGGTTCATCGTATATCAAAGATGCTCCTCTTTATCCCGGCCTTTGCACAGCATTTGAAGCTGTTTGATACTTCCACCAAAGTATCCTGGGATGTGTTTGTTTGTTAAGGGCGCTGAGAGTTATGAGGCGAGCCCCCTTTCCCCCTCCCAGAGCTGCAATTCCCAGAGTTCCTTAGGAAGAGGGATTGATTGCTAAACCACTATGGGAATGTGTGTGTGTGTGTGTGTGTGTGTGTGTGTGTTTTTTAAACTGTTTTTATTATTATTATTGTATATCGCCTTGAGAAGATTGTGTAGAAGGTGATTAATAAACTGACGGTGGTGATAATAATAATAATAATATATTAATTTTATTAATTGACGTGGGACCTGAGTACTTGATGGAGCACCTGTCGCCACATGCCCCAATACACAGTTTGCAGTCAGAGAAAGAGAGAGACCCTTACAGAATCATAGAATGGGAAAGGGCGCCGAGGATCATCTAGTCCAACCCCCTGCAATCCAGGGACCTTCTCGTCATATATGCTGAGCACCTTTTCGGGGAGGTGTGGTGGGCTATAAATTTAAATAGACGCCAAGAAAATGCACCAGTTCCCCACGTAAGTAAAGAAAACCTGCAAGTCCCATAGCAAAGGGTGAAAAAAGCAGGTTTCATCTAAAAGTGATCTTTAGGCAGAAGCAGGAAGATAAACTAATGTGGGGAGGTTTTGATTCCCTCGACAGAAGTGTGGCTGAGAATTATTCCAATGGAATCTCTATATCTGAGAGAGGAAGAGAGGAAGAGAGAGGGGTGGGTTTGATGGGCTTCCCCCACCCTGGTATCTGAGACCCTTTATACCAGCCCTCCCCAAACTACAACTCCCAGGGTTGTTGGGAATTGTAGTCCCAAACCTCTGCAAGGCATCTATATCTACCTCTGTGTTGTTGCTACCCTCTGAAGGTTTTGAACTACAACTCCCATCAACCCCAGACAGCCCAGCCCTGGGGCTGATGGGAGTTGTAGTCCAAAACACCTGGTTGGAGGAGTCTGTTTTCAAGCGATACCCCAGTTGGACACCAAATGCATCCAAAGCAGGGAGGAGAGATCTTGCCCGTCTGCTTGAGCATCTATCCCACATTAGGTCTCTCCTGAGATTTCTTGCCCGTGGTCTGTAGGGCTAGTGTGGCTGCGTCAACTTTGGTTTTCGGAGGCTTTGCCTGGAAAAGCAGAACAGGGAACATATTAGAAAGGTACTGTGGGCATTGGGAAAAGGTTCAGAAAAGGGCAAGCAAAATAAAGAAGGGGACTAAAGATAGGTTGCAGTGTTTGGGACTTTTTAGTTTAGCGAAAAGGCACGCAAGACATGATAGAAGCATGGCTTGGCAGGGAGACAGCAGATAGAGAAAAGTTTTTCCCCCTCTCTCAGAACACCAGAACTCATGGAGAGCCAATGAAGATGAATTTTGGATGATTTGGGACAGAGAAGAAGAAGAAGAGTTTGGACTGTGATATGGTTTTATGAAATAATGATATTGGAAACTGCTATATATAACTCCTAAGAAACTCAGATGGAATAGATTTGAGGGAGTCAAATAATATGTTTATGAAGATGGATTTTAATTAATTAATTAAGTTTTAGTTTATGTGGTGATTTGTTGTATTTTATGTTTTATATTCTTTGTTCTTTTTCTTTTTTCCGTTTCATTCTTTTTCCTTTATTATTGTTAACTTTTTCTTGTGTTACGTTTATGTATTGGAAATAATAAATATTATTATGAAAAAGAAGAAGAAGAGTTTGTACTTGATATCCCGCCTTTCACTCTCCTTAAGGCAGGCATGACCATAGTCCATTTTGGGGGCCTAATCCGGCCCTCTGGTCGGTTTAAACTAGCCTCTGTGGCAGTTTATTTCCTGGGGTAAACCCCCCCCCCAAAATCTCAACAACTTCAATCCTAAAAGAAGCTCAACAACTTTGGTTGGCCCTTTGGTCAGCCCCCACGGCCCTTCACTTCATCAAATCTGGCCCTCTTTGAAAAAAGTTTGGCCCTTAAGGAGTCTCAAAGTGGCTAACAATATCCTTTCCCTTCCTGTCCCACAACAAACACTCTGTGAGGTGAGTGAGGCTGAGAGACTTCACAGAAGTGTGACTGGCCCAAGGTCACCCAGCAGCTGCGTGTGGAGGTGCGGGGAAGCGAACCCGGTTCACCAGATTACGAGTCCACCGCTCTTAACCACTACACCACACAGCACAGAGTTAAACTGTGGGACTGTTTCCCGTAAGGACCTCCAACTTGGATGGCTTTTAAACATGATTACGCAAATGCATGGGAGATCAGACTATCAATGGCTCAATAGAGGCACTGCGTGGCTGGAGGCAGCAATGCTTCTGAATACCAGTTGCTGGAAACAGCAGGAGAGAGAGGGCTCTTGTGCTTGAATCCTGCTTGTGGATTTCCCATTGAGGCATCTGGTTGGCCACTGTGAGAACAGGATACTGAGCTAAAGGGGCCATTGGCCTGATCCAGCAGGTTCTCCTTGTGTTCTTTTACTTTTAATCTGCCCCCACGATCTGAAGGCTGTGTTTTAGCATGCAGAAAAGCCTGCTTTTACCAGGTAACAGGTAAAGGACCCCTGGATGGTTAAGTCCAGTCAAAGGCGACTATGGGGTTGTGGCTCTTCAGGCCAAGGGAGCTGGCATTTGTCCACAGTCAGCTTTCCGGGTCATGTGGCCAGCATGACTAAACCGCTTCTGGCGCAACGGAACACTGTGACAGAAACCAGAGCGCATCGAAACGCCGTTTACCATCCCACTGCAGTGGTATCTATTTATCTACTTGCACTGGTGTGCTTTCGAACTGCTAGGTTGGCAGGTGCTGGGACAGAGCAATGGGAGCTCACCCCTTCACGGGGATTCGTACCACCGACTTTCAAATTGGCAAGCCCAAATCGGCAAGCCCAAGCTCAGTGGTTTAGACCGATGTCCCTCTGCTTTTAGCAGGGACACCCCCCCAAAAAAATTAAGTAAAGGCTTGGGGAGCCAAACACCTTCAGACACACAATCCCTCTCAAGATCCCTGACCAGTCGCTGCCAGTCCCCAGGGAGCATGAGGGGCTGCTGAGGCTGCGATTCCCCACAGCGGGACGATGGGGCGTGACAGTGAGTGCTAAATGGGATGGAACCGGAGCATGCAGGCAAGGCAGCAGCAAAGGGATGTTTACAGCAAAGGGCATGGTGGAGAGAGAGGGAATTCAAAGGAAGCCGCATCCACATAAACAAAAGCAAGAGGCCAGATCAGCCCACATCAGATCGCTGTTACCTCCTCGTATTTCTCGCTCCGATAAAATTCGGCTTTCGTATCGAGGTACAGCAGGACGAGGTCGCAAACCACGGCAGCCTAGGATGGCAAGAGTCCAGTATGACATCATTCAGCATCCAGACCAGCCTTGGCCAACACGGCGCTCTCTGTTTGTTTGGATCTACAACTCCCATCAGCCCCAGGGGCATCGTACAGCTGCAATGCCCGGGGCTGATGGGAGTTGTAGTCCAAAAGGGCCTTTTTTACTCTACCAGTCATACTTACAGCTCCAAGGAAGGCAGCTCCTGTCCCCAAGTTGACAGCGGTGGGAATGATGCTGAACTTCCCAGCCTGAGTAATAAAAAGAGTGTAGGGTATTAGGGGAGGGGTAGTAACTCGGGGGGGGGGTGGACACATGCTGCACTCCTTCTGGGGTTTTTTGTCTGTCTTTTGTCCCCATCCTGCACTCATCTGTGGCTCTTAGAAGCTGTCAGCACGCGACAGAAACCACACCCTGGGAACGGCTTTGACTGGCCGGCTAAACCAGGTGAGGGTAGCTGACGGGTCTCAAATACTTGGTGAGTTAGGGATTTCCCCTGCATTATATAGAAAACTGTCATCTACTAAGTCAGGCCACTGGTGCACTGAGCTTCTGTGGTAAATATAAGGCACAAATAATTGGGAATATAAGCTCCCCCCCCCTTTTCTGTCTGTGGCGCAGGGGTGGGCAGGGGAAGGTCTAGACCGTGTGAAAAATGAACATAATATTTTAGCTGCAGTTCACTCATTTTCAGCTATGTATTCTTGCTATTAAAAAAGCGTGCCTTGACATTTCGTTGTTGCGCCCATAACCTCAGTTTAAGGTGCCCTTTAGCTCCTAGCTTTCATATCTTAGTTTCTAACACTTGGGGGGGGGGCAATGAATGGGATCCCTGCAGAGCAACTCCTCCCCTAGGGATCCGCTGCACATGGGGCCTCAGAGGTCCTTACCTGGCCGTGAACCGAAATATCAAAGCGGATACCATAGAGTTTCAACAGGCTCCGAGACTGCTGGTTCAGGGGGTCCCGATAATAGGAGGCGGTTCTGAAGAAAGAAAGAAAGCGGATGAGCAGCGTACTTGCAGAAGCTGTGTCTTGGTCCACATGCTACTGGACCACGTTTGAGGTTCTTGTATCGACTGGCAGGGCCCTTGACAACTTGGGTTCAAGATACTGCGAGGAGTGCCTGACCTCTCATATTATTTATTTAGTTTTTGAATATATTCATATCCCTCCTTTCTGCCAAGTTGGGGTGCAAGTTGGCTTAAAAGCAACATAACAAAATGCAAAGTGATATCAATGAACTAGCTAAAACAACCATCAAAATACATCAGAACACATGCGGAACCAGCTATTAAAACACCGTTTGCCCTGACAGCATCACCTGCGCTTCAGATTCCAAAGGCATGTATGAACAGGAAGGTATAGGAGCACAGGTGGCGCTGTAGTCTAAACCACTGAGCCTCAGTTTTTTAGCACAGCTCTTTCCCAATACATATGCAGTTTCCCCCGATATACAAATTATTGGGAAGTACATTTGCGTATGGTTCCCCCCCCCCAACATATACATTTTTCTGCACATTTCTCGGCATTGCAAAATTCAGAGAAGTGTAGATTCCAAAAGGTTGCTGTGTTTCGTTTCACGTACTGTTTCAATAAACGTGAATTGGGCATGTTTGCCTTTAAATGCAAGCAGAATTGAATCCTCCCCGCCCCCATTCCTACTTAAGACAGAACAGCTGGCTTGCGCGCTGCTTCCTTCACACCCTCCTGCCTGCTGCTGTGCCCACCTGAAGTTAAATTTCTTTTCCAGCAGAGTGAAGGAATAGCAGGGTCTGCATCTCGAAGGAGGCTGATCCAAGTCACAATCCCAGTCGATCCGCAGGCCAATAGCGCCCCCCTGTGTGGGATCCACCAAATGCCATAAGATTAATATTAATTGGGCAGAAGAACAGAGGGCACTGGGATCTATTAGTATTGAGATTATTATTATTATTATTATTATTATTATTATTATTATTATTATTATTATTTATACCCCGCCCTTCCTGGCCAGAGCTGGGCTCAGGGCGGCTAACACCAATAAAATCACAGTAAAAACATAATAGGGGAAAAAGGGGGGGGGGAGGAAAAAACACCAATTTAAAATACAGGTTAAAATGCAATTTAAAATGCAGCCTCATTTTAAAGTAGCTGATAAATCAAGACCATAAGGGGAGGGAAACATAAGGGTCAGAATGAGTCCAAACCAAAGACCAGGTGGAACAGCTTTGTCTTGCAGGCCCTGCAGAAAGATGTCAAGTCCCGCAGGGCGCTAGTCTCTTGTGACAGAGCGTTCCACCACGTCGGGGCCAGTGCTGAAAAGGCCCTGGCCCTAGATGAAACCAATCTAACCTCCTTGAGGCTCGGGACCTCCAAAGGGTTGTTATTTGTGGACCTGAAACGTGGCTTCAGCGGCTCCCCTTCCCGCACTGTTCCGAGATGAAGATCACATCTACAACGTATATTTCACACTTCCCCCAAAGAATCCTGGGAACTGTAGTTTATGCCTCACAGAGCCAGCACACTTAACAAACCACAGTTCCCAAGATTCTATGGAGGAAGCCGTGTGCTTCAAAGAAGCAAAATGCAGGTGCTGCAAGCTTTCTAATTCTCTTTTTTATAGTAATCATAGAATTGTAGAGTTGTAAGGGAACTTGAGGATCATCTCGCCCAACCCTCTGCAATGGAAGAATTTCAACTAAAGTATCCATTACAGATGGCCATGCAACCTCTGGTTAAAAACCTCCAAGGAAGGAGAGTCCACCACCTTCTAAGGTGGTCTGTCCCACTGTCAAACAGATCTCACCATTAGAAAGTTATTCCTGATGTTTATAGTCAGAATCTCCTTTCTTGTAACTTGAAGCCATTGGAGCAGGAGAAAACAAGCCTGCTCCATCTTCTTTGTGACAGCCCTTTAGATAGTTGAAGATGGCTATCATATCAAGTCTCAGACTCATTTTCCCCCAGACTAAACATACCCAATTCCCTCAGCAGTTCCTTTTAAGGTTTGGTTTCCAGACCCTTAATCATCTTGGTGGCACATGTTTCAGCTCATCAATATCCTTTGTAAATTGTGGCGCCCAGAACTGGACACAGTACTCCAGGTGTGGTCTGACCAAGGCAGAATAGTGCTAAGATAGGGTTACCAGATGTCCCCGGTTCCCAGGGACAGTCCCTGGATTTGCAAATCTGTCCCCAGACAAATTCCGTCCCTGGAATATCACCAGATTTGCAAATCTGTCCCTGGGAAATGTGGCAGCGGCAGCCTCAGCAGCCCGGAGCCAGCCTGGTAGCGCAGTTGGCCCTGGCTGGCTTCAGGAGCTGCTCGCTGCTGTGACGCCCACTATTTTTCCTTGCCGCAAGTCCCCATATCATGTGTCTTGTGCTCCGGGCTGCTCACTGCCACTGCCGCCACCACTGCCAAAGGGGAACCAGGACGTCCGGTGGTACAGATCTCCTGCCCCCTTCCCCCTTTGTTTTGGATGATCAGGAGAGATTTGGGAGTTGCGGGCAGGCGGCCATTGCCCAATTTTTTAAAAAGTCTGTGTCAGGGAACTGCCATAGGCTCAGAGGCAAGAGGGGAAAAGCCAGATGGATTACAGAGAGCCCCCAAAGATTGTGGGAAGCAGCACCTCCTCAGCGGAGGAGAGTAGCCACGCCTCCAGCGGAGAGGAGCTTCAGGGCTCGGAGGAGGCGAGGCGGTGCCAGGACACCTTGCCTGGGCAAAGCGGGGAGGAGAGACGTCCTCTGTTGCCCACACCCTCCCTGCGCAGTAGGCTTCGGCGCCGAGGGGGGAGGCGCAGATTGGGCGTCAAAAAACTACTCTGCTGGGGAAGGTTTAAGGACCGCCCACTCACAGATTCTGCCAGTGAATGAGTGAGCCACTGAGTAGTGGTGCTCTGAATGGTGAAGGGTTTTTGGCACCAATAACGAGGCTTTACAGCCGACCAGGGAGGCATTTGCCTGATTGCTCTCGAGTAACCCCCTGATATCCTTACAGTCTGTGCATTTGTTTCATAGGGTGCGAAAGAAGGGCTTTGCACCTTTATACAATATGCATGTGTGCTTGGACCCAGGGTCTTTTGCCTCACCATCCCCACTACTGACTCCCTGTTGCTACTCAGCTTCCAAAAAAAATATGTCCCCGGATTCATTGAAAGAAATCTGGTAACCATATGCTAAGAGTAAGACTTTCCTTGACCTGAACACTATACTTCTGTTGATGCAGCCTAGAATGGTGTTAGCTTTTTTTGCTGCCTTATGCTGCATCAGACTGTTGGTCCATCTAACTCAGTATTGTCTACACTGACTGGCAGCAGCTCTCCAGAGTTTTAGGCAGGAGGTTTCCTACCTGGGGATTTTGCCAGGGGCTGGGCATGGGATGTTCTGTATACAAAGCAGATGCTGAATTGCTCTGCTACGGCAGTGGCACTGCTGGATGGGACTTCATCCATTTCCCATAAGCCACCTCACTCCCTTTCTAAGGTTAATGTGACCTGGAGTTAATGGACTTTTCCTGGGAGGGAAGCAGTTCCCAAAGAGCCCTGGCCCTCCGCGCTTGCATTTGTGGGATGGGTTGCTGAAGCAAAAGGGGAGACCTACCTGGTGAGCCAGCTCCTCAAAGCTCTCCCCAGCTGCCTCGACCATGTCACGAATGCGAAAAACGGGGCAATAAGGGTCATCTACGGCATCATATCGACACCCCTTGAAGTAAGAGCCATCCGTCGTCTTCAGCGTGTTTGTCCTGAACGAAAGCATGAAAAAAATTAAAGTTTTTGGGAAATCTGTTGTAATAGCAGCTTGGGAGAAAGAGCCTCGTGGCACCTTTATTTGCAACTGAATTGTTTCCTTTATTTAAAGGTAAAGGTAAAGGTACCCCTGCCCGTACGGGCCAGTCGTGTCCGACTCTGGGGTTGTGTGCTCATCTCGCTTAAGAGGCTGGGAGCCAGCGCTGTCCGAAGACACTTCCGGGTCACGTGGCCAGCGTGACGAAGCTGCTCTGGCGAGCCAGCACCAGAGCAGCACACGGAAACGCTGTTACCTTCCCGCTATAAAGCGGTACCTATTTATCTACTTGCACTTTAGGGGTGCTTTCGAACTGCTAGGTGGGCAGGAGCTGGGACCGAACGACGGGAGCTCACCCCGCCGCGGGGATTCAAACCGCTGACCATGCGATCGGCAAGTCCTAGGCACTGAGGTTTTACCCACAGCACCACCCGCGTCCCTTCCTTTATTTATATGCCACTTAATACTAAAATAGGGACGCAGGTGGCACTGTGGGTTAAACCACAGAGCCTAGGGCTTGCCGATCAGAAGGTTGGCGGTTCGAATCCCCGCGACGGGTTGAGCTCCCGTTGCTTGGTCCCTGTTCCTGCCAACCTAGCAGTTCGAAAGCACATCAATGTGCAAGAAGATAAATAGGTACAGCTCCAGCGGGAAGGTAAATGGCGTTTCCGTGCGCTGCTCTGGTTTGCCAGAAGCAGCTTAGTCATGCTGGCCACATGACCCGGAAGCTGTACACCGGCTCCCTCGGTCAATGAGCGCCGCAACCCCAGAGTCAGTCACGACTGGACCTAATGGTCAGGGGTCCCTTTACCTTTACCTAATACTAAAATAGTCACCAAACAGACGACAAAAACAGCAAATATTGTGCGCATGGAGACACACCCCATGAAGTTGAAATGCTGCCATATCATATAGTGCAGAAAACTGGGAATTATAGCGACAGAACTACTTAATCTGTATAGAAATTTATTTATGTATGCTACTACAGCAGCAAGAATGCTACTCGCCCCAAAATGGAAAGAAGCAGAAGTCCCAGCAAAGGAAGAATGAATACAAAAACATATGGAAAATGCAGACATGGTGAAACTTACCGAAAAAATAAGAAATCAAGATAAGCTTCTTTTATATATATAAAAGAACGGAAATGGTTTGTGGACTATTTACAGATAAGTTACAAACAGATAAAAACATTGGCAGGATTATTGTAATAACCTGCAGTTTCCAAAGAGTATATATTTAAAGCAGATAATTAAATGAGCAAATTAAATGAATTTGGATATGCAGAAGATATTTTAAAAATAATTTTAAGGAACCGCAGAAGGAGGGGGAAGGATATGTTAAAATGATTGTAAAATTTAAATGTATAAATCTGAAAAGTATAAATAAAAACTTTTTAAAAACCACCTGCAATACAACATAAAACAATAACATCCCCAAAAAGCAAGAACCCGAAGAGATATTTTGTGGCACTGTTATAAACTTTGCAAAGTTTCTAGACCATACAGAAACCTGCACAACCTATCTAACCTGTGTCAACAGTGCGTTGGGTGTTGGTGCCATGACTGACACTCCTGTTTGCAAACAGTATCCCAAACCCTCTGTGAAAACCACCCCCACCCTGCTTTAAAGATCTCAGCCCTTACCTGGAGAAGTTAAACCTGGTAAAGTTGACAGTGTTTTTAATAAAGAGAGTGAAATTCTCCGCTTCAGCCAAGAGTGGTTTCCTAGGTAGAAAACAGAATAGGTGGGCCTTGTGAACGCATTCGTGGAAGGAATGCAAGCATTTGGTTTTTACAACCTGCAGGCTCTTGGAGAATAAGTTAAGTTACCTTTCCATGAGAAATTGGAGTTTCTAGCGGATGTCTGATAATATGTGGTGGCTGATTCTTTATTTACTTACACATACAGCATGACATTTATATGTTGCTTGGTTGTAAGAAGTAGAAAAAACCCCCTCAAAGCAGTTTAGAAAAGAACGAATCAATAAAACAGTTAAAAGCAGCTATCTAAAACATTCAAAATGTAATTAAAATCAAAGATTAGCTAAAAACAGTGGCAGCCGCCTACATATTTGTTAGGCTTAGCTAAACAAGTATTTAATTTGTTTTCATTTTTAAAAATAATTTGGGCAAAGTTCTCTCTTGGAGACCAAAAATAGTGTTAATTCCCCCCACCCTTGAAGGTGGTTTGAAAGAGGAGTTGGTACCAAGTGCGATGTAGTTGCCTTACTTTTCCCTCTGGCTAAACAGGTTCTCAAGGCTTTTGGTATCATCTGGAAAAAACCCTGCAAAGCCTATTTGACCAGCAATACACCTTGTGGGAGGGGGCACCTCTCCCAACCAAATTTCTTCTTTGGTTAGCAGCTATGGCCTGTTCCCCAGCTGAAGATGTCTGGCTGACTTGCGGTGGGTTTGGGGGACAGAGATACAGGTAGCCATTGAAACAGGATCAAAGAGGACAACTTGCATACCTGGACAAGGTCTTGTTTTCCACCGGACACCACCCATAGATCTCACAGGTATTATGGGATGCATCAAACGGGACACACTTCCCTGTTTTTACTCCTGCAAGAGAACCGAACCACATCTCAGTTATGTCTTCTTTTTACCGAAGCCCTTTATTCCTTTCAAGGTGCACTGCAGCCCAACTCCCCCATGTAAAGTATTGCTTTAGCCTATATTTTTGGAAACCACCTAGAGGTTTTCTGACACTCAAGCTGTATGTGCATGCTGTTAAATAAATGAAATTGGGAAAAGCAGAAACTGAGAGATACTGAGATTGACGTATTTGCCCATTAGATCCCGGAAAGCTCAGATAATCCTGAGCTAGATGGGCAAATGGTTTAATTCAGTATGAGGTGGCTTCATCTGCTATATGTTTTAGAAAATATTCGCTATGCATTTCGACACCTCTTGGAATAATGTGGCCAAATTTTGCCTGCTGGTTCCTGAGATACAACTGGGTGCTGTTTAAATCAAGGTGGCTGACTGAACTTTTCCAAACTGCACTGATTTCCTTTTCCGACAAAATTGTATTAAATTTTGTTTTACATTTTAGAATATTCGTTTAAACAACCTTAAAATATCAACGACTTCTTCTCTTTCCATGATTCATTTTGCATAACATAAATCCCTGCATATTTTACATAAACTAAACCATTCAATATTCCATTATTACATCCATCAAAACTTATTTACACTGTTGAATTTATCTTAATGCTTGCCAATGTTTTCAAGTGTACATAATTCCCCCCCCCCATATAATCAATAAACATTTTCCAATCTCCTTTAAACGTTATGTTCTTCTTGTTCTCCTGTTCTATATGTTAGGTCCACAAGCTGTGCATATTCCATCAAGTTAAGTTGCTATTCTTCTTTAGTCGGGACTTCGCTCGTTTTCCATTTCTGGGCTAACAAAACACGGGCCGCAGTAGTGGCATACATAAATAACCTTTTTTGACACCTGGGAATTTCTGCCTGAATTATTCCCAACATAAACTGCACTGATTTCCAGTTGGCACCAATGGTTTGGAATCCTTCAGCAACAACAGCTAACAAGGCTGCTAGTAAGAAATCGAGCGGTTTTTGTAACTTGTGGCACGGCTGGCTGCTTTTGGGGAATGGAGGGAAGGATGCAGAGGAGAAATGTGAAAACAAGAGGGAAGCTTTCCCCAACCCAGTGCCCTTCAGATATTCTTGGATTGCAACTTCCATTGGCAGGGCCGGCCCCGTACATTTTGCCGCCTGAGGCGAAACGGAAAATAGCTCCCCCTGCTGCTGGTTGTGGAAGGCTGCAAGAGGGAGCCTTGCAAGCTGTAACCGCTGAGAAACTGGTGCCAAATTCGGCGTTCAGATGTGGGTGATGCGGAGAGCAGCGGGTAGGGACCAGGACTGAAACAGACCTCCTTACCATTTCCGTGGACTACCGGCTGTCCTGGCGAACAGTCCTCATCTTTCCTGCAATTCCCATCAGGGATGGAAGGATGCTGGAGGAGGGGAAGACAGTTGTTGAGAAGGAAAAGCATCTGCAGGGGACCCCTGTGAGAGGGTCCATTTGGCATGCCTTTATAAAGCTCTAGCGGGAAGGGGCACCGACAGACCTGACACAGGGTCTCAGGTCAACTTGGCCGGCCCCTTGCTGCTGTGATGATGTTGACAGGCATCCCGAAACTCGGCCCTCCAGCTATTTTGGGACTACAATTCCCATCATCCCTGACCACTGGTCCTGTTAGCTAGGGATGATGGGAGTTGTAGTCCCAAAACAGCCGGAGGGCCGAGTTTCGGGATGCCTGATGTTGGATTACCTGAACTGACACAGAATAAGCTGCTGTGATGCCTAAAGGTAAAAGGGACCCCTGACCGTTAAGTCCAGTTGTGGATGACTCTGGGGTTGCAGCGCTCATCTTGCTTTACAGGCTGAGGGAGCCAGCGTTTGTCCGCAGACAGTCATGTGGCCAGCATGACTAAGCTGCTTCTGGCAAACCAGAGCAGCGCACAGAAACGCCGTTTACCTTCCCGCCGGAGTGGTACCTATTTATCTACTTGGCACTTTGACGTGCTTTCGAACTGCTAGGTTGGCAGGAGCAGGGACCGAGCAACGGGAGCTCACCCCGTCACAGGGATTCGAACCACCGACCTTCTGATCAGCAAGCCCTAGGCACTATGATGCCTACAATGATGCAATCTGGTCTATGATTTGGGCTGAGAGCAGGCAAATGGTTGAGAGGTGCTTCTCCGGGGCTCGGGCAGAGAGGTCAAACTGCACAGCAGGGGTGGGGGAGCTCCAGACTGAATGTGGCCCCCAGAACTCTCTATCTGGCCCTCCCGAAGCCACACAACCCCTTCCAGGCAGCGTCTCTCCCAGGCCCTGCCTTGCACTCTCCTCAAGAGTTGTAGCCTAGCTGGGACGTGCCCTTTTTTAAAAACAATAAAGGTTTGTTTTCATTTCGTTTAATACTGTGTATAAAGCAGAGAGGACAATTATAATAACTGATGACGATCAAAAGATGAAAAACAAAACTGTAAAATAGGGACACAGAATGAGTACGGTTGCACATGGGTTAAAATAACAAAGTCCAAGTAAAATCATGTATGATCTAGCTAAGATTCCTGAATTGCCTGGGGTTGGACTAGATGACCCTCGGGGTACCTTCCAATTACTGCAAGCCCTCCAACAATTAAATGATCTTTTTGACATTTGCAAAGGAGTGCAATACTACCTGTGTAGTAATTTCAATGAGTTTCAATGAGTTTTCTGCAAGAAAACTGAAAGCAGATTCTGTTATGTACTGAAGTTCTCACCCTGGGCCAGCAGGGGGATACTGTAGATAGTTTTCACTCAGGTCCACATATGCAAATAAGGGATTGAAAGTGACGTTCAGTGATTGGATAGTTACAGAAAATGGTTACTGTTGCGTTCTAGTGGAGCTCTATATAAGCAGGCTGGCTGAACCCTTCAGTTCAGTTCTGTTCTGGCCTGTGAATAAACAAGAGCAGTTTGAAGAATCGCTGTGTCGTCTGATATGTTCACCCACAACTTAATAGATTTTAAGGGTTGCGATTCCCAAATTCTAGTCCAATCCTTGGGAAGAATTTGTGTGCCAATTCTAATAATTTTTCTATTTGTGTATTAATCTACTTCCCATATATTTTAAAGGGGCTGGGGTGTATCCTTGAACCCTTGCTTGCCTGGATAGAGAACGGCATCGGATGTGATCTCTGCCTTGCATGTTACCTCTGCACTGGCACCAATTTGTTGTACAATGGTAAAATTTACATTTGTTGCTCCACCCACTTTTGCCTCTGGCTCCGCCCACCAGTCATACCTGGCTCCAAAAGGTTCCTGCCTCCAGCAACTGTAGAGGAAGCAAAAAATTACCGATAAAGAAAAGCCAGCGACGTACCTCTGGACATGATCCTTGCACTTGCTTCGGTGTAGCAATGAAATTGGTCACCACAAAGAACACGTTTTCCCCCTATGAAATGTTTCAAAACACGTACATTCAATTGTTAGTTGTTGCTGTTTTTTAATGCCCCATATTATTTGTTTTGATATGCATCTTATTGGTTTTATTTTTGGTTTAATGCTCTTTTTTGTTCTTATATGGTACACTGCTGAATTTTTAAGAAACAAAGTGGTGTATAAAAGATTTAAAATAAATAAACAACACAACTTTCCCAGTATTAGTAACTTTACCACTACTTTACTACTGTTTGTAACTTTACTCCTAGTAGTAGTATTACTACCACAAACTTCTCCATCTCAATTTTTCATATGGCCTGATCCAGATGGGTAATTCTTTTGTGGCCACAAGGCCAAAGAAAGGATACCTGAGGGGGTTTCACGTAATCTGCCACATCCCAGATTCGGTCCCCAAGCTCTCGGATGCGTGTGACCGAAATCCCTTTCAGTTTGGTGATCACTGAGATGTGAGGGTCAGTATCTCTCTCCTGGTAGCCCTTTTTGGCTAGAAACACCCACCTGCGAGGCAGCAGAAAGAACAGGGATCCGAGATGCTTAACATGCACACTTAAAAGAACCCCTCTTCCATGCTCCAGATATGTTGCCCCACCCTTGGAGATCATTTGCTACAATTGCCTCAGCATTTCCAGATGGCTGCAAGGAGCGGGGCCTTTTTCTGTGGTGGCACCCTTGCAGTGGAACACCCTGACCAAGAAGCTCCTCAACCTTACTCATTTCCATCCCTTCAGAGATTAGACTGTTATTTAGTGTTCGACTATGTGTACAAAGGAGTCTGCCCTTTTGAAGGCCTTTTCCAACTTTACAATACCATAAATAAGCATGGATTTGAGCCTGCCTGTTCATTAAGGTCCTCTACAGCAGGGAACCCCGGGAATGACTGCGGCCCTCCACTCCTCTCTATCTGGCCCTCGGAAGTCTCCCCAGCCACATCTCTCCCCAGCCCTGACTCATGCACTGCTTGGACTCTGCTACGTTAGTCAGAAAACAGCATCTTGAATGCATTATAAACATGCAACACCAGATGGCGACAGAGAGCAAAGAAAAATTCTATGCAATTTTCTATAGCGGTTTCCCCCCTTTTGTTATAACAATTTAACTTCTGACTTCTTTATAGTGTTTCCCCCCTGTGTGTAGATCCACCCCTTGAGTATGTTTTGCCTGTCTTGAACTCTGATCACGCCCCTTGTTTGGGAGGAAGGTTGTAAGAGCTGCACAAGTGTGTGTTGATACTAACCTACTGGGAAAAGGGGAAATTTGCATTCGTTGCTCCACCCACTTTCGCCTCTGGCCCCGCCCACCACTTTCATGTGGCCCTCAGTCTGGAAGAGTTTCCCCATCCCTGAGCCTCAGCATGCACTATTGCAATAACTCATATCAGCAAGATGGGCAGGGCATAGATAATAAAATTATTATTATTAACCCCTGAACTATTTCCCTTTGCAGCCTTTCTTGAACTCGGTGCCTCACAGTTGTTTTGGACTGGGGTTGCCATCTTCACTCAACGCTGGCTGTGCTGGCAGAGGCTCATGCAAGCTGAAGGCAGCACACATTCCTGCCATGAACTTAAAGCCCAACCCTAAAAGACCCTGGGAGCTGTAGTTTGTTGAGGGTGTTGGGAATTGTAGCGCTGGGATGGGTAAACTGCAGTTCCCAATATGCTTGGGGGCGAGAGAGGGAGGCGTTAAATGTATGGTGTGTACCCAGCCGGAGTCCAAAAACTGCTTTGAGGTTTTGTTTTGTTTGACAGTCCAGGGTATATGAATGTTATGAAATAAATAAATAAACTTATTTACTCATTTCATAACATTTATACACTGCTTGATTGTAAAAAAAAAACCCTCAAAGAGGTTTATAAAAAAGATAAAACAATAAAATTATGACTAAGAATAATAAGATTTCCAAAAATTAAAATAACAAAAGACTAAAAGCAAATTGAAACTTTCACCAGCTTTCTAAGCACCTGGGTCAGCTTGTCTAAACAGGATTATTTTTTTTAATAGCAGACACTGAAAAGAATACAGTACAGAGAAGCTGCCTGCCTTATGTCAATAGGCAGGGAGTTCCAAAGTTCCAGGGTGGAGAAGACTGTGTGTTGCTTCCCATTCAGCGAATTGGGGACTGCGAGCAATCTACCTGCTTTCACCACCGTGATTCATTTGGGCAAAAACTCCGACGTTGGCGTTAAAAGGCAGAGGAGCAGGGCTAGCTGGAGGAATGTGGCAACCCCAGGCATAGGTGGGATGTGTGAGGAAGTGGATCCCTGCATGACTGCAGTTCCTCCTGCAAAAGAGGCTGCTTCTAGGGCACTTAAAAAAGAGAGCCAGAAGTCAGGCTGGAGGACCGTAAATCCACCCAATGCAGCAATTCACCAGCTCACCAGAAACGCCTCAGAAATGTCAGTGACTTGCGATTTCGAAGGCACCCGTCTCGCTGCTTCCGCAGCTCTTACCCGAGGATGTAGCCCACGATCCCGAGCTGGATCAGGCGGTGCAAGACTCCGACCTTCCTATTCCTGGTGAGCGCAAACTTCTCGGTCTTATAATCCAGAAAGCCGAAGCAGGAATGGCTCCAGGAATCCCCCATGGCCGGCTGGCTGGCTGTGAAATCCCGGCAGCAGAAGCTGACGGAGGACGCCACATCCTCCTGGCCTGCTGCCCAGGTAGAGAAGAGCAGGCAAAGAGGCAACTTTTCAGAAAACGCCGAAGATGTGAGGATCTGTGTCAGCATCTTCCAAAGCAGCAAGGAGGGGAGGGTAAAATAAAGCTGGCCTGATAATGGGCGACTAAAATTGGAAAGGAGGGTCAACAAGGACGTGGCTGTTGTCTCCATGGGCTAACTGGAATCAGAACTGTAGAGCTGGGAGGGATCCAAGGGTCAACTAGTCCAACCCCCTGCAAGGCAGGAATCTCAACTAAAAAACATCCAACCTCTGCTGAAAAACTTCCAATGAAGGAGAGTCCTCCACCTTCTGAGGTACTCCGTCCAGTGCCCGGACACTGAGATCCAGTGCCGAGGGCCTTCTGGCGGTTCCCTCACTATGAGAAGCCAAGTTACAGGGAACCAGGCAGGGGGCCTTTTCGGTAGTGGAACCCACCCTGTGGAACGCCATCCCATTAGATGTCAAAGAGAAAAATAACTACAGTGGTACCCCGCAAGACGAATGCCTCGCTAAACGAAAAACCCGCAAGACGAAAGGGTTTTCCGATTTTTAGAGGCTTCGCAAGACGAATTTCCCTATGGGCTTGCTTCGCAAGACGAAAGCCCATAGGGAAATCTCCTGGGACAGCGGGGAAACGCAGCGCACCTTCTCCTCTGTTCCCAGACCTGTCCTGAAGGCTTGTGGTGGGAGGTCCGGGAACAGAGGAGAAGGCGTGCAGCGGCTCTCCAAGCTGCGGATAGCAGCCTGCTGCCCCGCACGAGGGGCGCTCTTAAGCAGAGCGCCTCTCGCGCGGGGCAGACATTCACAGCTTGGGGAGCCCTGCAGGACTTCCCCGCAGGGCTCTCCAAGCTGCGAATAGCAGCCTGCTGCCCCGCACGAGGGGCGCTCTTTAGCAGAGCGCCTCTCACGCGGGGCAGACATTCGCAGCTTGGGGAGCCCTGCAGGACTTCCCCGCAGGGCTCTCCAAGCTGCGGATAGCAGCCTGCTGCCCCGCACGAGGGACGCTGTTAAGCAGAGCGCCTCTCGCGCGGGGCAGACATTCGCAGCTTGGGGAGCCCTGCAGGACTTCCCCGCAGGGCTCTCCAAGCTGCGGATAGCAGCCTGCTGCCCCGCACGAGGGGCGCTCTTTAGCAGAGCGCCTCTCGCGCGGGGCAGACATTCACAGCTTGGGGAGCCCTGCAGGACTTCCCCGCAGGGCTCTCCAAGCTGCGGATAGCAGCCTGCTGCCCCGCACGAGGGGCGCTCTTTAGCAGAGCGCCCCTCGCGCGGGGCAGACATTCGCAGCTTGGGGAGCCCTGCAGGACTTCCCCGCAGGGCTCTCCAAGCTGCGGATAGCAGCCTGCTGCCCCGCACGAGGGGCGCTCTTTAGCAGAGCGCCCCTTGCGCGGGGCAGACATTCGCAGCTTGGGGAGCCCTGCAGGACTTCCCCGCAGGGCTCTCCAAGCTGCGGATAGCAGCCTGCTGCCCCGCACGAGGGGCGCTGTTAAGCAGAGCGCCTCTCGCGCGGGGCAGACATTCACAGCTTGGGGAACCCTGCAGGACTTCCCCGCAGGGCTCTCCAAGCTGCGGATAGCAGCCTGCTGCCCCACACGAGGGGCGCTGTTAAGCAGAGCGCCTCTCGCGCGGGGCAGACATTCACAGCTTGGGGAACCCTGCAGGACTTCCCCGCAGGGCTCTCCAAGCTGCGGATAGCAGCCTGCTGCCCCACACGAGGGGCGCTGTTAAGCAGAGCGCCTCTCGTGCGGGGCAGACATTCACAGCTTGGGGAGCCCTGCAGGACTTCCCCGCAGGGCTCTCCAAGCTGCGGATAGCAGCCTGCTGCCCCACACGAGGGGCGCTGTTAAGCAGAGCGCCTCTCGTGCGGGGCAGACATTCACAGCTTGGGGAGCCCTGCAGGACTTCCCCGCAGGGCTCTCCAAGCTGCGGATAGCAGCCTGCTGCCCCACACGAGGGGCGCTGTTAAGCAGAGCGCCTCTCGCGCGGGGCAGACATTCGCAGCTTGGGGAGCCCTGCAGGACTTCCCCGCAGGGCTCTGCAAGCTGCGGATAGGCGCAGCAGGCTGCTATCTGCAGCTTGGAGAGCCCTGCGGGGAAGTCCTGCAGCGCCCCTCGTGCGGGGCAGCAGGCTGCTATCCGCAGCTTGGGGAGCCCTGCGGGGAAGTCCTGCAGGGCTCCCCAAGCTGTGAATGTCTGCCCCGCGCGAGAGGCGCTCTGCTTAACAGCGCCCCTCGTGCGGGGCAGCAGGCTGCTATCCGCAGCTTGGAGAGCCCTGCGGGGAAGTCCTGCAGGGCTCCCCAAGCTGCGAATGTCTGCCCCGCGCGAGGGGCGCTCTGCTAAAGAGCGCCCCTCGTGCGGGGCAGCAGGCTGCTATCCGCAGCTTGGAGAGCCCTGCGGGGAAGTCCTGCAGGGCTCCCCAAGCTGTGAATGTCTGCCCCGCGCGAGAGGCGCTCTGCTTAACAGCGCCCCTTGTGCGGGGCAGCAGGCTGCTATCCGCAGCTTGGAGAGCCCTGCGGGGAAGTCCTGCAGGGCTCCCCAAGCTGCGAATGTCTGCCCCGCGCGAGAGGCGCTCTGCTAAAGAGCGCCCCTCGTGCGGGGCAGCAGGCTGCTATCCGCAGCTTGGAGAGCCCTGCGGGGAAGTCCTGCAGGGCTCCCCAAGCTGCGAATGTCTGCCCCGCGCGAGAGGCGCTCTGCTTAACAGCGCCCCTCGTGCGGGGCAGCAGGCTGCTATCCGCAGCTTGGAGAGCCCTGCGGGGAACTCCTTCTTCCCCCGCCAGCCTTCAGAAAAGGTCTGGGGACAGACTGTCCCCGGACCTGGTCTGAAGGCGGTTTCCCTAGGAACGCATTAATTGATTTTCAATGCATTCCTATGGGAAACCGTGCTTCGCAAGACGAAAAACTCGCAAGAAGAAAAAACTTGCGGAACGAATTAATTTCGTCTTGCGAGGCACCACTGTACTAAACTTTTAGAAGACATCTGAAGGGAGCACTGTTTAGGGAAGCTTTTAATGTTTAATAGGTTATTGTATTTTAGTGTTTTGTTGGAAGCCGCCCAGAGTGGCTGGGGAAATCCAGCCAGATGAGCGGGGTATAAATAATAATAATAATAATAATAATAATAATAATAATAATAATAATAATTATTATTATTATTATTATTTAGGTTTGATGAGGCCCTTAGCTACTGAAGGTAATGGGGCGCTTTATATGTCCAGCTGCCCTTTGTCAACAACAAATTGTTGCTGTTTTTTATGTTGAATACAGTGGTACCTCGGGTTAAGTACTTAATTTGTTCCGGAGGTCCATTCTTAACCTGAAACTGTTCTTAACCTGAAGCACCACTTTATCTAAAGGGGCCTCCTGCAGCTGCTGCGCCGCAGGAGCACAATTTCAGTTCTCAACCTGAAGCAAAGTTCTTAACCCGAGGTACTATTTCTGGGTTAGCGGAGTCCGTAACCTGAAGCGTATGTAACCTGAGGTACCACTGTATATGCTATATGGTAATTTATGGACTTCATGGGTATCTAAAGCCCTTTGCACATGTTGCCATGCAACCAGTCCATGCGGAATGTAGGCACCCTATATATATAAAGGTAAAGGTAAAGGGACCCCTGACCATTAGGTCGAGTCGTGGCCGACTCTGGGGTTGCGGTGCTCATCTCGCTTTATTGGCCGAGGGAGCCGGCGTACAGCTTCCGGGTCATGTGGCCAGCATGACTAAGCCGCTTCTGTCAAAGAGAAAAATAAATACCAGACTTCCAGAAGACATCTGAAGGCAGCCCTGTTTAGGGAAGCTTTTAATGTTTAATAGACTATTGTATTTTAATATTCTGTTGGAAGCCGCCCAGAGTGGCTGGGGAAACCCAGGTAGACCGGCGGGGTATAGATTATTATTACTATTATTATTATTGTAAAATAAAATAGGAAATATCATCACAAATTAAAATGACCGCACCTTTCCTGGTGTTTTGGATTTCTGGGGCAGGGGCATCCTGGCATTTGAAATGTAATGGTAACATTTATTTCCCTTTATTGAAAACATATTCACAGTAATATTATACTGGGGGGGGGGGCTATTGGGCTGTTGTTTTTATTTTTATTAGGCATTTTGTGGTTTTATATCTTCATTTTATTCTGTGACCCGCCCTGAGACCCCTGGGGTATAAGGCGGTATATAAATTCAATAAATAAAATTAATAAATAATAAATAAAATACTGTAATAATAACATAAAATTGCTTTGTAACCCCGCAAACCAACCCTGAACCCCGTTTTCGAACAGATTACAATTTTAATTCGAAATAAGCCTCGGCGTTTCCGAGGGGGATCGAGCTTGCGACCCCCGGAGCAGCTCAGGACAAAGTTTCCAACTCCGCTTGACAGGACGAAGCTCGAAAGCGACCTTACATCGCCCACAAATACTTGATAGGTTCGCCTAGTCACCTCCCCGTCCAATCGGCTTCCGCGATGCCGGGCTGTGCCCGCCCCTCCCTGGCGGGACGCCGTTGCCACGGCAACCGGCTGGTAGACTAGGCCCGAGCCGCGCCGATGCCGAAGCTGCCGCTGTCGCCGGTGCCCGAGCAGGAGACCGACGTCGGGGATCGCCTTCCCAGTCGCGGCACTCCTGCCCCCGCTCGTCTGGGCTCCGGCGGCTCAGCGGTGAGGAAAAAAGAACCGAGGAAGAAGGCCGCGGGCTTAAGGAGGAGCGGGAGGCCTGCGGGCTGGTGGACGGGGGACTAGCGTGTGACGTGGACCATGGGGGTTTCTGGGAATTGTAGTTCTAGAGGGAAAGGCTGGGGTCTGGGAAGCTCATGCAGCGCCTTTCTCTCAACGGGGCCGCTAAAAATAAGCAGCTAGGAAAAACCCACAGGCAAAAGGACACCACTTGTAGTATTCCTATAGATGCGATTGGACTACAACTCCCATCATGCACAGCTGCCAGCATGGGCAACGATCAAGGATGAGGCAGTGCGGTATAGTGGTTAGAGCAGGCATCCCCTAACTCTGCCCTTCAGCTGTTTTGGGACTACAACTCCCACCATCCCTAGCTGACAGGACCAGTGGTCAGGGATGATGGGAGTTGTAGTCCCAAAATAGCTGCCCGGGCCGAGTTTGGGGATGCCTAGGTTAGAGTGTTTGACTAGAACCCAGAAGGCCAAGGCTCATACCCCCACTTGGCCATGTGAAGCTTACTGGGTGACCTTGGGCCAGTCACTCACTGCCAGTTTAGCCTACCTCACAGGGTTGTTGTGAAGATTAATTTAGCTCCTTGGAGAAAAAGGTGGGCTATGAATGCCATGGTTAGAGTGTTGGACTAGGTGAGATTTTAAAAGATTCAATCAATAAATCCAGCCACATCTGGTAAGCAAAGCAGGTGCCTTTTTGGATGTTGCTGCACTACAACTCCCATCATCCCTGGCCATTGGCCGTGCTGGCTGGGGCTGATAGGAGTTGAAGTCCAGCAGCATCTGGAAAGCGAGAGGTTCCCCCAATCTTGCTTTAGAGGACTCTTCCCCAACCTGATGCAACTCATACTCTCCAATGTTTCTTCGATGAAAAAGGGGACATCCCAATTCCATAATGATAATTTTACCGTTTATACTCCACACATCTTACTGGGTTGCCCCAGCAACTCTAGGTAGCTTCCAACACATATAAAAGTCAAGGGACCCCTGACCATTAGGTCCAGTCGTGGCCGACTCTGTGGTTGCGGCACTCATCTTGCTTTATTGGCCGAGGGAGCCGGCGTACAGCTTCCGGGTCATGTGGCCAGCATGACTAAGCTGCTTCTGGTGAACCAGAGCAGCGCACGGAAACGCCGTTTACCTTCCCCGCCGGAGCGGTACCTATTTATCTACTTGCACTTTGACGTGCTTTCAAACTGCTAGGTTGGCAGGAGCAGGGACCGAGCAACGGGAGCTCACCCCGTCGTGGGGATACAAACTGCTGACCTTCTGATCAGCAAGTCCTAGGCTCTGTGGTTTAACCCACAGCGCCACTCGCGTCCCCTCCAACATATATAAAAACAGAATAAAACATTAAACATTTTTGCCTAAACAACTAAACAGCTGAGCCAATAGATTTATTAAGAGGATACAATGTTACGTATTGTGATTATATGTAAAACTAATAAAAATTATTTTTTTAAAAAAATAAATAAACATTTTTTGAAATCTTCAGTGTGCCGGATTGCATTTAGATGGCTCGGGGGTCCGATAACTCCATACCCTCCAACATTTCTCTAATGAAAATAGGGACATCCTAAGGAAAATGGGACATTCCATGTTCAAATCAGAAACCGGGATGGCTTCTCTAAATCAGGGATGTCCCTGAAAATAGCAACACTTGGAGGATCTGGCAACCATCCAGATGTTTTGGGTCAACATGGCCATATGATGTTGGGGCTGATGGGAATTGTAGTCCCAAACACGTTCTCAGTACGTCTGAACAGAAACAATGTCCTCCTGTGATTGTTCCAATTCATCACTCAGCACTCTGGCTGTTTGCTATCATTGTTTTCAAATCGACTTTCTCCTTAGTTCCCAGGGTTTGAGTAGATGAATTTTGACATGACTATTTCTTGGAGTAAAATCCTATGCGTATGTCTTTCCTCAGACTTTTTTAAGGCCCACTGACGAGCCCCAGACTGTACATGAGGAAAGTGGTCCCTGTTACCCAGAGAATGCTGGAAACGATTCTGAAGAGGAGGAGGAGGAGGAGGAGGAGGAAAGGGATGAAGACTGGGACACAGACCTTGAAATAGAAGGTATGACTTAGAGGAGGGGGTGATGGCTGATCTGCGGCCTTCCAGATGTGCTTGGACTGCAGCTGCCTTTGGCTGGGCTTCATTGGGTACTCACTATTTCTAGAATTATGAGAGAGGGAGAAACAACTATTTCTCGCCTTGTGACATGCAGTATAGTGGTACCTCGGGTTAAGTACTTAATTCGTTCCGGAGGTCTGTTCTTAACTTGAAACTGTTCTTTACCTGAAGCACCACTTTAGCTAATGGGGCCTCCCGCTGCTGCTGCACGTAGCACGATTTCTGTTCTCATCCTGAAGCAAAGTTCTTAACCCTAGGTACTATTTCTGGGTTAGCGGAGTCTGTAACCTGAAGCATATGTAACCTGAAGCGTATGTAACCCGAGGTATCACTGTACATCTTTTGTGATTCTGAAGGTCACAATGCCCTTGGGTGGACTGTCCATTAACTGCAGATGCTTTAATGGCTTGCCTTACGTCTAAATAGCTTTCTTGCTTTGCAGAGTTATCCCTCCCTACGTTGACTCTTTTTTCTCCCTCCCAACATTAGATTCTAAGACATCCCATGACCCGACAGGAAAAGCCAAATATCTCAACACCTGCCGAATGCATGGCGTCGTTCCCATTTCATATTTTTTACGCCACATGAAAGATTCTGAACTGACCCTGAAGCACTACGGCCTTGGACCCAAGGTATCAATTCCCATCTGCCCCAGTAGACCGGGCTGTTTTGGACTACAAGTCCCATCAGCCCAAGTGAGCGCTAGCCTTGATTGTCAAAGGCAGTGATGCTTTTGAATTCCACAGGAGGGGAGAGTGCTCTTGTGCTCAGGTCCTGGGTGGCATCTGGGTGGCAACTGTGAGGACAGAAAGCTGGTCTAGATGGGCCATTGGCTCCTCCTATGTTCTTATGACCACAGCCATGTGTAAGAGCGTTGGACCCAATGGGACTTTGCCCTGATCCAGCATGGACAATCCATGTATTTCTTCACTTTTCTCTTCTGTATCTCAGGGAGCCAAAGCTCTAGCTCCTTCCTTGGCAAACAACACATCCATTGTGAAGTTAAACCTGAGTGACAACTGGCTGGACGGAGAGGGAGCAGCAGCCGTGGCCGAGATGTTGAAAGAAAATTGTTACATTTCAGGTGTGTCCCTTAATTTTGAGGTTTCGAGAAGGTCTTTGTAGCAAGGACGTGGCAAAATAGAGGCCTTGTGACAGACAGGCCCGAGCTGCTTTTGCTGTGGAGGTTTTTTATGGTATAGCACGGTGCTTGCTGACCTAGCATCCTCCAGACGTTTTGGACTACAATTCCTTTTTAAAAAAAATGGTTTTCACATCTTACTTTACAATACAGATGTACCAAAGCTGTTATGTACTGAAGTTCTCACCCTGGGCCAGCAGGGGGATACTGTAGATAGTTATGCAAATGAAGGATGGAAAAGTGACGTTCAGTGATTGGATAGTTTGTATGCAAATGAAGGATTGAAAAGTGACGTTCAGCGATTGGATAGTTTTAGAAAATGGCAACAGTTACATTGTTCTGGAGCTCTATATAAGCAGGCTGACTGAGCTCCTCAGCTTTAGTTCTGTTCCAGCTTACAAATAAAGAGCTGCTTTGGAAGAATTGCTGTGTCGTCTGATATGTTCGCCCACAACTTAACAAAAGCCAACACATTTCCTCCCCACCCCCATACATTTACATTTCTATTTCCTCAATCCATCATATTGTTCTTTTCTCCTTCCTCCCACTTCCCTCTGCCCCCACTCGATTTCCTCCACATTATACAATTTACAATAATCTTTGCATTCTACAACCTTCTCAAATCATCTATATATTCTTATTATCTTTCCTTACTAATTTTTCTTCCATCCAGTACTTCACATTTTAATCTAGGCATATTAGCATATATTTTTTGAGCAATATTTTGCCACATATTCACCAAAACATTTCCACTCCTTTTAAAATTTTTGATTCGACTGATTTCTTATTATAGCAGTTAATTTTGCCAACATTAAATATTCATTTAGTTTACAAATCCATTCCCCCTTTGTGGGTATAGTTTGTGACTTCCACTTAGTAGCAATCACTATTCTAGTAGCTGTACTTGCACATAGAAAAATTCTACAATTCCCATTAGCCCCAGCCAGCACAGCTACACACCCATCATATAGGCATGCTGGCTAGGTTGGATGGGATTTGTGGTCCCAAACATCTGGAGGGCACAAATTGGTGAAGACAGGTAAGAGTGGTTATAATGTCAAGACCAGGACCTGGGAATCTAGGATTCAAATCCCCCGTTAGTCAAAGCTCTGTAGGCCTCCCTGAGCCTGTCTCTGTCTCTCAGTCTTCCGTACCTTGCTGGGTTGTTAGGAAATAAAACCAAACACACCCTCATGAGCTGCTTGGAGACAAGGCAGGAAATAAATGTAACAAATACAAATACAAGTGTCTAGTCCTCAGTGAGACCTAATAATGCAGTGGAACAGCCCTAAGAAACCCATCCTCTCAGAGTTTATGTTCTGTATCCTGAGTGTGGTTATTCCTTTGTTTGTTTGTTTTCCAGAGTCCATGAGATAATATAATTGATATTTTTATGGCAAAGTGGGAGCAGGGGAGGTGATTTTCTCCTTTGAGGAGCTGTCAACATGTTCAGTTTTTCAGAGGTGACCACTTCTTGACCTCCTCCGATCTGAGATTGTTCAAGGGGCCAACTGAAGACCCTGGAAAGGTGGAAGGGGAATGGGTCTGAAATGAGAGACGGGTTTTATTTTGTGGGAGTCGGGGCTAAAAGTCTGTCTTGTTCTTCCCTCTCAGATGTTGATTTGTCAGAGAACAGGATTGGAGTGAAAGGGGCGAAGGCTTTGTCCTCCATGCTTGGGGAGAATAGGACACTACTAACCCTGAAGCTCTCTGGAAATGAATTAGATGAGCGTGCGGCCAAATACCTAGCAGATGCTTTTGTGATCAACAACAAACTGGAGTCCCTCGATCTGAGTCATAACATGCTTGAAGAGCTGGCAGGTAAAGCAGCTTCCCTTGCAAAGAAAGGCAGAGAACAGCCTTTGCCAACTTTGTGCTCTCCAGATGTTTTGGACTACAACATCCATCAGCCCCTGTCAACAGTAATGGCTCTGCCTGTTGAGGCTGGTCCTAGTTTCCCAAAAGAGCTGGAGGGTACGAGGTTGATGAAAACTTAGTTGTTCTGAACTTCCCCTTTAAGAAAGAAGGTATGGAGTGGGGAAACTTTTTCAACTCAAGGGACACATTCCCTTATAGGCCACGTGCCGGTGGTGGGTGGAGCTTGGGGCAGGGCTATGGGTGTGACTCCATCTGCACCAAACAGTACATTGGAAGCTGTATCATACCACTTTAAACAGCCATGGCTTCCCCCACAAAATCCTGGGAGATGTAGTTTGTTAAGGGTTCTGAGAGCAGTTAGGATACCTCTATTCCTTTTTAAAAATAAATAAATATTGATTTGGTTTTTCAGATTAAAATTTTACAATCATATATCAAACATAAATCATAACAAGAAGATTCCAATGAATCTCCTGGACTTCCATCTTCCCCTTTGTGGGTCCTGTTATTAATCATTTCCTCCTGCATCTTTTATGATGATCCAAATCTTTTACATCTCCATTATATCCAAAATTCACCATTAAACTACAAGTGATATTCAATCCCACTAACGATTTTAACTGTTTACAATGGTCTTTAACATAAGTTATAAATTTCCCCCATTCTTTATTAATATTTTGGTTTTCCTGATTTCTGATTCTTCCGGTCATTGTAGCCATTTTGGCATAGTCCATCAACTTCATCTGCCATTCATCTCTGGTAGATGAAGCTCCCATCTCTGGGCAGGAAACCTCTATTCCTTTTCCAGAGCTACAATCCCCAGAGTTCCCTGGGAAGAGGGATTGACTGTTAAACCACTCTGGGAATTGCAGGTCTGGGAGGGGAATAGGAGATCTCCTACCAACCTGGCATCCTCCTGATGCTTTGTACCCCCTCCAAAAAAACCTTCTGTCAGGCCCAGTCAGTACAGCCATAGGATGCTGCAGCTGATGGGAGTTGTAGTCCAAAGCATTTTGAGGGCGCCAAACTGGCAAAGTCTGCTTCAGGGACAATTAATATTTGATCAAGGAGCTGTGCTCTATTTACATCTGAGAACTCACCTGCATATTTTTGCTAGCAAAGGGATTTCCAGATGGAAATATCACTTGATCTGGGTTTTTTAAGTTATTTGCAAATGTGTGCTGACAGCTGTCAATATTATTTTCCAGGGTGCAACAGCCATGATTGTTCCCTCCTCTCCCTCATCCCCTGTACCAGCTCCTCTTCTGCTATTTCAATTTCTGCACCATTCTTGATTTCTTGCGCTATAGTACCGGGTAGTCGCTGCCTCCTACTTCTCAGTCCCCTTTTGCTATTCTTACAGCTGCCTTTCCCTTGTCCTTGGCTCCTTCCCTGCTGATACAGTGGTACCCCGCAAGACGAACGCCTTGCGAGACGAAAAACTCGCAAAACGAAAGGTTTTTTCGTTTTCGAGTTGCCTCGCAAGACGAATTTCCCTATGGGCTTGCTTCGCAAAACGAAGCTTGCCCCGGGGACAGCGGGTCTTCTCTTTTGAAGCAAGGGGCGGCGGGGAGATCGATTCTCCCCACCGCCCCTTGCTTCAAAAGAGGTCCGGGGGCAGCGCTGCCCCTGGACCTCTTTTGAAGCAAGCGGCTGCGGGGAGATCGCCTCTCCCGGTGCTCCGAAGCTGGGCGGGGGGGCGGGAACACCTGCCCCAGCCACCCCGCTTCAGAACGCTGCTCCGAAGCGGGGTGGGGGGGCGGGAACACCTGCCCCAGCCGCCGGGCTTCGTAGCGCTGCTGCGAAGCCGGGGGGGGGCGGGAACACCTGCCCCAGCCACCCTGCTTCGGAACGCTGCTCCGAAGCGGGGGGGGGGCGGGAACACCTGCCCCAGCCGCCGGGCTTCGTAGCGCTGCTGCGAAGCCGGGCGGGGGGGCAGGAACACCTTCTGAAGGCGGGCGGGGGGCGAAAGTCTTTGTCCCCCCTGCCTGTCTTCCCAGGGGCTTTTAAATCGCCCCGGACAGCGGAGAAGTCCTCCGCTGTCCCGGGGCGATTTTAAAATGCCGCCCGCCAGCATTTTAAGATCGCCTGGACAGCGGAGAAGTCCTCCGCTGTCCCAGGGTTTTTTAAAATGCTGGGGGTGGGAAGAAAAGCCCTTGTTCCCCCCCCCCCCAGCCTTCAGAAGAGGTCCGGTGACAGACTGTCCCCGGACCTGGTCTGAAGGCGGTTTCCCTAGGAACGCATTAATTGATTTTCAATGCATTCCTATGGGAAACCGTGCATCGCAAGATGAAAAAACCGCAAGACGAAGAGACTTGTGGAACGAATTAATTTCGTCTTGCGAGGCACCACTGTACTTGGCATTCTCTCCTGCGCCTCCCTAACTGAAGAAAACCTCCTTCTGTGGCTGATCAGGTCTTTCTCCCTTCCCATTTACCTTTTGATGAGGTCACAGGGAGTTGATGGAAAACAGGAGGGGACAGACAGAGAGATTGAGAGAGAGAGCACAGGAAATAGCAACAGTCTAGGCTGAGTTGAGAGAGAGAGAGAGAGACAGAGAGAAAAAGGAAGAAAGGTAGGACTCAAAAGAGGTTTTAAAATTTATGTATTATTAATATTGTTTATTTATTTACAGCATTTGTACCCCACTCCACAGCCAAAAAGACTTCCCGGAGAAGACACCTACCCACAGGCTTGCAATTTAAAAAACCACACGCAACACATAAGGGAAAAAGGAAAACATACAGACAATAATAAAAATGATTATCATCCATGAACGGTACAAACAACATCAATGCAGTATTAAAAACTTTTAGGGCCTCAAGTTTATTGAGTCTATGGAAAATAACTGTGTACAGCTGAAAACGCTGGCAGCATTAAGATAAATTCAACAGTGTAAATATTCTTTGATGGATGTAATCATGGAAGACCGATTGGTATAGTTATTGTAAAATATGCAGGGATATAAGATACGCGAAATGAACCACGGAAAGAGAAGAAGTTGCTGATATTTTAAGTATGTAAAATGTTTATTTGAAATTGTAAAACAGGAAATTTAATAAAAATTATATAGATAACATAAAAACTTTGAGGGCCTTGAGCTTGCACCAATTTCCTCCCAAGGCCCAAGAAAACTGGTATGTTTTAACTTCGCAGCAGAATCCCCAAACAGTAGTTTTCATCCATCTGAGTGGAGAATGAGGGCACACCCTGCCACCTGACTGCGGCTGGAAGAACCAGGGTGGAAGAGCAGTCCTACCTACCCCATCCAAATTAACACAGACACCAATCCACCAGGAAAGTCTCATCTGCAAGCCTTTGGGGTTTTTTTGTTTGTTTTTTTGTTTGTTTGTTTCTGGGTGGAGCACCAGCTCATTTCAGCAGGGCTACTGCAGGAGATCTTCCCATCTACAGCTTTTAAAACACAGAATAATAGAATTGTAGAGTTGGAAGGGACCCCAAGGGTCCTCTAGTCCAATCCCATGGAATGCAGGAATCACAGCTAAAGCATCCATCCAATGGCCATCCAATCTCTTGTTGGTGTTCCTTCTGGTTGGAGAGTCATGTAAGCTGTTTTCTTTTCCCCAAGGTGCAGAAATTTGAAGTCCATGAATTCCTGCATTGTAGGGGGTTGGACTAGATGTCTCTTTGGGTTCCTTCCAACTCTGCAATTCTACGATTCTTTGAACTCCCCTGAGGTTTTTTGCTTCATACATACCTGCTTCCTGCAGAATGCTTTCTCTTTGCTTGTGGTTTCTACTCATCTCATCCCTCCCCTTTTTCTGCTCCATGGGGAGAGAGAGCAGTAGCGTGGGGGATATTGGGTCATGCTGATCTCCGATTGTGAGATTTCCAGCTTCCTAAGTCAGGGGGCACGTTGGCAAATGCTGGAGGGGACATCTGGATGTTCCAGTTCTTCTTATCTAAGGCTTGTGCTTTTTGGCCCATTTCTTGTGTTCTGCGTTTAACCAGGCGGGGTTCTTGGAGCAGCGATTGCAGAAAACGTCGGCCTGAAGGAGCTTGATCTCAGCTGGAACCACTTCCGGGGCAAAGGAGCAGTTGCTATTGCCAAAGGCTTAGGGGTAGGAGAACTGCCTAATTACAGTTCGGCTACAGTTGTAATGTCATGTCTTAAGCATCTGTTCTGCATTTAGAAGGTCTCAGGTTAAATCCCCAGCATCTCCAGGCAAGAAGGCTACTTCTTGAAATCTTTGAGAGCTGTGGACAATACTGACCTAGCTGGACCAGTGGTCTGAAGTTTGTAGTTCAAGTAGAAGCCCTGCTTTGCTTGCAGAAGTTCTCTGCTTCATTCCACAGCAGCATCTCCAAGTAGAGCCAGAAATGTCCTCCTGCCTGAAACCTTGGAGAGCTGCTGTCAGTCAGTGTTGACAATACTGAGCCTGAATCAGTACAGGTCAGCTTTCCATGCTACTTGCCACTGAAAATATATTCTCGCCTGAAAACGCCTTGTGTCATGTTCAAAGGGATGCTTTAGTTCTCCCTGTTCCAAATCCTTCCAGCTTACAGCATTCCTATTTCCTTATTAAAAGCTTAGGAAAGTCTGCTTATGCGTCTCTGTTGTGAACACAGCAAAGCAACCCCAACTGGCCCCTGGCGTAAAGAAATCAAGAGTGGGGAAGGCATTAGCACATTGCCACATTCTGTTTCAAAAAGGTTGGAGGAGGCAGAGGTGGAGACTTAAGCAAAACTATTCTTCCTTTCTGGATCAAAATAGACCGATCTGAGTGATCAGGGGTGGCAACTTGCTCAGCGAGTGGCAGGGTGCCCTGAGACCCACCTCCCTCCAATGTAATAATGTTTATTTTATTTTATTTGCCGGATTTCTTACTCACCCTTCACCTTAAGGTCTGAGGATGGGTTACATTGATACAAAAGCACAAGTTTAAACAATTTGCAGTCAAGCAGAGTGGGCCCTAAAAACTTGCATCTCAAATGCCATATGTACAGTGAAAATGCCAGATGCACTTCCGTGGGGAGGGTATTCCACCGCATAGGAGCATGCCCTCTCCTGGGCTGCCAAGCTTAGTACACAAGAGGGTCTGGAAGGAAGAAGGTGGTCTTTTAGATATTTCAGATCTGTTTAACCCTAGGGTGTCTGAGCAGGTAGGACATCAGAAGAAGTCTACTGAACTAGCCCATCCAGTCCTGTTCTCACAGTGACCACCCAGATACCTGTGGGAAACCCTCAGAAATGTTGAACCCAGAGCCCCAGAGGGTTTCCCCACCCAGAGCTTTGCTAAGGCTGTGTCGCTCCTGCCCTCCTCAGGCCAACATCTTCCTTCGGGTGCTGGACCTTTCGTACAACGGCTTTGGCAACAGCGGAGCGACTGCCCTGGGTGAGGCCCTGAAAGTCAACAACGTTCTGGAAGAGCTGAACGTTGGGTAAGCGTGCTCAGCACCCAGGTTCTGCTCAGCATCCTGGGTAGATCACAGAGAGAGATAAGAGAAGGGAAAGGGAAATGAGACGGTTGAGATGGTTTCCTCTTCTTCTTCTCCTCAGGAACAATCGCATTTCTCTGGAAGGAGCCCTCTGCCTAGCTTTGGGCCTGAAAGAAAACAAAACCCTGAAGATCTTCAGCGTATGTGGCTTTTTAGAGAGTGTCTGATCCTCTAGTGTAGTAATGGCAAAACTGGGGGCAGTGGCAGACCTTGGGGTCTCAAATTTCAGCAATGCCCAAATTCTGTGATCCCCACTTCTTGCGATCCATTCTAAATAATAGTTGTGGTGCCCCTGAGGCTCTGTGCCCAGTGCGACTGAACTGATCGCCCTCCCCTAAATCTGCCTCTGCTGTGGGCCTCCAGGTGTGGTTAAATTCCAACTCCCATCGGCCCCAGCAGGCAATGTCAGGGATGGAAATTAGAGTCCAGCAGCTTTTGGAGATCCACATGTTATCTGATCTAAGAAGTAGCGTTCCATACCACATGCAAAAGATGGAGGAATACTTCTAGAGAGAAGAGAGATTGCTTCTTCTGCAGTCCGGGTGGAAAGTCTGTGACCCTCACCAGGTATCATTGGACTCCATCTCCCATCAGCCCTAGCAGGCAGCATTGCCAATGGCAGTTGGGAGTCCAGTTGCCCAGCCCTGTTCTTAGTGCTTTGCCCTAAACTAACCTGGCACGCTTCTGTTCTGGGACCTGCAGGTGGCCAGGAACCCCATTCAGAGCGAAGGCTGCATTGGGATCCTCAAAGCCCTCCAAGCAAATCCTAATGCTGCCTTGGAAGTCCTGGATTTTTCAGTAGGTATCAGTCAGTGGTTGGAAGAGTGGTGTGGTATGCTTGTGATGTAGTGGCCCAGTCTTCACCAGCCTGGTGCTCTCCAGTTTTGTTTTGTTTTTACTAGAGCTTTCAGCAGCTCCATGGTCACACAACCACACTGAGGCCGCTGGGAGTTGTAGTCCAAGCCATCTGGTGCAGGCACCATCTTGGCAAAGGCCATAGTAGGCAATGTGGGATTGTATAAATATTTATGTATGCAGTGAATCTGCTCCAACAATTCCATGCAGGGACTGGTGTGCCCTAACTGAGGACAGCACTTTCATAGAATCATAGAAATCATAGAAACATAGAGTTGGAAGAGACCACAAGGGCCATCGAGTCCAACCCCCTGCCAAGCAGGAAACCCCATCAGAGCACTCCTGACATATGGTTGTCAAGCCTCTGCTTAAAGACCTCCAAAGTAGGAGACTCTACCACACTCCTTGGCAGCAAATTCCACTGTCGAACAGCTCTTACTGTCAGGAAGTTCTTCCTAATGTTTAGGTGGAATCTTCTTTCTTGTAGTTTGAATCCATTGCTCCGTGTCCGCTTCTCTGGAGCAGCAGAAAACAACCTTTCTCCCTCCTCTATGTGACATCCTTTTATATATTTGAACATGGCTATCATATCACCCCTTAACCTCCTCTTCTCCAGGCTAAACATGCCCAGCTCCCTTAGCCGTTCCTCATAAGGCATCGTTTCCAGGCCTTTTACCATTTTGGTTGCCCTCCTCTGGACACGTTCCAGTTTGTCAGTGTCCTTCTTGAATTGTGGTGCCCAGAACTGGACACAGTACTCCAGGTGAGGTCTGACCAGAGCAGAATACAGTGGCACTATTACTTCCCTTGATCTAGATGCTATACTCCTATTGATGCAGCCCAGAATTGCATTGGCTTTTTTAGCTGCCGCGTCACACTGTTGGCTCATGTCAAGTTTGTGGTCAACCAAGACTCCTAGATCCTTTTCACATGTACTGCTCTCAAGCCAGGTGTCACCCATCTTGTATTTGTGCCTCTCATTTTTTTTGCCCAAGTGCAATACTTTACATTTCTCCCTGTTAAAATTCATCTTGTTTGTTTTGGCCCAGTTCTCTAATCTGTCAAGGTCGTTTTGAAGTGTGATCCTGTCCTCTGGGGTGTTAGCCACCCCTCCCAGTTTGGTGTCATCTGCAAATTTGATCAGGATGCCCTTGAGTCCATCATCCAAGTCGTTGATAAAGATGTTGAATAAGACCGGGCCCAAGACAGAACCCTGTGGCACCCCACTAGTCACTCTTCTCCAGGATGAAGAGGAACCATTGATGAGCACCCTTTGGGTTCGGTCAGTCAGCCAGTTACAAATCCACTGAGTGGTAGCATAGTCAAGACCGCATTTTACCAGCTTCTTTACAAGAATATCATGGGGCACCTTGTCAAATGCCTTGCTGAAATCAAGGTAGGCTACATCCACTGCGTTCCCTTCATCTACCAGGCTTGTAATTCTGTCAAAAAACGAGATCAGGTTAGTCTGACATGACTTATTTTTCAGAAATCCATGCTGACTATTGGTGATCACAGCATTCCTTTCTAGGTGCTCACAGACTGTTTGCTTAATGATCTGTTCCAGAATCTTCCCTGGTATTGATGTCAGACTGACTGGGCGGCAATTATTTGGGTCCTCTCTTTTCCCCTTTTTGAAAATAGGGACAACATTTGCCCTCCTCCAGTCTGCCGGGACTTCGCCTGTTCTCCAGGAATTCTCAAAGATGACTGCCAGTGGTTCTGAGATCACATCTGCCAGTTCTTTTAATACTCTTGGATGCAGTTCGTCTGGCCCTGGAGACTTGAATACATCTAATCTAGCCAAATATTCTTGTACTATCTCCTTAGTTATTCTGGGCTGTGTTTCCTTTGCTGAATCATTTGCTCCAAATTCTTCAGGTCGGGCATTGTTTTCTTTATCGGAGAAGACTGAGGCAAAGAAGGCATTGAGGAGTTCAGCCCTTTCTGTGTCCCCTGTTTGCATTTCACCATCTTCTCCTCTGAGTGACCCCACTGTTTCTTTGTTCTTCCTTTTGCTACGAACATACCCATAAAAGCCTTTTTTGTTGCTTTTAACCTCTCTAGCAAGCCTGAGTTCATTCTGTGCTTTAGCTTTTCTGACTTTGTGTCTACTTTGAATAGAGGTCCACATTTCATGGAAACCTAGGCTATAACTGCACAACCTGGATTGGCTAGAAGGTGATGGACTCCCACCCAAATGGAATGGGGGATAAGACCCCCTGCCACACACCTCTTTGAGAACCGTCTCCACCATGCTCTTGATGTGGGAATGGAGAGGGTATCTTTTCTGTCCCTTTCAGGAGATTGTTGTCAAGCAGGACTTTGCAGGGCTTTGCGATGGCATCCAGGTAATTTTCCCGAGCCTTCAGATCAAGCACAACTGGAGCAGCCCCTCGTTCAAAACAGACCCGTCAAAGGTACAGAAAGCCCAACCCCTCTGCTGGGCTGCAGGGTCTTTTTTTATAGCTCTCGGTGGGTTCTCATCATCCCACTGCCGCCTCTGATCAAATGGGTTTTTCTAGCATTAAAAAAAGCAAAATACAGAACTTCCTGAATCGCAGGAGACAGCAGAGGAGAAAGGGGGGAAGGGGTGTCCGAAGAACAACGATGCCCCTAGCACACCTTCAGCTCTTGGGGGGACAGACCCAATTACCCTCTCTGTACCAGCCATTGAGCAAAATCCCGGGGGGGGGGGGAGGATGTTAGGGGAAATAATGCAACACTTTCCCCAAAAATCATTTCATTTGTTCTCCAGACCCTCCCTCCCTCCGCTAACTGGAAAACTTATGGTAGTGTCATAGTTGCTGGAAGTGGCATTTGAAGCAGTGGTCACTCTTAAGGACCCAATATTGTTAGCCTAACTTTCTCCACCCCCCATTGATTCCTGGGGCATGTCTCCCAGTTCTTTAGTCCAGAGACACAGGGGTCATCTTCTCCAACCCCCTGCAATGCTGGTCATGTACTCCAATTTGTCTGCACTGGGTTTCTACAGCTGGCCCCAGGACTCTCACACGGCACATTGGTGGATATTAAGCCGGGCTTTCAGCTTCTCTGGCTAGAGCCTGCCTTGGATACCTATCCAAGGGATTTCTCTCCAAGGGCCATTAAGCCAAATCTGGTGCTTTGCAACTTCTTGGCTGGGAAAAAGCATGGGAACAAGAGCGATGCCAGAGAGGGTTGCCACTGACTTAAGGGATCCTTCTTTTTGTAGGTTTTCTGAGAAGACACCCGAGCTGCGGACAGCCCTGGGAGGGATTGCTCATCTTTCCTTCCTTGGCTACCTACAAAGTGAAGAAGGAGCCCATTAGGCGACCCTCTGCTCTTCCATTTGCTGACAATAATGGTGTGGGGGGGGGAGGGAGGCTGTGCTGTTTCTCCCCGTCTTTTAAGCATCTGTTAAAAACACTTCGGTTTAGACATGCCTACCCAGATGTTTAGAAGGTCGATGCGAGTTTTAATCTGCTTTCGGTCTATTGCTATTTTAACTTTTTGAAAGTTGTAAATCATTGCTGTTAATATTCCTTATTCATAACATTTTATCCTCTTTGTAAATCACTTTGAGGGTTTTGGAGTTCTTGTTTCTTACAGTCAAGAGGTGTATACATTTTATGCATAAAAATAAACTCACAGCCAAGGAACAGGAAAAAAAATCTTTATATTAATTGGCTTCTTTGCCACAAGCTGTCGCACAGAGCAGAGTCACAGCATGACAGGCGAAGGCAGTAGCGAGGAGGGCTACTGCTACGAATCTAGTGATGGGAGCAAGCAAGCAAAGGTCAGAGCACAGAGCAAAACAGCAGGCGCTGCCTGTGGGATTCACCAGCAAACCGGTGAGACATATGTGCGACAAAACCCAGTTTCCAGCGTCTCATAAGCAGCTGCACAACCTCCCTCCATCTGTGGGTGAGAGCAAGGAAAGACTTTTGCTCTCTGGGCTTCCATTGCCAGCAATCTGCAAGAAAACCCTGCCTTCCTTCTCGGAACCTCTCTTGGCCTCTCAGTGTTTTTGCCTTGGCCTCTGAGACAACAGAAGCTGATGCATCTAAGAGTCAGTGTGAGAAACAGGTAAGTGATGCCACCCCTGATGGCGTATCAGGCGCAGTGGCAGCGGAGGTCCCCAGGCAAACTATTTTATACGGGAAAGATTGGTCCATGGGATCTGCTTCTGGGAAAGCCAAATGCACACAGGTGAACACAGCCTGACAAAGTGGGGCTGGCAGTGGGTCGTGAAGGGCAGTTGCTGTGCTCAGATTCATGCTAAGCAGTTGAGCAAATACACAGCCGGTTCTTTGGAGAAGGAGGGCAGCTTCACGAGAGCAGGGAGGCCATTTTGAGATTCCTAAGCAGCCTGCGGCCTGTGCTATGGCAGGAAGTTTGGCCCTGAGTTAGTGTGTGACCCGGTGGGTGGCAGTATAAACGGTCCTTTTAAAAAGGCTGTGAAAACTTTGCCAGTCTGGTGCCCTCCAGATGTTTGGGACTATAATTCCCATCAGCTCCAACCTCCATACCCATTATGGACTATAACTCCCATCAGCCTTTGCCAACATGCAGAGGCATACATAGGCTTCCTTGCACCCTTGGCAATTGGTGTCCCCACCCCTCTCTGAAAATAAATACATGACATAATTCAGTAGTCACAAATGACTCTTAAACCGGGTGTTTTAACAGCACAATCCTATAAATGTCTACTCAAAAGTTAATCCCACTGAGTTCAATGGGGTTTACTCTCAGGAAAGTGGGTACGCAGGACTTCAGCCTAAATCTGGCGAGCCAGAGGCAGGAATTTTGGACAATACTTTGCTTGCCTTCCTGTTACTTCTGGCAAGGTGCCAGCAGAAAGGCAGTAACTCGGAGGTTGCAATCCCAGTGCACACTTTACTCTGAAACAAGCCCTGTCGAAGTGTCCTGGACCGCTGAGAGGCATCAGCTGGGGAATGGTGATGGGACAACAATGAATGGTCAGAGGGAGAAGACTGGGAAGAGGCAACAGGGCTTGGTGAGAGGAAGAGTCGGTGGCAGAGAGAAGCCCAGAATCGGAGGCAGAAGCTGAAGTGGGTGATGGAGAGAAGGGAGGCCAAGAGGCAGAGATGAGTAAGGCTGGTGAAGAGTCACGGGTGTTTCCTCCTCCTGCTGTGATAAGTTCCCTCCCCACTTTGTCTCCCAGAACCAGAAGAGAGCTGAAATGGGCAGAACAGTGGCAGGCTGCACCCAGGCATAGTCTCTGGTTGCTTGGAAAAAGCCGTGGAGTGGAGTGGACTTAGACAGCTGTAGGGAGGTGGGGACTTTCTGCAGCTTATTCATGGCCGACTGTGAAAATTGTGCTTTGGCTAGTAACAAGTTAACTCCAACTTTGCCAGTGCAATTTACAGCTGGCTGGTTCTTTGACATTAAGTCAACGGTCCTTGCTTTCTGGGTTAAATCCACGGTGTCACATGCCCCAGAAATTGGTCAAGGCGGGAAAGAAACCAGGGGAAAACAACTCAGCTGTGCTAAATGAAGAGCCTCGCCTGACATTTCTTAGCCACCACATCAGCTGAAAGTCCCTTCTGGGGGCACGCAGTGGGAGTGGAGGGTGGGACACAGTGTAGAGAGGACAGAGGACCAGGTAGGGATGTTGTCACGGGGAGCCCCACTGCACAAACTAACCACCAGCGCTGCCAGGAAGGGGCTCTGCAGGGCTGCTATGACGGCGTCCAGATTCCTCTGCCAAGGCGCTGAGAGAGATGCCATTTTTGTGCCCTCTGTGCCTGTGCAGTTGGCAGGGACCAACCTGGCCAATCCCTAGGTATGTCCCAACCAGCATGGCTGTGTTGTCTGGGGGCGATGGCGGCGGTCGTCCAAACCAAGCTGGGAGGCACCACATGGGGGGGGGGTGAGCAAGTGTTTTCCTCACTCAAAATTGAACAAAACAATGCCATTTTTCAGAAAGACTTAGCAGTGCACCCCCCCCCTCTAGGTCTAATCAAAAGCAAAACCCCTCAGAGTTCAGTGAAACGTTCTCCCAGTTATCTGCTGCAAGTTATCTGCAGCAACCCCTAAGTTCTGTGCTATGGAATGAATTAAAGACAAACCCGTAAGTGGCCATAGAGGAAGCTCCCTGCTGGATTTGTGCACAAGTCCCGGCTGTGGCCTTGCCATGAGCCTCACCATTAGCAGGTGGGGTTCTCTAAAATAGGTACAATTGGATGGTTTAGCCACTGCTACTGCAGAAACCTGCCCTGGAAGAGTCTCTGACATGGAAACAGGGCAGATGGTCTCCCAAGGACAGGTATCTACTTTATGAACCAGTGGATTCAAGTCGCAAGAAAGGAGATTTCAACTAAACTTCAAGAAGAACTTTCTGATGATAAGAGCTGTTTAACGGTGGTGGATTCTCCTTCCTTGGAGGTTTATAAGCAGAAGTTGGATGACCATTTGTCATGTATCATTAGTTGAGATTCCTGCTTTGCAGGGGGTTGGATTCAATGACCCTCAGGGTCCCATCCAGCTCTACCATTGTATGATTTCACCTTTTTGTATATAGCCCCTTTCCACTGGAATATTTCCAGAATGAGGAATGGCCACACACACACTTAACTTTTCTAGTGTGATTTTTTTTTAAAGTACATGTCCAAGTTCAGTTCTGGGAGCTACTAGTATTGTGGGGCATACCTGAGCTGTCACCAATTAAGGTATCATTTGCCTGGCTGGCACCTGTTCAATCCATGCCATCTTTGAGCTGCTGAGTAAGTACAGCCACGAGTGCGAAAAATGCCTCGGTAACCACCCTGCCACTGCCTGCACCAAAGGGAGGCAGCCCTTTCGGGGTGGGAGAGGCGCCTATAACCAGGGACCGAGAGGTGGCCATGGGGCACCATTTGGACCCCAAGGTGGCAGACAATAATTTCAGCCTGGGCTTAGCCTGGTCCCCCATCAGGTTGTCCCCGCTAAAAAACCTCTTAGACCTTTACCCTAACAAGACAGCAGCACAATACCTATGGGAGGGCTTTAGTATCGGTTTCAGGATCCCAGTAGCCTATCCCCCCAATTCAAGTGATCCTCCAAACCAAAAATCGGTGAGGGAGATGCCCGAGGTCGCCCAAAAGAAAATTAGTAAGGAAATTAGAGCAGGAAGGGTAGCCGGCCCCTTCCTAGTCCCCCCAATTGAAGGCCTCCATATATCCCCGTTAGGCATAGTCCCCAAGAAAGCGCCCGGTGAGTATCGCATGATCCACAACCTCTCCTACCCAAAGGGGGGGTCCGTCAATGATGCGATACCACAGGAACTATGCACAGTTAGATATGCCACTTTTGACCAAGCGGTACAGCTCATACGCAAGTTCGGAAAAGGGGCGCTGCTGGCTAAATGTGACATTGAGTCGGCCTTTAGACTCCTGCCAGTTCATCCGGAAGACTTCCGGTGGCTCGGCTTCAAATTTGAGGGGGCGTATTTTGTAGACAAGGCAATGCCCATGGGCTGCTCTGTGGCCTGCGCAGCCTTTGAGACATTCAGCACCTTCCTAGACTGGGCGCTTCGCTTTAGAACCGGCGCCGAGGGCGTGTCGCACTACCTGGATGACTTTATCCTCGTGGCCAATAGCAGGGTTAAGTGCTCAGAGCTCCTTGAAGCCTTCATATCACTAGCAGAGGAATTGGGGGTTCCCTTAGCCGCCGACAAAACTGAGGGTCCGGCTACGACAATGGTTTACTTAGGTATCGAGCTGGACACTGTCGCTCAGACCTCAAAACTTCCCAGGGAAAAACTCATCGCGCTTGGCGACTTGATTCGACAGCTGCTCTCCCTAAGGAAAGTTACACTCAGGCAAATCCAGTCACTGTTAGGTCACTTAAATTTTGCTTGCCGTGTGGTTTCCCCTGGCCGCCCATTTTGCGGCCGCCTCGCGAAGTTGTCAGCAGGGCTGCGTTCCCCTCACCATAGGGTACGGCTATCCAAGGAAGTGAAATCCGACCTAGAAGTCTGGTTGAAGTTCTTGCAGAACTACAACGGCATTTCTTTATGGCAGGACAACTTGTCGCTGCAGGTTGACTTCCAGGTCCATTCGGATGCGTCGGGCTCTCAGGGGTTTGGCGTTTACTTTAGGGGCCAATGGTGTGCTCAGCGCTGGCCCGCCGACTGGCAAGGGGGCCCCATTACCAGAGATTTAACATTCCTGGAATTCTTTCCGATTGTAGTGGCGGTACACCTGTGGCCTGAAACCTTTAGTAACCATAGGGTGTGCTTCCACACCGACAATCAGGCCGTGGTGGCAGTACTTTCCAGGCAGACCGCACGGTCACCAAGGGTAGGCGTCCTCCTGCGTTCCTTCGTTCTCCGGTGTTTAGAGCTCAACATCCACTTCTCTGCAAAATTTGTGCCTGGTGTAAATAATGACATTGCGGACGCCCTATCTCGCTTTCAGATGGACCGCTTCCGCTCGTTAGCACCGGATGCACAGCTTCTGCCGCAGCCGTTCCCGGAACATCTGTGGAGTCTCGGGGACCGGAGGCATGGGGACCAGAGGCCTGGGAGCCAGAAGTGATTCAGGGAGTAATGGCCTCATTGGCACCTTCCACTTTGAGATCGTATAAAAAGGCTTGGTCAGATTTTTTAAAATTCCGTGACAAAACCCGACCCGTCAGGAGCAACGCCCCTCCCGTCAAGCCTGAGGTGCTATCTTACCTGGTTTACCTAAGACGCTTGGGCCGCGCCCCCAGAACCCTCAACCTGCAAGCCGCAGCAATTTCATTCTTTTGCAAGGCGGTATTTTCCACTGACCCTTGTGACGATTTTGTTATACGAAGGACGTTAGAGGGTTGGCGCAGGCTACAGCCACCAATCTGTGATACAAGAAGGCCGATATCATTCGACATCCTTTCCCAAATCCATACAAAATTGCGTGCAGTATGCTGGTCAAAGTACGAGGCCCGCCTATTTTCTGCGGCGTATTCCATTGCCTTTTTTGGAGCTCTGCGCGTGGGTGAGGTAGTTTATGAAGCGGGTTGGCACGGTTCCTCCCGGGGCTTGCTTTTAAGTGATGTTACCCTATCACGGGAAGACCTGGTAATACGAATACGCAGCTCCAAAACAGACCAGCACGGGAGGGGGGCTCTGGTTCAGCTGATGGCCACTGGCAGGCCTGGCCCATGTCCAGTAAAAGACACGAGGCGCTTCTTATCCCTGAGGGTCAACTCGGCAGGGCCTCTATTGATCCACGCAGATGGTTTACCTTTGACGCGTCACCAGTTCACGCGGGTCATGCGCCTAGCGTTAGCAGCATGCGGCATCCCCGCAGCAGATTTTGCAGCACACTCCTTCAGGATTGGAGCAGCCACCACGGCAATGCACCTGGGTCTTACAACAGAAAGGATTAGGGACTTGGGTCGCTGGAAGTCTGATGCGTACAAACGTTATTTGAGAAAGAATCTGTGATGGTGATTGACAATGGCCTTTTCTCTCAATTTCCTACAGGTGACATGGGGGCGCGCGTCTGGATTATCGGGCACAGTATTGTGCATTGGGCCAGGGTCCGCGCCATTAATTCCGGTCTCGGGCCATGCCTGGGCTTTCCACCCAACATCACCATCTCCTGGGTCTCCCGGAGGGGAATGCGCTGGGCCGAGATGCTGCCGGCATTTAAGGCCAGAGCAGCAGTGGAGGGCCCCCCAGACGCTTTACTTATACAACTAGGGGAAAACGATCTAGCCTACAGGAAGGCAGTTGATTTGCAGTGGCACATTCTTAGCGACTTCGAGGAGCTGAAGGCAGCTTACCCGAATGTCACAATTATTTGGGCCTCGCTGATGGAGAGGCGGGTTTGGAGAGATTGTAGGTGCCCGATAGCTTTGAATAGGGCTAGGAAAGCCTTGGATCGGGCGGTGGTGCGTAGAGTGGCGGCCCTGGGGGGGTTGGTCATAGGCCACCCGGGCATTCGTTTCAACCTTGAGGCCCTCTACCGGTATGATGGCGTGCATCTTTCGGATGCTGGTAACGATGTTTGGCTAATGGATATTGCTAAGGGGATAAGGGGGTGGATTCAGGCATGAGAGGATTGGCGGCGAGCGACTGCTCGGTGGCGGTAGGCATTGGAAGAAGGGGTTAAGAGGATGTGTGGGGGGGGGAGGAACGCCATCACCTCCCCCCAGCGAACGAAGGGTGGTCCGTTAAAGGACTCCGGGGGGCGTGGCCCTGTCCAAAGCCTATGGAGGTGCGGGCCAAAGGCACGCCCCAGAGCGGTGACCCGGGGGAGCTCCTAGCCGACGTGCCTCAGCGGGAGACTCCCTCGATCAGTGTTAACCCTTCACCGTGTCTCCAGCAAATGGGCTGGAGCCGGATAGTCGTTAGGACCAATGCCTAAGCCAATGCCTCTCATTCCTGAATTCAATAAAGTTGTGGCCTAATTCGCCCAATTAACCTTAATTATGGTGTCTCGTGTGTTTATTTATCTTGGTGGGGGGCGGGAACTCGCCACGCAAAGCCACTTCCGGGCCTGCCCCAGGAGGTGGGGTTGCGGGCATCACGCCCTTCCCCACATGTGCGGGGGCTGGTCTCAGCCCCCGCGAGAGCTAGGGAATCCCGCCCGGCCACGCCTCCCGGCCAGCCAATCGGCTGGCTGGAGGGGGCGTGGCTTGCCCTATTTAGGGCCGGGGCGGAGGGGGGCTCGCCCTCTCTTCCCCGGCTGGATCCACGTTTCCCCACCCTCCCTCCCTTTAGTTGGGGCTTTAGGCAGGTCTGACTTTGCTATGGGCTTCGGCCTGTCGCCGCAAGGGGCATGGTAGGAATTTTTCCCAATTGGCAATTTCCAGCCTTTTGGTTTTTCGCCTACCTCGTAGCAACTCGTCACAACTCTTCGGCATTGGCGGTAGGCATTGGAAGAAGGGGTTAAGAGGATGTGTGGGGGGGGGAGGAACGCCATCACCTCCCCCCAGCGAACGAAGGGTGGTCCGTTAAAGGACTCCGGGGGGCGTGGCCCTGTCCAAAGCCTATGGAGGTGCGGGCCAAAGGCACGCCCCAGAGCGGTGACCCGGGGGAGCTCCTAGCCGACGTGCCTCAGCGGGAGACTCCCTCGATCAGTGTTAACCCTTCACCGTGTCTCCAGCAAATGGGCTGGAGCCGGATAGTCGTTAGGACCAATGCCTAAGCCAATGCCTCTCATTCCTGAATTCAATAAAGTTGTGGCCTAATTCGCCCAATTAACCTTAATTATGGTGTCTCGTGTGTTTATTTATCTTGGTGGGGGGCGGGAACTCGCCACGCAATTAAGGTATCATTTGCCTGGCTGGCACCTGTTCAATCCATGCCATCTTTGAGCTGCTGAGAGGGGAGAGTTGGTTATCAAACACTAAAAGGCAGAAGGGGCTGAGAAATGGTAAGTTGATTTGGTGGAGAAGGTGATAAATCCCTTCCCTTCTTCACCAACCTGGACTTTAACACCTACCCCCAAGCTCTTTTAACTTCCAGGCTGGATTACTGCAATGCAGTCTACGTGGGGCTACCCTTGAAGATGATTTGGAAACTTCACTTAGTCTAAAACACAGCAGTCTGATTACTGGCTAGGGTAATCCATTTAGAACTCCCGCATTTTAAAACAGATGCGCTGGTTGACAGCTTGCTTCTGGACCCAATTCAAGGTGCTGATGTTGGTGTTTAAAGCCCGAAATGACTCAGGCCTCAAATACTGACAGGCCACAGTGTTCCCTAGAGATCATCGGGTTCTGAGATCAGCAGGGCAGTCCCTCTTGGTAGTTCCTCTGCCCTCAGGGGCTTGGGGTGGGGGCGGTCTGGGAGAGGGCCTTCTCTGTGGTGGCCCCTAAACTGGAGAAGTCCCTCCCCGCAAAAGTGCATCTGGCACCTTCATTGTGCAGCTTTTAGAGGATCCTGAAGATGCACCTCTTTACTCTGGCTTTTGACATGAGGTGTATATTTTTAGGATCCAACTTATAGTTATGGTTGCAAGTTGTTTGAAATTGCTTTTAATGTTGTGTTTTAATGCTGTAAACCACCCTGGGACCTTAGGGTGAAGGGCAGATTGTCAATCAATCAATCATCATCACCATCAGGCTGTGCTGGCTGGGGATGATGGAAGTTGTGGACCATGCTTTCTGGCATACACAATCCACCGGGCATCATTGAGAGACAGATGCACTCACAGTGCAAAAATGCCTGCTGCCTCGTTCCACGCAGAGATGCCATTTACTCTAGTGTATTTTGCGGCAGGCAAGAGACAGCCTTCCGTCAAAGCAGAGCCAATACAGTCTCGTCTAGAGGTCTGGGAATGAGAACCGACCCCTGAAGCTGGCACAGCGGTGCCCCTCCCATCTTGCCCTTTTGTACAAACCCATCAAACAGGAGCCACCCCAAAATAATCTAAATGGGACACCTGGAATGAAGGTTGCAGGCAGCCAGAGCAGCAGCCTGGAGGAAAGAAAAGGGGGGAACACGTAGATAATGGAAAAGTACAAAGGCAGCCTGCCCCCCTGTCTGCTGCGGGTTGAGACGGGCTGTCTGCAGATCAGCTCTCGGTTCCAAGCTGGAGGGCAGGATAGACTGGGCAGTTTTCAATGACAAGATGGGTCCAGCTTTCCAGAGAAGAAATACAGACCAAGCAGGAAAGCAGAAGCAGTGGGTCTCTGCTCGATAGCACTCCCAGAGTCTTCCTGGCTGAATCAGATGAGGGCTCCTCTTCTTTCTGCCAAAACACTGGAGAGTAGTGGGTGGGCTGGGGGTGGTGGTCAAAGGGAAAGGTCTCCTCCAAGTTAGGCCTCTCCGCATCACCTCTTGGCTTCTTCCTCGCCTGCCATTTCCTCCAATCCCTGAGATGGCTGAGTGCTGGGCTGCACAGCCTGGACTGTCTCTTCCAGGCTGCCGCTTGGGAAAACCACGTAGCGGGCACAGACCGAGTGTGCCGTGGGCTCCCGTAGGTTCTCTTTGCTGTGCCAGATGCCGTAACCAAAATAAACCATCAAACCTGGAGATGAACGCACAAAGAGACAGATCAGCAGCCTTAACCCCCAAACCCAGCACCAGAGCCCAGAATGGTGGCGTGCATCTAAGACCAACCTTCCCCAACCTGGTGCCCTCCCCGGGTGGTTTGGATTACAACTCCCCATCAGCCCAAGCCAGCTGGCACAGATTCTCATTGGCTCCCCTTGTTTCCTGGCAGATGGGAAAAGGGCAGACTCTGCTTTTTCTACATACAGGCTTTTGGTGAAATATGATGGGCTGCTTTATATGTTACTAATTTCCGATTTGTTCTCAGTTAATGATTGTCTTGCTGGTGTTGATTTCCTCATGAGGTTGTGTGATTTTCAATACTTTGCAAGGAAATTGTTATTCTGCTGTTTCGTTTTTGACTTTTTGCACTTTGTATTTCTGTAGGGAGAAAGGCGTCTAACAAATTTAATAAATGCTAATTCAAATAACATCTGAAGGGCACCGCTTTGGCTAACCCCCAGTTGCAATGCTTAGATCCAGCTCCACCTGCCATTATACATATGTCAAGGACTGCCTATCTCCAGATGAACCAACCAGGACCCTGTGATCATCATCTGAGGCCCTTCTTCATGTGCTTCTTCTGCGAGAGGTCTGGAGGGTTGCAACATGAGAACAGGCCTTTTCTGTGGTGGCTCCCTATTTGTGGAATGTTCTCCCCAGGGAGGCTCATCTGGCGCCTTCATTACATATTTTTAGGTGCCAGGCAAAAACATTCCTCTTCTCCCAGGCCTTTGGCTAATTAATCTATGGCCTTTTAAACTGTGTGTGTGGATTATTGTTTTAGTTAATTGTGGGTTAAACCACAGAGCCTAGGACTTGCCGATCAGAAGGTTGGTGGTTCGAATCCCTGCAATGGGGTGAGCTCTCGGTGCTCGGTCCTTGCTCCTGCCAACCTAGCAGTTTGAAAGCACGTCAAAGTGCAATTAGATAAATAAGTACCGCTCCGGCGGGAAGGTAAACGGCGTTTCCGTGCGCTGCTCTGGTTCGCCAGAAGCGGCTTAGTCGTGCTGGCCACATGACCTGGAAGCTGTACGTTGGCTCCCTCGGCCAATAAAGTGAGATGAGCGCCGCAACCCCAGAGTCGGCCACAACTGGACCTAATGGCCCTTTACCTTTACCTTACAACTCCCATTAGCCCTAGCATGATACAACTGCTGACTGAGGGTGAGGAGAATTGCAGTCCAAACCGTCTGGAGGGCCCCAGGTTGGGAAAGACTGCTTTAGACATTAGGGGTGGGCATATTTGTCAAATCCGGTTTCTCCTTTTCCCAGCCTTAAGTTCAGTAGTTCCCCACCTTCCCATAGCAGTCTGCAATTTATTTATTTTTTAAGTCCTCCCTCATGAACATTCATCAGCACACATGTTCTCAAAGTCATGTCCCCCAATGAAATGGATTTTTGTCTGCTATCCTCTTTAATTACAGGGGTAACAAGTAGAGAGCGGCCCACAAATTTCCAATGAAAGGGTCGGGGTCCCCAAAGTTGATGGGCATTGCCATTCAAATGGTGTGTGTGTACCATGTCATGTGATCAATTATGTGGTGTGGGGCTTACCTGCCCCCCAATATTTTATTCAAGTTGGCACCCCTGATTACAGTAATTATATTCATTTTTAGGCACATTTCACCCCAATATATGCACTTTCCTTCCACATTACTTCTCCCGATTTCTCCCCTCGCTCTTGGGTGCGTCTGTGTGCACCCGATCCCCAAACTCACCCGCGACCAGCCACACAGAGAACCGGATCCAGGTCATGTAGTTGAGTTTCAGCATGAGGTAGACATTGATGAAAATGCTCAGTGCTGGAGTCAGTGGCACCAGAGGGAGCTGAAGAAAAAGAAGACCCAGGGAATTGAGAGCAGGAAAACGGGAGGATGCACTTAGCGGTCTTTTCCAGCAGGGCTGATTGAAAAAACACAGGGTGGGACAAATGCCATCCCTCACATGGGTGGGTTAACCTTCTCTTAAGACTCTTTGCATCCCTTGTTCTCTGAATCTCCATTGATAACCGCTGGCCAGTGGTATAGCATGGTTTGCTGGTACCTGAGGTGGGATGAGAAGGAATTTGAAAACACCCCTGTTTATCCAGCTGCTGGGGGCTAAAGAATACTGTTCCTGGCAATCCTAAGATTTTTGGAAGGGAAGAATGTTTTTAACTACTATTAGATGTTTTAAATTGCCCTTGTTTTTAGAACATTTTAACTGTTTTAGAATTTTTATTCTTTGTTCTTGTTTTTAATCTGTGTAACTGATTGCTTCCCTGGGGCTCCTTTCAGAGAAAGGACAGGGCATAAATTTAATTATTCTTGTTATCAATAATAATAATAATAATTCCTGTCTGGAAAACTAGCATTGCAAAATTCAAAGATGTGTGAATTTTGACAGCAAGCTGTGTTTCAGTTGGTGTACAATACAATCGCGTCTCCCGTACATCTAACTTGTGCGATTTCAACTGTATGCAGCTGGAGACCAGCTAATTAAGACGCAGCAAGGCAAGCAGCTTAAAAGCTCTTTTTTTGCACCATACCCACTTGGAGATACTGGCATCCCAAGAGTTTTTAAGTTCTCTGCTTTGCTCTCTGGGCAAGGCCGGCTCTGTGTGCCGGCTCTGGGAATATGGACAATACTGTTTTATTTGGAGAGTGGGGTTGTTTTAAATCATTGTTGAATGTTACATGTTAATTTAGATTTTTGTACATGTGGGCTGGAGTATTGTCTAGGGGCTTTTGTTGGGGAGGGTATTGTTCATTAGTGTGTATACATTAGCACTGTTAATCGTTTTGATTATTTTTATTATGTATTTTGTGCTCCACATATTGCAGCTTTGTCTTGTGAACAGCCCTGAGATCTTCGGGTATAGGGCAGTATACAAATAAAAATAAAAATAAAAATAAAAATAAAAATAAAAATAAAAATAAAAATAAAAATAAAAATAAAAATAAAAAATGCAAACGGTGTCAAATCTCTCCCCCATCTCTACCTGGAATGTCTGGGTGCTTTGCTGTTGCTGATGAACGCTGATGAGGACCACGCTGAACACGAAGGCCAGGCTGAAGAGGAGGACCAGCAAGGCGTAGCTCCAAGTGGGGAGGTGGAGCTGGTTCTGCCCAAATACCAGGATGCAGGATAAGCAGATTGCTGACACCATAAGGATAATCACGGCCACTGTGACCACTTCGCCGGGGTCAAAGTCAGCCAGGAAGCCTAGGTAGGGTTCAAAAAAGGCCTTCATCTGACCTCCTTCTCGCCTGCTTTTTGACTTCTCCTTGCCCACCAGGTGGAGCTTATCTGAGAAAGACTCGTATTCCTTGGGTTCCGTGGCACCGATGCTCTCGGTGGATGCCGGGGCAGAAGCCTCATTCCTGGCAGATGTGTTGGAAGCTTCCTCCGTCTTGACCCGCTGGAAGCGCAGAATGATCACGCTGGCAGCCACAAAGGTGTACGCCAAGAGGGTGCCGATGGACAGGAACTGGACCAAAGCCTCCAGGTCCAGGCTGAGGGCCAGGAGAGACATGAGGATGCCAAAGACCACAATGGCCACCACGGGGACCTGCGTCCGAGGGTGGACACGCGAGAAGACCTTGAAGAAGAGCCCGTCCTCTGCCATGGCGTAAACGATGCGAGGGAGAGAGAAGAGGTTGCTGAGGAGGACGGTGTTCATGGCTGGAGAGAGAGAGAGAAGAAAGGGAAAGGGCAGGTGAGCCAGAGAGATGCCCTGCTAAAGCTTGCTGGAGGAGCAGGACAGCCCTGGACAGGCCCAGACAGAGGGAGGGGGCCACTTGGCCCGGGCCTCCAATTCCAAAGGGGGCCTTGGTCAGCATATTCACTTAATATAATCCTTTTCCCTATGTATTTTTAAAAGCACTACAGTGGTACCTCGGGTTACATACGCTTCAGGTTACATACGCTTCAGGTTACAGACTCCGCTAACCCAGAAATAGTGCTTCAGATTAAGAACTTTGCTTCAGGATGAGAACAGAAATCGTGCTCCGGCGGCAGCAGGAGGCCCCATTAGCTAAAGTGGTGCTTCAGGTTAAGAACAGTTTCAGGTTAAGAACGGACCTCCAGAACGAATTAAGTACTTAACCCGAGGTACTACTGTATTGTATACCTATATTTTCCATTTTGTCTTTATATGCAGATATGGTTCAAGACTTGAAAAGAAATTATTTGTCAGCGTAACTTTTGTGAAAATTATTTATATACTTACTTATTTATAAGACTTCAGTTATCCCCAGGGTAAAAAAAAGGGGGGGGGCACATTATCTACCTGGCCCGGGCCTCTGCAAGGCCCTGGCCCTGGAGGGATGGAGTGGGGAAAGCAGAAGATCAAGCCAAAACAGAGGAGTTACCCCATCCCTTAATGTAGCCGGCTAGCACCTTAGACCCATAAAGGCAAAAGGCATCCATGGGTCACAGCAGCCATCATATTAGGTCACCCAGTGAGCCAAGACAACAACAACAACTATTATTACTATCTGCTGTCGATCGAGGCTCAGATAGCCTTAGTCGCCCAGAATGCCTTCCATCAGCTTTGGCTGGTGGCCCAGCTACGCTCCTATCTGGACATGGATAGCCTAACTACTGTTGTCAATGCTCTGGTAATCTCAAGGTTAGATTACTGCCATGCGTTATACATGGGGCTGCCTCTGAAGACTGTTTGGAAGCTTCAGCTACTGAAGAATTCAGCAGCCAGGTTGCTCATTGGGGCAAGATGGTTTGAACATATTACACCTATCCTGCTCCGACTACACTGGCTACCAGTTACTTTCCGGGCCCAATTCAAAGTGCTAGTTTTGACCTATAAAGCCTTGAATGGCTCAGGACCACAATACCTTAAGGCCTGCCTCTTCCCATATGAACCTACCCAGACCCTGAGATCATCTTCAGAGGCCCTTCTTCATGTGCCTCCTCCTCGAGAGGTCCGGAGGGGGGCAACACGAGAACGGGGCCTTCTCTGCAGTGGCTCCCCGTCTGTGGAATGCTCTCCCCAGGGAAGTTTGCCTGACGCCTTCATTGCACACCTTTAGGCGCCAGGCAATAAAGTTCCTTTTAAACCAGGCTTTTGGTTGATTTGATTGACATCCTATGCCCTTTTAAAATGTGGGGGTTTTTTTGGGGGGGGTGTTATTGGGTTGTTGTTTTTATTTTGATTATATATTTTGTAGTTTTATATTTTGTTCTGTGAACCACCCTGAGACCTCCAGGTATAGGTATAATAAATAATAATAATAATAATAATAATAATAATAATAATAATAATAATAGTATAACACCTATTTGACTGGGTTGCCCCAGCCACTCTAGGCAGCTTCCAGCAAAATATAAAAACACCATAGAACATCAAACATTAAAAACTTCCTGATAGAGGACTGCCTTCAGATGTCTTCTAAAAGTTATTTATCTCCTTGATATTTGATGGGAGGGTGTGCCACAGGGCAGGCGCCACTACTGAGAAGGCCCTCTGCCTGGTTCCCTGTAACCTCACTTCTCGCAGTGAGGGAACTGCCAGAAGGCCCTTGGAGTGGGATCTTGGTGTCCAGGCCAAATGACGGGGGTGGAGATGCTCCTTCTTCAGGTATACTTCAGGTATTGCCTCTTCCAGCTTAACTTACCTCCCAGGGTTATTGTGGGAAGAGGGAGTGGCTACTAAACCACTCTGGGGAGTGCAGCTCTGTGAGGGGAATAGGGGGTCTCCTCAGCATACTGAAGTTCTATGATGGAAACTACAGTAACCTTACTCTTTGCTTTCAGCCTACTCAGATTAAAGAACTTTCCATCTGTTCAATATATAATCTCTAACCCCTTCGACAAAGTGTAGGATCATGGCAATGAAAATAACTAATGCCAGTGCACTGGAAGAAGCAAAGATCACCAGTGTCAAAGCAATGATTCTTCAACATTAACTTTGTTGGACTAGTCATGTTGTTCAGATGCCTAATTATCGTCTTCCAAAGCAATTACTCTATTCCCAACTTAAAAATGGAAAGCGTAATGCTGGTGGTCAACAAAATAGGTTCAAAGACTCTCTCAAGGCAAATCTAAAAAATATGTAGTATAAACACTGACAATTGGGAAATACTGGCCTGCGAGCGCTCCAATTGGAGAACAGACTTTACCAAAGGTGTCATGGGCTTTGAAGACGCTCGAATTCAGGACACAAAGGAGAAACGTGCTAAGAGGAAGGCACGCTTGGTGAACCCTCACCGTGATCGACTCCTGCCCGGAAACCTATGTCCCCACTGTGGAAGGATGTGTGGATCCAGAATTGGCCTCCACAGTCACTTATGGACTCACTGCTAAGACTGTGTTCATGGAAGACAATCTTACTCGGCTATGAGTGATCGCCAAAGAAGAAGAGGGGTTCTCGTAACAATTCTCAGCCCTCTTAACAAATGAGAGCTCCCAGAATGCTTTGGGGGGAAGCCATGTCCATTTAATGGGGCATGATTCTGTATGCGTGGCATGATTCTGAGATCTCCCAGGCCAAAGCCCCCACCAGCCCTGCTCTGGACCCTTCTTAAGTGCTTTTGTCTGGCTGGAATGTCTCCCAAAACGGCGTCAAAGCCTTCTTGCTGGCGTGGATGGAGAGAGCAGAAATCTAGCCTCCTGCGGACAGGGGACAGTTCTGTCCATTCCTCCACCCACTTTTGCCTCCGGCCCTGCCCACCAGTGATGTGCTGAGGCAAGGAAGAAGGGCCTCTGGAAAGTCGCACATGATGGAATGCCACCCTCAGGCTGAAAGAAAGCTCCCTCCTCCCTGATTTAGAAAGAGCCCACATCGTGGAAATGCAGCTCTGACTCACCGCAGATGGACCCGGCAGCCACGATGAAGCCAGCCCAGGAATAGCCCCTCTGGTAAAAGGCGTCAGCCAGCGCCGAGTCAGGATTCAAAGAGTGCCAGGGCACCATGAGCGTCAGCACCATGGAAACCAGGATGTAGGCTCCCGTGGCGAGGCTCAGCGAGATGGCGATTGCTCTTGGGATGGCCCTCTGCGGGTTGCGGGCCTCCTCGCTGCAGGTGGCGATGACATCGAAGCCCACAAAGGCGTAAAAGCAGGTGGCCGAGCCGGCCATGATCCCCGAGATGCCGTACGGGGCGAACCCCCCTTCAGCGGCCCCCCAGTTTTGAGGCCGGGCCAGGACAAAGCCCATGATGAGGATGAAAAGGATGACCCCCATGCTGATGGCAGAGAAGACGTGGTTGAGCCAGGAGGAGACGCGGGCGCCGAAGGAGATGAAGGCCGTGGCCACGAGGAGGATGCCAAAGGCCAAGAAGTCTGGGTAATGGGCCAAGAAGGGGATGTGCCAGCTGCCCACGTGTGTCTCTGTGAAGTTCTTGATCCGGTGGTCAAAGATAGCATCCAGGTAGCCGCTCCAGGCCCTGGCCACGGCCGCTCCCCCTATCATGTACTCCAAGATGACGTTCCACCCAATCAGGAAGGCCCAGATCTCACCTACGGAGACATAGGTGAACATGTAGGCCGAGCCTGTCTTGGGCACGTGAGCGCCAAACTCAGCATAGCAGAGGGCAGCCAGCAGTGAGGCAATGCCAGCGATGATGAAGGACACGACGATGGCCGGCCCAGCCGTCTCCTTGGCCACTGTGCCCGTGAGGACGTAGAGGCCGGAGCCCACCATGGCACCAATGCCAAGGAGCGCCAAGTCGACGGTGGTGAGGCAGCGGTTGAAGGACGTCTCCATCATGTCGTCCTCTAGGGTCTTGACCCGGTTGAGCTTCTGGCAGAAGCGGGCCAGGTCCGCCGAGCGAGGGAGGCGGGTTACCATCTTGCCGCAAAGGACGGAGGGCCGTTTCCTCTGTTCGAAGGTTTGGGGGGAAGGCAGAAGCGTCTCCGACTCCTGGGCAAAAGTGAGGAAGGAAAGGGTTGTAAAATCAGAGGTGCTCATCAGGGCTTTGACCAGCTGTAGAAGCCAGCTGGGGCAGAGATTGGGGCTGGAGGTTGGAAGTTGAATAGAAGCAAACCAAGGGCACTGTGCCTAAGTTCCTGCAGAACAGGTTTGGCTTTTTTAAAATATCCTGTTTGATGGGCTAGAGTGTTCCTGTGCGGAAAGTTTTCCTTCCAAGCTGGTTGTGCGAGGCCCTGGGGGAAGGGGCAGATTGGAGAGGGATCCCAGCACACATAGGATTTCAGTGTAGAAACTCATTTTCACTATCATAGCTTGCCTTCAGCATGCAGGAACAAAAGCACAAGAGACCCTCTGCCACTGCACACTTATACTCTTGTGTGCTGCCCAATATTCTGTACAGTGGTGCCTCGGGTTAAGTACGTAATTCGTTTCGGAGGTCCGTTCTTAACCTGAAACTGTTCTTAACCTGAAGCACCACTTTAGCTAATGGGGCCTCCTGCTGACGCTGCACCGCCAGAGCACGATTGCTGTTCTCATCCTAAAGCAAAGTTCTTAACCCGAGGTACTATTTCTGGGTTAGCGGAGTCTGTAACCTGAAGCGTATGTAACCTGAAGCTTATATAACCTGAGGTACCACTGTACTGTGCGGGTGGCACTGTGGGTTAAACCACAGAGCCTAGGACTTGCTGATCAGAAGGTTGGCGGTTCGAAATCCCCGCGACGGGGTGAGCTCCCGTTGCTCGGTCCCTGCTCCTGCCCACCTAGCAGTTCGAAAGCACGTCAAGGTGCAAGTCGATAAATAGGTACCGCTCCGACGGGAAGGTAAATGGCGTTTCCGTGCGCTGTTCTGGTTCGCCAGAAGCGGCTTAGTCATGCTGGCCACATGACCCGGAAGCTGTACGCCGGCTCCCTTGGCCAATAAAGCGAGATGAGCGCCGCAACCCCAGAGTCGGTCACGACTGGACCTAATGGTCAGGGGTCCCTTTACCTTTACCTTACCACTGTACTGTGGAATACTATTTTCCATTTTCTCTTTACCTGCTCTGTAACAACCTGTCTTGCACTGGCTGTTTAACTTTATTTTTTAAAGGAACTATTAGCAGTTTTTAGGAATGCACACAGCCTTGGAAGCCTTTCCACTCACGGCTTGGTGTTTTGATATGAGGATGCATCTGTCTCTCACACACACCCTCCAAGACACTTAACTCCTAGAGGACGAGGTTGAAGGCCCATAGCTTGGTGACAGAACCTCTGTCTTGCAAGCAGAAGGCCCCAGGTGGCAGCAATCCCTAATGGCAGCATCTGCAGGTAATGCTTGGAACGTTTCCTGGCTGAAACCCCGGAGAGCAGCTGCCAGTCAGAGTAAGAGACACTGCGCTAGATGGACCAATGGCCTGACTCAACATAAGGAATCAAAGACAGATCATAGACAAAACCCAATAAAAAGTGATAGCAATATAAGCAAGTACATGAGAAGCCAAGGCCACTATGTAAACAGCAGAGAAATTCTCCAAACAATAAAGAACATTCTTTTTTTGTACTTCTCCAAATGTCAATTGCAGAAAGTGCATGGGCAGTGGATATTAACCCTTTACTGCCTCCATTTTTGTTCCTGGATTTTTTTTCTTCCTTTCAAGGGAACAGCATCGGATTGAATTTCTGTCCTGCACTTCTGTGCATCTGAGCATATACAGGAAGGTTATAACTCTCAATGCACTGTGGCCCAAAATGGAAGAATTCTCCATTCATAGATGAGGGGCAGAAAATGTATTTAAAAGGCTATAATTCAGTGGCAGAGCATCTGCTGTGCATGCAAGTTCAATCGCCCATGGCATCTCCGGGTAGGGCTGGGAGAGAAACTTCCCTAAAGCTGCTGCCAATCCGTGCAGGCATTGCCAAGCTAGGTGGGCCCACGGTTCTGACTCAGTAGAAGACTGCGACCTATATTCCTGTGAAGCTTGCAGAACAGCACGGACACAACCGTACACACTTAACACTGTTTTGTTTTTTTCAAAAAGACTGACACAAAAGGCAAGGTCGTCATCCGAAGAAAGCTGTTGACCTGGGATTGGGGCCGGAAGATTGGAGACTGCCCCTTCGTAACTGTTTCTTCAGTTTGCCTGAAGAAAGAAAACTCTTTCCCAAGGGAAGAATCCTCAGCAATTATTGTGGGTTATTTAAAATGCAGTAAAACCATTCATGTTTTGCTAGATAGGCACATGATAAGGAGCCGAAGCTGACAGTGCTTTTATGTAAGTTTGCTGGAGAGAACTCTGCGATAGACACTTCCACAGTGCCCTGACGTGGGTGGGCATTTCTATATATTTGATGTGGGTGGCGCTGTGGTCTAAACCACAGAGCCTAGTGCTTGCTGATCAGAAGGTTGGCGGTTCGAATCCCCGCGACGGGGTGAGCTCCTGTTGCTCGGTCCCAGCTCCTGCCAACCTAGCAGTTCGAAAGCACGTCAAAGTACAAGTAGATAAATAGGTACCACTCCGGCGGGAAGGTAAACGGCATTTCCGTGCGCTGCTCTGGTTTTGCCAGAAGTGGCTTAGTCATGCTGGCCTCATGACCCGGAAACTGTCTGCAGACAAACGCCAGCTCCCTTGGCCTATAGAGCGAGATGAGCGCCGCAACCCCAGAGTCGTCCACGACTGGACCAAATGGTCAGGGGTACATTTACCTTTACCTGCCGGGGTATGTCCTTTTTTCCATTTCTTTCCATCTCTTTCCATCTTTTCCCACCATGCCAGCAATGTGAGAGCACCAGATTTTGAGCTCGACTTAAGTATGCCTTTGTAACTGAATTACCATTTTAAGCCTCCTGAATCTGTTACTCCTCTGAGTAAGTAAATGTTAGATTTTACATTTTACGAAACTGTTTGTGTGATTATTGTTTGAGGGATGTGGGGAGGAGGAAATACCAGGAGAGTCCACTCTGCCTTAAAGCACTCTGGATTACTTAAACTGAAAAGCTAAAACTAGACTATCTAAGCTTCCGTTCAAGCTACAAAGGGGCAGCACTCTGCTGAAATCGCACATGTGAAGGAAGGAAGGATAATACCTTATAAATATATCCTCTCCTAGCATCTATTCCTATGTCAACAATAATAGCAGCTTGGGTGGGTGGGGCTGCAGGGATGTCAACAAAGCAGGCATGAAGAAGACTGGGTGTAAAAGAAGGGGAGAAAAAACAACTCCATGGAAAAGGGGTGGGAGGTCGACAAGAAAAAGAGAAAATACAAAATTGTGTTTTGACTGCATATGTTTAAAATGTTGAAACAATTTTTTTTTTTTAAAGCAGGCATGAGGGAATTATGTGCTTGGGGGTGTCATTTAGGGAATCACAGAAATAGAGTTGGAAGGGACCCGCAATTGTCATCAAGTCCAACCCCCCGCAACTGAGGAAGTGTTGCCACCTGCCCACCTATTAGACTACATGCGTTTATTTCTCAGGAGAAGCAAGCATATTTCTTGGATTATAAATTATGTGTATCTACGTGTATATTTACACACGTTAAAATGCTCTTAAAATTGACTCTTTTTACAGATGAATATTGAATATCTCTTTTTTTCCATATTCCATGTATTCTGCAAACTGTGAATTCCCTCCTCCCCACTGAAAAGGTCGCCCCCTGCCTCAAATCCCCACACTTAGGCATATGTTCACAAAAACAAAACAAAAAACCCTCTGGGAAAATATGTCGAAGGCCTTGATGGCAAAAGAGTCTAGCCCTGAGTCAAGGGTATGGGTGTGTTTTACATATCCCCAAGGGACCCCTCTGACATGCAGGGCACAATCTATGTCACATCTAGTTTGACCCTAGATCTAAAATGGTCCCTCTCCCCACCTCCCTCCTTGCCCCAAATTGGACAGGTGACAACTGGTGACCACCCGGATTGGTAGGGTGGAAGGCAGGGAGCCCAACAGTAGGGGGCGCCAGAGCCAGTGACAGACAGAGCCAACTCAGGCTAGTTTTCTTCCCCCCCTTTCTCCCTGCTAGGTTCTACAAAGGCAAGAGGAAAGACTAAGGAGGAAGGAGCTGACAGGAGGTGCTGCCACTCCTTGGACTGGATGGCACTAAGAAGGCAGGCAGGTGAGAGAGCAGGCTGAGGTTTGTGGGTCAGTGCCCCCCTTTTGCCTTAATGAACTGGTGAGCAGCGCTCCCTTTGTAAACAGGGGCGGGGAGAAGTGCTGGAGCTCAGAGCTGCCTCGGGTTTTTGCCTCCCTTCCCCAGAAACCCCTGCCTTTGACCCCAGTGCACAAAGGGGTGTCAGCTGTTCAAGCTGACAGGACAGGAGCGGAACTCTGCACATGCTCCGATGCACCGCTTTTGCCACACCTCCCAGAAAACGGGGGCTTGTTCTGGATCACAATTTCAGGGTGGTGGACAGAAACGTCTCCGCTGGCGGTGGAAGTCAGTGGCAGAGATGGGCGTTTTGGGTAACCAACTGTGAGTATGGGAGGAAGAAGGAAAGCAAGCAGCTAAGAAGACTGATGTTGAAATTAGACACAAGTGAAGCCAAACAGGAAGCCTTAGACAGAGTCAGACCATCGGTCCATCCGGTTCAGTATTCCATACACTGGTTGGCAGCAGCCCTCCAAAGTTTCAGGTAGAGTCTCTCCCATCTTTACCTGGGAATTGAACCTGCAGCCATCTGCATGCAAATCTGGGGCTCTGGCCCTGTGTTATTTTCCCCAATGAAGACAACTCCCCCCCATCCAATTTGAACCACAAGATTCCCCCTTTCCGGTTTTTTTGCCACAAAAAACCTGTCCCCTTCCCCCAAATATTAAAGACAGGAGGAGGCCGCCTCGGCTCAGCACTTGCCCCACCCTGGACAGCTCCCCGCTCTCCCGAAGACAGAGCAGCGCCTGGCTTAGTGGAAACACCTGTGCGGATGCTCAGCCGATCCCAAAAAAGGCACCCGGGACAGCTGCTCGCGGTTAGACACCCTGAGGCAGGTGCTGGAGGTTAGGCTCCTGGAGGCGGACGCGGGCCGATGGCGCTGCCCTGCGGGAGCCTCCGCCCAGTCCCGGGCCCTGCTGCTGCCTCTGCTCCTCCTCACCTGCCAGGCTGGCGGATGCAGGCGCACCTGGCGCCGGCCGGGCAGCAGGTGGGACCCTCCCCGATGGGGATCGCCCTGCAGAGCCGTCCCGGGTCGTTCCCCCCCCCCCCCGGTTGCTGCTCACCTGCCCGAGGCTGCTCCGCTCGTTGCACCCGGCGAGGGCCTTTCCTGCTCGGCGGCAGCGGCGCCTCTGCGTCACGGCCCTATTTGTTCTCCAGGAGAGGAGGGAGGGAGTTGCTTTTAATCCGCCCCCCCACTCCCGCCGCCACCGGCACCAGCTGCCCAGGCGAGCCCGGATGGGACTCAAAGGAAGGAGGTGGGTGGGGGGGAGAGATGCTCTGAAGCAGCCCAGGTATTGGGGAGGAGGGGTGCTCTGCAAAAGGAGGGGGCATATCCCTCAGGGCGGGGCTCTTTGCAAAGGGTCCCATCCCACTCCAGCCCCCAACCAAGGACAAACTCCCTACCTGCGTTTGCCACTTTGCCCGGGGATTGTTGTTTGCAGATAAAATGGCAGAAATCCAACCGGTGCAGCTTTCTCTCGCCCGCTCCCCTGGGGAATGGCGTGGGAGGGGAGGTGGGGAAACCAGACGCTGTGTTTTTGAAACAGCCTTCTTGGTTATAATCCTGATCTCACTGCCTGGGGAGTAAGCCCCATTGAATTCACTAGGCCTTAACCTATGATTAAGGTTACCAGATTTTTTTCAATTCCGGGGACACTTTTCAACATCAATGGATTTTGTATGGGGACTGATTTGTAAATCCAGGGACATCCGGTAACCAAGGGTTAAGACTGCCTATGGGAAGTGTGTGAGGTGCATGGATTTCTTTAAACATGCCCTGGCCAAATTGACTCCAGCATGGCTACTCAAGAGTAAGCCCTGCTGTGTTCAGGTAAGCCCAGAGCCTCAGCCTTCCTTTTCCCCAAAGTCATCCCCACCAATGTTTGGGAGATGGAATGGTAGATTGCCTTTCCCCCCGAGGTGGCAAGATGGCTTTTAAAGCAGCTTTCAGGGTAGCCTTTGACAACCAACCTGGTCTCCTTGATATTTGGGTGACTGCCACCGCCATCACATGGGAGTTGTAGTCCAAAATGTCTGGAGGTCACCAGGCTGGCAAAGGTCAGAACATGCTTGGCAAACTGATGCTTTTTAGCTGATCAGTGCTACGTGGTTTGCTCTGTTGTGAATTTTGTGTTTGGAAACAAATGTACAACTTGATGAATTTGTATACTGGATTAAGACCTATTTGGAGATAGTATGAGGAGTGGCTGAATAAACTTTTCATTGGTGTGGTCTCTACAATTTGATGTTTATTTTTAAAACATTTATATATGCCTATTGATTACTGGCTAGGGAATATTTTCCTTTTGTCTGTGTAATTCCCTTCCCCCCTTCCTCAAATTAGACAATTTCATGGAAGTGGATCTATCAATGTATATTAGTCATAATTAAATGGTGCCCCCACATTCAAAGGCAGTCTACCTCACAATGTGGGCTGCAAATGGGGAGAGATCTTCACATCCCACCTGTGAGCTCTCCAGAGGAACCCAAAAAAACTGGATGAGACGTTCTGTTACCTACTCTGGCATAAAGGAAACAATTCTATTTATCGATTTGCTTAGCCAAATAATTCCCTTAAGTGGTACAGAACCAAAACTATAGATAAAGCACGACTAAGATTCACCAAATATTCCCTGGCACTAGACCAGGCAGAGGGGCTTCTCAGTAGTGGCGCCTGCCCTATGGAATGCCCTCCCATCAGATGTCAAGAAAATAAACAACTATCTGACTTTTAGAAGACATCTAAGGCAGCCCTGTTTAGTGAAGTTTCTAATGTCTGATGTTTTATTGTGTTTTTAATATTGTTGGGAGCCGCCCAGAGTGGCTGGGGAAACCCAGCCAGATGGGCAGGGTATAAAAAATAAATTATTATTGTTATTTCCATCCTGAGCTTTGGCTAAAAAAATGTTTACTACGGAAATCTTTATAATATCTGTAATTCTTAATAGAGGTCTTGAAAACTCCCAAACTAATAGCAGAAGGGACTTGGCTGAGCTTATTTCTCCATTTAAGATACAATAACCCTCCAGTCAAAGACAAAAAGCATTTTCCTCAGTATCAGCCATCTCCTATTGATGACCAGCAGGGGAGGCCCAGCTGTTGGTGCTTCCTGGCTGGCACTGACAGGGCCTTCTCAGTGGTGGTTCCCAATTTGTAGAATGTCTTCCCTGGTGAGATGGTCAAAGAAACCCTGCTCCAGTGGTGCCAAATCAAACATTGAGAAATTATCCTGCAAAGCTGACCTTGACTGGCAGCATAGACAGCCCCCTTCAGGGTAGACACACCAACCCACTGTCTTCAAGAATCTCAAAAATAAAAATCCACTGTTGCAATAAAGAGAGGTAGCCTTGCTGAGGGAGTGGACACTTGATGGCCTTCACCGAGCCAGACTATTAACCCCCTGGTAAGCACTTTGAACCACAGGTCCAGTATCCCCACCCCGTCATCACCCCCAAACTAATGCTGCTTACTGCTCAGAATTCCTTGGTCACCACTGCAAAACATCAACCTTGAGATAAACGACAGCTATATGTGTGTGTCGTGTGTGCATATATATATATATATTTTAAAAAAACAAGATAGATAATAAATAAACAAACAAACAAACACAGAGTCAAACCGAACTTTGGGGCTTCCTTGGATGTTAAGACAGCAGCAACCATGCTTCCACCCCACACTGAAAAAAGGGGGCAATTCTCCTCCCCCCCCCCACCCCACTGAGCCTCTTTTCTTCTGAGGTCTGGCAAGGGAACTGGCTGTACCAGCCTTTATGTATCTATATAAAAACACTGAGTAATTTCGTTCAGCACCTCTCCCACAGAGGATCGTGGCTAGAAAAGAGGGAGAGGGGGGAAGAGCAGTTATTGTGCCCTTCTGTCCTTTGCTCAGGAGAAAGGCTTTCTAGATTGCGATTCCTTTTGCTGCAGTTTTCGGATCAGCTCCAGCAGATTCATCTGGAGAGTCAGCTCCTGTAAACAGAAAGCAATCGGTTGTTTTTTTTACACCACAAAGAGTCCTTTTCTTCCACCCACCCCCAAACGGTCAATATTAGTGTGCAATATGAAGTTATCCATTGGGTTTGGAAGCAGCCAAAATGTATCAAGCCTTAATGCAGTCTCTATCTTACGTAGCAGTGGCATAGCGTGGGTTGTCAGCACCCGGGGCAAGGCAAGTAATTTGCGCCCCCTAACCCGAGGATTTGCGCCCCCTAACCCTAACCACCAGATGTTAGGCCCGGTGCGGCCGGCCCCCCCTGCACCCCACGCCACTGTTACGTAGCTGCTTGGCTAGTCGCTTGTGGAATCATCTCTAGACAACCAGGAAGGTGTCCCACCCCCTACTTTGAGGGCTCAAATAACTAACATAAACATGTAGGCCATGGATTTATTTGCAAGGCAGCTATATCCTTGGATTACACAGGTATGGGGCAGCATCTGTGGAAAACCCCACCCCGTTCTACACACAGACCTGCGGATTTGTCGTGATGTAAAAGCCAGAGACGCCAGCTTTCTCCAGCGTGTTCTGCTGGTCAACAACTTTCTGATCCAGTTCCAGGACAATCTTCTCGTCCATCATCTGCTGCTCATCATGAATCCGCTGCTCCAGGGCCTGAGTTAAAGGGGGTGGGGTGTAAAGCGCAGAAAACCCGGCTGAGAAAAAGAGACATCTCAGAATCGAACGAGAGGGGGAAACACCAGCCAGTTCAACACGGCTCACAGTGAAGGACTGGCCGCCATCGTGGTCACAATGGGTTTCCCTTGCCAACGAGCCAAGCTGTGTACTACAGAGGGAGGGTAATGCCCCAAAGCGGCCGCTAGCTAATCACTGCACAAGCACGAGAGGCAACCTTCAAATAGGGAGACTGCTCTCTCAAGAACATGAAGGCCTTACCTCCAGCTCCCTCTGCTGAGCTGCTTTGAGAAGAGGCAAGTTGTGAGGCTTGCAGCCTTGCTGGGCTTCTTTGTGCTTATACAGCATCTCCTGCTTGAGAACTGCGGAAGGAACAAGCAGCAAAACATTATGTTTTTGTATTGTGGGGGATGCAGAAAGGCTCTGCTCCAAGCTCCTAAAGACCAGCCCACTCCCCCCCCCCCGCCCCGGGAGCTCTGCCAAATATGAACAACATCCCCAACTGCTTCATTTTTCTCTTCTGCAAAGTGTGTCGTGTGGGAGCACATATGTGCCTCTCTGGTCGTGCACAATAATTTGGAACAGCCACTTCCTGATCCTGTACTCATCAGCTGGAAGACAGCCCTTGTCTCACTCATTCAGAGGACGAGGAGAAAATCGCTTCCTGTATTTTAACCACCCCTGACTGGCAATTGAGAGAGGCTGTTTGATGAAGGCCTGGCCAATTCCTACAAGGGATCGAGCCCCTCTTACCTCGGTGCTCGTTGTGGAGCTTGAGCCGCTGGTTGTAGAGATTTCTTTCCATCAGGTGCTGGATGTCGAGCAGGCCTTGGACGATCTCAAAGACTGTCCCATCAATGAGCGCCATGGCCAGGTCATTGAGGATGGTATAGGACAGCCTCTGCTGGGAAGAACTGCCAAGAAAGCACAGCACAGAGTCAAGGGAACATCGGGCACCCCTGTGCCACTCAGAAGTTGGTGTCAGGATGGGAAATTTGTGGTCCTCCAGAGGTTGCTGAGCTCCAACTCCCATCACATCTGTTGACTCTGGTTTAGGGGTAAAGATGCCTCAATACAGTGGTACTTCGGGTTAAGTACTTAATTCGTTCCAGAGGTCCATTCTTAACCTGAAACTGTTCTTAACCTGATACACCACTTTAGCTAATGGGGCCTCCCGCTAATTCTCCCACTGCTGCCGCACTGCCGGAGCACGATTTCTGTTCTCACCCTGAATCAAAGTTCTTAACCTGAAGCACTATTTCTGGGTTAGTGGAGTCTGTAACCTGAAGCGTATGTAACCTGAAGCGTATGTAACCTGAGGTACCACTGTACAAGGGTGGCTTGTGTCCACTGGGACTGGTAGGTCCGAAAGCAGGGAGCTCAACAGTAGGTGGCGCCAGAGCCACTGAAAGGCAGAGTCAACAGTTCATGAAGGGGGCGGGCTGGTTAAGTAAGAAGGCTGGCTGATTGGGGCTGGCTGAGGGCAAACCAAGGTTGGTGGGGGCACTGGGGCAAAGCCCCCCATTTTTCCAGATAGTAAAGGTTAAAGGGCCCCTGGATGGTTAAGTCCAATCAAACTTGACTATGGGGTTGTGGTGCTCATCTCGCTTTCAGGCTGAGGAAGCCAGCATTTATCCACAGACAGCTTTCAAGGTCTGATGGCCAGCATGACTAAACCGCTTCTGGCACAACAGGACACTGTGATGGAAGCCAGAGCACACGGAAAAGCCGTTTACCTTCCTGCCACAGCGGTACCTATTTATCTACTTGCACTGGCGTGCTTTCAAACTGCTAGGTTGGCAGGAGCTGGGACACAGAAATGGGAGCTCACTCTGTTGCAGGGATTCAAACTGCCGACCTTCTGATCTGCAAGCCCAAGAGGCTCAGTGGTTTAGACCACAGCACCACCCGTCCCCAATGTCCAGATGGACCAGCCTGCCTCAACAATAGTTCATAACTATTTTCATAGCCAGCATGCTCTTTTAGGTAGTCCCTGAGATTATGATGAAAATATGCTAAAGAGGAAGTAAAGGTTTCTTGTCTCTTTTCAATTTAGAAACTGAAAGCAACTTGCCTTTTCAGCAGCATAAACAGCTCCAGCGGAAACATCAGAATTTTTTTTTGCTCCCCTATGCAATATTTGAGGCTTTTGAGTTTTTAGGTTCTCTAGTGGCATGAGAAAAGGAGAAAAAAATTATTTCTCCACCCCATGCATAAATTTATCCACCTTCGCCTATCCTTCGCCTTATTTGCTTCCCCTGCCTAAACAAAAAAGCATCAGATATCACCACCTTTCCCCATAGGGGTGTTGCTGCAGCAGCCACAAACTTTTTAACAACAAATCTGCCACAATTAATATTTTTATAATATAGAAATAAATGATAAACCCGTTAAATCCCGAATGCCTCCTCTGATGGCCTTATGATGATTTTGCTGGGCCTTTTTCTGCAGAACTGATTTCAGTTATATAAGTTGCTTCGAGGCGTTTTTACGTAGCCAGCAGCTAATAACTGTAACAGCAGCACTAATAATAACAATTAACAGTTTTGTGGTTTTATGTTAGAATTGTGAGCTGCCTTGAGTATCATTTCTGCAGAAAGGTGGAGACACAAAACACTGCAACAAAATTATTTATTATTTGATTATTATTATTTAAATATGCATAATAACTGCACATTAAGCATTTACACCTCATCTTTCCTCTAAGGAGCTCAAGATGGCTTCCTCCCTAGTTAATCCCCACAACAACCCTGTGAGGTTGGTTAGGCTGACAGGCAGCAACTGGTCCTACGTCACCCCAAGTGAGTTTGATGGTTGTGCAGGAATTTGGTCTCCCGTGTCCTATTTTGATACTCTAACCACTACACCACACTAATAATAACTTGCTAGTTTTGTATTAAAGCAGCAAATTGCCTTGCACACAGTTTCTGCAACAAGGTGGAAGCACCAACAATAACAACTTGCCACTTTGTGGTTTTAAAATGAAAACGGTGAGCTGCCTTGAGGAGGGTTTCTGCAGAAAGCCGAGACACCAACCATTGCAATTAATTATTATTACTACTGTTACTACCACTGTCTGCTGCTTTGCGGTTTTTCAGATTAAAATTGTGAGCTGCCTCAAGTGCCATTTCTGAAGGCAGAAACACAATACACTGCCATTATTATTATCACCTGCAGTTTTGCATTAAAATTGCGTGATGCCTCGAGCAGTTTCTGCGGAAGGGCGGAGACGCATACCAGAGCAGCGAAATAAGTAATAATAAACTATGACCGGAATGTAATAGAAATTAGTAAGATTTTGGAACGCAGAATTAAAGAAAACCATCAAACCATCCATTCTAGCACGCGGGGGCCCACCTTATCTACATTATACAATTCACTATTTGATCGATTGGTATTAGTAACGGTATTATAAATTGGTATTGTTATAACGAGGCTATTATTGGATTGTAATGGAAAACTGATATAAATTATTATATCTGAAAATAAATAGTAATAATAATTCGCAGTTCAGTGGTGGTGGTTTTTTAAATATTGAAATTGTGGGCTGCCTCCAGTCCCGTTTCTGCAGACAGGTAGACGAAGATAATACAAATAATAATAATAATAATAATAATAATAATAATAATAATAATAATAATAGGATGCCATATCCTCCAGCAGCATCCTGCCCCCCTTTCCCTTCCCCCTTTTTTATTGCGGGGCTTTTCCTTCTTCAAGCCCCTCAGGTGTGGGGATCCAAGGAAGGAAAGCCGTCCCCCTGTCCGGCCCGGGCCCTTCCCTGCGCGCTGCCCAGCCGGCGGGGCTCCGAGGCGAGGCGGCCTCCGCTTCTTCTCCCCGCACCTGGGCAGGTCCTTGACGAGGGCCTGCAGCTCGGAGAGGAGCTGGTAGTGGCGCTCCTGCTGACGGGCCAGCCGGTCGCCCCCGCCGAAGCCTCCCAGTCCCCCGGCTCCTGCTGCTCCGGCTCCGGAGGCCAGGCTTTCCCCGTCGTCGTCGTAGGCGAAGCCCGCGCCGAAGCGCGCCATGGCTGAGGGAGGCGGCTAGGCCCAAGCGCCGGACTCCGCCTCCCCGAGCGCCTTCCCCTCGCGCGCGCTCCCTCCGAGAGGGGCCTGCCCTTAAAAGCCAGGCGCTGCTTGCCGTGCCCGCCTACGGTGCCTCTGGCCGTGGGCAGAGGGCTGTCCTTTTCTCCTCCGCCGAAGCAGAACCTGCCCTGAAGTGCTTCGCTTCTGAGTGTGCAGAATGAGGGCTGGGTGCTTCTGAGCATGGACAAAGCGCCCTTCTACCCCCCCCAAGCAGAACCTTAAAGTGTTTTCTCAAGCTTTTAGGTGTGCAGAATGAGGGCTAGGTGCCTCTGAGCATGGGCAGAGCGCCCTTCTACCCCCATCAGAACCTTAAGTGTTTTCTCCGGCTTTTGGGTGTGCAGAATGAGGGCTAGGTGCCTCTGAGCATGGGCAGAGCGCCCTTCTACCCCCCCAATCAGAACCTTAAGTGTTTTCTCTGGCTTTTGGGTGTGCAGAATGAGGGGTAAGTGCTTTTGAGCATGGACACAGCACCCTTTACTTCCTATACCCCCTCCCAAAAGCACAACCTGATGTGTTTTCCTTTTGCCTGGGCAGAATAAGGACTGGATGCCTCAAAGCATGGGCAGAATGCTGTCACTTCTAAAACAAAAACTGAACAATTTCTCTTCCTTTTGCGTATGCAGAATAAGTACATAATGGCTAAGTGCCTCTGGACACGAGCAGAGTGTTCTCACCCCTTAGCAGAATAGCAGGGTTTTGTGATGTGAGGATACAGCAATGAATTATTTCTGAGCATGTACTCATAAGAAGTAGCATTTAAAAAAATAATCACGGCAAGCAGAGAGTGTATTTGAGCAGAGTTCTACTCAGAAGTAAGCCCCATTGAATTCCGTGGGGTCTACTCTCGGGTAAAAGGGGTTAGGACTGCATCCTATTGTGTTCAGGTTTGAGGCCTACCAGCCTATATTTATCACTCAGGCCACTTTTGCTTCTGGGTGTTGAGCATTCTTTGCCCATGTCTCCACTCTGGCATCCCCTGGGCCACTGCTGGCAACTACAGGCTGTGCCTTTTTAATGCTCTCCTGCTGCCTTGGTGCCCACCAAAGTCTCCTTCCCCCCAAACCACCACTTGTGTTGCCTCTTGGAGTCATCCGGACTCCAGGTAAAAGCCTCCCCCTCTCCTCACCCACCAAAGGATATTGCAGAGTTGGGAAAAGGTTTAACAAAGGGCAGCCCATATATGATCAAGGGGGTGAAGAAAAGTTGTGGCGTTTGGAGCTTTTGAAAAGGTAAGAGCTGACATGATAGTTTATAAAATGATGCATGCTATCATTTTGAGAGTGGGTAGATAAAAGTTTCTCTCCCTCCAGAGGTGGTGGACATCCAATGAATGTTGGAAGATTCAGGACAGATTTTTTTAAAAAGTCCTCATGCAACACATAACCAAGGAACTCTCTCCATTGGATGGCTTTAAAATCGGATTTGCACATTAGTGGAGTGGGCTTTCAGTGGCTACTAGCCACAATGACTGTGGTGGAATCTACACACATTTTTAAAAACACTGAAAATGTTATTTAAAAACCGTTTTTTTGGGGGGGGGGGAATTACATTGAATTTGCCTTAGCTCACTGTTGCCATCTAGTGCCACATTTGTATATTGCACTTTAAAACACACTTAAAATGCCTTATTTGCGGCTGTATAGCTGAGTCCTGTCTCTGTGGTCAGAGGCAGCAATGCTTCTGAATACCAGCTGATGGAAATCACAGGAGAGGAGAGCACTCTTGCGCTTGAATCTTGCTATGTTCTTAAACCTCTCAGATCACCCCTCTGACTCCCTTAGCACTTTGTAGACCAGTCTTCCCTAACCCAGTGCCCCCTGAGGCTGATGCCCCCAAGCAACCAAAGGGCACCAGGTTGGGGAAATCTGCTGTCGGCTGTATCGAGTCTCCCACAATTCCTTGCACTCCTCTCTCCCCCTCCTCTCCCCACAACCCCACTCAATAGCTACCAGATGTAGGTCCCAGGCGTCTTCCTAATTCGTCTGGCAAGAGCCTCCGTGCAGTTCTCGGCTGCCTGCCTGTCTCTGGGAAGGGCTGGGTTCTTTGTGGGAACCGCAGCGGTGCCCAGAGATGTTTAATTTGGCAAGGAGCTTGCGGGGTACCGCTAGAGTAACTCTGATGCCTCTCGCAGGCCTTGTTGAGGTGCTCTTGGCAGGCCTGGGCAGTGGGGGAAATTGGGTGGTGGAGGTTGCAGCAAAGGGCCCGTCAAAACATTTGCAGCCAGTTCAGAGATCCCCTTCCATTTCCTATTGCATTGCGACGAGCAGGCACCAGGAGGCGCACAACTGGGATATGGTGGGGTGAGAGCTGCTCAGGGGCAGGCTTAATTCTGTAAACTGGGGGCCCAATCCATTGAGAAGTTTATGCCATTGCAGTTTGCCTCAGTCCTTTTCTGTTACATCACTTCTCCAGGAGTGTTCAGTCCTTTGGCTGCATTGTTCCCTGTAGGATACATGCTTGCTGAAGCTGCACCCACCATTGTCTGGGGAAATGGCCTCAAAGGGATAACTCCAGCAGTTGTCAGAGTCTTTTATTTCTAGCGCAAATCTGAACTCATGGTTTCCCCGTATGGTAGAGAAGAACGGGGCAGGGAGGTGGTGGTGAGACAGTTTGGCCTAGCAAAATGGGAGAAGCGTTTTAGAAAATGTGCTCAGTGCTGCGTCTTATTTAAATCCCCGGTATGAAGATCACAAAAGTCAGAGGCAGTAATGCTTTTGAATACCAGTTGCTGCAAACCACTGGGAGAATGCTCTTGTTCTGCTTGTAGGCTTTCCCCCCTGCAGGGCCACGGCTCCAGCAATGCGGGGCCACTCTGCTCCTCAAAGGTTGAACGGAGGCTTGTGCTAGCATCTTCCCAGGCCCACTCACTCTGCACCTTTCAAATCTCAGAATGGATAGTTCCTTCTGGCTATGCTCTGTCTCCACGACCGAAGGCAGGAATGCTCCTGAATACCTTGCTGGAAGCCACAGGAGGAGAGAGCATTCTTGAGCTTGGGTCTTGCCAGTTTCCCACAGTCATCTGGTTGGCCACTGTGACAACAGGATTCTGGACTTGATGGGTCATCGGCCTGATCCAACAGAGCTCTTTTTTATGCTCTCCCAGTGGCTGGCTATTTTGCAGGGGCGATGCTCCACCAGGAACCAAACAGACATTGCTTGCTCGCTCTGTGGGCTCCTGCAGACAACTGGTTTATGCAACATTCACCTTGATTTGCTTGCACAAAGCAGAGAATGGAAAGGTGTCGCTGCGCTCCTGCGTCCTCCACAGCACATATTTTGGGTAAGGAGGCCAAGGCATCAGCTGAGGCGGCTCACGTGGGCCCTAATGAAAGCCAGACCCTGCCATAGTGATGACATTGGGCTGTGATTTGTGCTCTCCTGCACAGACTAAACAGGCAGGGGGGAAAAAAGGAACTTTGGCACAAGCCACATCTCAGCTCCAAATATAAACCAGGAAGCAGCTGACGGCTGCCCAGGCTCCAGCAAGGGGGTCTGTCCATCTTTTTCCGGTTTCAAATACTCATTGCCTCAGCTGGATTTTGATGGCTACGGAAAAGGGTGTGATCATTGCTCCGAATCTTGCTTATAAACCCAGGGAGGGGCATGGAGAGCCCACGAAGGAAGATGGCAGCGTTTGGGATTTTTTTTTTTCATTTAGAGAAAAGGCAAGCAAGAGGCGACTGGATGGAAGTTTATTTAATTATGCCTGGCATAGATAAAGTGGATAGAGTTTTTCTCTTATAATGCTGGAGCTCATGGACCTCCAATGAAGCTGAATGTTGGAAGATTCAGGACAGGCAGAAGAAAGTAGTACATCATGCAGAGCACAGCTGACCTATGGAACTCGCTTCCACAGGAGGCAGTGATGGCCACCAACCTGGATGGCTTTAAAGAGGTCTGGGCAAATTCATGGGGTAGAAGCCTGTCAACATTCACCAGCTAGCTATGATGGCTATGCTCTGCCTCACAGCCAAAGGCAGAAACATTTCTGAATGCTAGTTGCTTGGTGCATTTGAGGAGAGGTTGCTTGGAGTATTCTGTAGCATGTCAGGGGTGTATATGTATATGGGTGTGGTGGGAAAGGCCATTTCTTAAGAGTTTGGTGATATACAGCGGTGTAGTAGTTGACTTGGGGAGTTGAAGCCCTGTTACTATTTCTGCAGCAGGGTCCCCTGTCTCCAGCATCCTAGAGCCACCCAATCAGCATGAAAGGGAAGCCCTTTAGCCACTGAGAGGAAGCCTCCTCACCCTTTTGTGCCGGCTGGAGCCCATCAGGAGGCAAGTCAGCCCCTGAGAATGGGCTCCTAGGGCCACTCCGGGGGAAGACATGCAGGAAGAACACTGAGTTGTTCTATACGCTCCAAAGCGAAGCATCTAGGAACCCTGAAAATGCACGGTGCTTCAGTTGCAAGAGAACAGCGAGTGCAAGTTCCGCTCCACACAGTAGAGCTTCACGTTAAACACTACTTGAGTCTCTCTGGGAGAAGATACTGGAGCACTAAAAATTATTTGCCTGTGCGTGTGCACAGAAAATAGCAAATCTATCTTTAAGGCAACACATGGAGATCTGCAATGCATCCCTAATTATTGGAAGAGTAGCAGATAATCTTGCATAGGTGTGACTATCATGAAGGTACCCTGCACACCTGAGCCTGCAGCTACTGGCAATATAGCCCTGCAGGGCTTTTATAGTTCTGCGAAGCTGAGGATGTGTATATTTGGCCACATACCTGCATTTGGGTCCATTTAACTCAGGAGTCACCAATCAGGGGCCCTCCAGGTTTCTGCAGAATACAATTCCCCATCTTCCCTGGCCATTGGGGTATGCTGACTAGGGCTGATAGGGCTTGTAGCCCAACACTCATGGTGGTTGTCACTGGCTGTAGCTCTTCAGGATTTCAAAAAGGAGCCTAGTCCCAACATACCTGGAGACACCACTTGGTTGATGACCATAGCCTTCTAATAAAGGGCAGCTCTTCTTCTCAGGAAATGGCTCCTGGGTCGAAAAAAGTAGACCTGGACATGCTTATGCACTCATCCTTGCAGCAGCAGTGGGCTGCTGTAAGGCGCCATTTGGAATGGCCAAACCAACATGGCAGTTGCCCCAGGGCACTGTGGGAGATTCAGCACAGCGGCTCTCGCCACCCCACCTGCCATGGTTCCTTGAGGGTGCTGATCTCAGGTGCGCTGGAGGGCCAGCCGACTCTTACCAGATTGCAGGGAAGGGCCCAAACAGTTGGCAGGAGAGTAGACAGCTGCCAGGAGAAGAGGTCAGGAAAGGCCAAAGCACAGGCACCGAAACCACACACAGAGATAGAAATACACCGTTTCTTTTTAATGGAGGAAGCTTTCAATGGAGACGCTAGACTTGTGTACCAAACTGCCCTTGTCGTAGCCAGGACAGGAGGCCTCTTATGGTGGCCAGAACCACTGATGCAAAAAAAGGGGGGGCAGGGCGTCCATCGAAGCCAGCTCGAGGCAGCACAGCTGCAAGGGAGGACAGTGCCCATATTGGCACCACAGGATGAAAAAGCTCCAGCAGAAGGCGTGCCCAGTCAGGTCTGGGATGCTATCCCAAGACTGGGTGTGCTGAAGCTCCAGGCCAGTGCGAGGCCTGCACACATGGCCAGCTTGAAAGGAAAGTTGCCTCCCGCCTCTATGCCCACAGAGCAGCCTCCTTTGCCAACCTGATGCCCCCCTTGCGCACCTCTGGCCTGTATCTCCTATCAACTGCTAATGCAATTCTAGGCTGTGGCAAGAGAAGTCCAGGGTTGAGATCAAGGGAAGTCATAGCACCACACTATTCTGCCTAGGTCAGACCCCACCCGGAGTCCTGTGTCCACCACAGTTTAAGAGGGATAGTGGCAAGCTGGAATGTGTGCAGAGTTGGGCAGCCAAGATGATTGAGGGTCTGGAAACCAAGCCTTATGAGGAATAGTTAAGGGCATGTTTAGCCTGGAGGAGACTGGGAGGTGACATGAGAGTCATCTTCAAATATCGGAAGAGTTGTCACACGGAAGATGGGAGCAAGCTTGTATTCTTCTGCTCAAGAGAGAAGGATCTGAACCAACGGATTCTAATGACCAGAAAGGAGATTCTGTCTCGGCATTAAGAAGGACTTTCTGACAGTGAGATCTGTTTGACAATGGAATGCACTCCCTTGGAAGGTGGTGGGCTCTCGTCATTGGAGGTTTTTAAAACACAGGTTGGATGCCCATCTGTCAGGGATTCTTTAGCTGTGATTTCCACAGGGCGTTGAATTGAATTTGGTCCTTTCCAGCTCACCAATTCTATGATTCTACAACCAGCCCTGGTCAGCATGGCCCCATCATAGCCCCAGCGTCAGGCGGATGTTTAGCTTGGGGCTTTATGTGAGCGATAGCCCAGGACGTCGGGAAGCAGGGCAGCAGATTGGCAAAGGTCTCTGCCCCGTGGAGCTTATGCCACGGCCTTTTGCGACCACCATGCTCAGAACCTGAAAGCCAGCGACTCCATTGATGCAGGTTATAGCAACTTGGAAATCCCTAGGGGAGAGAAGCATGGCATACGCAATTATAATACTGGTACAAATAAAAGCCACCCAACCCACCCTGCTAAGCCCTCCCCCTCCCCGAGCCCCAGGCGCCCAGCGCTTGGTCCACAAAATCCCTTTCCCGCTCCACAAAGGGGGGAGCAAAATCAGAAGTGCTTTGGTTCTGCTGTCGGTGGGGGGTGAGGGAGAAGGCCTCTGTTGTCAATAGGGTCCACGTCTCACTGGTGGGGGCACCCTCAAAAGAGTCTTTGCCAGTCTCCTGGCTTCCCCCGAGACAAGTTCTGTGCTTCCCCCGCAACCCCCAATCCTCACTTCCTTTGTTGTGTGTGTGTGTGTGTGTGCAGTCCTCTCTTAGTAACATGGCCACCTTCTACTGCACGGTTTGAGGTGACGTGGTGGCCGCTTTGGGCTGCTGCTCCATGGCGGCTTCTCTGCTCTTCTTCCTGGGGGGCTTTTTGATGGGCGTTTTCTTGACCACCTGGTCCCCGGCCACAGGCGTCGTTGGCTCTTGGCTGCCACCGGAGCTGGGCTTTTCCGCCTTTCTGGGCTCGCCGGCTGGCGCCTCCGCCACGGGGCTGATCAGTTTCTGCAAGTTCGGGGAGGTCGGCAGCACGGGCTTGCTGGACTTCTGGCTGCCGGCGGCCACGGAGCGCTTGGCCTTCTGCGGCGGGGTGGGCTTCTCCCTCTGGGCCGGCAGGGGGCTTACCCCGTTCTGCCGTGTGCCCCCATCACCCCGGTTTAGGCTCTGAGTCTTTTCCTTCAGCTGTGCTGCCAGCAGCGTGGCTGCCTCTGAAGACAGGTGGGGGTGAATGACTTCGGAGCGTAGTTTGCTGTGACTGGGGCTTTTGGGGGCATCGCTCCCTTTCCGGTCCGGAGGGTAACTGCCCATCTTCTTGATCACGTTCTGGACAGCTCCGTTGATGTTCTCCATCTGCTCCGCGCTGGCCTTGTGCCTCTGCTTGAGCTTGGATGGGGACAGCTGCTCCCCGGACAGGGAGAGGGCCTTGCCTTCGGGGGAGCTCAGCTCCCTCGGGTGCTTCGGGGCTTTCTCTTTGCCCCTGGCGGCAGGCACCTTGCCATGGACCCCGGCCGACGTCTCGCTGGGGCTCCTCTTCCTCTTTGCCAAGCCCTGTTTGTGCTCCGTCAGGTCAGCCATCCCGATGGCGGGCAGGGAGTTGGACTGGTTGGAGCTGTACTTGCTGTGGATCCAAGAGACTTTGGGCTTTGTCGAGGGGTCTGGCGGAGGGGGCTTGGCTCTCTCCGGCGACGGGGGCTTGGCGGCACCTGCGTTGTCATCCTCGTCTCTGGACTGCTTGGAGAGGCGAGCGATCCGGGCGTAGAGGGCCCCGCTGACCGAGCCAGACCCGGAAGAGGAGCGCTCGCTGTCAGAGGATTTGAGCAAGGGTGTCTCGCTGCTGTCCGCTGGGATGGAGGGGCTCTCTTTCAAGACGGTGTACTCTCCGGCTTCCTCCTCGCTGATGGGTGGTGCCACCTTCTCCACTGGGTTGCAGGGAGCGGAAACTCTGTCCTTGCTGTCGCTCACACTCTCTGCAGAGAGAAAGCAGGCAGGGGTCATTAGGAGTCAGTGTGAAGCCATGTTTTAAATATCCCACAAGGATGGAGGACCCCTGTGGCCCTCCAGGTGTTGTTGGGATGCTAAGTGTGCATTGAGGAAAGGGGGTCTGGAGTCTGTCTCAGGAGAGAGGGGGCAGTGATTTGTGGGGATCTGTATCAGCCAGCGGGCAAGAATCAGAGACAAGGGGAGATTCAGAGCTGGAGGAAGAGGAGGAAGTTGCAGGGCTGGCAAGTGAAGAGCCAGGTGCTTCCTCACCCTCTCCTGCACCCCTGTCTCCCAGAACCAGGAGGGGATTGAAGAGGGAAGAGCAGAGGCAGTTTCCACGCAGGCATAGTCTCCAGCTGCATGCATGCAGTCCATCAGGAGGAGGTAGTTAACTATCTGCTGTGTCTGGGGTGCGCCTGTGACATGGGACTACAGATGGGATTGCTGCAATGTGCTTTAGGTGGGGCTGCTCTCAAAGACGATTTCAGCTGGTTGAAAACATAGTAGCCAAGTTCCTGGCTGGGTTTCTGTTTAGATCTCATATAACCCCTGTTTCTAAACAGCTGCACTGGTTGCCAAGTTTGTTTCCAGGTCCAATTTATGGTGCTCATGCTGGTGTTTAAAACCCGGAACAAACTTAGGCCCCAAATATCTCAAAGGCAAACCCCTTCCTGACAGCCTCTCGGTCGTTAAGTTCAGCAGAGGGGCCCCTCTTGGTAGTTCCAGTAACCTCAGAAGCTTGCAGCTATCTGCAGTTTGGGAGAGGTTTTTCTCTGGGGCAGCCCCTAAGTTGTGAAACTCTCATCCCACAGAGGTGCAGCTGCCACGTTCACTGTACAGTTTTTGTTGAGTGCTGAAGATGCACCTCTTTGGCACTTGAGACGTATATTTTCAGGACTCAACTTATTCTGGTGATTTAAAACTATTATTAATCTTTTATTTTAAATAGCTGTGGCTCATCTTGGGCCCTCGGGGTAAGGGCACATAATAAATGATACATCATACCCCTGACTATGCTGATTGGGGATGATGGGAACTGGAGTTCAACCACATCTGGAGGTCATGGGTTTCTCACCCCTGGCATAAATGAAGTTATGAATGAATTATGGAGAGTGCAAGCTCCTCCCCACCTTCTGCTTGAAGGGGGGGGGGCACTTGATCCACCCCCCCCCATTTTGTAAGATGTGTTAAGGCAGCCTCTCTCAAACCAGTGGCACTTCTGCTGTTTTGGACTACAACTCCCATCAGCCATAGAGCTCAGGTCCTGCTTTTGGGCTTTTTAGAAGAGGCATCTGGTCGGCCACAGTGAGAGCGGGATGCTGGACTAAATATGAGCCTTTGGCCTAATCCAGTAGCCCCATTCTTTGGCTGGGGCTGGTGGGAGTCCAATGGGGGAGTTGAGTGCCTCATTGGTTTTTTCTACCTGTGGAAATAAAGGACTGGGATCCCAAGAGTTAATTTCCACTGGTGGGAAACTCTCTGCCTGGCAATTATGGTTTTCTGTTTTCTTTTTTCTCCCTCTCCTTTGGAGTCACGCATGTGTGGCCTTAGAATTCTTTAGTCATTACAGGGCTATTTCATGAAGGCCTGCTATTTGCTGCAGAAGGGTTGCGGTGGAGCTGGGCTCACGCCAAATTCCTTTGCTCTGTAACGATTGCCAAAATTAAAGGAAGAGGGAAAAGAAAGGAGCTCCGCGGCTGGTATAGCAATTTAACCTCCTGGCTATGGTTAGGCTGCAAGATGGGAATGTGGACTTCAAGCATTGTAAGCACTGATGCACCCATCCCAGCTCCAGACAACCCCAGCTCTCTTTTTTAAGGGTTCTAGTCCTCAGTGCCGCAGATGAAAGCTTAGAGATGACATCAGGGTCTGCTGACGTCATCTTCAGAAAATATTCATTGCAATGAATGGGATAATTCCTTAGGTACAGTATGAGAGTCTTAATCTCAGGGTTGTGGGTTTGAGACCCATTTTGGGGGAAATAATTCATGAATTGGAAGGGGTTGGGCTGGATGGCCTTCGTGGCCCCTTGCAACTTTACAATTTTATGAGTCTCCGACTTAAGGAAGGAATGTAGGAAGCAGACAATTGGGCCCATCAAGTTCAGTATTGTCTGCACTGACTGGCAGCAGCTGCCCGGGTTTTAGACAGGGTTCTCTCCCAGCCCTCCCTCGATCAGCCACTGAGGACTGAACCTAGGCCTTTCTGCATGCAAAGCAGATGCTGGACCACTGAGCTACATCCCTCCTCCCCAAAGCAGCCGTATTCATTAATTTAAATGGGTCAACTCTGAATATGACATTATTAGCTATGGCTCAAAATATTTTTTCTACATTACAAATGTTCAGTGTGTCACTTGACTCATCACCTCAACACACACAAGGAAAACCAGATATAGTTATGCTCCGGTTATCTCCCGCTGAGACTACTGCAATGCGCTCTATGTGGGGCTGCCCTTTGAAGGTGACTTGGAAACCACAACTAATCCAGAACGCGGCAGCTAGACTGGTGACCGGGAGTGGCCACCGAGACCATATAACACTGGTCCTGAAAGACCTACATTGGCTCCCAGTACATTTCCAAGCACAATCCGAAGTGTTGGTGCTGAGCTTTAAAGTCTTAAATGGCTTCGGCCCAGTATACCTGAAGGAGCATCTCCACCTCCATTGTTCTGCCCGGACACTGAGGTCCAGTGCCAAGGGCCTTCTGGTGGTTCCCTCACTGCGAGAAGTGAGGTTACAGGGAACCAAGCAGGGGGCCTTCTTGCTAGTAGTGCCCTCCTTGTGGAACACTCTCCCATCAAATATCAAGGAGACAAATAACTTTTAAAATACATCTGAAGGCAGCCCTGTATCAGGAAGTATTTAATGTCTAATGTTTTACATTTTTTAATGTGTTGTAAGCTGCCCAGAGTGGCTGGGGAAACCCAGCCAGATGGGTGGGGTAAAATAATAATAATAATAATAATAATAATAATAATAATAATAATTGTCCTGGCCTAAAGATCTAGGGTGATGTAGTGGTTTGAGTGTCAGACTAGGACCTGGGAGACCAAATTTCGAATTCCCACTGGGTGCGACCTCTCAGCCTAACCTACCTCACAGGGTTGTTGTGGAGCTTAAATGAGAAGGGGAAGAAGTACAGTGTGTGCCACCTTCAACTCCTTGGAGAGGAATGGTGGGATATAAATGCAATAAATTAAGTTCAACTAAGTTTTTTTACTTTGGAAGAAGCCATGGCAGCAGGGGATGCTGTAAGAAGGTGGCAATTTTTTATGGCAGATGCGCCCATTGAGGCTCAAAAGTCTGGGCTGCCAGTGTACTGGGGTTCCCCAGAGCGCTGCCTTTCTGCCCTGCTCACCTTCGTGTGGCACGCAGTACACGGGGCCCTCATCCGTAGTGTCGAAGGACGAGAAGGAGCCCCGGGATGACCACGAAGGCGACGGCTGCTCCACCACTGATGGGGGCTCAATGAAGCTGCAGTTCATGGTATTCTCCAGGTCATGATGAGCCACTGCAACACAGAGAAAAGGTTGAGAAAGAGGTTCTTGGCCTGCATCTGAAAAAATCAGGGTCGGATTTAGGTTTGATGAGGCCCTAAGCTACTGACGGTAATGGGGCCCTTTATATGTCCAGCTGTCCTTTGTCAACAACAAATTGTTGCTGTTTTTGTGTTGAACATATGGTAATTTATGGACCTAATAGGTATCTAAAGCCATTTGCATATAACAAATAGGAGCCTACACAACACAAAACACTGTTGCTGTATGTAGGTTTTATTTTATTTGTTTTTTAATCTTATATTTTGAAAATGTACATCCAGTTTCATTTACTTTAATTTTTTTGGGGCCCCCCAAGAGAGTGGGGCCCTAAGCTATAGCTTGTTTAGCTTATACGTAAATCCAGCACTGGAAAAAAGCAATGAAAAGAAGAAAAAGAAGGGGGGGGAGTAGCTGTGTTGGCTCAGAAGGAAACAAAATCCACACCCGAGAGACCAGATTCCCTTGATTATTAGGCCAACTGAAATCTCACCAAAAATTGGTGTGCAAGCTTTTCAGTTTTCCACAAATCTTCATCAGGCTAGAACAACGGTGGGGAACCCATAGCCCTTATTTTGTGTGTGTGTGTGTGTGTGTGTGTGTGTGTGTGTATTACTGATTTTTTTTGCTTTTTAATTGCTTTGAGATTCTGTTTTTGTTTTACAATGAAGCGGTGTGTACACACACACACACACACACACAATGTATATACTGCTTGATTGCAAAATAAAAAACAAAATCTCAAAGCAGTTAACAAAGAACAAAAAAAAAATCAATAAAAAATATTTAAAGCAGCCAAAAATATTTATTATAGATGTGGAACGGGTATTATCTGGCACCTGTGACAACCACAGTTCCACAGACCGAAACAGTTGGGGGAAAGCAACCTCACAGGTAAACTGGTTCCAAGTTGTTAAGGGCTGTATATACTAATATTAACACCTTGAACTTGCCCAGGTAGCAAGTTGGAAACCAATGCATGTCTCTGAGCGCAGGTGTTATATGCTGATGAGGCCTCACACCCTCTGCTGGGCAGAGATGGCAGCTGTGGACCAAAACATCTGAAGGCCATCAGGTTGAGGAAAAATGGCCTATGGTGCCTTCAGGTTGATGCTGCCCGCAAACACTGCAGCCTTCAAGGTGTTTCATCTCTCATTTGGTTGCTGCTTTTTGCACCTCTTCCAACCAGAAGTTTACATTCAGTATTGGCAAAGTAGCCACATTGGATTTCCTTCCTTCCATGCATTCTAAGAACATCTCTTTAAAACCTCAAGGAAGGGAGGGAACCTAGAATATATCACAGACTCCTGCAACACTTCTTGGGTGGTTCCCCCTCCCTTTTGTACCAGTGCAAGGCATTTGGGATGGATGAAGAGCCCCAAAAGGAGAGAACTCATTTCCCACAAAGCTCACCCAGAGGCAGAGGCAAGAATTACAGGCCATAGACAAGCATCTATCTGGACCTCGCAGACACTGGCTTCCAAGAGAGTTGAAAGTGGTTTAAGGGAGTGGTGCTGTTTCTCACGGCATGGAGACATGCACATCCGTCTCTTTTGACCCACTGCAACCTGCAGTCAATGTTTTTGGAATAATACACAAAACCTGCAGAACTTACTCAGCCAGAAGCAAAAGGGGGGGTGGGGTCGGCGTATGCACCCATAAATAGCAACCTCTCATTTCAGCTGCTGATGGGAGTTGCAGTCCCTGATTGTTAATTCTTAATATTGTACTGCTTGGTATTTTATATTAGTACTTTGATAGAAGTTTTATTGACAGCATTTACCGTATTTTTTGCTCTATAAGACGCACTTTTCCTCTCCTAAAAAGGGGAAATGTGTGTGCGTCTTATGGAACGAATGCAGGCTGTGCAACTATCCCAGAAGACAGAACAGCAAGAGGGCTTGCTGTGCAGCACTCCCTCTCGTTGTTGTAGCTTCTGGCTCAGCCGGGCGCAGCCTTTTCAGGGCATTAGGGAGCCTTCATCCCGCTGTCCTGAAGAGGCTGTGCAGCTAACCCAGAAGCCAGAACAGTGAGAGGGATCACTGCGCTCCCTCTCGCTGTTCTGGCTTAGCCGCGCTCTGTCCCTTCCCCCACCTCCCGCAAAAGCCCCCAAGAGCCGCACTCCCTTTAAAGAGCCTGGGATGCATATAGGCTCTGCTCAGTGCTCCCTTCAAAGAATATTTTTTTTCTTGCATTCCCCCTCTAAAAACTAGGTGCGTATTATGGTCAGGTGCGTCTTATGGAGCGAAAAATATGGTACGATATCTGTGTTAATTTTTAGATTGCACTGCTCGGTATTTTCTTTTAATAATAATGATTCTGGATTTTTACCAAGAGTATTTTCATTAACCTCCCCACACACAATCAGAATGAATGCTCAGTGAAGACCAGGAATTGGGCTAACCTCCACAAAAGCTTCATGCGACCAAATCAGGTTGAATGCTTGAATAAGCAGGCTGGCTTCAAGGAGGAACCGTCATCCTAAACTCAAGATGATTAAGAGAGACCCAGAAGTCCTCAGAAAGAAAAGAGAAACTTTTAATTTATTCTAACAGCAGAGGGTGCCCTCTCCCTTTCTGGCTAAGGACTGCCTCAGGAGGGTTTATGCTGCCTGCTGAATTTGGCTGTCCTAGGAAATGAGAGGGTGCACACAAGGCACTGAAGCTTATCCACAAGAGATAAGAAAATTGGGCTGAAGGGGATGTGAGGTCAGGGGCAGCAATGCTTCTGAATCCCAGTTGCTGGAAACTACAGAGCAGGATATATTGCGCTCCTGAATCTCAACATCAAAAAAACTAAGATCATGGCCATTGGGCCCATCACCTCCTGGCAAATAGAAGGGGAAGAAATGGAGGCAGTGAGAGATTTTATCTTCTTTGGCTCCATGATCACTGCAGATGGTGACAGTAGTCACGAAATTAAAAGACACCTGCTTCTTGGGAGAAAAGCAATGACAAACCTAGACAGCATCGTAAAAAGCAGAGACATCACCTTGCCAACAAAGGCCCTTATAGTTAAGCTATGGTTTTCCCAGTAGTGATGTATGGAAGTGAGAGCTGGACCATAAAGAAGGCTGATCGCCGAAGAATTGATGCTTTTGAATTATGGTGCTGGAGGAGACTCTTGAGAGTCCCATGGACTGCAAGAAGATCAAACCGATCCATTCTGAAGGAAATCAGCGCTGAGTGCTCACTGGAAGGACAGATCCTGAAGCTGAGGTTCCAATACTTTGGCCACCTCATGAGAAGAGAAGACTCCCTGGGAAAGACCCTGATGTTGGGAAAGATGGAAGGCACAAGGAGAAGGGGACGACAGAGGACGAGATGGCTGGACAGTGCTCTTGAAGCTACCAGCATGAGTTTGACCAAACTGCGGGAGGCAGTGGAAGACAGGAGTGCCTGGCATGCTCTGGTCCATGGGGTCACGAAGAGTCGGACACGACTAAACGACTAAACAACAACAACATATTGCGCTCCAGTCCTGATTTTGGGTTTCCCATTGAGGCATCTGGTTGGCCACTGTGAGAACAGGATGCTGGGCTAGATAGGCCATTGGCCTGATCCAGCAGACTCTCCTTATGTTCTTAACTGATATTTAGAGGCACACTGCCTGCAACAGTGTAGACAGAGCACAGCTGTCATGGATAAGCTTCTCCTCTGAATTTTTCTAGCCCTCTTCTAAAGCCATCCAAACTGGTGGCCATCCCTGCCTCTTGTGGGAGCAAATGCCATAGTTTAACTCTGTGCTTTGTGAAGAAAAACAACAACACACTTTTTTTCCATCTGTCCTGAATCGTCCAGTGTTTATCTTCATTGGATGGGTCCTGTATGGTTCTGGCATTATAAGAGAGGAAGGAAAACTCTCAGCAGCTGGCATAATGATGGATTCTGCCGAAATGGCTAAAATGACCGGAAGAATCAGAAATCAGGAAGATCAAAACTTTAATAAGGAATGGGGGAAATTTATAACTTATCTTAAAGACCATCGTAAACAGTTAAAATCGATAGTAGGATTGGGATATCACTTGTAGTATAAGGCTGAATTCTGGACACAATGGTGATGTAAAAGACTTGGATCATCATAAAAGATGCAGGAGGAAATGATTTATAATAGGACCCACAAAGGGGAGGATGGAAGTTCAGGAGATTGCTTGGAATCTTGTTTTTATGATTTACGTTTGATTATATCTCTGTGGAATTTTAATTTGGGGAAAAAAACCAATAAATAAATTTAATGGAAAACTCCCGGCAGCCACTTTAGAGTGAGAATGAAGATGCTGGGAGAACAAATCGCCGTGCACTCGTACAATAACATGGCTGCTGAGCCTTCCCCTGCCGCATAACGCTTTGCAAACGAGACTGGGACCTGCTTGCCTGAACAGCCCCTGGGCCAAGGAGACCCCAAACAGGGCGGCTTCTGTGCAGAGTGAGCCCCCCGAGGGATGCAGAGTTTCCTGTAGCTGCTCGGCACTCAGACATCTGGTTCTGGGTGACTCGTTGCCAAATAAATCATGCCAAGAGCGGCTGCAAAAGCGCCGCGCTGCTTCCTGCGGGCCTCTCGCTTCCAACCAGCGCCACCCCCCTCCCAGCCACAGCGTTTCTCCCCACAGATCCCCGTTTTCACTGGCCTGCCTCCTGGGCCAGTGCTAGTCAGAGGAGGTCTCAGCCCTTATTTCCTTAAAGTTAGAGAAGAAGGGCAAGGGCGGGTGGTGGGGGCAGGATAGCAGTACATCCGCTTTGCATGCATAAGGTCCCGGGTTCAAACCCTGGCATCTCCAGGTAAGACTGGGAGAGACACCTGAAACTCTGGAAAGCTGCTGCCAACCAGTGTCAACAATACTTAGCTAGATGGAAGAATGGCCTGACTCAATGTAAGGGAGCTTCCTGCCTCCTTATCGACGTAGATATCTCCAGACTTGCCATATATTCACAAACATCCTATGGATAAGATACTTCAGTTTCCTGTAAATATATATTTTTTCATCAGGCTGATGTTTTTAGTTTTCTCCGAAATATTTTTTTCTGTTCTCTATGGCTCTGGTAACCTTTTTGGTTAGATTACTGCAATGCATTATATGTGGGGCTGCGCTTGAAGATAGTTCGGAAACTGGTGCAGTTTGGCAGCCAGGTTGGTCACTGGGGTAAGATGGACTGAGCGCATCACACCAATTCTGGCCCAACTGCTCTGGTTGCCAATTAGCTTCCAGGCCGAATTCAAACTGCTGATTTTGACGTATAAAACCGTACGTGGCTCAGGACCCCAATACGTCAAGGACTACCTCCCCCCATACAAACTGGCCTGGACATTGTGTTCATCATTTGAGGCCATTCTTCGTCTGCCTCCTCTATGGGAGGTCCGGTGGGCGGCAACACAAGGAAGGGCCTTTTGAGTGGTGGCTCCCCACTTGTGGAATGCTCCCCACAGGGAGGCCTGCCTGGTGCCATCATTACAAGTGCCAGGTAAAAACATTCCCTTTCTGCCAGAGCTTTGGTTTTTAATTTTTCTGCAGCCTTCTTCAGTGGGTGGAATGTTTTAATCCTGCCTTTAAAAAACAAGAATGTCTTTTTAGATCTTTCTATGCTTTGTTCTATACCGGTTTTAATGTATGTGCTTGTTTCTATATGTATTGTAAGTTGCTTTTGTAAAAAAAAAGGGGGGGAGCAACTAATAAATTTAATAAATAATGTAAACCTATAGTTTTCATAATATAAAATTTCCATTGTTTTTAATATTTATACAGCAGTAGGCATCCACAATCCTTTTAACTCTTTCGGTTTTGTGCCTTAACTTCCAATGAAGAACAGTTTCAGCATTTGGGACTTTTTAATTTAGAGAAAAGCCAAGTATGAGACGACATGATAGAAGTTTAGAAAATAATGGAGAGAGTGGAGAGCGAAAATTTTTCCACAATGCTACAACTGGTAAAAGGTAAAGGACCCATGGATGGTTAAGTCCAGTCAAAGGTGACTCTGGGGTTGCGGCGCTCATCTCGCTTTCAGGCCAAGGGAGCTGGCGTTTGTCCACAGACAGCTTTCCGGGTCACGTGGCCAGCAGGACTAAACCACTTCTGGTGCAACGGAACACAGTGATGGAAACCAGAGCGCACAGAAATGCTGTCTACCTTCCTGCCGCAGCGGTACCTATTTATCTACTTGCACTGGCAGGCTTTCGAACTGCTAGGTTGGCAGGAGCAACAGGAGCTCACCCCATCGCAGGGATTCGAACCGCCGACCTTCCGATCGGCAAGCCCAAGAGGCTCAGTGGTTTAGACCACAGCGCCACCCGCTCCTCCCCGCTAGAACTGGTAGACATCCAATGAAACTGAATGTCGGAAGATTCAGGACAGACAAGAAGGACCAGCTTCTTCACACCTAGCATAGTTAAACACCCTCCCACTGTAAGCAGTGATGGCTACCAACTTGTATGTCTTTAAAAGAGGATTGGATAAATTCATGGAGAATGGGGCTTCCAACGCCTACGGGACAGGATGGCTATGGCTCTGTTTTCCACAGCTGGAGGAAGTAATGTTTCTGAAGATCAGTTGCCAGGATCTGCAGGAAGGGAGAGAGCTCTTACAGGTTTCCCAAAAGAGGCATGGTTGGCAACTGTGTGAACAGGATGCTGGACTAGGTGTGACCAGATGCACTGACCTAAGCCAGCAGCCTCTTCTGATGCTCACCCTATGGCATGGTCCATAGTTGCTGCAGCAATGTTGAAGCCTTGTTGCTGGATTTGCTGTTCCAAAGAGAAGGCTGGCACCATCTTCCATTTCCTGCTCAGGGGAGGAGGAGGAGGAGGAGCTGTCGGGCAACCCACCACCTCCTTCTCCTCCTCACTTCCTTTCCTCCTCCTGGGGAAACCGAAAGGCCTTCATAGTGAAAGCGCCAACAGATCAAAAGCAGCTTTGAAGGCCACAGGAGAGCTGACCCGCTCCGGGCAGAACAAGCAACTTCCTCAGCTACTGCATAAACAGAGACTTCCTTCGCCGTCAAACAGGAAGGTTAGGCCTGTTCAGGAGTCTGCTTCTACCTCACAGAGCCAGGGCACAAGATCTGGGAAGGGCACTCCAGGGCAGACCCTGTGCGAGCCTGGAGGTGGGTGGTGTTTATGCATTGAGGGGCATTTTTCCCCCAGGTGCTTGCAGCTCATGCTTTTTTTTGCTTGCTACAAGCGACGAGATAATCCCCTCCCCCCAGTGAAACCTCCATGTGCCAGGGCAGTCTATCTTGGAACACCAGACACTGGAGGCAAACACAGGAGGGCTGTTGCTGCACACAGAGGAAGTCATAGTGTGTGAGAGGGGGAGGCAGGCAAGTTGCTCTCTCACGCAATAATCTTGCTTGGGCTGCACTGCTCAGCTCCATCGCAACAAGGGGATGTGGCAGCCCTTTCCGCCATTTTGAAAAAGCACTTTTGGTCAAGGTGTTGAGACTTTCAAGCGGTATAAGAGCGCGCCTTTCTGGATGCATCCCATGGCAGGACAAAAGTACAGTGGTACCTCGGGTTACATATGCTTCAGGTTACAGACTCCGCTAACCCAGAAATAGTACCTCGGGTTAAGAACTTTGCTTCAGGATGAGAACAGAAATCGTGCTCCGGCGGTGTGGCGGCAGCAGGAGGCCCCATTAGCTAAAGTGGTGTTTCAGGTTAAGAACAGTTTCAGGTTAAGAACGGACCTCCGGAACGAATTAAGTATTTAACCCGAGGTACCACTGTAATCTCATTTCAGAAAATGGCCTTGAAGATACCTAATGGTAAAAGTCCGGAAACCTAAATCTATTATAAGTAGCTGTATGAAGTAATAAAAAATAATTCATGTGCTGGTTCTGGGCACCCAGGAGGCACCGGGCTGCATGCAAGATCCTGCACCTCCTTGCTCGGAGCACTAACACACAGAAAACCCACAATGTGTTGCTCTATCTAGCTTAATATTGCCTACCCTGACTGGCAGCAGCTCTCCAGGGGTTTCAGGCAGGGAACATTGGAGGTGCCACTGGTGGCTGAACCTGGAACCTTCTGCATGCAGAGCAGATGCTCAGCTACTGAGCTGCTACGGCCCCTTCTGCAGATCGTGGGCTGGCTTCTTAAAAACTGTGCCAGTTTTGCAGAAAGAAAGGAGGGGTGGGGAGGGAAGAAATGGAAACCTAAAAGGGGTGAGTGGGAGAGATGGTCCGCTTGCCCTGGTCTCCCAGTGGCTCCAGCCTGCAACACCCCCCCCGGCCCTCGACTACAGCTGCGCGGGACCTCAGCCCTCCGCGGTCAGGGATGGATAAAAAGAACATATGGCGAAGCCTGCGTGCCAAGGCAAACAAAGGAGTCTGTGACCAAAGCATTTCATTCCAGTGAAATAACAGCCCCTCTGGCAGCCGAGCGAAGCCGCGGGAAGGAAGGCCAGCCTCGGAGAGGGTGTCCGCAGACAGGAGAGAGCGAGCAGATGCAAATCGACTTCTTCATGTCACAGGGGTCTCGGCTGCCAGGATGGGCTGTCTGGTTTCCAAAGTGGGCGCGTCCCCTGTGGGGTCGTGGGACTCCCTGGGGGTGCGTGTGTGGCAAGGAGGGGCAAAGGGATGCCGGAGGCGCAAATGACTATCACAGAACCATAAAGACTAGAGTTGGAAGGGACCTCCAAGGGCCATCAAGTCCAACCCCTTGACTTTTCCTCTACGTCAGACATGTCCAACCGGCCGGGCATGATCTACAGGTAGATTGCTGGAGTGCTCCAGGTCCATCGCTGGATTAAGAAAAGTTATCGCCTGTTTGCTCCTGATCAATCGTGCCATGCCGTGCCCCCGCTCTATGTCCCACTGCCGCTGCTACATCTGTGAAAACTTGTCTTCCCAGCGGCGGTGGCATAGTGGGGGAATGAGGGAGGGCGTCGGACTGTTTAGTGATTGATTTAATGCAAACCCCCCCCCCAAATAGCTCAACAACAAAAGCTCAACCACTCTTGTCAATCCTTCCTAAAAGGCTCAGCAACTCTGGGCAATGCTCCCCCCCTAAAAAGCTCAACAAATCTGGTCTGCCCCCCCCAAAAAAAACTCTTGGCAATGACAATGGGTAGATCATTGCCAGTTTTATTATACAGTGGTACCTCAGGTTAATAACTTAAATCGTTCTGGAGGTCCGTTCTTAACCTGAAACCGTTCTTAACCTGAGGTGCCACTTTAGCTAATGGGGCCTCCCGCTGCCACCGCCATGCAATTTCTGTTCTCATCCTGAAGCAAAATTCTTAACCCAAGGTATTATTTCTAGGTTAGCGGAGTCTGTAACCTGAAGCTTCTGCAACCTGAGGTACCACTGAACTGGGAGTAGATCGCAGTCTCTAGAGAGTTGGACGTGTCTGCTCTATGCTAAAAACTCTCAAACTCTGCAAGCTTTCCTCGCCGGGGAATCGCTCCACCCCTTGATGGTTTTGGTCAAACTTTCCTGAACTTTTTCCAACTCGACCTCAGCCAGGTAGCCAGGAGGTGAAGTTTCCCACACATGGTGCTGAAGCTGTTTTCCTGCATGCATCTTCATCCTCATCTAGGGGGTCTCACACACGCTGGGAGGAAGTGTGGCACTGTTCCTATTGCTTTTTCTTTAGGTAAAGGTAAAGGGACCCCTGACCATTAGGTCCAGTCGCAGACGACTCTGGGGTTGCGGTGCGCATCTCGCTTTATTGGCCAAGAGAGCCGGCGTACAGCTTCCGGGTCATGTGGCCAGCATGACTAAGCCGCTTCTGGCGAACCAGAGCAGCGCACGGAAACGCTGTTTACCTTCCCGCCGGAGCGGTACCTATTTATCTACTTGCACTTTGATATGCTTTCAAATTGCTAAATTGGCAGGAGCAGGGACCGAGCAACGGGAGCTCACCCCGTCGCGGGGATTCGAACCGCCAACCTTCTGATTGGCAAGCCCTAGACTCAGTGGTTTAACCTACAGTGCCACCCGCGTCCCGTTTAGTTTAATTTAGCAGACAACAAAAAGCATTGAGGAGAGAGGAGAGGGGGGAAGGAGCAGAGCTGCTCTGAGCTGGGCTATCCGCTCTTGCATAAATGGTCTTTCACCCCCTTTGGGAATAATAATAATAATAATAATAATAATAATAATAATAATAATAAAATTATAAGCTACCCATCTGACTCATTGCCCCAGCCTCTCTGGGCAGCTTCCAAGAAATTAAAACACAGTAAGACATCGAACATTAAAAGCTTCCCTATACAGGGCTGCCTTGGGTGTCTTCTAAACAACTGTATAGTTTTTTTTATTTCCTTGACATCTGATGGGAGGGCATTCCACAGGGCGGGTGCCACTACCGAGAAGGCCCTCTGCCTGGTTCCCTGTAGCTTCGCTTCTCGCAATGAGGGAACTACCAGAAGGCCCTTGGAACTGGACCTCAGTGTCCAGGCTGAACGATGGGGGTGGAGACGCTCCTTCAGGTATACCGGGCCAAGCCCGTTTAGGGCTTTAACGCTCAGCACCAGCACTTTGAATTGTGCTTGGAAACATACTGGGAGCCAATGTAGATCCTTTAGGACTGGTGTTATATGGTTCCAGTGGCTGCTCCCGGTCACTGATCTAGCTGCCACATTCTGGATTAGTTGTATTCCAAGTTGCTTTCAAAGGAAGCCCCATGTAGTGTGCATTGCAGTAGTCCAAGTGGGAGATAACCCGAGCATGTACCACTCTGGCAAGACTGTGGAGGCACGTAGGGTCTCAGCCGGCATATCAGATGGAGCTGGTAGGCAGGTAGGCCCTGGATACAGAATTGACCCAGAAGTGCCTCTGTCCAAACCCAGGGTCCTCTTTGCTGATTCCGGCAGAGGCAGCAGTCAGCAGCTCCAGCCTCCAAAGTCAGCAGAGGCCAAGAGGGGAGCCTCTCACTGCCCCGTTTATACAAAAGCCCCAAGCAGCAGGGAAGTGCCAGGAAATGGGGAAACACAGGCCCATTCAGCCTGGGCCTCTGCTTCACAGAAGGAGCCTCTATTCAGAGAAGAGGGGGGGAAACTCAGCCCAGCGGCGCTTCTGTAAACACAGCGCTTGTTATCGTTTCAGTGGGGAAATGGTTGCTGCTGCTCTGAGCCGCGGGCTTTTCAGCGCCAGGGATGTACCACTGTGCTCCCCTGACCGAGATGGGGGGTGGGTGGGGAGGCAGCTCTCAGAAAAGCTGAGTGCAAAAGAATCCTGACCAGCTTGAAATTGCTTAAAAGAAGAGACAGGATCGTGTTTCTACCAGAGCTGAGCCAAAGGCTTCACAAAGTTTAATATTTGGAGCAAAGACTGCAGCAGAGAGGTCCATGACCTCCCTCTCTTTTTTGCACATTTCCCATGCCTGTTTGCAAGCCATGGTTCCCCTGGTCTGCTGCTGCTTTGTAGACATTAACCCCTCCCCAATAAAATTTGAAAGGGCTTCCTCACTGCTAAAATCCCAGCCAATCAGGGAATTACATAGTGATCATGTTGACATCACAGTGCCAAGCTGCCTGTTCTATGGTTGCATTCACACCCATATTTAAAACACAGCTGCCTCAACTGTGGTTTGTTCAAGCCAACAAACCATGAATCGTTTCGCAGACCAGCCATAGTTTCTGTAAGCAAACCCTTTTGCCTTGTGCCTCTGTAGCTTGATTGAGTATCTTGGTGGAGCAAAACACACACACACACACACACACACACACACAAAACACCCCTCCACAGTCAGGCAAGGCTGACAATGCGTTCTGACATAACACAAAGCCATAGCTAGGAACAAGCCATGGTTTGTGAGCTAACAGCAAACCGCGGCTTCACACTGTGGTTTGTTGCAAGAAAACAAACCCTGATTAATTCTACCAGGCTGGGCTTAGCCATTCAAAGACATGACACAGGGGCACTGACAGAACTGTCAAAATGGATCCTGACACATTTGCAAACCTAATTTAAGCCTCTGTCACCGTGACAAGAATTCTGAATCTCGCACGCCTGTTCATCATTCGTTTGTCTACACCGGGATCGTGATGCCACACAGTCAGACCTGCAAACCATGGTTAGCTATGGGGCCCTTAACAGGATGTGGGGAACACATAATGGAGCTTGGGGGGCGGGAGACAACCGAAGCTGGTCCTTACCTACAACCTTGGGCAGCTTCTGGCGGCGAAGAGGGATGCGTGGAAGTTTCATGCTGATGCGGCTGAACCTCCCACAAAGACGCCTTGGGGATTTCTTATGGGGTGGGTCCTGGTTTGAGCTGCAAGGGAAGATGTGCATTTTGGGTTAGACTCCTGGCAGATGTTAACAGTGTGGATGCAGATGGACTGGGACCAGGGGTTGTCCTGGTGGATAGTGTGATGAAGGCCCCCATCACTTTGCTTTACTGTTAGGGTTGCCCCCTCTTTCTGCACTGCAGAAGGTTGGAGTAGATGCTCCTCCAACTCTACAATTCTATGATTCTTCTGGCACTGTGTCTGGTCAACATGGGCAAGCACAATGAGGAAGTAGCAGAGTCTTGAGGTGGCAGAAGGGGCTATACTACTTTCAGCCTTCTCACATGTGAATTCTTCCTATCCTCTTTTAAACCCATCCAATTTGTCGGACATCACTGCCTCCTGTGGCAGGGAGTACCATATCTTTGTAAATTTACCGTATTTTTTGCTCTATAAGACTCACTTTTTCCCTCCTAAAAAGTAAGGGGAAATGTGCGTGCGTCTTATGGAGCGAATGCAGGCTGCGCAGCTATCCCAGAAGCCAGAACAGCAAGAGGGATTGCTGCTTTCACTGCGCAGCGATCCCTCTTGCTGTTCTGGCTTCTGAGATTCAGAATATTTTTTTTCTTGTTTTCCTCCTCCAAAAGCTAGGTGCATCTTGTGGTCTGGTGCATCTTATAGAGCAAAAAGTACGGTATTTATTTGGTTTTTCAAATTAAAATTTTATAATCACATATCAACATACAATAGAAAAAACAAGATTCCACAGAATCTCCTGGATTTCCCTCTTCCCCTTTGTGGGTCCTGTTGTTAGTCCTTTCCTCCTGCATCTTTTATAATAAACCAATTTTTTTTGCATCTCCATTATTCACCATTAAAATTCACCATTAAAATACAAGTGACAGGGAGTACCATAATTTAAGAAGCTACACGAAGGACTCAAATTTTATCTGTCCTGAATCTTCCAACATTCAAGCTTTGTTGGGTGTCCACAAATTCTCTGCCTGCCGTGTACAATTTTATTCATTATCATGTGGCCTCTTGCTCACCTTTTCTCTAAACTGAAAAGTCCCAAATGCAGACACCTTAGGCAGAAGCAGACGAGACCCCCTTAATCACCCTCCCTCCTGCCCACCAAGGAGCCTCGGTAGCCCCCCTGCCAATGGGCTCAGGGTTCCCAGCATTGATGCTTACTCCCGGGAGTGGTCTTTCTTGCGGCAAACGCAGCAGCAACACAGGAGGGAGAGGAGGAGGAGGAGGAGGAAGGCCAAGAGGGCACCGGCTCCAATGACGCCCATCCGCTGGTTAGCCTCTGAAATGGAATCAGGAGAGAAACAACACCCCCCCTCTTGTTTTATTTTATTTATTTAATGGAATTTGTACATTGCTCCATTGTAAAAAAAACAACAACCTCTCAGCAGTTCCCAGAAATAAAACATGCATTGAAATGATTGATCAAAGTCAGAGTTACAAATTAAATTAAGCAGAAACAACAGCTCCCCCCATTAAAAGATATAGACATTATAAAATAAAATTAACCTATTAAAATGCATGTCAACTTTATACATCCAGGTAGGCTTGCTGAAATAAGCAAAATAGGCTTTTGGCAGGTGCTGAAAAAAACACACAGTGATGGCAGCTGCCTGATTGTAAAGGGGCGGGGAGTTCCAAAGTATAGGCGCTGCCACACTAAAGGATTAACTCATTGAACGTGCAGAAAGACACTGCAGTTCTAAGGGGTTCGGCAGGCATATAATTCCAATTGCTTTCAGTTTCTCAATCTTAAATTCAGTTCTCCACATTTCCACATCAGTTTGCATTTTTTTAAAAATAAAAAATAAGAAAGTCCATGCAAATTCAACAGCATTTTAGCATTTTAGCATCTACTTAAACTACATTTTTGGACGCAAAATTGCCTAATTGTCAAAACAGTCCCCCTAATATGATGCATTTTCCTATGTCACCTTCACAAACTTATGCATTTATCTGACTTGGCTGCAGAACTGCATTGCAAAATTCAGAGAAGGGCAAAAATTCGTAGTGTTTTGACTCACCTATTATTATTATTTTTTAAATAAAGGGTGAATTTAGTTAAGTTTGCCTTTGGATGCAGAAGGAATCAATTCTATCTCTCATCCCTAGTTAGGTAGGATGGAAACTAGTCCTGTTAGCCTGCAGAGGGAGCCTTGCCATAGAACTCTGCAGACTCCAAACTTCCCAATGGGAACAGTTCAGAACTAGCAGCCCAGGACTCGACTCAGCTGATGGATGCTGGTGATGTCTCTTCCCCCAAGCCACTTACCCATGTGGCAAGATCCAGTCAGTGGGTCGCAAGAATCTTCGTGGCACTTGCAGGATTCTGAACAGTTCACCCCGTAGTGACCAGTCTGGCACGTCACGTTACACCTGTGGGATGTGATACACAAGTAGCAGTCAAGTACAACATTCCTTGTTTGCCTAGAGTGGACATGCAAAGGGGATGTTTGTTCCAGCCAGTCGAAAACTTCCTGTTTCCTCCTGGGCTGGGACATACTTCCTTTTGCATGTGACTAGAGGTGGGCGTGACCTTACCTGTGCAGGTAACAAAAGCACCAGGCACGCAGCACACTCTCTCTCTTTGACTTCCTCTCTTCATTGGAGCAGCTTTTTTCAGAGAACAAAGAGACTATCTCCATATGGTATAGACTCACATGTATATATCTGTAACTAAATCTGCCTTCAGGGATCCAACTGTGAACTGATGATGATGTGAGTAAACTTCTTTTATATACCTTAAATAAGATTTGTGGCGTGTTTATCCTTTTAATATGGAAATAAGGGATCTTATCCGTCAGTGCAGACAGTATTGAGCAGGTTGCATGTGAAGGCCAGCTGCTGGGAATCAGCAGTGGGGAAGGGGCTGCCCTCGTGTTCAGCTCCTGATTTTGGGCTTCCCATAACGGGTGTCTGGCTGGCCACTGTGAGCAGAGGATACTGGGCTGGTTGGGCCGCCGGTGTGATCTTGCTGGGCTCTTCCAATGTTCTTATGGACCCAGGTTCTGACTCAGTCTAAAGCAGCTTCCCATATCGCTACGATCCCTTTATTGTATCTGGTTGGCAAAACATCTGGCAAAAGGTTGGGTGGTCACCTGCCAGGGTGCAATCGCCGCATTGTGTGGGGTTGGGCTGTGTGGCCCCTGGGTTTCCTTTCAGCTCTGCAATTCTGTATTTCAGCTAAAGGAAGGTCCAAGCTGCAAAGCTGCTGGCTGAATGTCAGATGAGAGCAGCTGCTGCCATTCCACAGCCATCAGATTCTGTCAGGGATTTTCATGCCTCTTGAACATCCAAAGCTCTCCTGCTGGCTAGGGTCCCTGCCTCCCCGGTGCCACGTGCCTCTTGGCAGAGAAAAGGGTAGGGGCCACTCACGGCCCGCAGAGCAGCTGCAAGCAGGCCTGCTCTAAAGGACTTCTTCGCACAATGTGGAATTTATTTGCAGAACCTGCTGCCACAAGAGGTGGTGACGGTCAGGAGTCCAGGTGGTTTCCAAAGCAGGATATGCTGTGGGCTAAAAGGATGCTTTTAGTCCAGGGATGGAAAGAAGTCCCTACCAGAGAGGAATGGCAAACTACCGTATTTTTCGCTCTATAACACGCACCCAACCATAACACGCACATAGTTTTTAGAGGAGGAAAACAAGAAAAAAAATATTCTAAACGAAACAGTGGGTGTATGATTTTTGTGGTTCATGCTGTGGCCACAGACATGTGATCTGACGGTGAGTTTGGGGTAGCCCAGTGCAAACATCCTGAGGATCCATGTGGATCCATGCTTTGTAACCACGTTTTAAGTGGGGAGGGAAGGAAAAGCACTCAAGGGACAAGGAACATGCGTAGGTTGGGTGGAGAAGGATGCTATTCATAATGCAGGAGAGGGGTATAAGAGGAGAAGGCTCCTCTCCTCTCCCGCTTTGCTGTCTCAAAGCGGGCCACGGAGGAGGGAAGGAAGGGGAACCATGGATCCTCTGCTCACGACTGCAGCAGATCCCCCCGCCACCCGTAGGCATTCGCTCCATAACACGCACAGACATTTCCCCTTTCTAGGAGGAAAAAAATGAGTGTTATGGTGCAAAAAATGCGGTAAATTGCTAGAATATGCAGAAATGGCAAAAACGAATGGAAGAATCAGAAATCAAGAGGACGAAAGCTTTCACAAAGAACGGGGAAAATTTACATTTTATCTGTAAACAAATGAAAACATCAGCAGGTTTTTAACAACACTTGCAACGTTAACAAAAACTTTGGATAATAAATTGAAAAAATAGAGGAGGAGATAATAAGCAGTTGAAAAGGATAACATAAAGATCCATGGAGGGAATTGGGGGGCAGGGAGTCTGAGAGTCAAGAGAATCTTGCATTTTGAGTGTAATTGTGATATTGTTGGAATTTTGTAGTTGTAAAATCAAATAAAATGTTTATATATATAAAAAACAAAGCAATCTTTGCTCACCTGGCGTGCACCGGATGTTTTGGACTTTGTCTCCCATCAGCTCCAGCCAGTATGGCTGTATGGTGCTGGGTTGATGGGAACTATAGTTCAAAGCATGGTGCTGAATGGAGAGCTGCTGCCAGTCAGTGTGGACAAAACTGAGCTGGGTGGACCAATGGTCAGATTTGGCAGAAGGCAGGTTCTTATGTTCCCATTTAAACCAGGTTTTTATTCTGAACCATGAGGACTAGAATCTTGGGGAGGCATCCAGTTAAATAGAGCTGCTAACGCAGTATTTCCCAAACTTGGGTTTCCAGCTATTTTTGGACTACAACTCCCAACATCCCCAGCTAGCAAGACCAGCGGTCAGGGATGATGGGAACTGTAGTCCAAAAAACAGCTGGAAACTCATGTTTGGGAAACACTGTACTAGTGCAAAGATCTTTGCTTGCACAACAGAAGCTCCTCTCCCCAGTGGCGTAGCGTGGGGGGTGCAGGGGGGCCCGGCCGCACCGGGCGCAACATCTGGGGGTTAGGGTTAGGGGGCGCAAATCCACGGGTTAGGGGGCGCAAATTACTTGCCTTGCCCCTGGTGCTGACAACCCACGCTACGCCACTGCCTCTCCCTCTCCTCCCTCTTTGCCACCCCAAATCTGCTCCAGAGGGTTGAAGGAACACCCAAAACAAATTTGGAGGGTCATCGGAAGAAGGACGCTCAGCTAAAATGGAAGCAGGTCTATTTAGATGGATATTGCCCTTGCTTTATTTTAAGAGGAAAGAGAGTAAGCCCCAGGGTCTTGTGTTATTGTTGTTTGTTCTAGAAAGGGGCAATATATATATGAATTCTGATCAATAAATAAACAAAACAGCACCTTGGCACAAATTCTGTTCAGTGCAACGGCTGCATGATGGGAAGCAATGAAACCACCCGTAGGAGGTCTATGAACCATCCTTTAGCTTTTTGTGATGGAAAAACAACAAAAAGCCCAAATCGAAACAAAGAGCCCTCTTCAGACAAACAGGACACTTTGCTCTGTGTTCCTTTCCAAGGAAGCTCTGCAAAAATCCCTGCTTCCAACTTTCGTGGTGGAGAGGAAAGAACCGCAAAAGGAAGAGAGGAAGAGCTTTCGCTTGCAAAACAATCACACCACGGAGCCCGTTTGAACACACAGTCATTCTCAGTAGCCAGCAAGCAAGCTGATGAGTAACTCCTGACCAAATCTTATTTTTAGCCTGCTCAGGGCTTTCCATTTGCTGACGCAGCTCTGAAGCCACGCAGGTTCCTCCGTTTGCCAGGGCTGCTGTGGTCAACAAACAGCAGCATCTAGCCTAGTGGTGTCAGCACTGACTGGCAGCAGCTCTCCAGGCAGGGATTCTCGCCCAGCCCTACCCGGAGGTGGCAGGGACTTAACCTGGGACCTCCTTTATATAAATCTTCCCCAGTCACTGAATAAGGCAGTCTTATACTGATTCACATCACTGGTCCCTCTACCTCAGTATTGCCAACTCTGACTGGCAGAGGCTCTCCAGGGTTTCAAGCAGCGGGTGCTCCCAGCCCTCCCTGGAGGTGCCATTGGGGATTGAACCCGGGACCTCCTGCATGCAAAGCGGATGCTCTAACCACTGAGCAATGCTCCTCCCGAACGCTAGAATTGCACGTGCTGGATACGAGGACTCTTAACATCGCACAACAACAAATGGAACGGATCTCATCCAGTGACAGACAGATGACTTTTGGCACATATACTAAGATCTGAGAAAGTGGGGGAGAAGTTCCCATATACACTTCCAGAGAGAAGTGCTTGCTGTGCTGAAAATATACCAAGTATTTGTCAAGAAATGGAAAAATGCAAGCAAGGCCCCGCTGCAGATTGGAGCTGACAGAGGAAGTGATGAGTAATGGTCTGAAGGCAAAATTTGCAGAGTGGGCTGTGCTAACAGAGTTAAGGAAGAAGACAGCGAGACGCCCCGGTGGAACTATCCCCCCCAAAAAAACCCCCTGGTATGGTTCACTGAGCCCAAATTGAGCCTTGGAAACAGACTAAGCAGCCAAATGTAATCAGGCCAGCTCTCGGTAGAACAGCAGCAGCAATAAAAAGCTGGTTTCTCCCTTAATTCCCAGGAGACGAGAAATCCAGATCCGGAGGCAGAGAGGAAGAACATGATGCCGTTTTTGAAAATGTCTTTTAAAAAGATTTATATCATTGGGAAATGACTTGGGATTCAGTGGGCAAACTTGCAATTTGCAACTTTGCAATGTTTCCAGCACACAGTTAAACTGCGGAACTCACTGCTACAGGAGGCAGTGACACTCACTAACTTGGATGGCTTTAAAAGAGGATTGCAGGATAGGGCTATCAGTGGCTACTAACCATGATGACCATGCTCTGCCTCTGCAGAAATACTTCCGAACTTAAAAATGGTAAGCGTAATGCTGGTGGTCAGCAAAAGAGGTTCAAAGACTCTCTCAAGGCAAATCTTAAGAAATGTAGTATAAACACTGACAACTGGGAAACACTGGCCTGCGAGCGCTCCAATTGGAGAACAGCCTTTAACAAAGGTGTCATGGGCTTTGAAGATGCTCAAACTCAGGACGCAAGGGAGAAACGTGCTAAGAGGAAGGCACGCTTGGCAAACCCTCACCGTGATCAACTCCTGCCCAGAAACCTATGTCTCCACTGTGGAAGGATGTGTGGATCCAGAACTGGCCTCCACAGTCACTTACGGACTCACTTTTAAAAAATGGAAGACAATCTTACTCGGCTATGAGTGATCGCCAAAGAAGAAGAAGGATGCTGGACTAGACGGGCATTCGCTTGATCCAGCACAGCTTTTCTTATCCTCTAAAAAGGTAAAGGGACCCCTAACCATTAGGTCCAGTCGCAGACGACTCTGGGGTGCGATGCTCATCTCGCTTTATTGGCCGAGGGAGCCGGTGTACAGCTTCCGGGTCATCTGGCCAGTATGACTAAGCTGCTACTGGTGAACCAGAGCAGCGCACAGAAACGCCGTTTACCTTCCCACCGGAGTGGTACCTATTTATCTACTTGCACTTTGATGTGCTTTTGAACTGCTAGGTTGGCAGGAGCAGGGACCGAGCAACAGGAGCTCACCCCGTCACAGGGATTCGAACCGCCGACCTTCTGATCGGCAAGTCCTAGGCTCTGTGGTTTAACCCACAGCGCCACCCGCGTCCCTCTATCCTCTTATCCTCTAGAAACTAAGAGAATGACACCGGTGATTTTCTGGAGGACACTTTGCTCTTCCGAGTCATCTTTAAATGAGTGCAAAAGAAAGCAGAGTGCAGAGGGTCAACTGCGAAAACACTTTCATTTCTTTCCCTGGGTTGGTGTTTGTATGGGGGGCAGGAATCACGAGAATTTTTTTTAAAAAAAACACCCCCAACACAAACACATTATTATGGCCTGGGAGGAAAAAGCCCAATGGCAGCACAACTGATTCTATAGGGCGCTTTTTGTTTAGCTTTTCACTTTTTTCTGGTTATCCCTGACCCACACCAAAACCTGGCAGAATAGACTTAAGAACATAAGGACATCAGAAGAGCCTGCAGGATCAGGCCAGTGGCCCATTTAGTCCAGCATCCTTCTCTCACAGCGGCCAATGTTCTCATACATGGAACGGCTTTTCCTTTCAAAACTGCTTCGACGTACCTTATGGGAAGCGATTCATAAACGGCGTCAAATAAGTGATAACTGTTTTGTGGAATATCAGCCGCACAATTGTAGAAAGGTTGGTTTTTTATTTTTACAGTGGTACCTCTGTTTAAGAACTTAATTCGTTCTGGAGGTCCATTCTTAACCTGAAACTGTTCTTAACCTGAGGTACCACTTTAGCTAATGGGGCCCCCTGCTGCCGCCGCGAGATTTCTGTTCTCATCCTGAGGTAAAGTTCTTAACCCGAGGTACTACTTTTGGGTTAGCGGAGTCTGTAACCTGAAGCGTCTGTAACCTGAGATACCACTGTACTTCATTTAGTTGAATTTGTAATATTTAGCATTTTAAACTTATCGTACACAGATTCAAAGAGTTGGAAAGGATCCTGTGAATCACCTAGTCCAACCCCCTGCTATGCAGGAATACGCAGCTGTCCCAAAATGGGGGGGGGGGTCAAACCTAAAATCTTATTATTTTCAGCACTGCACTGCAACCAGCTGAGCTATCCATGCTGCTTCTTTGTGAAGCAGGGGGCAGGTCTGTACAGGAATAATTGAAAGAGCAGAATGGAGACCCTGCATTGGGGTGCTGAGTCACTTACCAAATTCCTTGAAAGCCTGGCCGGCAGAGGCAGCGCCCCGACTCGAAGTCGCACGTGCCATTGAAACAGTCGTTGCAGACAAAGGCGCAGTTCTCGCCGTAGGTCCCATTGCGACACTTCGTCTCACACCTGGAGGAAGTTCAAGATGGTGAGCGGGCAGTGGGGGGCAACAAGAAGGAACAGCCGCTCTCAGAACAGCTTTCAGCACAACAGCTGTTGTACGTTTCTGAGCACAATTCAAAGTGTTGGTGCTGACTTTTAAAGCCCTAAACGGCCTTGGTCCAGTATACAGTGGTACCTCGCAAGACGAATGCCTCGCAAGACGGAAAACTCGCAAGACGAAAGGGTTTTTGGTTTTTTTAGTTGCTTCGCAAGACGATTTTCCCTATGGGCTTGCTTCGCAAGACGGAAACGTCTTGCAAGTTTGTTTCCTTTTTCTTAAAACCGTTAATACAGTTGCGACTTGCCTTCGAGGAGCAACTCATAGCACGCGGTGTGGTAGCCTTTTTTGAGGTTTTTGAAGACTTTGGTGATTTTTGAAGCTTTTCCAAAACTTTTCCAACACCGTGCTTCGCAAGACGGAAAAATCGCAAGACGAAAAAACTCACAGAATGAATTAATTTCGTCTTGCGGGGCACCACTGTACCTGAAGGAGCGTCTCCACCCCCATCATTCTGCCCAGACACTGAGGTCCAGCGCCGAGGGCCTTCTGGTTGTTCTCTCGCTGTGAGAAGTGAAGCTACAGGGAACCAGGCAGGGGGCCTTCTTGGTAGTGGCGCCCAGCCTGTGGAACACCCTCCCATCAGATGTCAAAGAAATAAATAACTATACAACTTTTAGAAGACATCTGAAGGCAGCCCTATTTAGGGAAGCTTTTAGTGTTTGATGTTTTGTCACTTTATTATTATTATTATTATTATTATTATTATTATTATTATTATTAGATTGGGAGCTGCCCAGAGTGGCTGGAGAAACCCTGCCAGATGGGTGGGTACATACAAACAAGCCATATTGCAACCAAGCAAACCCTGGACCCTCCAATCTCTCACAACACCAATAAAAAGATAAGTATATAAATAAAGGACCGACCCACAAGACGCTGACATAAAAACCCTGCAAAAAGACTATGCTATAGAATGAACAGATAATCATCCCCCAACCCCCTGTCTCTTCTGTCTTTCCCCCCAAAATCTATGACAATATCTATGTGCCCCATTCCAAATGTAAACAGATTGTAAAAAAGACCCAAGATCTGAACGTGGAGGTGCTATACTGTGTGTACTTTTCCTTATTTATTTGTTTGTTTTGTATCCGAAAAATCTTTAATAAAAACTTTTTTTAAAAAAAACCAAACAGCTTTTTGCTTCTGCTTCTTAGCTTACTGACACGGCTTTTTCACATTACCATCTCCAGCAGTGCATTGCCTTGACCACAAGTGGGTGGAGAACAGATCAGGATCTGCCGTTAGATCTCTGCCTGATTTGCAGTAGATTAGTAAGCGTTTCCAGCTCTTGATAACAGCAGCAGCAACGTTTATATATTTCTAAATCGGGCTGCTGAAATTGAGAACCGAACTTTGGAAGATTCAGGATGGATTTTTATTTAGTTATTTAAAAAGCCCTTCTCCCCACTCGGCACGTAGTTAAACTGTGGAACTGGCTCCCACAGGAAACAGTGACGTTGGGTGGCTTTGAAAGAAGAATGGACAGATTCATGGCAAATTTGGATAGCTATTAGCCATGACGGTTATGCTCCAACCATGGAGGCAGCAAGACGTCTGAAGACCAGTCATTGGATACTGCATGCAGGAAGGGAGAGTGTTCTTGTGATCAGGTCCTGCCTGCCTTCTTGGCTACTGTGCAAACAGTATGATGGACTAGATGGGCCTGACCCAACACACTCTTTTTATGTTCTTAACTCTAACTAGGAGTGGACGTTTGTATCTCCACTTCAGTACCCAGTTTTGATGCTGAAAACTAATTGTTGGGCTCAGAATGTGCTCAGAGCAACTCTGCACTTGAATCCTCTCTGTCTTTTAAGGTTATGCTGAATCAGACCACCTAGTCCAGTTTCCTGTTTTTACAGGGGCCAACCAGATGCTTCAACGGGAAACCCCAAACCTGTTCCCCACCCCCACCCCAGTTGGCATTCAGAACCATCCTGCCTCTGACAATATGCATTTTGCACCAGGTGTTTCAGAGGTTGGAAATCTAATATAAAACAAAGTAGAATTGGCAAGCCTGAAATCTGCCTGCCCATAACCATCAGGCAAGCAAGTACAGAGTGTTGGCATACAGAGGGCTGGGAGGCCAGCTGGCTAGCCCCGGCTGGGCCATTCCTTTCCAGCTGTCCTGCTGCGAAGACCATCACCTCTGCTCCAACGTAAATGAGCAGCCTGGGCTTACTCAGCCAGGGCACACTATCAGCAGATCGAACTGTGCACACAGAATAGGCGTGAGGCTTGTGGAAGCATACTACAACTACAGATTTATTAATCATAAATCAGGACAAAGAAACATGTCGTCTCTCTCTCATGTCGTCTCAGAGAGAACAGCTAAAAGCAACAGCTATACACACAACAGATGTTCCCAGCATACTGTGCTGGAATGTAAACAGACATGTGACACGTAACAATTCCATGTCTGTTCCTTAAGGTGGAATGGGAATGTCAACACAGAGATCATTATTACTGTTGTTATTGTTATTGCTCTACCACTGCACTGTGGTAATAAAGATGGGCAACTCACAGCCTAGTGCTCTAAGGGCCCTTGACAAGCCCATGCCAAACTCCCTTGCTAGACTCACCTGTCCCCGATCCAGCCAGGATTGCAATGGGAACACTTGCCGTTGATGTGGTTGCAGGTGTGGCCGTCCTTGCAGGGAGGGCAGGTCTGGTCACAGCCCTCCCCGTAGAAGCCTGCCGAGCAGATCTGGTCGCACTTGGTGCCGTTCCAGCCAGCTTCGCATGCCAGGCAGCGCCCGTCCGCAATGGTGCAGGGCTGAAGCTCCTTGCATTGCCCACACCTGGAAAAGCCACAGAGAGGCAGGTCAGTCAGGAAGGAGATCAACAAAGCCCTGCAAAGTAACTGGTCCTCCCCAAGTGTAGCAGGCTGGGGTCACAGGGGGTGCAAGGCCTGTTACTATTCCTGCAGCAGGGTCCCACCCTCTAGCATCCTAGAACTGTCCAATGAACATGAAAGGAGAGGGGTTTTTTAGCTACAGAGAAGACGCCTCCCTTTTAGTACTGATGGGAGCCAATCAGAATTTAAGGCGGCGAGTCAGCTACTGAAGATGATCTCCTAGGGCAGTGTTGGCCAAACTTGACCCTCCAGCTGTTTTGGAACTACAACTCCCATCATCCCTAGCTAACAGGACCAATGGTCAGGGATGATGGGAATTGTAGTCCCCAAACAGCTGGAGGACCAAGTTTGGCCACCACTGGCCTAGGGTGACTCTGGAGAAGATGAATGGGGTAAGGCAAGGAGGACTTGTTCTGTGCACTCCAAAAAGCTAAGCATTTAGGAACATGGAAACCCACAGTTTCCAGAGATTGGGCTAGATAGGTACCTTTTATCACATGTGGTGGCTGTGTAAGGTAATAAAAGCATTCTGGGAAATGATATATAATGAACTGAAAAAAATGTTTAAAATAACTTTTGTAAAACAAAAACAAACCCAGAAGCTTTTATATTAGGAATTGTAGGTACCAAGATTGCAAAAAAGCAAAAAAGACTTTTTATGTATGAGACAACAGCAGCATGGATGCTACTAGCCTAGAGATGGAAGTCCCTACCAGAGAGGAATGGCAAATTAAGCTGTTGGGGTACCCCAAAATGGCAAAACTGACTGGAAAGCTCAGGAACCAAGAAGACAAAAACTTTAAGAAAGAGTGGGGGAAATTTGCGACTTATTTAGGAAGCCACTGTAAGCAGATAAAAACATTAGCAGGATTTTAATAACACTTCTAATGTAACAAATGCTGGGGACAAATATGGAGAGATATTAATATATGGATTGCGAAACAATATGTAGCTGAAGATGGACCCACGGAGGGGAGGGGGAAAAGTCGGGAGATTGAGAGAAATCTCAATGTATGGTTATCTACTTGGTATTGTTATAACTTAGTGTTCGTAAAATCAAATGAAAATTATTTCAAAAAGAAAAGAGAAAAAAAGATGGGACCTTTTTGGCTTGAACCAGGTACAAAGCTCTTCTCACATTCTAGTTTACAGGAAAGCTAAATAGTAGTAGTAGTAGTAGTAGTAGAAGAAGAAGAAGAAGAAGAAGGGGAGGAGTTTGGACTTGATATCTTGCCTTTCACTCCCCTTAAGGAGTCTCAAAGCAGCTAACAATCTCCTTTTCCCTTCCTCCCCCACAACAAACACTCTGTGAGGTGAGTGAGGCTGAGAGACTTCAGAGAAGTGTGACTGGCCCAAGGTCACCCAGCAGCTGCATGTGGAAGAGCAGAGACGTGAACCCGGTTCACCAGATTACGAGTCCACCGCTGTTAACCACTACACCATGCTGGCTCCCATGGTGGGAAGCTGAGGCGTGACTAAGTGGGAGGAATCAGGGGCGGGGCTTGGGGATATTATTCTGGGCCATCCCTCGTTCCCCAAAACCAGAGCACTGATCCACCTTTCGGTGCATGAGTTTCCGCTAGGCATGATTTGCAATTTCGCCACACATGTTTCGCAGGGGACTCTTGGCTGGGGGGTTGGACCAGATGATCTTTGGGGGTCTCCTAAGGTTGTATGAGGGACGCGGGTGGCGCTGTGGGTTAAACCACAGAGCCTAGGACTTGCCGATCAGAAGGTCGGCAGTTCGAATCCCTGCAACGGGGTGAGCTCCCGTTGCTCAGTCCCTGCTTCTGCCAACCTAGCAGTTCGAAAGCACGTCAAAGTGCAAGTAGATAAATAGGTATCACTCCGGAGGGAAGGTAAACGGCGTTTCCATGCGCTGCTCTGGTTCGCCAGAAGCGGCTTAGTCATGCTGGCCACATGACCTGGAAGCTGTACGCCGGCTCCCTCGGCCAGTAAAGCGAGATGAGCACCGCAACCCCAGAGTCGGTCACGACTGGACCTAATGGTCAGGGGTCCCTTTACCTTTACTAAGGTTCTATGATTCTATGACCGCTGCCCCCCTGCCTTACCTCCTCCGGCAGCCTTGCCCGTAGAATCCGGCCGGGCAGGGCTCCCTGCAGAACTTCCCCCGATATCCCGGCTCGCAGGTGCAGGTCCCGTCCAGCTGGTTGCACTTGCCCATGTGGCACTGGCAGTAGCGGTCGCAGCGAGGGCCGAAGGTGCGCCCCCGGCACTGGCACCGGCCCGTGAATTGCTCGCAGGGTGAGTTGTTGCAGGAGCACTGGTTGTTGCAGCTGCGGCCCCACCAGCCCGGCTGGCAGATGCAGGTGCCCACCTGCTGGTCGCACTGGGAGTTGAGGCTGCAGTAGCAGGCGCTGGAGCACTGGGGGCCCCACCAGTTGGGCTCGCAGGTGCATTTGCCGGTCTTCTGGTCGCACTTGCCATGCTTGCACAGGCAGGCGTTCTCGCACTTGGGCCCCCAGCGGTTGGCGTTGCAGGTGCACTGGCCCGTCACGTCCTCACATTGCCCATTGGGGTGGCACTGGCACATCTCCTTGCAGTCGGGGCCCCAGAACTGGCGGGGACACTCTGTGGGGGGGGGGAGGGATGGGGAAGGATGACGACAACAAGGTTAGCGCAGGGGCTGGAGGAGCGGGAACCTGTTTTTTTTTTTTAAAAAAATGAGACCGAGGGCCGCATTCGCTCCTTCTGAGGGCCACATGATGTGGTGGGCAGGGCCACAGGCCAAAGTAGGCGGAGCAACAGGTGTAAATGTAGAGGTGTGTACAGTGCGTTGTATACTGGGCATGACTAAGCAAGGCCTGTGAATTTCAATGGGTCTACTCTGCGTAAAACGTGGATGACTACCACCCAGTAGGAGAGTCTTGTTTAAAATATATTTGATGTAGTTGTGTTTTTATGAACAGTATAATAATAATAATAATAATAATAATAATAATAATAATAATACCCACCCATCTGGCTGAGTTGCATAAATTGTCTTATTTAGAAGGCAATTAATAAATCAATCATAATGATAATAATAAAAAACATTCAAGACAGCCCTTAACATAGAGGTTTTGTTGTATATATATTATGGAATACAGCTTCATATACAGTGGTACCTCTAGTTGCAGACATGATCCGTTCTGGAGCGCTTCTTCGCATGCGCAAGGCGTGCAGAACGCTTTTGCATATGTGGCGAAACCCGGAAGTATACACTTCCAGGTTTGCCGCAACCCGAAAATCCACAACATGAAGCGAACGCAACAAGAGGTATGACTGTATGTGTCATTTCAATTTTTAAATGTTCAGTATATGCATATTCAACCTTGAAGAATTGAAATGTCACAGGTCAACTCTGAATAGCCCTTTTATTTTATATTTCACAAAAATGAGATACCATGTACCAGAACAGAAGGCCTCTAAGCCGTTTACAGTGGACCGCTTAGTAAAACCATCAAGGTGCTAAAAATGCTGTCAATTTAAACACACACACACACACACACAGCTTCCCCTCCTCATTTAATTCCCACCAACCACCCTGTGAGGCAGCTCAGGCTGAGAGGCAGTGACTAGCCCTCAAGCCTCTCCTGGGTTCTAGTATGGCGCTGTAACCACTACACGGCCCTGTCCTCTGTACTCACTGGTTTCACAGTTGGCACCAAAGTAACCATGGCGGCAGCGGCATTCGTTGGGCCTCACGCAGACCTCATTGTCCTTGCAGGTGAAGTTTCCCTCGCAGGCAGCTACGAGGGGGAGAGAAAGAGAGGGGATAATTGAGAAAACGGGGACATGTGGAACTGACGGCTGGCGGGACACCCGTGCGAAGAGAGTGGGAGCCTCTCCCCCACCCTTGCGCACCCAGCAGAGGTGCCACTAAGCCAGAGACCCCCTAGCGGGTGTCAGCAGGTGACTAACTTGGCTGGAGCGTCAGTTCAGAGAGGGATGAATTGGAAGAAACACACCAAACAAACTTTGAAGGAATGCCTACAGAAAAGGATGCCAGTTCGCCAGCTATGACCATTCCTACACTGGCATAGCCTGGCCTCAGCTGCCCACGCGCTAGTCACCTTCTGCTTGACTACTGCAATGTGTTGACTGTGGGGCTGCCCTTGAAGACGGCATGCAGGCTGCAGCTAAGGCAGAATGGGGCGGATAATGGCGCATATTCTTGAAGGGAACATGCATCGCTGGTCCTGAAAAGGCTGCACCGGCTGCTGCTGAACTACCAGGCCCGATTCAAGGCCTAGTACGAGCGTATCAAGTCCTAACTGAATTGGGGCCCGAGTACCTAAATGGGTGCTTTCCCCAATATCAACCATCTTGGACCCTACGATTGGTAGGTGAGGACTCGTTGGTGCTACCTAGTTGGCACTGACCCCCTGGCAAGACCTTTTCAGTGGTGGCTCCCTGTGTGTGGAACGCCCTCTCTGGTGAGGTGCGCCTGTCTCCCTCAGGACTAGCATTCAGGAGATGTTTTCAAACATTCCTGCTCACTCAGGCATTGGGCATCTGCAAGACACTGTTCTTGACAAACCTTGAGAGAATGGCTTTAAACCTTTCGTAATAGCGCTTTAAGCTGTGCTTAGAATGCTATTAGCAGTGCCTAGGTTTTCAAGAACGTATTAGCGCGGCTGGGTCTGGGTCACTCTGGGCTCCTGAGAGAATTAATTACCAGAAACAAGTTTACTTGGGAGTATGTTGCATTGTGTTAATTGAGGTTTGCTCCCGAATAAGTGTGCACAGGACTGTCTTCCTGACGCTGGAGTCTCTGTGGAGAAACTCCAGCAGATAATAGCAAAGATGGACTGCAATGAATAAATGCGGGGGTCAGGCTAGATGGCCCCTGGGGTCCCTCCTTCCGACTCTTGGTTAAAAGAAGGTAGCTCACTTTGGGCAGACAATGCAGAGTTTTAAAATGGAAACTAAGAGAGTTTTGGAGGAAGGTTTTTAATTTGATTCAGTATTCTAACTTTTGTCAGTTTTAAAATAGGGTTGTAATTTTTTCTTGATATGACTGTTTTATAAACCGCTTTGAGGCATTCTTTCTTTCCTTTTTTTACCATCAAGCAGTGAATCAATTTTATAAAGAAAGAAAGCAAACAAACAAAAAAGCTGAGCTAAAATAAAATAGGCTTTGGGGTGGTAAAATGGCTCCAAGTAAAACCAGGTGGGGTGTGTCAGAAGCTAGAGAGTTTTTAGCTCCTCTGGGTTACTTTGAAAATGCAAGACTTTTTTATTTTTTACCTCAACAGGTTAATAATAGTGGGGTAGGCAAACAAACACCACCCTATTTGTAGAAATCGGATGGTTTTTTGGGATGTGTTTCGTTTACAGAACAAAAACCGAAAATGGAAAGTGGTTGAAATTTTTGGGGGGCGCTGTTTACTATTGCCCAGCCAGGTGACAGGAACCTAAAAAAGTTGTGTTGTAGGTCTAGTTCACTTACAGCATCAGCATCATCAACCTTCCTTCATGAGGACATGGGTCTTTAGCAGGCTGCACAATGAAGATTTCCAGACTAGGTCACTTGTGGGACGGGAGACTGCAGGCAGAGGCAACCCCCCCCTGCCCCAATACAAATGGAAGAGGCTGTTGAGAACACCATCCTTCCTTCAGGTTTCCAATTCGAGCTTTGCTTCTTAAGAACCATACTAATCCCTGAGAAAAGTGCCTCATTTTCCCGCCTGGGAACCACCACTGAAAGGACATTGACAGGTACACAGTCCCCACATGGGAAGGAGGCAGAAAGTTCCAGAAAGCCTGAAGACGGACACCAGAAAGAAATCTAGAAAAGCACAGGGAGATTATTAGGCAGCAGCAGGCTAAGCCAAGAGAAGGAGAGAGTTTAGCATGCACAAAAGAAGATTTTTTAAAAATAAAAAACCCCCACAGAAACCCAGAGAACACCCAGTTCCCATCACCTGTGAGATGGCAGGCAAAGCACTTACTTACCCCATGGACGGTGGAGACACTACTCTGGCCCCAGCGGAAGTGCTTTGGGTAGGATCCGGCCAAGGCGCTACAGACATGCAAAGGAGGAGTTGAGGGAGGGGGGAGTTAGTTAGAAGAACTCTGAGGTATTAGTTGGTTATTCAGCCTTTTAAATACACAGGCAAAATGCAGAGGAGCATCATTAGCTTTCCCGCATGGCAACCGTTTCCAGAGAGGGCGGCAAAAAAGAAGAGTCCTGGGGCACATTAAGGACTAAGGAATTTGTGACGGTACAAGCATCCGGGGACCGCTATCCCTTTCATTTGTGAAAGCTTATGACTTTTTTTTTTTTTACCATCCTTCAGCTGTTTTGGACTAGAACATCCACCTGCCCCATCAGAATAGCCTACTGGATTGGGCCAATGGCCCACCAAGCCACGGCAGCTAGACCAGTGACTGGGAGTGGCCGCCGAGAACCTATAACACTGGTTCTGAAAGACCTACATTGGCTCCCAGTACATTTCTGAGCACAATTCAAAGTGTTGGTGATGACCTTTAAAGCCCTAAATGGCCTTGGCCCCGTATACCTGAAGGAGTGTCTCCACCCCCATCGTTCAGCCCGGACACTGAGGTCCAGCTCCGAGGGCCTTCTGGTGGTTCCCTCCCTGCGAGAAGTGAGGTTACAGGGAACCAGGCAGAGAGCCTTCTCGGTAGTGGCACCCGCCCTGTGGAACGCCTCAGGGAAATAAACAACTACCTGACTTTTAGAAGACACCTGAAGGCAGTCCTGTTTAGGGGAGTTTTTAATGTTTGATGTTTTCTCGTGTTTTTAATATTCTGTTGAAAGCCGCCCAGAGTGGCTGCGAAAACCCAGCCAGATGGGCAGGGTATGTATGTATGTATGTATGTATGTATGTATGTATGTGTGTGTGTATGTACAGGGGGACCTTGGGTTAAGAACTTAATTCGTTCTGGAGGTCTGTTCTTAACCTGAAACTGTTCTTAACATGAGGTACCATTTTATCTAATGGGGCCTCCCGCTACCGACGCCGCGCAATTTCTGTTCTCATCCTGAAGCAAAGTTCTTAACCCAAGGTACTATTTCTGGGTTAGCAGAATCTGTAACCTGAAGCGTCTGTAACCTGAAACGTCTGTAACCCAAGGTACCACTGTATGTATGTATGTATGTACAGTGGTGCCCCGCAAGACGAATGCCTCGCAAGACGGAAAACTCGCTAGACGAAAGAGTTTTCCGTTTTGGAGGTGCTTCGCAAAACGAATTTCCTATGGGCTTGCTTCGCAAGACGAAAATGTCTTGCGAGTTCCTGCTGGTTTTCCCCCTCCCCCCCTTTTTCTAAGCCGCTAAGCCGCTTATGAGCTGATCCGATCAGCAGATAAGCCGCTAAAAGCCACTAAAAGCCGCTAATAGCGCTAATCCGTCAATGGGCTTGCTTCGCAAGACAAAAAAAATGCTAGACGAAGAGAATCACAGAATGGATTCTTTTCGTCTTGCGAGGCACCACTGTATGTATGTAGGTATAAATAAATAAATAAAGGAATCGTAGAATTGTAGATTTGGAAGGAACCCTGAGAATCATCTAATCCAACCCTCCGCAATGCAGCTGTCCTTACGGGGATTGAACCTGCGACCTTGGCATTGTCAGCACCACGCTCTAACCACCTGAGCTATCCGCTTAGTCCAGCATCCTGTTCTCATAGAGGCTGCCCATAGGTCTGTGGGAAACCCGCAAGCAGGACCTGAGTGCAACAGAAACTCTTTCCTCCTGCGGTTTCCAGCAGCTGGTATTCAGAAGCATTGCTGCCTCTAACTGGGGAGGCAGAGCACGGCCCTTGTGGCTGGTACCCATCGATAGCCTTTTCCTCCATTAATTGGTCGGATCCTCTTTTAAAGTCATCTAGGTTGCTGCCCATCTCTGCCTCCTGTGGGAGGGCGTTCCATAGTTTCACTCTGCCCTGAGTGAAGGCCTTTCTTTTTTCTGCCCCGAACAAACATCACCAGAGGAGGGCAGAAGCCCCCCGGCTTATAGCAGGTCTGCTGCCGACCTGGAGATTTGAACACTGAGCTGGACAACTGCACAGACGCACACATGCACACACGTACATATGCGCACACATACAGACTAGCTGCTCCCGAGGCCAGGAGGCGGCTGCTGTTGATCAGCACCGAGAAATATTACTCCACAGGAAAGGAAGGGGGGCCTCAGCCAACTGGAACGGCGGCGGATTTACTAGGCCTCCAAAAATAGCTCCTCCAAGTTTCCCAGCAGCGCCTTGGGACTCCAAGTCCCGAGAACTTGTGCAGCCTCCCTCTCCCCGTTCTACAAAGGATTCCAGCCGGAACCTGGGAATGCCAAGTTCCAGCGCCGAGGGGGGACCTTCTGGCTACGGACAACAGAGAACAGTGAAGGAACGGTGGAGAAACTGCTGCTTCCTTTCTTCCAGCTTTTTGCCTGGGCAAGCGACAACTCTGCTAAGAGTGAACGGGATGGGCGGACCCTGCTCCCCCGTACCCGGGCCGTTCAGGGGGCATTTGTTTATTTATTGTACTTCCACCCACCCCTTTTGTCCAAGCGGCTCAAAGTGCCATACCTGGTTCTCCTCCCCTTCCTCATTTAATCCCCAAAATGACCCTGAGAAGCAGCGACTAGACACCAAATTCACAGTCAGTGAGCTTCATAGCCAAGTGGGAGGATTCAAACCCTGGTCTCTCAGGTCTTAGTCCGACACTCAAACCCCTACACCACCACTGGCCTTGCCTCGGAGGAGCCTAATTTAAAATAAGGTGTATTGGGGGATTTGTTTACAGTGGTACCTTGGGTTAAGTACTTAATTCGTTCCAGAGGTCCGTTCTTAACCTGAAACTGTTCTTAACCTGAAGCACCACTTTAGCTAAAGGGGCCTCCCGCTGCTGCCGTGCCGCCGGAGCATGATTTCTGTTCTCATCCTGAAGCAAAGTTCTTAACCCGAGGTAATATTTCTGGGTTAGTGGAGTCTGTAACCTGAAGCATATGTAACCTGAAGCGTATGTAGCCTGAGGTACCACTGTATTTACTGCATGAACAAATTGCATACATGGAATTGTATCTCACCTTCTTTTCTCCCAGGAGCTCAACGTGGTATGCCTGGCTCACCCCCCCCACACTCCTCATTTAGCCCCCACAATAACCCTGTGAGGTAGGTTAGTCCGAGAGGCAGAGACTGGCACAAAGTTGCCCAGTGAGCTTCATGGCCAAGTGGGGATATGAACTCCCAGGTCCTGGTCTGACACTCTAACCACTACACCACCGCTGCCTCTCACATATGGTGCGTCCTCGTTTGTTCCCTCAGGTGGTCAAGAACCAGGGCTGCATGCCACGCACTGGCAAAATTCAAATTCTGCAGCATGAAAAGCTAATTCTCCAAACTGCACCAATCGTGTGAAATTTATCCACTTTCTACCAGCAATCAGGGTAAGAAGCAAGGAGCTAGAGAATACAGGGCAGTGAAGCTGCCCCCCCCATGTAAACCACCGAAAAGCTTCCTCTGCAACCTATCTGTCTCCTGAGACTTCTCCCAGGTGATGCCCTCAAATTTCCAGGCAACTCTGGGCAGTCATGAGGACTACTAACTTGATTAAACATGGCACAGAGAAAGCAGATAGAGCAGTTTTGTGTGGTTAGTGGACGAGGGGGACTAGGCTATTCCCCTAAATGTCTCCTGTAAGTATTAAAGCATAGCTCCTCCTTTCCCAAAGCCCGGGAAGCTTCTGCCCACATAGGGAGGGAGGTGCGATGCTCATGCGAGCGACGTCCCCTCACAAGCTGCTGCCTCTGGCCCTCACTGTTCCCCTGAGAAAAATTTCACTGCATACCACTGAGATAGAGAAAAGTTTTCCTCTCTGCCTTGCAACACTGGAACTCATAGGCACCTAGTGAAGCTGGGCGTTCTACCAAAAAACCATATCAGAACGTCGTCATTTTTAGATGATGGCAAAAAGCAGAACGTGGGTTAGGAGAGAAAGAGGGAAATGGAGCAATAAAGCCATGTCTGGCCATGAGGACTGCAAACATGCTGAGTTTTAGAAATGAAAGCTGACACACCCAGGGTTTTAGTCAAGCTGCTGGAGTCTGCATTTCAAAGCCCGACCCAGCCTTCAAGGCATGGCTACAATCCAGGGCTTCCCAGCCGGAACTCGCCGGAACTGAGTTCCGGCACCTCTCAGGTGGGCACCATTGCAAATATAACAAGGGAGGTGTTAACGGTGAGTTCTGGCACCTATTTTTTCTAGAAAAGGAACACTGATGATCACCGGCTCTGTGTAGGAAGGCATTAAAAGGTAAAGGGACCCCTGACCATTAGGCCCAGTCGTGGCCGACTCTGGGGTTGTGGTGCTCATCTCGCTTTATTGGCTGAGGGAGCTGGCGTACAGCTTCTGGGTCATATGGCCAGCATGACTAAGCCGCTTCTGGCAAACCAGAGCAGTGCACGGAAATGCCGTTTACCTTCTTGCCGGAGCGGTACCTATTTATCTACTTGCCCTTTGACATGCTTCCGAACTGCTAGGTTGGCAGGAGCAGGGACAGAGCAACAGGAGCTCACCCCGTTGTGGGGATTCGAACCGCCGACCTTCTGATCAGCAAGTCTTAGGCTCTGTGGTTTAATCCACAGCGCCACCCGCATCCCATTGCAGGAAGGCATTATATCCCAGTTAAACAGTATGACAATCTAACACAAGGCTACAGGCTACTCCCCTTCTCTATAGCAAAGCTGTGCAAAGACAGAGCCATCGGAAAATTTACAAAGGCATCCTGAAACCCAGGAGAGCTGCTGCCAGTCCGTGCCGACGATACTGAGCAGTAGTAAGAGTTGACATGAGAGAAGAGCGTTAAATTTTGCATGGCATGGAGAACGCCACCAGAGAAAAGCATTTCTCCTTCTCTCCTGACTCTAGAAGTCATGGGCAGCCAGTGAAGTTGAATGTCGGGAGATTCAGGACAGACCAAAGCAAGGAGTTCCTCACACAGGCTCTTCTTTAGCCCATAGATCCCATCAGCCCCTGCAAGCACGATCCAGTAGCCAAGGATGATGGGAGTTGTAGTCCTACCTGGAGGGGAAAAGTTCCCCACACTTGATATGCACTACTGTATTTTTCGCTATATAAGACGCACCCGACCATAAGACGCACCTAGTTTTTAGAGGAGGAAAACAAGAAAAAATATATTCTGAATCTGAGGCCCCTCCCCTCCTTGCGCTACGCATTCAAGCACTCCTGAGCCTTGCCAGGGGCTGCCACTGCTGCTGCTTCCAGCACGTCAAGGGGCTTGCGAGGAATAGAGCCAGGCAGCCGGCTTAGGGGGCAGCCGGGCTCCCGGGTAGGCTAGAGAGAAGCCCGAGGCAGGTGGGGAAAAGAAGAGGAAGAGGAAGGAGGATCAGGCTAAGGAGCCGCCGGTCCGTCTGCCCATAAGGCTCCCTTCCGTCCCTCATCCTGCTTCGCTGGGAAGGCAGCACAACATGAGGAGCTGGGCAGCTCTCCCTCTTGCTCTGCTGGCTTCAGTGATAGCTGCGCAGCCTGCATTCGCTCCATAAGACGCACACACATTTCCCCTTACTTTTTAGGAGGAAAAAAGTGTGTCTTATGGAGCAAAAAATACGGTGCATGAAAATGAAACAGGCAAAGTAGATGAAGCAAGAGAGAGAGAGATCAGTGGAGAGACAGGCGAACAGCATCTCTGTTTCGCTCTGACTCGGGACAAGGCGGCTTCCGGCGGACCCTCAAGAAGGAGGGCATCAAACTGAAGGCAGCTGTACATGCCAAGGGACCATCACCCTAGAGGCTCTTGGGAGATGGAAGGGAAAGGATTCCCCTCCTCAAGCCGAAAAGGGAGGGGGTTATTCTTTCGGGAAGCCTTGAACCTGCTTAGAGAGGGAGGAGAAAAGCGGGGGAAGGCTCGCTCTTACCTATCAAACATTCCTCGCCCTGTTGCTTCCATCCTGAGCAGCAGACGAATCCAGCAGAGCTGTAGGCAGAGAAAGAGAGCGCGTTAGAAAAGGCTTGGCTTGAAGAAAAGAAAAGAAAATGTAACATTTTTTCTCCCCAGTCCGAGGGCCGCACTCCCCCAACGGTGACTTTATGGGGGCCACATGCCAGTGGTGAGAAGGGCCAAACACACATGAGCTGGGGCAGTGTAGTGCTTAAGAGTGTCAAACTAGGACCTGGGAGAAGCCAAGGGTTCAAATCCTCCCACCTGGAGATATAAATGCAGTAAGCAAATAAAGTAGAAGGGGCAGAGGAGCAGATGTGGTTCTTTAGGCTGGATTTGGGGGCTGGAACCCTCATCTCCCAGGCTATAAAAGGTAAAGGGACCCCTGACCATTAGGTCCAGTCGTGACCGACTCTGGGGGTTGTGGCGCTCATCTCGCTTTATTGGCTGAGGGAGCCGGCATATAGCTTCCAGGTCATGTGGCCAGCATGACTAAGCCACTTCTGGCGAACCAGAGCAGCGCACCGAAACGCCGTTTACCTTCCCGCCGGAGCGGTACCTATTTATCTACTTGCACTCTGACGTGATTTCGAACTGCTAGGTTGGCAGGAGCAGGGACCGAGCAACAGGAGCTCACCCCGTCACAGGGATTCGAACCGCCGACCTTCTGATCGGCAAGTCCTAGGCTCTGTGGTTTAACCCACAGCGCCACCCGCGTCCCTTCTCCCAGGCTATAGTCCTCATTTAATCTCCATAACCAACCCGTTCCTTAAATGTGCATAAGGGAGATTCACCTTTAATTGGGAATGAAACTGAATTTTTGCTGCATCCTGAGTCAGTCCCAGGGGCTGTTTCAAGATCTCAAAAAAAAAAAAAAAAAAAAGGTCATGTGAAACCCCCCGTGAGAGCCAGTGTGGTGTAGTGGTTAAGAGCGGTAGTCATGTAATCTGGGGAACCGGGTTCGCATCTCTGCTCCTCCACATGCAGCTGCTGGGTGACCTTGGGCCAGTCACACTTCTTTGAAGTCTCTCAGCCCCACTCACCTCACAGAGTGTGTGTTGTGGGGGAGGAAGGGAAAGGAGAATGTTAGCCGCTTTGAGACTCCTTAAAGGGAGTGAAAGGCGGGATATCAAATCCAAACTCTTCTTCTTCTTCTTCTTCCCAGATTCTGTCTGGGTGCACACGCCAATAAAGCTCTTAGAATGCTGATATAAAGAACTGCTCCTTTCACATAACTGGCATCAAGCTGGTTAAGTGACAAGATTCCCGCCAGCTAATGCCCACAATGATGTCACTGGCTCCCTCTTGCATTTTCCCACCCAACATCGAATGTATATATTAAAATCACATGGTGAGCCCCACAGCCTGGCCCCATGATGATTTGCTATCCCAGAAAAAAATATTCTTAGGGGAACCAGAACAGAAGTGGATGACCCAAAAGCAAGTGGTGTGGGAATTTGGGGGCGTGGGGGAGGGGATTCCCATGCAAATTAAGACAGAGTAATTTTTGAATTTGCATTGGAAGATTTCTTGACACCCTAGAAAAAGATATCATGCAGTATGTTGAATTTAGTAAACAGCTGAAAGGTTGACTAATATGCCATTATTTTAAACCCTTGGTGTTCACAGCTCTCTCTGATGCTGAAAACAGAGGGGGAGGTGAAAACTCTTGAGGATTTAAAAATAATTAAAATGAAAGGAGGCTGGTACTGTGTTTGAAACTGCCATTTGTTCGTTGCTACTAATGAACTTCGCATGGGACGCGGGTGGCTCTGTGGTCTATACCACTGAGCCTTGGGCTTGCTGATCAGAAGGTCGGCAGTTCGAATCCCCACAACTGGGTGAGCTCCCATTGCTCGGTCCCAGCTCCTACCAACCTAGCAGTTCGAAAGCACATCAAAGTGCAAGTAGATAAATAGGTACTGCTCCGGCGGGAAGGTAAACGGCGTTTCCGTGCGCTGCTCTGGTTCGCCAGAAGTGGCTTAGTCACACTGGCCACATGACCCGGAAGCTGTACGCCGGCTCCCTTGGCCAATAAAGCGAGATGAGCGCCGCAACCCCAAAGTCATCCGTGACTGGACCTAATGGTCAGGGGTCCCTTTACCCTTTACCTAATGAACTTACGAAATGGATTTTCCCCAAATTTTGGAAAATTATTTTCCCATCCAAAAGGAGCACTTCTGGCCTTCCAGAATTCCTGAGGGGCACATCTGGGAGGATATGGAACTGCAGGATTGAGCACACAACAAAGACTGGCAGCAAGCACATCAGTGGTGGCTTGGTATGTACCATATTAAATACTGTACAAGCAAAACACAACTTATTTATTTATCTGTTGTGTTTATAGCTCACCTCTGTCTCCACGGACTTCAAGGTGGTGCACATGGTTCTTTCCCTCTGCAACCCCCCCCCCCGATAATAGCTTAATTGGTTACAGCATGGTGTTGATAATGCCACGGTTGCAGGTTTGATCCCCGCATGGGACAGTTTCAGGGGGTTGGACTAGATTATCCACAGGGTCCCAACTCCATGATTCTAATTAACACCCCGCAACAACTCTGTGAGGTAGGCCAGGCTGAGAGGCAGTGGCTGGCCCCCAAGGTCACACCCCGTGAGCCTGGTGGCAGAGTGGGAATTCGAACCCTGGTCTCCCAGGTCCTGGGCACACACTCCTACACCACACAAAAATAACTCATCTAGGAAAGAGATTGCAGGGTGCTCCCAAATGACCCGTTTATCGAGCATTCATCCTGATTTTCTTTTATGGCGTTTGCAAGGAGTTTAGGGGCCATTAGCTCTTTACTGAGTGCTCATTCTGATTTGTTTGCAGGGAGGTAATAATAATAATAATAATAATAATAATAATAATAATAATAATAATAATATAATTATTTATACCCCACCCATCTAGCTGGGTTTCCCCACCACTCTGGGCTGCTTCCAACAGAATATTAAAATACAACAGTCTATTAAATATTAAAAGCTTCCCTAAACAGGGCTGCCTTCAGATGTCTTCTAAAAGTCTGGTAGTTGTTTTTCTCTTTGACATCTGAAGAGAGGGCATTCCACAGGGCGAGTGCCACTACCGAGAAGGCCCTCTGCCTGGTTCCCTTTAATGTGGCTTCTTGCAGCGAGGGAACCGCCAGAAGGTTAGACGATGTTGCATCAAAAGTGTTATCCCACAGCTTTTTTTAGGGGGAGAGGGCAGAGTTGCTGAGCTTTTTTTAGGGGGAGAGAACAGAGGTGTTGGGCTCTTTTCTTTTTCCCTGGTCGCTCGCTGAAGATCACGCGATCGACCAGGGGCAGCCCGCAATCAACTGGTTGGACCGCCCTGAGACCTTCAGGTATAGGGCGGTATAGAAATAAATAAATAATAACAATAGTCTATAACACTCTCTTCCAGGAAGGTTACTGAAAACTGAGAGGAAATTGGAGGGGAGTATGTGGGACCAGCTTCCACAAGACCTCCCTGGCTGCAGAGTGCCCTCTCATCAAACATGTGCTGTAATGTGGGGAGGGGGGTGTAGCCCAGAGCTCTTTCTCTGAATGGAGCCATTATCCAAAGACCTGCGCTCGCACACAAACACACAGGGATGGATGACTCTTGTCAATTTTTCGTCTTTTCTCTTTCTCAAATCTTAACTTCAGCTCTCCATATTTCTTCAGCCATTTGCAATTTTAAAAAATATATCATGGAAATCCATCAACTTTTCAGTCCAAATTTTCCCTTAATAATACATGTTGATTGCCAGCCATTTCTCCCTGAACATAATGCAATTATTTGGAAGTGAACTTCACAAACACGGGCATACTTTAACATGAATATAACACACTTTGGGCTGTAGAGCTGTACTGCAAAGTGCACTATAGTGTGACTTTTCAAAGGGTATTTTATGTAGCCTTTCAGAGAGTTCAGGAAGATTGCCTTTAAATGGGACCCAAACTGGCACTGTTACAGCCACCAAATAATACCCATACCACGACTTTTAGTGTTTTAGCACCCAGACATTGGAACTCTCTGCCTCTTGATATCAGTCAAGGAGATTTTGCTGTCCTTTTTTTTCACCGCCTGCTTAAAGCATTTTTGTCCAGGAAAGGCTACCCAGGCTGCCCTCCAGATGTTCTGGCCTACAATTCCCATCAGCCCCAGAAATGCACTGCCATGCTGGCTGGGGCTGATGGGAGTTGTAGTCCGTAAAACATCTGCTAGGCAACAGGTTTTGGGATAGCTGCTCTAAGCACATGAATTGTCTGGAGCACCAGAATGGAAAGCTTCCAGTTTTCCATACAAAAACCCACTCCCCAAATATTCTGCATTTCGACAGCTTAACAAGGGGGAGAGCTCAGTTGCCATTACTGCTAAACAACTGGAAGTCCGAATGTTTGGGCACTCTAAAGAAACACGAAACTCTACTAAGAGGTTTCAAGCTGAGGCAGTGTGGTGCTGCAGTTAGAGAGTCAGACCTGCGAAAGCAGGGTTCAAATCCTCACTCAGCCACCAAACTCACTGGGTATGAGGCCAGTCACTGCCTCTTAGCCTATCGAACCTCGCAGGGTTCTTATGGGGATTAAATAGGGGCAGGGAGAGCCATGTACACCGCCTTGAGCTCCTTGAATAGGCAAGAATTAAACACGATAAATGAAATAACCTCCTTTCTGATCTCCCCTAGAGTTAGAGGCAAATTTTGATACTGGGTTTTGAGGTTTGGACTGCCATACATTTAAAACAGCCATCTTGCAAGAATCCCAGGAACCGTAGTTTGTTAAACGCACTGGGAACTGTAGCTCTGTGAGGGATAAAGGTAAAGGGACCCCTGACCATTAGATACAGTCGTGGCCGACTCGGGTTGCAGCGCTCATCTCGCTTTATTGGCCGAGGGAGCCGGCATACAGCTTCCGGGTCATGTGGCCAGCATGACTAAGCCGTTTCTGGCGAACCAGAGCAACACACAGAAGCGCCGTTTACCTTCCCGGCAGAGTGGTACCTATTTATCTACTTGCACCAGCATACTTTCGAACTGCTAGGTTGGCAGGAGCAGGGACCGAGCAACGGGAGCTCACCCTGTGGCGGGGATTCGAACCGCCGACCTTCTGATCGGCAAGTCCTAGGCTCTGTGGTTTAACCCATAGAGCCACCCGCGTCCCTCTGTGAGGGGTAAACGATGGTTATTTTGGGTCTGTGTGCTTTAACTGTGGGGAGAATCTTTTGGGGCCCTTCAGCCTGTGAGCAGCTACAGTTAATCTGGCTTTGTGGATCCCGCTGTTTGATGAAGCCCCCCTCGGAGGGCGCCCACCCAAATACCCTAAAAGAAGAAGAAGAAGCTAAACCACATTTCTGCCCCTCTCCCATCGAATTGTGAGCAGCTTTTCCCTTTATCACAAAACAGACTTTGTCTCGGTCAGGAAAAACAAGGACCAGAGAGCGTTTCTGGGGTGTGTGTTTGTCTGTGTTTTTGGGGGGGCGGTTATGGTAAAAGTGCGAGAGAGAAACCTCATCCAGAAATTCCACAGCAGAGCCTGCAAAGCCCTCTCGCCTAAGCGAGCTTGTTTGCAAGAGTTTAAATCGAAAACAGATGTACCGTCTCTTTCCATCGGGTTTTAAGTTACACTTGGAAGGGGGATGGCGGGTGGGTTTCTTCCCCCCCCTTTTTTGGCGTGCCATTTTGTTCTTTGATGGAAAAAATGGGGGGTACCTGTCAAGAAGGGGAGGGGATCCCCTGAAATGTCAGAAATGGTTTCTTGCTTCTATTGCCATAATTTTTATTTGGGGGAGCAGCCCTGGCACGATTTGGCTTTCAGTGGGCAATGTGCCCTGTGTGTGTGTGTGTAAAGCGGTTACCTTGGCAAGATGGGGGAGGAAGGGGGAACCGAAACCCCCACATCTTGAGACCGTTAAGTATAGGATGGGGTTAATCCTCTGGAAAGCGGTTTTTGCTGGAGGGTTAGGGGAAAGCAGAGGCTTCCAATGAGAGCCTGCTGCTGCTGCTGCTGCCATCATCCACAGCCTAAATACAGGGTTCCAATAGACTGTCTCAATTAACACCCACCACCCCGAGGGCCCCCTTTAATCCCAGTGAGGTGGGGGTGGGCTTCAAGTTAACCTCCCCCCCCCCGCCCATCCTTGCAAGCAAGCCTAAAAGTGACCATCGCATACCTAAAAGACGGGATTCTTTCAACTCTCGAGGGATGCCCCCTCCCGAGAGGAAATTGGTTCAAGCAGGCAGGAGAGGTCTCCAAGCGACGAGGGAAGGGGTTTGGGAGGAAGCTGTCGAAAATGCCTGAAGGAAATCCACGCGGGACGACAGTGGGAGTGGGGAGAAAGCCTGTCCAGCCAGCAGGAGGGAGGGAGGGGATATGGACCCCTTGTTTGCACACACACACCCCTTTGGAAAGGAGCACACAACCCAGCTGACATGATGGAGAAGGGGGGGGGTGTCACCCACCTGTCCCAAAAGCTACCAGCACTGCCTCGTAGCCCAGCAAGGAGAACTCACCAAACTTTTTTTTTTTTTAAAGGGGGACATAATGGCAGTCGGGAGGCCCTCCATCAATCTCCACATCTGGTTCAAGAAGGGACATCTTCTCTGCCCCGTCTCTCCTCCCACACACGTCCCATGCCAAGAGACACTGGTTGCTGGGGGTGGGGGAGAGAAGCTTGCGGGACGGGTGGAAGGAAGAGACCCCCCTCTTCCAGGAAGTTTGGGGGAGCGGGCATCATGTACGGAAGGGATTAGAAGGCATATCCTATCTCCTTAGAAAGGCCGGGGGCCAGATGTGGTGCAGCATCACACTGGTGGACCAGGATTCTATCCACCCAGCCCCAGTAATAAAGGAAAAAGCAGTAACCCTGAGCCATACTGAAGACACCCGCGCCCCAAATGAATGTCTAACATAACACAATAGCGCCCCTGCGCCTCTTCCAAGGGCGCGGACGCACGAGACGAAACGAAATCCAAGCCTTTGGCTGCTTCAAACGAGGCGGGTAGGGGGAAAGTGGCTTCCCAGAAGCGCCCCAGCGCACCCCATGGAGCAGAGCCCTCTCCGCGCGTCTCCATTCCCCGCGCGTAAAAACTTGGCAAGGGGGGTCTCGCTGGCGCGCCCCGGACCTCTCTCCCCGCGACGGCTCGCTCTTGCTTACCCCGGCGCCGGGCACACGTTCCTCCCGCGGGGATTCAGCTCCTGGGCGGCCGCCGCCGCCGCCCCACAACCCAGCAGGAGAAGGAGAAGGAGCAGTAGCGAGAGGAGGAGCGCGCTGCAGCCGACGGCGGCGTCTCCATCTCCGGCGCGCCGGGCCCTCCGCGGCGGCTTCTCCATGCGCTCTGGGGCCCTTCTCGGGCAGCCTGGCTCCCCAGCGGCGGCTCCGGCTCCTCCTGGCTGCTGCCTGCTGCAAGAGCCTGGCCGGAAGCTGCAGTGCGAGCGCCGCCGCTGCCTCCTGCTCGCCCCTCGCGGCGGCGGCAGGAGGGGCGGCCGGCCAGCCAGGAAATGCCGCATTGGTTCTCCCTCCTCCCGGGTCAGGCGCTCCGGCGGCGGAGAGAGAGGGAAGGAGATCCAGGGACGGGGGCGGCTGCTGCTGGTCCTGGCTGGAGGGCTGCAGCTCCGAAGGAGGTGGCTGCGGTGGGGGTCCTTATTTGGGGGCCTTCAGTGGGGTGCATAGGAGCCAACTCCTAGCACCCCCAAACTAATAGGCATTGCCATTCAAATTGTGTGTGCGCGCGACGTCTTGTGATCGATTATACAGGGTGGGGCTTACTCCCCCCCCCAATCTTTTATTCAAGTTGATTCCCCTGGTGTGGGGGCGTCCTGGTGGGGGGGCGGGGGAGGCCCAAGCGCAGTCTTAAACTCCCTAGTTTAGGATCGCACGGTTTGATTCACCGCCAGTGGTTCCGGCCACCTCCCCAGTCGATTCCCTAACCTCATCCCCAGTGCCCGCTACCCAGTGGCGTAGCGTGGGGGGTGCAGGGGGGGCCGGGCGCACCGGGCGCAACATCTGGGGGTTAGGGTTAGGGGCCGCAAATCCACGGGTTAGGGGGCGCAAATTACTTGCCTTGCCCCGGGTGCTGACAACCCACGCTACGCCACTGCCGCTACCCTATAAAAAGCGTTATTCAGGATAGCAGTTTGCACAAGGAAGAGAATAACGCAATGAAATTTCATACAGTAGCAACTGGTTTCGTTGAATGAAAATCCAATTAAAACTCTTCAGTTTAATTGATTCAGCAAAACTGATGAACTTGATACAGTCCTACCAGCTTTTCACAGTCATTTGCACCTGTGGCATCCTCTTGCATGCAAGAAGTGGGAGGATGCTTCTGTTCAGAGAGCAGGATTCTTCAGCCACTAAATGCACCTGGGTAGAGATGAATGCTTTCATACGACTCCTAGAGCTGGAAGGGGTGCCAAGGGTCATCTAGTCCAGCCCCCCCTGCAATCACAGCTAAATAAGCCCTGATAGATGGCCATCCAATGTCTGTTTAAAAACCTCCAGCGAAGGAGAGCCCACTCCCTTCCAAGGGTATCCTTTCCATGGTCAAAGAGCTCTTACCCTTAGAAAGTTCTTCAGAAACTGTCAGAATCTCATTTCCTGTCATTTGAATCCATTAGTTCAGGTCCTCCCCTCTGGAGCAGGAGAGAACAAGCCTGCTCCATCTTCCATGAGACAGCCCTTTAGATCAGGGGTCAGCAAAGTTTTTCAGCAGGGGGCCGGTCCACTGTCCCTCAGACCTTGTGGGGGGCCGGAATATATTTTGAAGGAAAAAAATGAACGAAATCCTACGCCCCACAAATAACCCAGAGATGCATGTTAAATAAAAGGACACATTCTGCTCATGTAAAAACACGCTGATTCCCAGACAGTCCGTGGGCTGGATTTAGAAGGCGATTGGGCCGGATCCGGCCCCCGGGCCTTAGTTTGCCTACCCATGCTTTAGGTATTTGAAGATGGCTTTCATATCACCCCTCAGTCTCCTCCAAGCTAAATATATCCAACTTCCTCAACCATTCCTCATAAGGCTTGATTTCCAGACACTATTATCATCTTGGTCACCTTTCTCTGCACATTCTAGATTGTCAATACAGTGGTACCTTGGGTTAAGTACTTAATTCGTTCCAGAGGTCCGTTCTTAACCTGAAACTGTTCTTAACCTGAAGCACCACTTTAGCTAATGGGGCCTTCTGCTGCCACCGCGCCGCCGGAACCTGATTTCTGTTCTTATCCTGATGCAAAGTTCTTAACCTGAAGCACTATTTCTGGGTTAGTGGAGTCTGTAACCTGAAGTGTATGTAACCTGAAGCGTATATAACCCAAGGTACCATTGTATCCTTCTTAAACGAAGGTGACAGGAAACTGAAAACTGAATACAGTGGTGCCTTGGGTTACAGATGCTTTGGGTTACAGATGCTTTGGGTTACAAACTCCGCTAACCAGGAAGTGGTTGCTCCAGGTTAAGAACTTTGCCCCAGGATAAGAACAGAAATCACATGCCAGCGGCGCAGCAGCAACAGGAGGCCCCATTAGCGAAAGAGCACCTCAGGTTAAGAACCGTTTCAGGTTAAGAACGGACCTCTGGAACGAATTAGGTTCTTAACCCGAGGTAGCACTGTAGTGATGGCGACAGGAGCAGCTCACTAGAGAGGGCATTCCACAACTAGGGAACCACCACCAAAATGGCCCTGCCACAAGGCAGCGCTCACTGGCGAGACCACAAAGCCTCGTGTCCCAATCGTAGGATGAACTTTGAACTGGCTCACTGTTGAGTATTGTCTGGTTCCTCTTTCAACATCAGCCAGCTTGCGTGCTTCTTTCAGGTGCCAATGGACCCAAGCCTCCATCAGCCCCAGCCAGCATGACCAATGGTTAGTGTCGGGTGGCAGTGGATCCAACCCCCACGGCAGGTCGCCAGGAACGGATAAGACAAGCAAAAGTTCTTACCAGCTGCTTCTTATTAAATATTCACAGAGAGAGGCTTGGAAATGCAGTCTCTTGGAAATAATGGCATTGCCCTGAGTGAGTCTCCACTAACTCCCTCTCTCTCTTCATGCGTCATCACTATGGGTGCTGAGAAGTGCCCTTTGCCTCTGAGCCCTTTGCTCTCCTACTTTCAATGCTTGCCAGGTTCTGGGAGGGGGGGGGTCTGGAATGCTTTCTAAAGACACTGTCCGTCAGCTGTTCCCCATCTGGTGCTTCTTCTCCCTTGTCTCCCATTACAGCTTTCCCCCCTTATCTGAGCTGTGATCTCCCTCAAACCCCTGTTTTAATTCTGAACTGTCGTCGTCTTCTCTGAAAGGGTCAAGCTGGGCAGGAGGTCTGTACCATTCCTCCTCTGCCCAATCCCTGACAGTTAGGGATGCTGGAAGGTTGAGTCCAGCTGCACGTATAGGGCCACAGATTCCCCACTGCTCATGTAATGGCAGAAGGATGTGTGTGTGTGTGTGTGTGTGTGTGTGTGTGTGTAACAATCAATCTCTGTTGCAGGGAGTTGTGCTATACTGCATATAGCTCAGTGGTATGGCATCTGGTCCTAGGTTCAATCCCTGGCGTCTCTGGGTAGGGCTGGGAGAGACCACCTGAAACCCTGGAGAGCTGCTGCCAGTCAGTGTAGACAATACTAAGCAAAATGGACCAAGGGTCTGCAGCAACTCTCCACTGGTCCATATAGCTAAGTAATGTCTATGTGATGGATAGCCAACATAGCATCCTCCAGATGTTGTGGAATGCCTCTTTCACCGGCCAATAACCAGGTATGATGGGAGTTGTAGTCCAAAACATCTGGAAGGCTCTACGTTGGCTGCGCCTGGTCCACACACAGGACTCTCGTTGGCACTGTGAACGGTGCAGAGCTTTTTCAAGTCTTGCTGATGTGTTCACGCAAACCATTTATGATCGCTGTACAAGAAAATTGGAACACGCTTGATCTCCTCTGCCCTCTAGTGGACAAGATTTGTAGCTTTTAAAAAATGAAATGCTTTGAGAGATTTCGCTTTCCCGTTAAGTTAGGCTGCTTCAAATAGGGATCTTCATTGCATACCACTTTCATTTGTAATGTTTCAGTTCCGATACTTTGCAATACTCTGGCTGATGTTTTAAGACCATGGTGTGGGAGAGGCCATGCCAGCCCTCATCCAACAACCAAGGAACAGTATTTGCTCCAACATTCACTTTCCTCTTCCCTTCACATCCCCTTTTCCTCTTGTATTATGTCTCTTCCATAGTGAGCGTGCAGGCAGGGATTGTTGTCTTCTACGTGCACAACGCTGTAGAAAATTTTAGACATTTTATGTTAAAAGTGTTAAATGAGAACGCTGAGCCATAGCCCACATTCTGTCCGGTAGTGCAAGAGTCCTAGCGTTAGGGGATGGCAGGGTTTAATAGCTGCAGAAGAAAGGAATCCAACACAACAGCTGCAAGAGCAGAAGCTTCTTCTGCATCCATCTTTGGTTATGCCTTTTGGTTTCCCCTTGTGCAACGGCATTCCATCAGCACAGCACATATACCATTAATTGAGGGCTGGATCAAATGCAATCCCAAATCCCTGTGCTCCTGTTTCCCCCCCTTCCATCCTACCCTCCCTCTCCCCAATCTGTTCCCCCACCTCTCAAGTCAGCTGTCATTCCATGCTGTTGAAATCTTAGGGAGCTCTTAGCATGGTTTCCCCCATTTTTCTATACATTTTTGGTAATTTACCTTGTGTATAACGCCGCCATCAGTACCTATCAAGTGGTTGGGTACTTTTGGTTACATAAGCGGAAGTTCACATTCATATGCAAACAGGCATAGCTTGAAACAAAAGGGTTGCAGCATGGAGTGGTTTCCAGTCACACTGTTCCATCCCATCTTCCCATTCATTCATTCATTCATTCATTCCATTCATATCCTACCTTTTCCTGCAAGGAACTCAAGCTGGTATAGGCTTCCACCTCCCCATTTTATATGGGACGCGGGTGACGCTGTGGTCTAAACCAAGGAAGCTCTTGGGCTTGCCGATCAGCTCCTGGCAACCCAGCAGTTTGAAAGCACACCAGTGCAAGTAGATAAATAGGTACCACTGTGGCGGGAAGGTAAATAGCATTTCACTGCACTCTGGCACTCATCACAGTGTCCTGTTGTGCCAGAAGCGGCTTAGTCCTGCTGGCCACATAACCCGGAAAGCTGTCTGTTGACAAACACCAGCTCCCTTGGCCTGAAAGTGAGATGAACGCTGCAACCCCATAGTCGCCTTTGACAGGGGTCCTTTACCTTTACCCCTATTTTATGCTCACACCAATCCTGCGAGGTAGGATAGGTTGAGAGTGAGCGATTGGCCCAAAGTCATCCATTGAGCTTCATGGCCAAGTGGGATTCAAACTCTGGTATCCCAGCTTCTAGCCTGAGAATTAACCAGTCTGGCTCCTCAATTTCTCAGTATTCTGCTTGTCCTTTGAGTACTTCTCTCTCCCTGTCAGGTGTTGTGTTTGTGTGTTCATATGTTGGCAAATACCAGCACATTGGATACCAAGAACTCAGGAGCATTCAAGGAAGCTCAACAGTGGAACAGGCAAAACAAAGTACTTCTTCACACACCACCTAGTGAAACTATGGAACTCACTGCCACAGGATGCAGCCATGGCACACATGCTGGATACAAGGCACAAGTGTTTTTATTTTGCAGCTTCCCCACAATGGCAGCGAAGTGCAAACCGATATTTCAGCATGCCTCCCCCTTCACATTTATCCCATTTCTGCCAGGTGAAAGCACAACTGTTGCCAGTGACTTGTTTGCAATATTAAGCCAACCTCACCCTGCTTGCAAATCTGAAAGCCCCCTCAGTGTGCCAGAGGCCTCAGAGAGGCAATGGGTGGGAGAGAGACCTGCCGGCAGGAGTAAGAGGCCCAGGCTGAACCCGTCCCCATAAGCATATCAGAAAAGCCTTGCTGGATTAGGGCAAAGGAGGTCTGTTCAGTTCAGCATCCTGTTCTCAGAGCAGCCAGCCTATCATAGAACTCCTGCAAGCAAAACAGCTGCGAGGCAGCAATGCTTCTGCATACCAGTTGCTGGAAACTGCAGGAGCAGGGAAGAGACACAGTTGACTCAAGTCTTGCTTGTGGGTTTCCCACAGGGATCTGCTTGGCCACTGAGAGAATAGGATGCTGGACTAAATGAGCCATTGGTCTGGTCCAGCAGTCTCTTCTTATTCCATAAGTACAATAGTGGTTTCTCCACTTGAGATTCCCATCCAGACTTTACTGCCGCCGACAGTGCAGGCAGGATATAGTCACTGTGACTAGTCGCCACCGATCGCCGTGGTTCTCCTGGGATAAACCTGTCAAGGTTTGTGAGTTTTATGGATGCAAAACTTTCTCAAAAAATGCTTGCAGCTATTGTTTATCTGCTTAGTCTGCGAGACTCAAGGTCAATGCTCAGAGGCAAGGTAATCAATCTACCACTGAGCAGTTCTGTATTCTTTTCTATGTCTATCGTGTTTTGCTTTTGTAGCAGGGTGCACTCTTGAGTTGAGGTTTTGTGGGTTTTGGGGAGATCCAGTAAGACCTTTTACACTTATAGTAATAAGACTATTACTATAGGGATGTGGGTGGCGCTGTGGTCTAAACCACTGAGCCTCTTGGGCTTGCCGATCAGAAGGTCAGTGGTTTGAATCCCCGTGATGGTGTGAACTCCCGTTGCTGCGTCCCAGCTCCTGCCAACCTAGCAGTTTGAAAGCACACCAGTGTAAGTAGATAAATAGGCACCACTGCGGCAGGAACGTAAATGGTGTTTCCATGCGCTCTGGTTTCCATCACGGTGTTCCGTTGCGCCAGAAGTGGTTTAGTCCTGTTGGCCACATGACTTAGAAAGCTGTCTGTGGACAAACGCCAGCTCCCTCGGTCCGAAAGTGAGATGAGCGCTGTAACCCCATAGTCACTTTTGACTGGACTTAACCATCCAGGGGTCCTTTACCTTTTACCTAAACTATTACTGATGAATTCTGCCTTCGTGTGTGCCTCTTTGAACTCAGCACAGGAATTGCAGTCCACACATCCAGTTATTCTGCTGCTTTCTGCCCATGCTCTGGAACTGCTGTACAGAGGCATGGAGACAGGGGTGTGTGTGAGAGACTGGATTTGCACACCAGCCCTGTCAAAGCCTGGGCTCACATTCAGGAGGGCTGGGAGTCCTTTCCCCACCAACGCCCATAACATTAACATCGCAACAGACCAAAGAAACTTTAGTCGAGTTAATTTTATTGAGCGACAGCCATCTCCACCTTAGGTGCTACAGAGCCTAGGGTTAACCCAGAAGTGGCGAGTGGTGCTCAGAGGTGATCCTTTCTATCTCCCCACATTCCCACATACACGTAAACACTCGCAATCCATCAAATGGTGAAAGGCAGGGCACCTTGGTGCCGGAACAGAAACTTCAATTCTTGCATGGCAAGGGGGAACTACAAGGTTCACCCGCTCCTCTTATGTACAATCCCAGCAAACAACACACCCGGACTGCTGTAATGTCCACTGCCAACTGGGACAGCACAGTCACTTTGTTTTTTTTTAAAGAACGGCAAAATGGCATTGGATGCTTTCAAGCCTTCTTTGCCCCGCCGGCGCACCTTTGCACCAACGGTTCTACCCTAACCCACCTCCCCAAGGAAGTGGGGCCCGGAAGGCAAATCTACGGCAAAGCTGGGGCCGAGAGAAGGGTTCCCGCGAACAACCGCCTCTTCAGCTCCATCCAGAGCAGGTCCTGCTCCTCCTTGGCTCTTGCCATAAAGCCTTGATTCTCCTGGGCTCTCCGGGAAAGGTAAGGGAGGACTTCGTTGACGGGCCCGTAAGGAACGTACTTGTACACGGGGTACCCCGCCTGACCTGAAGAACAAAAGAATGGGAGTTGGTGCAGGCACAAGACCTCCGTACAGGCCCATCCACAGTGCTGGATGAGCAGATTTGAGGACAAACAGAGCTTCAGGAACGCTGCATTCTATGCTTAAGGCAAGGGTGTGGAACTGGCGTCCTGCGAGCCTCATCAGGCCAGCCAACTTTTGCCCCACAAGCTGGGCGTCAGGGGTTTAAAAAGTTAGTGTCTGTAGCTATGTGAACCCTTAATATTTTTTTAAAGTTGGTATTTTACTCTTTCCCTCCATTTCTTGGATAAAAAATATGTATACAGTGGTACCTCAGGTTAACATACGCTTCAGGTTACAGACTCCGCTAACCCAGAAATAGTGATTCAGGTTAAGAACTTTGCTTTAGGATGAGAACAGAAACGTGCTCCGGCGGCGTGGCGGCAGCAGGAGGCCCCATTAGCTAAAGTGGTGCTTCAGGTTAAGAATGGACCTCCGGAACGAATTAAGTACTTAACACAAGGTACCACTGTACTCAAGTTTTCACAGTACAATTCAAAGAAGAAGCTGATCTGCCAGAAATGATGATCTACAAGAAATACAGTCATACCTCGGCTCCTGAACGCCTTGGGAGTCGAACGTTCCAGCTCCTGAACGATCAAAACCTGGAAGTGAGTGTTCCGGTTTTCGAACATTCTTTTGGAAGCCGAATGTCTGACGGGGCTTCTGATTGGCTGCAGGAACTTTCTGCAGCCAATCAGAAGCCGTGACTTGGTTTTCGAACATCTTGGAAGTCAAATGGACTTCTGGAACGGATTCTGTTCGACTTCTGAGGTATGACTGTAATGTAGAAATAATGGCAGTGGCACCCACCTGAAAGGTGCCGGAACTCAGTTCTGACTAGTTCTGGCTGAAAGAAAGCTCTGGTTTAGGGGAACCCTTGGTTCACAGTGACAGTTCTCTAACTTGGGGGTCCGTGAATACACACATGCTCACTTACCAAGAGGGAAGGTGATTTGGTCACACATGCCCAGGAGCTGCCCAAAGTAGATCTTGTTCTCTGAAGGGTGGATGCCAAGATCTGCCATCCTGCATAAGGGAAGGGAAGAGGGGCAAATTAAGGTCTATGCAAAATGCTGCCCCTTCAAGAGGCTTTGCTGGCCTGGGGGGCTCCCAGCTGCCAAGAGGCACATGGGCTACAATGTGTGTGTGTCCCCCAATCCCCAGTACCTGCGAAGTGTGAACTTGACTGTGTCTTTGTTGTGGGAAGCCACCATCACGTTGGCCTTACGGCTGTGCCGGATCTCCTCGAGGATGTAATCCAGGCATCTGCAAGGAATCACAGTATTGTGGAGTTGGGAGGGAACCCCAAGGGTCATCTAGTCCAACCCCCCTGCAAGAGGGGATTGGTAATCATGCCATTGCTACTGAGCCTGCCTTTTCCTTCCTGTGGCTCTCAAAGATCTGAAGATGCACGCCACAGGAACATCAGAAGCTGCATTTCCACTGATTCAGACCGCTGGGGTACATCTAGTTCAGTGCTGCCTGCACTGACTGGCAGTGGCTCTCCAAAGCTACAGGGAGGAGACATTCCCAGCCCAACCTGGAGGCGCCATTTGAGAACTGAACCTAGGGCTGCCTGCATACAAAGTTGGTGCTCTATTGCTGAGTCTCAGCCCTTTCCCTAAAAATAAGATTCTAGTCCATATGGTTCAAAAAAGAGCTGAATCAAATAGGAAACTGCCTTATACTGACTCAGATCCATCTAGCCCCGTACTGTCTACACTGATTAGCAGCAGCTCTCTGGGGTTTCAGGCAGATGATATGCCCAGATCCAGCTGGAGATGCCAGTGGGGAATGAACAAAATAATAAGCAAAGCATAAAAGGAAAAAGGATTGGGGAGGGAAAAGGAAAGCAAGCACTGGAATGGCAAATCCTCTGCCACTGAGCAACAGGCCCACCTGTGGTACATCTCGCTGGTCGCTTGGTAAGTCGGATTGATTGGATCCTCGTAGCCCACTTCGGCTGCCCGGCTGCGCTCCTGCTCCATGTAGGCGCCTCTCACCAGCTTGGCACCAAAGTGCCAGCCTTCCCGGCGTGAGAGCTCCACGTCCACCGTCACCGTGTCGTAAGCATCCTGCTCACAGGGAGGCAACACAGAGAAGATGCCTGGCGTTGAGTCAGACCAACCACTTTGCCTACAATCAGTACACTCAGTACTGCCCACACTGACTGGCAGCAGATCTCCCAAGGTTTCAGGCTGGGGTTTGAACCCGGGACCATCTGCATGCAAAGCAGATGCTCAACCACTGAGCTAAGATTCTGGTCCTCATGGTTCCCAATCAAAGAACAAAGCTCCTTTAAACCGAGTCAGGCCATTGGGCCCCTCTGCCCTAGTGTCACCTACACAGACTGGCAGCGGCTCTCCAGAGTTTCAGGGTCTGCCGCACAGAATCTCCTGCATCAGCCGCAACCTTGCACGGATCCTGAGGATGCCCACCCCCACCCCCGTTGTGTGCAAGAGCAAGCTCTCTTGAACCCACTCCCGGCCTGGTGCCTCACCTTCAAGTAGCACTGGTAGGTGTTGAAGACGGAGGCTCTCTCCTGGTTGAATTTCCGCTGCATCTCCAGGGTGAGGCGGCTGATGGCTGGCTGGAAGTAGGTTTGCTCGGCATCCACCATCAGCCTCACGCCCGTCTCTACGGCTTTCTGGAAGCAAGCAAGGCGGTGGAGTGAGTCACAGAGGACATCACCAGAGGTCAGTTTTCTGCTACCTAACCAAAGCCACTGTCAGAGATGGTGGAACCTTTCTGGCCCGGGGCTGCATTCCCCTTCTGAGCGAACTTCTGGGGCCACATGCTATTAGATAAATACAGTGGTACCTCGGGTTAAGAACTTAATTCATTCTGGAGGTCTATTCTTAACCTGAAGCACCACTTTAGCTAATGGGGCCTCTTGCTGCCGCTGCACGACTTCTGTTCTTATCCTGAAGCAAAGTTCTTAACCCGAGGTAATATTTCTGGGTTAGCAGAGTCTGTAACCTGAAGCATCTGTAACCTGAAGCGTCTGTAACCCGAGGTACCACTGTAGATTAATAGATGTGTGTGTGTATGTATGTATAATTAAATTTCCAAAAACTGCTTACAGACATAATTTTTTCTTTCCTTTTTTTTGGTTGACTTTCCATTCCATTTTCCACAGTGTTTTTTTTTAATTCCTCCTGCTTACTGCACCCTATCTTTCCTCTTTTATATCATAACAACAACACAACAATCTCTCTTTCCTTCTGTCGCCCCTAGTTCTACACCACACTAGCTGTTAACTTGGCTTATTTCAGCATAGTCCTTTACTTTACCTATCCGTTCTTCTTTGGTGGGAACTATTTCATCTTTCCATTTTTGTGGGCCGTGTGCTATTTTTAATGGGCGCCTGCATCTTCACCTCACCCAAACAGCCCATCTCTCTCTCTTTCTCTCTCAGGCAGACCCAGGAAGAAGAGAAGAAAAAGATTAAAAACCCTCCCCAAATTCTTACCTTGGCGAGAACATCCATCCTTTGCAGCATTCGCTTCATTTGGCGCTCTTCCTCCTCAGTGAAGCGAGAGAGAAGTGGCTCCAGCTGCCCTGTCTGGAAGAAAGGAAGACACTGAGGATGTGGGGCAGATTTTTTGGGGGTGGGAGGGCAGGGGACCCTCATTGTACCCACAGAAAGAGGATTGTACATGGCAGCAAATCACTCTGTCACTGAGTTAAGATCCTCAAGGTTCTGAATAAAGAGATTTTTTAAAAAGGTATCAGGATTCATAGAATTGTAGCGCTGGAAGGGAAAACACATATACTCAAACCGCTGGAAAACCCAGTGCAAAAAGAGCTTTTAAGCGCTCTACTTTGCATGGGATTAATCTGTGCAATTTCAACCGTGCAGGGCTGAAATTGCTCAGGTTAAATGAGCGTAAGATGCAATCATATAGCACAATTTTTTGGATCCAGGATACCCTAAGGAACCCTTGTATATCCCAGCTTGATCACGGAGATGATCTGGAGCACCATAGCTAGCTGATTCCTGTGTTACAGAGGCCTGGCTGGTCTTGGCCACAAGTTGGGTATCTGGTTTTGCCAGTCCAGTGTTGTGGAACACTCTCTTAGCAGAGGCACACTCCTTGCTTGCATCTCGAATATTTTTTAATGCAGTTGTCTAAAATCTCCCGAGTAGCCAATTTAATTTTGGGACTGCTTTGCATTGCTTTTAATTGTGTTTATGATCATGTACACCACCCTGATGTATTGTGAGACAGCAGTATGTATGCATTATTATTAATAATAAAATATTAAGCACAGTTGTACCTTGGATCCCAAACTCCCTAGAACTCACACGTTTTGGCTCCCGAATGCCACAAACCTGGAAGTGATGGTTGCAGTTGGTGAACATTCTTTTGGAACCCGAATGTCTGACGGGGCTTCCACGGCTTCTGATTGGCTGCAGGAGGTTCCTGCAGCCAATCAGAAGCTGCAGTTTAGTTTTCGAACGTTTTGGAAGTTGAACGGACTTCCGGAATGGATTCCGTTTGCCTTCCAAGGTATGACTGTAGTAGTACTGAATAAAAGAGAAAAGTGGTTTTGTAATTTGCTGGAAGCCACAGAGTGGCTGGGGGACCCAGTCAGATGGGTGGCATATAAATAATATAAATAATACATACATACATTTATTTTTATTACTATTATTATTAACAACATCCCATAGGTAATTGGATAACTAGCTGCACTTTCCAGAAGCAACTGAAGACTTGATCCAACAGGATTTCCCAGCTGAATAAACGGGTCTACAAGCGTTCAACTTGTTAGGGTTTTTGTCTTGCTTTCAAACTATGTGCCATTTTTGTCTTTTAAAAGTTATCAGAAAGCAATTAATATATCAAAGACAATAGCAATAATAAAGAGCAACTAAGGGACGCGGGTGGCGCTGTGGGTTAAACCACAGAGCCTAGGACCTGCTGATCAGAAGGTCGGCGGTTCAAATCCCCACGACGGGGTGATCTCCCGTTGCTCGGTCCCTGCTCCTGCCAACCTAGCAGTTCGAAAGCACGTCAGAGTGCAAGTAGATAAATAGGTACTGCTTTGGCGGGAAGGTAAACGGCGTTTCCATGCGCTGCTCTAGTTCACCAGAAGCGGCTTAGTCATGCTGGCCACATGACCCGGAAGCTGTATGCCGGCTCCCTTGGCCAATAAAGCGAGATGAGCGCCGCAACCCCAGAGTTGGCCACGACTGGACCTAATGGCCAGGGTCCCTTTCCCATTTAAGGAACTGATTAATGTGCTTTGCAGCCAAAAGAGGGCACCAGCCAGGCATCAGCTCTGGGATCAGCCCTGCTGCCGATAGCTGCTACCCAACCTGGTTTCTCCCTCAGCTGGAGAGGAGAGATTAAGGCACAGCTGGTGATATAGAAACTGGATGACTGTTAACATGCACAGGCAGATCTAGTGCAGCCTTGGCCAACCAACTGGTCCTCAGCTGCTTTGGATTAAGCCTCAGCCACTTATGGCCATACGATGATAAGGACTGACAGAAGCTGGAGTCCAAAATAATAATTTATATACCGCCCATCTGACTGGGTTACCCCAGCCACTCTGGGTGGCTTCAAACAAATTAAAACAGAGAAAAACCTTTTGTCTATCCACTTCCTCCGTGCCATGAATCATTATATGTTTGCCTCTATCGTGCTGCCTTTTCTCTAAACCAGCTATTCCCAAACTTGGGTCTCCAGCTGTTTTTGGACTACAACTCCCAGCATCCCTAGCTAGCAGGACCAGTGGTCAGGGATGATGGGAACTGTAGTTCAAAAACAGCTGGAGACCCAAGTTTGGGAAAATTCCCCAAACACTGCAAACTTTCCTCAGAGTGGGAGACGCTCCAACTCTGTCAATCATTTCAGGTGTCCCAAGGATCTTGCTGCTTTCATTTTGATAGTGGAGAAGATGACAGGAAGGGTTACTTTTTCCAGCACCCCGAGGGACCTATGTATGTCCCCCCCTGCCCCTCCTTGCAAGCCATTTACCTTAATGTTTGGAGTAAGCAAGAGTTTGGAGATCTCCGTCCGGGAATCAATTAGGCTGTTCCAGTCGAGCAGGTCCACTGTTCTGGGGGTGAAGGGAAGAAAGAGAAGGGAACTGTTGCATGACCAGGCTTTGAGAGGCAGGTAACTTAACAATAATTTTATTATTTACATGCAGTCCATCTGACTGGGTAGCCCCAGCCACTCTGGGCAGCTTCCAGCAAAATATCAAAAAACAGTGGGACCTTGGGTTACATACGCTTCAGGTTACAGACTCCGCTAACCCAGAAATAGTACCTCGGGTTAAGAACTTTGCTTCAGGATGAGAACAGAAATTGTGCTCTGGCGGTGCGGCAGCAGCAGGAGGCCCCATTAGCTAAAGCGGTGCTTAAGTTTCAGGTTAAGAACAGACCTCCAGAACGAATTAAGTACTTAACCTGAGGTACCACTGTACTTTTTAGGAGGGAAAAAGTGAGTCTTATAGAACAAAAAACACGGTAATATAGAACATGCAGAATTTCTTCCATCACGTGGTCCATCCAGCTCAATATTGTCAACACTGACTGGCAGCAGCTCTCCAGGGTTTCATGCAGGGAGTCTCGCCCAGTCCTACTGATTGATTTCTGTTCTTATCCTGAAGCAAAGTTCTTAACCTAAAGCACTATTTCTGGGTTAGCGGAGTCTGTAACCTGAAGCGTATGTAACCAGAGGTACCACTGTAAGGGGAAAGGTGTGTTCGTCTTATGGAGCGAATGCAGGCTGCGCAGCTATCCCAGAAGCCAGAACAGCAAGAGGGATCGCTGCTTTCGCTGCGCAGCGATCCCTCTTGTTGTTCTGGCTTCCGAGATTCAGAATATTTTTTTTCTTGCTTTCCTCCTCCAAAAACTAGGTGCATCTTATAGAACGAAAAATACGGTGGTTCCCTATCCTTGTGCTGACATTTTCAAGATTCATTCTAACCCCTTTGTGTTCATGTCCCCAGACGTGCCAGCCATTCCCCACTGCCCCAGAAACAGCCCAGCAGATTCCCCAACATGTGTGTTGTCCTCGCCACTGCTCTACAAAGCCACCCCCATAGTCTTGTTCCTTGGCCTCAGAAGCGAGGGGGCTTACCCTGACACGCCCAGCTTCTCGCCTGTGAACCAGTGCTGACTCTCCGCCTTAGTGGCAACCCCCAGCTTGGCCAGTGCTTCCTGCCAAGAAACCAAAACGAACCCATTTTAATGGTTAGATATGAATATTTAAGACACTGTTATGCTGTTTATCGCTCCCCGAAAGGGATTCCAGAATAGCTTGACAAGATCCATGATCGGGCTCGCAATCGTTTAATAAAAGAGGAACACCGAGGTGGGTTGGGGAGACACAACACAAAAGGAAAAAGGATTGAGGAGGGAGGAGGAAAAACGAAAACCAGGCACCACTTCTGAAACTTACAAGGTATTATCTGATGTCAGGCTTACTCAGAAGATAATTTCAGTGGGTTGACTGAGCAACCAGCTGGGGTGGAAACAATTCAAGCATCTCCCAAGTCCTGCATCATAAATTTATCTCCCCTCACCGTCCCCTCAAACCTTCTCCCTCGCACATGGTGCTAAGAGTGGCTTTGCAAGTGTGGACTTTCGAGCAGGGAACAGACACAGCTACTCAAAACCAAGTTGGCTTTGAATAAAGCAGAGAGCTGGAAGGGTTTTGCTGCAGATCTCCTGAGCCCCACAAGAGCTCCCTCTTTCATCTCACCACAGCTTTGCGCACCAAGACAGGAATGTGAAAGCCAGCGGTGAATTCCAGAAATAGTCTCTCCTGCCTCCCCCCTCCGCTCCTTTTACAGAAGAGGAATGAACCCCCTGCCAAATCACACCCAAAGGTTTACTATAGTTCAGGCTCTTGTTTCTATCTAACAGGCGCCTCCAGGAAAATACTACAGATGGCGCATGGCAGCTGAAAACTACTCACACCCTCCCACAATCAGGTTTTCAGAGATATGCTGAGTCTACGTGTGGAGGTATGATTTTGCTACCGGAACTAATAAGGCATCAATAATCCATCTACTCTAGGGTAAGGGGACCTCAGCTTGTTTCAGGTTCAAGTTCACTTTCTGTCTGAAGCCAAAGAGAGCATGCTTTATCCCAGCAAAGAAAGAATGGATACAAAAACTTATGGAATATACAGAAATGGCGAAGCTTACCGGAAGAATAAGAAATCAAGGTAACAAACTTTTTATAAAAGAATGGAAATGGTTTATTGAATATTTACGGAAAATTGTAAACACATAAGAACACTGGAAGGATTATTGTAATAACCTGCAGTTTCATAAGAGTATATATTTAAAGATGAATAAATGAGCAAAATAAGTTAATTTGGATAGGCAGAAGATATTAAAAATAAATTTAAGGAGCAGCAGAAAGAGGGGGAAGGAAGTCAAGTTTTGAAATGTGAAATTGATTGTAAAATCAGTGAAGTGTACAAACCTGAATGTGTGTGTGTGTGTGTGTGTGTGCGCGCACATAAATAATAAAAGAGCATGCTTTTTCTTAGCGTTTTTAACGTTTTGGCTTTATATGCTTTGGCTTTTAAAATAAATGAATAATGTCTATTGTATTTTGCTTGGTGCCCAGTTATTTGCCATGTGGCACTTGCACGCTCCGCCCTGGGATCCTCCAGTGATGGGCTGCCTGATCAACCCGGCCAATAGAATCACAGAATTGTAGAGATGGAGGGGACCCTGAGGATCATCTAGTCTAACCCCCTGCAAGGCAGGAATATGCAGCTGTCCCATACGGGGATCGAACCTGAAACCTTGGCGTTATCAGCACCACACTCTAACCAACTGACCTAATAAATGAATGAATCAGAGGTTCAAGCATGAACAGGCCTTTTCTGCAACCCGAAGCCCTCTAGATGCCTTGCACTACAACTCCCACCAGCCCCAGCTGCACATGGCTGCATGATGCCAGGGCTGATGGAAGAAGCACAGTACCGGCTGGGAGCTGTAGTCCAAAATGGCTGTGCTGCCTGGGGGCTGATGGGAGTTGTAGTCCAACAACATCTGCAGGTCACCAGGGCTGGGGGAAGTCTGGCCTAGCACCTTTCCGGAGATGCAGTGAGGGCTGGATTTTGGAGCCCAAATGCTGCCCCTGATCTCAGCCCCGTTTTGTCCGCAGAGAAATGAGGCAGGGTCCTCTGGAAGAAACTCCATCAGCCCCCGCTGCTCCCCCCAACCATCCCACCAGGGACCAGAGCACGAAGACTCACCTGCAGCTTCTCCACCTCCAGCTTGGTCTCCAGGGCAGCCAGACCCACCTTGCCCTGCTCGGCGGCCAGCTGGTGGAAAAACCGCCTCCATTTCACCAGCACCTCTGAGAACTGCAGCTGGAAAAAGAGGGAGAGAGAGGGGCATGTCAGTTACATGCCGGCATCAGCAATGTGGCCTTTCCAGGGAAAAAATCGGAACTGCAAAATTTCACATGCACATTTTGTCGGTTCTGCTTACCAGGAACTGAGGCCTCCCCAGTGCGGTCAACTTAATGGCAGAAAAGCCGTCTTCCGAACTGCCACCTGCCAAAGAAAGGCAAAGCATGGTCACCCTCTCTGCCCCTTTCTCCATGAAGACGCGGGCAGCACCCTGTGGGGGTAGCCTGCATTTCGTCCTCACAGCAACCCTAAGAGGTAGGCCAGGCAGAGATTAAAATCCAGAGTCCATATCGGCTGCTTTTAGCCACGACATCATATTGGGCTGCTTTGTGTATCACAATTACTAAGATGCTGTGTTTATTGCAGAGGCGGCTAGCCGTTTTGTGGACAGCGAGCCACATTCAACGTTAGCCAACCCTCTGGGGGCTCCATGGCAGCCGCAGCTGGAGCGACCACAGGCAACCCCATCTCAGCTGATCCGTGCGGATCAGCTTCTGGGTTTTAGCATGCCTCCTATGTGGCGTTCCCAAAGCAAAGGAAGGATTGGACTCTGGTTAACAGAATACACACGAGGCTTGACCAGCAAGACTCTGGGAGGGGTGCCAATAATAATCCCTCTCTCCACCCCCTGGTCCAGATTGTTTTATTCACAAAAGAACTTTTTACACAGTGTTTGTAAGAACCAATAAGATTTTGTCTGAGCATTTCAAAAACCCCACGTTGGACAAAGTCAGATCAGAAGAAATTCTTCTAACTACAAAGAAACTTATTTCCTTCTTGAGCATGCATGTGTAGCTCAGAATAAAAAAAAGAGGAAGCAAGGAGGAATGCTTTTAGGAAACTACGGTGGTCATAAACAGCAATAAACAGGAGAGAAAGGATGTCAAGGAAATATTAGGCATCTTTATCACCTCCATGTGAAACTATTTCCTGGCCCTAAGATTAACAAACTACATCAAAGTAACCTACTATCTTTATGTATTGAGGATGCCTGATGAAGCAACTGGCCTGTGTTTCAGAATGCTTATACGTGCCTGTCAGGTGTAGAGAAATCAGAGATGCAGAAGCTTGTGGGATTTGATCAGAAACTATTGTCAATGAATCGAACCAAGTCAACGCAATGCTTTCATCGCGGACACAATGGCTTGATGCATATTTTATAATTCCTCATAGTAATCCCATCTGATCACTACATCCTAAACCAGGGCTTGTTTGGTGCTCCTGGTGCAAGGTAGGTGTGATTCAGCTGTGTGTGCTTACACACTGTTTGTTCACTGGGAAGAGCAAACCACGGTTTACTGTGATGTGAAAAAAAATCAACTCCTTGGTTCTCAAAAGGGTACCCAAGCATGGCTGATATGAAGTGGAGTTTACACCATAATATAGCAAGTTTGATTTCTGGCTCATCTCTCCAAGCAACCCGTTGGCTGTCCAACTAGGCTGCTGCAAGAGTCAGTGCAGGATTTATTATGTTATTGTTTCCCAGAGGGGCTTATCCTGCCTACCAGAAGCCTCGATGCATCGCAGGAAGGTGTCCATGTGCCGGTCGCATTTGGCTTCATCCGCGTAGAAGTAGGTGCGGGCGCTGATGACCCCGTCCCGTCGGTCGCCAAACTTGCGGTGCACGCTGTAGCGCTTTTCTCTTTGCTCTGGGGTGGGGGGGGGGGGGAGAGAGACAGGACAGGAAGTGAGAGCAAGTGGACTACTGCAATGCACTCTATGTGGGGCTGCCCTTGAACTTGGAAACTTCAGCTGGTCCAAAATGCAGCCGCTGGATTACAGGCCGGGGTTCCATTTGGATCTCATAGAACTCCCTGTTTGAAAACAGCTGCACCAGTTCCTTTCTAGGCCTCTTTGACACTTGAGGTATACGTTCTTAGCACCCCCCTTAGTCTTAGGGTTGTAAGTTGTTTTAAATAGATGCATAGCTGTGTTTTCTGCTGAAACCTACACTGGGACCTTAGGACAACTTCTGGAATGAAGCAGCTGCCAAGAAATGACTTTGATACTGTTGGACTATGCTGAAATGGCAAAACTGACCAGAAAGGCTCAGGAACCAAGAAGACCAAAATCTCAAGAATGGGGAAAATTTATCAAGGAGACCACTGTAAGCAGATGAAAACATTAGCAGGATTGCAATAACACTTGTAATGGAGTTAATAGAGTTATATAAAACATGGACTATTGAAAAAGATGCAGCAGAATATAATATAATAATTTTATTATTTATACCCCACCCATCTGGCTGAAGAAGTTTACTAACAGGACCAATGGAGGGGAAGGTGGGAAGTCCAAAGATTCGGAGGAATCTTTTAATTGTTGATGTGTATGGTGGTATTGCTATCATTTTATATTTGTAAAATCAAATAAAAACTATTTCAAAATCACTTTGATAACCCCAGCAGTTCGTGTTGGATCACAGAACAAGGGTATAAGCGACTCGGCACTGGTCAAGGTCCCCAGACCAGGGCTTGCTCTGCTTATCCTAGGGGCACTTGGCATGCAGCCCTCCAGCCCTTTAGACTACAGCTCTCTCCAGCCCCGGCCAGCATGGCCAATGGCAGAGGATGCTGGGAGTTGTAGTCCAAAAAGTCTGAAAGGCGCCACACTGGCTACTGCCTCAGATTGAACCTTGCTGCACAAGGGGCGGCGGGGGGGGATCAGCTGAGAGCTTGGCGGGGGGGGGGCACTTATGCACCGTAACAGACTGACAGCAGCTCTGCAGTGTTTCAAGGAGGGGGCATTCCCAGCCCTACTTGGAGAAGGGGAAACTGAACCTGGGACTTTCCGCACGCAAGGCAGTTGCTCTGCCACTGAACCACGGCCTTTCACTAGACTCAGTCAAGCCACTGGTCCACCTTTGGCCCTTCCCCAAGATTCTAGTCCTCATATTACCGAATCATTATCAGGCAGCCTCCTAGGACAAGAGATGGGGCTGTGACTCAGTGGAAGGGCATTTATTTAGGATGTAAACATTCCCAGGTTCAATCCCCGACCTCTGCAAGGAGGGCTGGGAAGAAACTCCCTGCTTGAACCCTGAACAGATGCTACCAGAGGAGACGATGCTGAGCCGAGAGACCAATGGTGCAACTCAATATAGTGAAAGGCCTTCGTTTCGTGGCGGCATAGCTGCTCCACTTGCCAAAAAGTCCTGGGCTGCCTCTGCCAATCAGTGCAGATACTACCTAGCTAGATAGACCTTTATTTGAGTAAATAAAATGGCTGTGTGGTTTTCGTTGGCCTTTGGGTTGCCCAATTAAAAGGAGATTCCTCTACACCAGGCATAGGCAAACTCGGCCCTCCAGATGTTTTGAGACTACAATTCCCATCATCCCTGACCACTGGTCATGTTAGCTAGGGATGATGGGAGTTGTAGTCCCAAAACATCTGGAGGGCTGAGTTTGCCTATGCCTGCTCTACCCCAAAGGAAATACAAAAACGAGGTAGCTCCATTTTTCTGCCATGGGAAAATTTCACATTAATGAAGACCCGGGGGGGGGGGGGAGGAGTGGGGAGCGATCTGGAGAATCAAGACACTTGGCAGGGGGAGGAAGAGAAGGCAAACACGAAGGACAAGAGACATGAAAGCTGCTTTACTTACTGCCAGTCTCCTTCTCAAATGCAGAGGTACAGGAGCTGAAATGAAAAGATGAACACAATTTCAGCAACCAGAGGCAGGCAAATGGTAGGCCTCTGTGTGGCTTGCAGCAGATTTCTGACACCCAGTTGTTTAAATGCAGCCTCCCTTCCCCCAGCTAAACTGCTGCCTCTTCCAGATGTTGGACTTCAGTTCCCATTAGCCTCAGCCAGCACGGCTGATGGTCAGGGATGATGGGAACTGTAGTCTGACAACATCCAGGGGGAGCTAGGCTGGCTAAAGCCTATTAAACGTTAGCAAGAACGTTAGCTTCCTTCACCCCTTTTCTAAGTTAGCCTGCTGAGATTAATAAAGCTTGGTGGGAAATCCAGGAGTGGATTTTTGCACGATGGGACTGGGTGCACAGCTCTGGTGTGGATCACTTCTCATCCACTTGTGCTTGGAGGACCTTGTGGTTCTAATGAAACAATAACGTAATAAATCCTGCAAGCCTGAAGTGTGCTCGCCCCTGTTCTTTGCAGACTCGCCCCAGGCGACTGATGAGTCACTGCAAATAGCAAGTCCAGCCAAGCCACGTATGGGAGGGTGCAGGCAGGCTCTACACACTCTGGGCTTCGCGTGGGAGCAGCCAGCATGCTGCTGTCAGTGAAAGCCACAAGTGCCTAACCGAGGTCATCAGCAACATGCAAATCTAGCATGCTCTGAGCTGCTACGTTTGACTTGTGATTGTATAGCCCAGGCTATAGGATTGCACAATAAGAATCAGCTGTTGCACAATTTGTGCACTGAACTCCTCTTCCGTGCAGTTTCTAAACCCTGCTGCCCCATAGTGCAATTTGTGGACAGAGAATGCTGGATACAGCCCACTAAAATCAAGCATGGTCAGTGATGCACTCATCTAGGCTTTGCAAACAAAATGACAACTCTTCCCCATCCCCATTTAACTTTTCTCCTGCTTGCCCAAGCACAAAAGTTCCCAAGTGGCTGGGATTTTATGTGCTTGCAGCCAGCTTTTCCGCTCCGCAGAATGAATTCCAGAACGACAGGAAGTGTGGGAGGGGGCTGCAGTTATGAAACAGCAGGAAAGAGTTAAAGGAACCAGCGAACTCAAGTTCACTGGATGGAAACCTGGCTTACAGGGAGTTTGCAACCCTAGCACTCGGCAGAAACCCGACCTGTTCCATTATTGTAAGGTTGCCCCTGTGACAAGGATTAGCGAGGCTGGCCGAGCTCATAAGCTTGTACCTAAGCAGAAGGGAATTTCGGAGGGTGGGAGAAGAGGAAGGGAGGGAGATTTTAGAGCAAACTTTAAGAAGGCAGCATGGAGCAGTTTAGTGGAAGAGCACAAACTCTGAACACAAAACGTCTTGGGTTCACTCCCCAGCAGCCTTATACTGTGAGTCTGTGACAAACCACTGGCCCATCTCAGTGTTGCTTAGACCAGTTTTTCCCTAATTTGGGCCTGCAGCTGGTTTTGGACTACAATTCCCATCATCCCTGACCACTGGTCTCGCTAGCTAGGGATGATGGGAGCTGTAGTCAAAAAACAGCTGGAGCCCAAAGTTTGGGGAACACTGATCTATACTGACCAGCAGGAATGATTTTAGGTGGAGATGAACGGGAAGGACAGAGGGAGAAAAACTTATCCCTATGCGCTCTCCATGCCATGCCCCATTTTAAAAACTGTGCAGCAGCACACAGTAGCCATCAATTGCCTCAGCCTCCCTGAATTTGTCCAATCCTCTTAAAGCCAACAAGCTGGTGGCCGTCACTGCCTCCTGTGGCAGGGAGTTCCGCAGTTCAACTATGCAGCGCATTAAGAAGTCCTGAATCTGGGATAGCTCAGCTGGTAGAGCATGACACTCTTAACCTTAGGGTTGTGGGTTCGAGGCCCACACTGGGTGAAAGATTCCTGCACTGCAGGGGGTTGGACTAGATGACCCACAGGGTCCCTTCCAATTCTACAATTCCAGGATTCACCTTCCTTACGGGTGTCCAGGTTCTAGAGAGGGAGAAAAAGCTTTTCTCTATCCACTTCCTAAATGGCATGCATGATTTTATAAACTCCTCTCCTGCTGCCTCTTACTTGCCTTTTCTATAAACCAAAATGTCCCCAAAGCTGCAACCTTTCCCCTCCCCACAGGCTCCCCAGCAGGGGCTCTCACTCAGCCTCTGCACATGTTACAGGCAGCTGCTCTGTTTGCATAAGGGACCCGCCTTCCCATCAGCAGATCAAAGAAAAGGGGAGGCTTGCCCCCATCCAATCAGCTGCCCGAGTGTTTGGATTTCCTCCCCTCCTTTTGGCAAGCCCCAAGTTGCACATTGCGTACCAAGCAGAGAGAGAACAATCCACCTTGTGACGCAAAGGCAGCTTTGGTTTCACCATGGCCTCCTGCCAAACAGCTATGGGAACTGGGTTCATAGCCTCATAGAGCTGGTAGGGACCCCAAGAGACCCCCAAGCCCAAGCCCTTGCAAGGCGGGAACCACAGCTAAAGAATCCCTGACAGGTGGCCACCCTACCTCTCTGTTTATAGGAGAGTCCAAGGTAGTCCCTTTCCACTGCCACACAGCTCTGAGTGCCAGAAAAATATCCCGAACGACAGCCTCCTATCTTGCCATTTGAATCTACTGGTTTATGCCCTCCCCTCTGGGAGCATCAGAAAACATCTTCTGTGGGACAGCCCAGAGCTTTCCAAACTATGTGTCAGCTGCAGCATGTAGCTGTGTCATGCAAATGCTCCCTGTGCTCCTCCCGGGGCTGGAAAGGGGTTAGTTTAACCTCCGGTTTGCTAGGAAAACTGAATTGCTGTGTTGCAAAATGATGCATGTCTGAAAAGTACGGAAAGCTGTGCTCTAGTTTCAGGCACTGAGCAGACATACCTGAGAATGGCAAGGATTGAACTTGAACGCTAAACAAATGCTCTACCCCCCACCTCGCTATATAGTGATAACCTTGGTTCTCGAACGGCTTAGCTGTCGAACAAATCAGCTCCCGAACACCGCAAACCCAGAAGTGTTCCAGTTTGCGAACGTTTTTCGGAAGCCGTGCCTTGGTTTTCGAATGGTTTCAGGAGTCAAACGGACTCCCGGAATGGATTAAGTTTGAGAACCAAGCTACCACCGTACAGACTACTCATCCACTGCCTACACTGACCGGCAGCCCCCCTCTCAAGGTTTCAGGCAGGAGACATGTCTAGCCTTGTAACCTGGAGATGCTGGGGACTGAACGGGAGACTTTCTATGCACAGAGCAGATGTCGTATCACCGAGCTACGGCACACCCCTGTTTTAAGCTCTCCTGTCAATCATCTCTTTGGCATGGCTTGTGCTTCCAAAAACAATCCACGCAAAGCGTATTCGATTCCCTCTCCACCCTGCCTGAAGCCTCGAGATATGTTTGCAAGGAAGATAAGTTTGCCGAGAGAGACAATGCACAGGAAAGGGAGCAGGAAGAAAGGGGTAGGTATGAACTTGGCCGTTGCACATTGCTGAAATAGTTGACTTGTGGATCTCTCTTCCGGCACTGTCCCCTGGGCAGCCCCAAACATGCACACCACCTGGATTCCATCATCACTCAGCCTGTCTTCGGCTAAACATCCCCCCAAACCGGTCCTCCTCCTTGCTGCGGGGTTAGTTTCAACCCGTTGCAGCTGCCTGCAGCTGGGGAAACCACCCGCCAAAACCACTCCTATCTTTCAGCAAAGGTGACAGAGCAAAGCAGCTGACCTATCCCTTGAAAGCAAGTCAACACTTGGAAATTACATAAGCCACATCTTCCCCCCAACCAAGGACACACACATCTCTCTCATGCAAAGCCAAGACCTCTTTACTTTCCTGCCCTCTGCCTCCTTCCTCTCACATTTCCTTCTCATGCAATGCAACACGCCCAAGGAAGGAAGCTCCCGTTGCAACATAGTAAGTGGCTTGAGCCCCGCCACACACAAACACTCTGCCACAAAGCAGCCTCTCACTCACTCCAGTTCCTTCTTCTCGGCCTCCTCGGTGGTCAGGTCCTCTTCCACGCTGTAGTCCAGCACGGAGCCCACGCCGCAGGCGCTGTAGCGCCGGATGAGAGGCTTGATGGCCTCTTGGTCCTCGCCGGCCACAAACTGCCCGTAGAAGGTCAGTTTCATCAGCTTCTCAAAGAGCCACTGGCCCAACAGCTTCCGGCTGAAGCTCATCAGCTGTAGGACGCAGAGTCAGGGGGTTAAAATGGAGGAGGAAGCAGAAAGGCAACTTTGCTCTAAAAAAGGGCCCTGCTAAGCTTCCGAAGGCGTACTAGGAGTCATTGGGGCTGCAACTACAGCAGGGCTGGCTTTTTCCAAGAGCATTTATTTTCACAAAAACAGAGACATGCAAGCCATCTAGCTTTTTTACTTGCCCATAGGGTCAGGGGAAGAGCAGATAGCATTACTTCACAACTGCTCAGGAAGAAAAAAATACATTTTCAGGACTTTTTTTTCCCAAATAACATTGCGAAATCAAGTAATTTGCTGCCCCTGTCTGCATGTACTCCTCTGTCCTCCTCATCCACTTTTCTTTTTGGGTCATGACTTTTTAGATCATAAACCCTAGGGAGAGGGGCTGCACAGCTTTTATGCATTTGTAAGCCACTCAATGGGGTTGGGTGGGGGCAGTGACTGAAAGGAAAGGTGCAAATGCTTTGAACAAACACATGTATTTTAATATAAACCTACAACACTCAGGGTTTTTATTGTTCCCCATTACCCACTTATAACAAGGCAACTTGGGACACGTCTTATTGCATTTGTATCCCACCTTTTTCTCAAAGGAGCTCAAGGTGGCAAACATGGTTCTTCCCCGCCTCATTTTATCCTCACAACAACCCTGTGGGGTAGGTTATGCTGACAGGGGAAGGCTGATACCCTAAGCTTCATGGCCAAGTGGGGAATTGAACCCTGGTCTCCCACTATACCACACTTGCCACTGGGGGCTGCTCTGGTAGGGCAAATGCAGGTGCTTTCCCACCAGTCTCAGCTGCCACCACCCCACCTTCCTTTTGACTTACAAGGAGCCCGAGGGGGGCGCTACCTGCCATTGGCTCTGGCGCCACCTACTGTCGGTCTCCCTACCCTCTACCCTACCATTCCTTGTGGAGCATCAAAGGGCAAGCAGGTTCTCATGGCAACAGCCTTTGTGTGAGAGGCATCACACACAAGAAGAGTGGCCCGGCAATGGGAAGGAGAGAAAGGGAACAGAAGATGGAGAAGGAAGCAGGGGTGACAACTTGAATAAAATATGGGGGGGGGGGAGCAGGTAAGGCTCGCCCCGTATAATCGATCACAAGATGCGGCACATGCCCACCAACTTTGGGGTTGCACAGCCCCTTCAGATATTTAATGGGGGGGGGGCTGAAGGGACCTCGGTCCCTAGAAGTTGGCTCCTACGGAAAGAAAGAAGGAAAGAAAGAAAGAAAGAAAGAAAGAAGAAACAGAAATGGAAGGAAAGGGTGAGAGAAAAAGAAAGAAAGAGAAAAAGAAAGGAATTGACTAAAAGAGAGCGGAGAAAGAAATGAATAATACTGTAAAGAGATGAAAGGAAAGCGAAAGCAACGGAGCGCGTATCCTGCGCGGCGCCCCCCGCTCGGCCGCCTCCTCACCTTGTCGCCGTGCTCCACCAGCGGCTCGAGCGAGCAGAGGCCCAGCACCAGGAGCCCCCGGGCCAGCTCGGCGCTGCTCTTGCTCCGGAAAGCCTCTTGCGCGTCCGCGAAGTCCACCGCGGGGGGCGGAGGCAGCGGAGTCGGCGGCTGCTGGTGGCGCGCTCCGGAGGATGAGGCTGGAAGTGGCTGGGCAGGGTCAGCCGAAGGCTGCTCCGCAGGTGCCGGCGCCGGAGCAGCGGCCGTGGCAGAACGCGGACAGCTCCGCAAGGCGAAGGACTGGGCTGCGCGCAGCGCCAACAACGCGCCTTTGGAAGTTCGGCAACGCCCGGCCATGGCTGCTGTAAAAGACGGCGCCAGAGCCCCGGCGAGTTTAAATAGGCTCCGTCGTCCTCTGGCCACGCCCACCGCGCCCTTCCATTGGCTGGAGCGCACGCTGGGGGGGGGGACACCGCCCTCCGGTGCCGCGCCCAACCGCTTCTGGTTGCCCACCGGGCAGCTTCCTTATTGGTTAAAGGAGACTCGCCCCTCCGCGAGACCACGCCCACCGCGAGCCTTCTGTAGCGCAACAGACCCGCTTGACGTTTGCAGCGCTTCACGTGAATCTGGATTAGAATGCGTAACTTTAGGACCGGAACCCAAGCAGACTCGCCTCTGGCATCTGCCATCTGCCACCCGGGAAACTGCACCCCTTCCTCATAGGGAAGGATTGGCAACACTTTGCTGTATCTATGGACCAGTGAAGGAGCTGCTGCTCTGACGTTTGCTTTCCTCTTCCCTCCGCGATCCCCTTTCCTTTTGTAACATGCCTACTGAATCGAGAGCCTGTGAGAAGGGACTGTTTTGTCTTCTAATAATAAATGTACTCTGTGTGTGTGTGACCCACCTTTTTTCTTCAAGGAGCTCAATGTGGCCTATACTCTCCCCCTCCTCATTTAATCCCAACAGCAAACCTTGTGAGGCTAAGTTGCCCTGAGAGGCAGCGACTGGCCCAGAGTCACCAGTGAGCTGCCTAACCAAGTGGGGATTTGAAACCAGCTCTCTCCCAGGTCTTAGTCCCACACTCTAACCACTACGCCACATTGGTGACTTGTAATTTAGGTGACTCATAAATGCTATTTCGTTCATATGGGCTTGCCACCAGCAGCTGACAGGGTTGGGCTCTGGCCAAGGGCCCCAGGCTCCCACAAGGGCCCCTCACTGACCTGGCCTAGCTGTGCTGCCTCTCACTGCCCAACAGTACTCAAGACTTGCTCATGGGCTTCCCATTGGGAAACCTTGTTAGCCATTGTACAAGCAGAACACTGGACTTGATACATTTTATAATTTATATGTTAAAATTAATAAAAAATATTATATATAAAAAAGAATTTGTCTAATCCTCTTTTAAAGGCATCCAGGTTGTCGGCCATCACTGCCTCCTGTGGGAGGGAGTTCCACAGGTTAACTCTCCTCTTAGCTTCTCCCCCCACTGCCATTGCTACCTTCCCCGCCTGCCCCAGTGTCAGAGCCGCCAAAAGGAAATGCAGGCATATTTCAGCAGGAGGTTATCTGTGCTCCTCCCTGGGGAGGTGGAGAGGAGATAAGGGGGGAAATCTCTTTGCATTGGCGTAATCTGAAGGTCATTCTGTGAAGCAACTCGGTTAGGTCATCTCAACAGAGAATCAATATAGACCATTTTGAAGTCTGGTCTGGAAAAGGTGTCATGTCCAGCCTTGACCCTATTAAGCAGACAAAAGCACTTCAGACTGGTTGGTTCCAGAGAATGGAGTATACAATCATGCCAGACGGGAGATAAAAAAGGTGTTAGTCAACTCTGGTTCATGAGGGCAAATAGAAGCACCACCCCACCAATTTCAGCCTTGATTCTGCCAAGTCCACCTGCTGCATATTGGCACATCCATATGTGTCTTTTCTTCTTCTTCATCATCATCATCATCATCATTAGATTTATATACAGCCCTTCATCAAAATATCTCAGGGCAGTTCACAAGATAAAAACACAAGATGAAAGCACAAATAAATACAGTGGTACCTCGGGTTAAGAACTTAATTTGTTCTGGAGGTCTGTTCTTGACCTGAAACTGTTCTTAACCTGAGGTACCACTTTAGCTAATGGGGCCGCCGCGCCGCTGGTGCGCGATTTCTGTTCTCATCCTGAAGCAAAGTTCTTAACCCGAGGTACTATTTCTGGGTTAACTGAGTCTGTAACCTGAAGCTTCTGTAACCTGAAGCGTCTGTAACCCGAGGTACCACTGTAGTCAAAACAGAAGCAACAAAACACTAACCCCTCCCCCCCATTTAAAATACTGTAGAATATTAATCAGCCAAAGGCCTGGTTGAAGAAGAACGTTTTTGCCTGCTGCCTAAAGACATGTAATGAAGGTGTCTAGTGAGCCTCCCTGGGGAGAGCATGCCACAAACAGGGAGCCATTGCAGAAAAGGCCTGTTCTCATGTTGCCACCCTCTGGACCTCTCATGGGGCCTCAGAAGATGATCTCAGGGTCTGGCTAGGTTCATATGGGGAGAGGTGGTCCTTGAGGTATTGATGTCCTGAGCTGTTTAAGGCTTTATAGGTCAAAATCTATATAATTATAATCAGTGTTTTTTTCTGGGGGGACGCAGGGGTATGCATACCCCTAAACATTTAGTGAATCTACGTTTGGCCTCATTGAGGGGCAGTATTTCAATATGAGTAGGAAAATGAGAGTACAGTGGTACCTCGGGTTACATACACTTCAGGTTACAGGCTCCGCTAACCCAGAAATAGTACCTCGGGTTAAGAACTTTGCTTCAGGATGAGAATAGAAATTGTGCTCCCGTGGCACGGCAGCAGCAGGAGGCCCCATTAGCTAAAGTGGTGCTTCAGGTTAAGAACAGTTTCAGATTAAGTACGGACCTCCGGAATGAATTAAGTACTTAACCCGAGGTACCACTGTACCCCTAAACATGTTTTTAGAAAATAAGCACTGATTATAATTAGGGGTGCACTGCAAGGATCCATGCTGGGTTTCCATCACCACCACCATTAATTAAATTTGTATACCACCCTTCATCCATAGATCTCAGGGTGGTTCACAAGATAAAAATACAATATAAAACGCCCAATATGACCAGAAGTGCACTTGGAGGCTCCTGATTGTTGATTTGCAAGGCATGATTTGGTACTCGAATGCCTTGGCTCCCAAACAAATTGGCTCCCGGACTCTGCAAACCTGGAAGTAAGTGTCCCGGTTTGCAAACATTTTTTGGAAGCTGAACGTCCTATGTGGCTTCTGATTAAGTGCAGGAAGCTCCTGCAGCCACGCCTTGGTTTTTGAATGGTTTCAGGAATCGAAAGGAGTCCCGGAACGGATTAAGTTTGAGAACCAAGGTACTTACCTTTTCCTGCTCACCTCATGCTGCATATGACAGGTGTACAGTCACACCTTGTGTTGCGTTTGCTTCAGGTTGAGCGTTTTCAGGTTGCGTCCCTTGGCGACCTGGAAGTACTGGAAAGGGTTACTTCCGAGTTTCGCTGCTCGCGCATGCGCAGATGCTAAAAATGACGTCATGCGCATGCTCAGAAGCGGCAAATCGCGGCACGCGCAGGTGCGGTTTGCGTTCTGCTCATGTTGCGAACGGGGCTCCGGAATGGACCCGTTCGCAACCAGAGGTACCACTGTATGTTGTTTTACACTGGGACCTAAACAGAGTGTGCTGAAGGCCAGACAGAGGGTCTGGACCATTTTGACTCCCAAGCCTGAGGTTTCCGCACCCCAGTATAAAGGGCCGTGCAGATAATGTGATGCAAAGCATATTGAACTTTCAGCGAAACACTGTGATTCATTAACCAACCCTGGTGCTTCAGAAATGCAGTGTTAAATTTCTAAATGTGCATTCCTGTGACGAGAAGCGTGACAGCTCCCTCTGCTAAACTGGCTTCCCGAATCCCCTTGACCCTTACCCTTGCATTTCTAACCTCCTCACCTTTGCTGTGATAAACGTCAAGGGCTAAGCTCCTTAATGCCTGCTGTGGAACCCGGCACATACTTGCACATGGCTCCCCAAATCAACACAGACTGTAGAAACTTCACACTGGACTTCAAGCATCTGGCATTGTGTGCCTCCCCATTCTTCCTCCAGACTCTGGGTCCTTGGTTTCCAAATGAGATGCAAAAGCTGCTCTCATCAGAAAAGAGATTTGGGGAGCCATGTCATCAGCTGGTGTTGGTCCACTGTGCTTCATTAAGTCCAGGGTCAACGCAGCCGTCTACCAGGAGATTTTGGAGCACTTCATGCTTCCTTCCGCAGACGAGCTTTATAGGGATGCTGACTTCATTTTCCAGCAGGACTTTGGCATCTGCCCACACTGCCCAAAGTATCAAAACCTGGTTCAATGCCCATGGGATTACTGTGCTTGATTGGCCAGCAAACATGCCTGACCTGAACCCCATGGAGAATCTATGGGGCATTGCCAAGAGACAGATGAGAGACATGAGACCAAGCAATGCAGAAGAGCTAAAGGCTGTTACTGAGGCTTCTTGGTCTTCCATAACACCTCAGCAGTGCCACAGGCTGATAGCATCCATGCCACGCTGCATTAAGGCAGTAATTGATGCAAAAAGGCCCCAAACTAAGTACTGAGTACATATGCATGCTTCTACTTCTCAGAGGTCTAATATTGCTCTATTTGCAGTCCTTGTTTTGCTGATTTCATTTAATATTCTAATTTTCTGAGATTGTTATTTTGGGGTTTTCATCAGCTGTACGCCATGATCACCACAATGATAACAAATAAAGGCTTGACATATCTCGCTTTGCATGTCACGAGTCTGTCTCATATATTAGTTTCACCTTTTAAGTTGAATTACTGAAATAAATGAACTTTTCCACAATATTCAAATTTTCCGAGTTTCACCTGTAAAATGATGATGATGATGACTTTGCCTTTTCCTTTTTACCAGTCCCCTGCTCATCCCTGACCAAAGCAGGACTTGCTGTCTGTCTGCACGGACAGCAAGCCTTACTTGCCAGGGAACAACCAGAAATGCACTTTAAGGCTCCATATTGTTGCTTTGCAGCCACATTTTTACCTTTACCGGCCCACCTGAAGTCACATAGGACAGGTGGGCGTGGTTTTGGAAAAATGGCCTCGTGGGCCAAATTAGAATCTCTGCTGGGCCTAATTTGGCTTGCAGGCCGGAAGCTCCCCACCCCTGCCTTAAGAGTAGTTTTTACCAACCGGTTGCCTTCCGGCTGGTTTGGACCACAACTCTCATCACTCCTGGCCAGCATAGCTGTGCTGTCACCAGCCCTAGGGAAATAAAGCTGGAGAGCCGTGGTTCAAAACATCTGGAGGGCACCAGGTTGGGGAAGGCTGGCACAACCCTTTCAAATGGGACCTTCTGCTTCCTAGGAACGGAATCGAGAATCCTAAGCCACAGTCTAGAGAAGAGCTTTCCAAACTTTCCATGCTGGTGACACACTTTTTAGACATGCATCATTTTGCGACACATTTTGCGGGTGGTGTTGTGGGTTAAACCGCAGAGCCTAGGGCTTGCCGATCAGAAGGTCGGCAGTTCGAATCCCCACGTCGGGGTGAGCTCCCATTGCTCGGTCCCTGCTCCTGCCAACCTAGCAGTTCGAAAGCACGCCAAAAAGTGCAAGTAGATAAATAGGTACCGCTCCGACGGGAAGGTAGACGGCGTTTCCGTGCGCTGCTCTGGTTCGCCAGAAGCGGCTTAATCATGCTGGCCACATGACCCAGAAGCTGTACGCCAGCTCCATCGGCCAATAAAGCGAGATGAGTGCCGCAACCTCAGAGTCGGTCACGACTGGACCTAATGGTCAGGGGTCCCTTTACCTTTTAATGTAGTTTTACTAGCAAACCGGAGGTTAAACTAACCCCTTTCCAGCCCCGGATGGAGCGCAGGAAGCATTGGCACAACACGAATACACACCGCCACCAATACACTAATGTGTCAGGAGTGGACACACAGTTTGGAAAGCTCTGCTCTAGTGTCAAGAATCAGCCAAGGTAAGATTAATTTGATTTGGGTGACTTCTAGTGGTCAGAATGTGAACATCAGCAAAGGGGGGGGGGAAACAATTTTCACAAATGGGTAGAGAGGGAGTGATATCTTTGCAACTCTTTCCACCTGAGAGAGGAAGAACAGGAACAGCTATCTCCAATTGAGATATTCACTCTTGATTAGGAATGTCACCTTCGGATAAAAGGCTGTTAAGACCAGGGGTACATGGGGCTGCCCTTGAAGACGATGTGGATAACAATAACAACAACAACTTATTATTTATACCTGAAATATACTCAGAGTCCTGCAGTGATTTCATGCTCTTTATTGCAGCTTGTAAAACAGTGATTGAATTTCCCCCCAAACCTCAGGCCTTTATATACATTATTTACACAATGAGTCCCATCTGATTGGCTGGTTCTACTTCCCTCCTGAAGCCTGATTGGTCTTCTCCTGCAAGCCAATCAGTTGTTGCATTCTAGGATCCTACCTGCCTATTGTTCTAGGATCCAAGCTTAGTACATAACAATACCCCACCCATCTGGCTGGGTTTCCCAAGCCACTCTGGGCAGCTTACAGCACATAAAAAATGGTAAAACATCAGACATTGAAAACTTCCCGATACAGGGCTGCCTTCAGATGGCGTCTAAAAGTCAGATAGTTGTTTATTTCCTTGACATCTGATGGGAGGGTGTTCCACAGGGCAGGCACCACTACCGAGAAGGCCCTCTGCCTGGTTCCCTGCAACCTCACTTCTCGCAGTGAGGGAACCACCAGAAGGCCCTCGGAGCTGGACCTCAGTGTCAGGGCTGAATGATGGGTGGTGGAGACGCTCCTCCAGGTATACTGGGCTGAGGCAGAAATGTCATTTGGTCCAAAATGCACCAGCCAGATTACTGGCTGGGATTCCATTTAGACCTCCTGTTTTAAAACTGCTGGTCTGGTTGCCAGTTCATTTCTGGACCCAGTTCAAGGTGCTCAACATTGGTGTTTGAAGCCCTAAATGACCCAGGTCTCAAATATCTGAAAGGCCACCTGCTTTCCTACAGACCCTCTTGGGTGCTGAGATCAGTAGACTGAGGCCTCTTGGTTGTCCCTCCATGCACAGATAATCTGGGTGGGTGAGGGTAGCAGCCTGAGACAGGACCTTCTCTGTGGTGGCCCCTAAGCTGTGGAACCCCCCTCCCCACAGAGCTGAATCTAATACCTTCTGGTGAATACCTTTTACCCTGCATTTTGACACTTGAGGCATATATTTTCAGGATCCACCTTTTTATGATTGTAAGCTGTTTTAATATTTGTTGGTGTCAGGAAACTGACATCAGAGCAACAGGCGAAGGAGAGGCTCTCCGATTCTGCAGGGGAAGGTACAAGCACTAGGGGGAAACGCAGCTGGATGGAGGGGGAAGGAAATCAGCGTAACACCAAAGATCCAGGAGAGCAAATGGGAGAAGAGGTGGAAGGGCTCCGGGGATTCTTCCTTGGAAGTCAGTGAGGAGAGCCCTGGTCCTCCACTACCCACGCCCTCTTTGCAGAGGAGACTCCCGCGCAATGAGAGGCGGAGACGATTGGGAGTCAAACAACTCTTATGCTGGCAAAGGTTTAAGAGACGCCCACAGACAGATTCTGCGAGCGACTGAGGCAGCCACGCTGAGATGGGCTGTGCAGTCAGGACGGTTTAACCCAGGCAGCCAAGCTCCAAAAGGGGACAGTTTACGCACGAGTAACTCCAAACCTCTACAGTTGGGTTTTATTGTTGTAACCCACCCTGGTACCTTAGGGGGAAGGACGGGTAATTAAATAATAATAAGAGTAATATTTTTCTGGGGAGGCTAATTTCATATTATAACTCTATACTGCATGAAGAAGTCCTTTCTTTTGTCTTTCCTGAATTTTCCAACATTCAGCCTCATTGGCTGACCGTGAGTTCTGGTGAGAAAAGTTTTCTTTTCTGTATTTGCTTTATCTATTACCATTCGTTGCAATTTTTGCTTACTTACAGCAGCATTTCCTCCCCCCTGGTGTGGAGACCAAGTTGATTCCTGAGGAAGGGATTTTGCAATATTGGGTGGGGGGGTTTTGGGGGCAACATTTAGCCATCTTAAGCAGGGCTGGATTTAGGTCTGATGAGGCCCTTAGCTACTGAAGGTAATAGGGGCCTTTATATGTCCAGCTGTCCTTTGTCAACAACAAATTGTCGCTGTTTTTCATGTTGAATATATGCTATATGGTAATTTATGGACCTAATAGGTATCTAAAGCCCTTTGCACATGTTGGCATGCAACCAGTCCATGCAGAATGTAGGCACCCTATATATAGAAATGAGCAAAACAGTGATATACAGTGGTGCCTCGCAAGATGAATGCCTCGCAAGATGAAAAACTCGCAAGACGAAAGAGTTTTTCGTTTTTGTGCTGCTTCGCAAGACGAATTTCCCTATGGGCTTGCTTCGCAAGACGAAAACGTCTTGCAAGTTTGTTTCCTTTTTTCTTAAAACCGTTAATACGGGAAGGAGAAGGTTACGCTGGAAATGAAGGAGATCATCCGGAAGCACGACGGTGGAATGTGTGTGACAGACCTCGCAAGACGAAAAATTCGCAAGACGAAAAAACTCACAGTACGAATTTATTTCGTCTTGCGAGGCACCACTGTATTAGGGAGCAGGCTAGCAGGTGGGTCCCATTACTTACCGTATTTTTTGCTCTATAAGACTCACTTTTTCCTTCCTAAAAAGTAAGGGGAAATGTGTGTGCGTCTTATGGAGCGAATGCAGGCTGCGCAGCTATCACAGAAGCCAGAACAGCAAGAGGAATTGCTGCTTTCACTGCGCAGCGATGCCTCTTGCTGTTCTGGCTTCTGAGATTCAGAATATTTTTTTTCTTGTTTTCCTCCTCCAAAAACTAGGTGCGTCTTATAGAACGAAAAATATGGTACATCATAGGAGCCTACACAACACAAAACACTGTTGCTGTATGTAGGTTTTGTTTTATTTATTTTTATCGTATATTTTGGAAATATACATCCAGTTTCTTTTCCTTTAATTTTTTTTGGGGCCCCCAAGAGAGTGGGGCCCTAAGCTATAGCTTGTTTAGCTTATACATAAACCCGGCACTGATCTTAAGCCAGGGATGGTTGGGCAGAAGGCGGATGATTTTGTGCTGTGACATCAGCAATGCATCTCCTAAGCCAAAACCCGATTCCTCTTTCTGCATCCACAGCACCTTTCCCAGAAAACCCCCAGCTAGTTTCAGACAACTATATTATGGATATCTTGGGAATCAACCACAGTTTCTCCTTCTCTTAAAAAAATAAAAAGAAGAATTTTGATTCTAGACTGATCTGCTGCTGCAAGAGGCTTCAAGACTTGAGTAGGAGAAGGTTTGGGAAGGGAGGAGAGGCATCCTTACCATACATATTTCATAGGCTGTTTGCTCTCAGCCTGACGCGGCAGAAACCTGCCTCCCCCCCCCCCCCAAATAAGCAATGTCTGGCAGATGGTGAGAAGTTCCAGGAATCCCACCTGGGAGAAGGAGATGGATGAGGCAGAAATGCCTCCCTTTGCATTTCAGCAGAAATGTCAAGCGTGCCTGGAAAGTACAGTGGTACCTTGGTTCTCAAACGCCTTGGTACTCAATCACCTTGGTTCCAAACACTGAAAACCCAGAAGTAAGTGTTCCAGTTTCCGAACGTTTTTCGGAAGCTGAATGTGGCTGTCAGCTATTGTTTCCGGGGCACCTGCACCAATCAGAAGCCGCGCTTTGGTTTTTGAACATTTGGAATGGATTAAGTTTGGTGTTTTTGTTTTTGCTGTTTATTTTGTGTGAACCCAGTTCAGCTACTGATGGATTGATTGTGTGAATGTGGAGATGGATAAAAGCCCCCCATCCATCAGCGCAGGTAAGAAATTTTTTTACTTTTAATTTTTACCATCTACAATACTGTCTTATTTATTTTATAGTACAGTACATCGATTATTGCTTTCATTTTATGGGTCAACAATCTCGTTAGATAGTAAAACTCACATTAAATTGATGTTTTAGGGGTTGTTTTTAAAAGTCTGGAACAGATTAATCTGTTTTGCATTGCTTTCTAGCACACCTTAGTTTTGGAACGCTTTGGTTTTGGAACGGACCTCCGGCAGGGATTATGTTTGAGAACCAAGGTACCACTGTATGTGCATGCGCTCTCTCTGTCTCTCTCTGTCTCTCTCTCTCTCTCACACACAGTGCGACCGCGTTTGGAATGATGTGCACAGTTCTGGTTGCCTCACCTCCCAAAGGATATTGAAGAGTTGGAAAAGGTTAAGAAAAGGGTAACCGGGGCAGAGGTGACAAATCTACTGTCCCACAGGTCAGATCAGGCCCGCAAACCCATTCCTAGCAGCCCATCAGCCCCCATCCTCGAAGCCACTCGCACGCTACATTTAAACTGCGGGACTTGACATCTTTCTGCAGGGCCTGCAAGACAGAGCAGTTCTGCCTGGCCTTTGGTTTAGACTCAGTCTGACCCTTATGTTTCCCTCCCCTTCATGGTTTTGATCTATGGGCTACTTTTAAAATGAGGCTGCATTTTAAATTGCATTGTAACCTGTATTTTAAATTGTTTTGTTTCCCTGTTATGTTTTTTACTTTAATTTAGTGGTGTTAGCCACCCTGAGCTTGGCTCTGGCTGGGGAGGGCGGGGTATAAATAAAATTTACTATTATTATTATTATTACAGTGGTACCTCGGGTTACATACGCTTCAGGTTACATACGCTTCAGGTTACAGACTCCGCTAACCAAAAAATAGTGCTTCAGGTTAAGAACTTTGCTTCAGGATGAGAACAGAAATCATGCTCTGGTGGCACAGCAGCAGCAGGAGGCCCCATTAGCTAAAGCGGTGCTTCAGGTTAAGAACAGTTTCAGGTTAAGCACGGACCTCTGGAATGAATTAAGTACTTAACCTGAGGTACTACTTTATTATTAAAGCACTATCATGTCACTTTAAACAGTCACAGCTTTCCCCAAAGGATCCTGGGAGCTGTAGTTTGTTAAGTGTGCTGAAAGTTGTTAGCGGACCCCCTCTTTCCTTCCTAGAGCTACAATTCCCCGGGATCCCTGGGAAGAGGGGTCGATTGTTTAAACCACTGTGGGGGAGAGACAAATGCCATTTAAGAAGGATGCTAAAGATTGGTAATGTCATTCAGGAATATTACCAGCAGGTGGCAGCATTGGAACAACTATTAAAAAATCCATTTTATTTTTACAAATAGTGGGTGGGTGGCTGGGGTGGGGGGCGTTGTAAGGTGTATTTTTTTCCCTTAGAAAAAGATCCTATCTTTGTACTTGTCTCTCCCCCTGTCCCTCATGCCTCCGCTTCCAGCTTTACACTAGTCTCTCTGTACATTGCATATATTATAGCATGTTCTCGTCTGATGTCCGCAGTTTCTAACCACCTCCCTCTCCCGCTGCTACTTGTTAGGATACCCCCTAGTCCCCCCCAAGAGCTACAATTCACATAGTTACCTGTGAAGAGGTAACCACTATAACCACTATACCATAAAGGTAAAGGTAAAGGTACCCCTGACCATTAGGTCCAGTCGTACCGACTCTGGGGTTGCGGCACTCATCTCGCTTTATTGGCTGAGGGAGCTGGCATACAGCTTCCGGGTCATGTGGCCAACATGACTAAGCCGCTTCTGGCGAACCAGAGCAGCGCACGGAAACGCCGTTTTCCTTCCCGCTGGAGCGGTCCCTATTTATCTACTTGCACTTTGACGTGCTTTCGAACTGCTAGGTTGGCAGGAGCAGGGACCGAGCAGCGGGAGCTCACCCCGTCACGGGGATTCGAACCGCCGACCTTCTGATCGGCAAGTCCTAGGCTCTGTGGTTTAACCCACAGTGCCACCCGCGTCCCTTCCAGGGAGGGAACAGGTCCCATAACAACATCCAGTTCCCTTAACATACTACAGCTCCCAGTATTTTTTGAATCATACTCCTTTAAAAGTATGGTGTGAATGTGGCCTCTGTTATAGGAATTTTAAGGTCATATATATATATATATATATATATATATATATATATATATAAAATAAATGTTCATAAATGTACAAGGCAAACACATACATAAGTATATAAACCACGTGTCTGAAATAGTACAGGAGAGCAATCCTGAAGCCATTTTGACTCTCCCAAATTGACCTCAAATATTTCTCTGCAAGGAGGAAGGAAATAGGAAAAGCTTTCCAATTGTCTTTGGACTGGAGGGGCTTACACCTCCCTGCAAATACAGTCTGGCAAGTATTTGTTAAACTATCAATAGGTGTAAGAGATTCAGGAACGAAAGTGTTTATCATCTCAAAGGAATGGCCAGGCTACCCAGAAAATGCAGTCAAGCAAGGCATTATCCTGGCAGACAGGAGAGAAGCAACACACTCAAATTTCTGCTGGGGACCACCTTCTTCTGTGATATATGTATGATGTTTCGGGGGGTGGTCTTTAGCTACAGGCAATTTCAAACGTTTATATAAAAGCTTGGGCACCACTGTTCTGGGTTCCTCCTCTCTCCTGCGTGTGGTGAGTGGGGACCCTATTGCAACAGTTTAATAAAGATCAGGCTTACTAGCTGCTTTGCTTCTCAATATTCTCTGGTTGGCCTCTGTTATTTTCTCCTATAGAAAACCTACATAAGTGAAATATACTCAGAGTCGCAAAGTGATTTCATGCTCTTTATTCAGCTCATAGTGGTGAGGTGGAATGAATAAAAGTCCCCTCAAAGTATCTGCTTTATATACATTATTTACACAATGGGCTGCGCATGATTGGCTAATTTTGGAATTCTACTGTAAGCCAATCAGGTTGTGGATTCACTTATATCTGGAGCATGATTGGGTGGTTCCTGCCAACCAATCATACTGCTGCATTGTTCTAGGACCAATCAGACTGCTGCATTCTGAAGCCTATTGCTCTAGGACCAATCAGACTGCTGCAATTTGGATCCTATTGTTCTAGGACCAATCAGACTGCTGCAGTTTGGATCCTATTCAACTCAGTACATAACAATAAGGATGCTATACGGGCTCTTGGGTACCCCATAAGGGATAAAGGAACTGTTTTTTCTTATAACAGCCTCATATTTCAACCTGATAACAGCCTCATATTTCAACATTACCACAACAGGCAAACCTTTACCAGGGAGAAAGGCTAATCGCTGCATTCCCATCCCTGGTAATCATAGAACTGTAGAACTGAAAGGGCACCCCAAGGGTCATCTAGTCCAACCCCCTGTAATGCATGAATCACAGCAAAAGAATCCCGGACAGGTGTCCAACCAACCTCTGCTTAAAAACTTCTAAGGAACGAAAAGCCATTACCTTCATAAAATGGAACATACTCCCTTGGAAGCTCTCCTTTCTTGGGAGGACTTCCAACAGAGGTCTGATGGCCACCTGCCAGGGATTCTTCAGCTGTAATAATAATAATAATAATAATAATAATAATAATAATAATAATAATAATAATAATAATTTATTATTTATACCTTGCCCATTTGGCTGGGGTTCCCCAGCCACTTTGGGCGGTTCCCAACAGAATATTAAAATACAATAGTCTATTAAACATTAAAAGCTTCCCTAAACGGGGCTGCCTTCAGATGTCTTCTAAAAGTCTGGCAGTTGTTTTTCTCTTTGACAACTGGTGGGAGGGCGTTCCACAGGGCAGGTGCCACTACCGAGAAGGCCCTCTGCCTAGTTCCTTGTAACCTCACTTCTTATAGGGAGGGAACCGCCAGAAGGCGCTCGGCGCTGGAACTCAGAATGTGGGCTGAACTATGGGGGTGGAGACGCTCCTTCAGGTATACTGGGCTGAGGCCGTTTACGGCTTTAAAGGGCAGCACCAACACTTTGAATTGTGCTCAGAAACGTACTGGGAGCCAATGTAGGTCTTTCAAGACCAGTGTTATGTGGTCTCGGTGGCTGCTACCAGGCTACCTCATTAGGAGGGGTTGGAGTAGATGACCCCCGGGATCCCTTCCAACTCAATGATTCTGTGATTACCAGGAATCTGTGTGCAGACCACAGGCCTCACCCCCAGCTCCAAAACTCTTGACATTCTCTTTCCGTGCCTCCCTTCATGTAGCAGGTGGGCCTGAAGTCTGGGCAGACAACCTGCCTTGCTGCAGCCCAGCCGGCGAGGCTTCCCCCTGCCCGCCAAAGGAAATGCCTGCAAATCTATAAATAAGCAATTAGCGCTTCTTCTCCCATCAAGAGGGGCATGCGGTGGGAATGTGGGCACTCCCCCCCCCCGCTAAAGATCCTCGCTGGCAGAACAGACAGCTGCATCTGTGCAGCGTTTCGCAGCCGCTTAATATTCCCCAACAAAAGTCCTTCCACAACGAAAACTTTAATTGCATTAATCTTCCAATGGCTGCACATTTCCAACCTCCCTCCCAACCCAAATCCACATCTCTGCTTCTCTTCCCCTGACAACCCGTTAAACTGAATCTCCCTGCTAATCGCAGCTGCCAAAGCACAATAACGATCTCGCGCTGGACGTGCGTTTGCTAATTAGACAAGTGTGGAAAAACAGCTGCTGGCCGATGAGAGTGAGGGCCTTTCATCTTGGAAGAGGGCCAGCTGTCACCCTTCCACTACGTGACGTCCGGCTTCAGGAAAGCCGCCTTGTATGCAGTCAGATCAATGGTCTCTCTAGGCTCAGGGCTCATCCACACTTAGCTTCCGGCAATTTCTTGGCACAGATCCATACTTTAAAGCTCTGCATCTGAGCGCTTCCCCCTCACTGCTTTCTGCAGGAAAACCTGCTCTTTAAAGCTGATTTGGAACCAACGGCTGTTTGGGTTTTCTGCAGAATGCTGTTGTAATAAACAGAAATCTGCCCTTTTCCCTCACGGGGTATCCAAGAGCCCATATAGAGTCCTTACATAGGTTCCCTATTGGTAGGAGAAAATAACAGAGGCCAACCAGAGAATATTGAGAAGCAAAGCAGCTAGTAAGCCTGATCTTTATTGATCTGTTGTAACAGGGTGCTCCCCTCACACGCAGGAAAGGAGGAGGACCCAGAACCCAGGTGTGTCTGCCCTTATATAGACATTTTAAACTGTCCGCCCTGAAGTTCAAGACCACCCCCAGACACATCATACCTACATCACAGAAAGGGCGGTCTACAGCAGAAATCTGAGTGTGTTGTTTATCTCTTGTTGTTTATCTCCTGTCTGGCAGGTTACCTGTTAATGCTTATTTGATTGGATACCCTGGGGAGCCTGGCCAGTCTTTTGTCATGATAAATACTTAGTTCCTGAGCCAGGTCACAGGCTCACACCCTATTCATATCTTAAATGTGCCCTTAAGACAGGATTTGTGAAGGAAAAGACAATGGGGAGGCTTTTCCATTTTCCTTTCAGTTTGGGAATCAAAAATGGTTTCAGGTCAGTCTTCCTGTGCTGATCTAGGTACGTGCTTGGTTGGTACATTTATGAACATTTATTATTCATCTAAGACCTTAAAATTCTTATCACACTGTTTGCTCCGATTCAGCTGCAAAGAGCGGCATTTGCAGAAAGTAGCAGGGGGGGGAAAAAGCCCTTGGATACAGTGCTTCAAAGGGCAAACCTGTGCTTAGAAATGTGGCACAAGGTGGTGGACATGTACACTAGTAAAAGCTTTCTGGGAAATGATCTACAATGAATGAAAGAAAATGTTTAAGAATACATTTGTTAAGAAACCGGAAGCGTTTTTGTTAGGTATAATAGGTGAAGAGGTACCAAGAGAAGATAAAAGACTTTTTATGTCTGCAACGACAGCAGTGAGAATGCTACTAGCCCAGAGATGGAAGGAAGGAAGAAGTACCAACAAAAGAAGAATGAAACTGATGGAGTGTGCAGAGATGGTGAAACTTACGGGGAAGATCAGAAACCAGGAAGATCAAGTACAGTCATACCTCATGTTACGTTTGCTTCATGTTACACTTTTTCAGGTTGTGTCCCGCAGTGACCTGGAAGTATTGGAAAGGGCTACTTCTGGGTTTCACCGCTTGCGCATGTGCACAAGTGCGAAATCTCACTTTGTGCATACGCACAAGTGCCAAATTGTGCGACACACCTGCGCAGATATGGTGCTTCAGGTTGCGGGCTTTTCATGTTGTGAACAAGCCTCCGGAATGGATCCCGTTCGCAACCAGAGATAGCATTGAATTGTTAAAAGACTGGAGTCAATTTTTAATTTATTTAAAAGACCACTGTAAACAGTTAAAATCCTTGGCAGGGATGTAATGACACTTGTAACGTGAAATAACCATGGTAATTATGGATATATATATATATATTAGATGGATAACGGTAAAAGATGCAGAAAATTTAATCATAAATATGGAACCTATGGGGGGGGGAGGGAAGGAGGTCCGAAGCTTCAAAAGAACCTTTTATTTTAATGTTTGAAATAGTTAAAGTTAAAATGTATAAAATTGTGTAAAACCAATAATTTTTTATTTTATTTTAAATAGAAACGTGGCACAAAGAGGAAGTCTGGATGAGCCCTCAGTGCTGCCTACAATGACTGGCAGTGGGTCACATGAGAACTGAAGAGGAGTGTTATGTACTGAAGTTCTCACCCTGGGCCAGCAGGGGGATACTGTAGATAGTTCAGGTCCACATATGCAAATAAGGGATCAAAAGTGACGTTCAGTGATTGGATAGTTACAGAAAGTTGTTACAGTTATGTTGTACTGGAGCTCTATATAAGCAGGCTGGCTGAACCCTTCAGTTCAGTTCTGGCCTGGCCTGGCCTGTGAATAAACAAGAGCTGTTTGGAGAATCGCTGTGTCGTCTGATATGTTCACCCACAACTTAACAAGGAGCCTGCAGGATCAGGCCAGTGGTCTGTCTAGTCCAGCATCCTGTTCTCACAGTGCCCAATCAGATGCCCCGATGGGAAACCTGCAAGCAGGCACAAGAGCCCTCTCTCCTCCTCCAGCTTCCAGCAACTGGGATTTGAAAGCATGGCTCCCTTGAATCTGCTTCAAGTCACCACACTTCCACGTTCTCGGTCAGAGAATCAGCTAACAGAAAAACCAGCTAAGCCCCAGCTGCCAACACACCATTTATTCCTTTTGATATGCATTTACAATGCGAATGCAATACAAATACTAACAATGTCCACCAACCTGGACAGCTTCCAAGGAAGATTAACAACAGCGATGCTTCTGAATACCAGTTGCTGGAAAACGTGGAAGGGGAGAGCTGCTCTCGCACTCAGGACCTGTTTTCCTTTTGGGACATCCGAGTGGCCACTGTGCGAACAGGATGTTGGACTAGGTGGGCCATTGGCCTGATCCTGCAGGCGCTCGTTATGCTCTTACGTTCTTAGTTGGCAGGCACCGTGTGTATGTTTCGGGAAATGACTGCAGGGTATACGGGCGAGGATTAAATTTGTACGATACGTTGTAAGAGGCGTAATTATTAACTTCATTCAAAGGGTGCAATTATGCTGATAAATCTCATCCGGGCTGCACTGATCAGGAAAACAGATGAGCATATTTGCGTGTCCCTGTCTCCCCCGTCCCTCCCTCATTTCTTCCCATCCGAAATGGGTTGAATTAGTTAAGTCTTGGGAAGAAAATGATTTGCCTCCTCCCTTAATGGTAATAAATTTTGTCTCTCTCTAATATAATCGCTGTTGTGTTGTTACTGCCTGTGAGAAACCATTTATCGCTTGCAGTTTTCTCCCCTGAAAGAGACAGGTTGTGACCTTCGTGAAGGTTAAAACTAATTAGAGAAGCAATTCAGGTCTGGTCCTGGAAATAAATTCTAACAGGTTGCTGGGTGGTTGTTACAGCAATGATTCAATGGCAGGCTCTGTTTCATTGCATCTGAAGCAGTTTTAAAGCGGGAGGGGAGTTGGAGGGAGGGGGGGGGCAAGGGACCTTGCATGGGGGAGGGAGCTCTGGAAGAAAAGGGCTCAACTCCACCTCTGACCTGAGACAGGGGTGGCCAGATCTGTCAATTTTACTTTCTCACAATTTCTCATTTCCCCGGTCTTAAGCTCTCCACATTCCCTCATTATTTTGTGATTCTTCTTCAAAAGCATGTAATGAATATTTGTCAGATTTTTATTATTGTTGTTGTTGTTATTATTATTATTATTATTATTGTTGTTGTTGTTGTTGTTGTTATTATTATTATTATTATTATTATTATTATTATTATTATTTAAAGGTAAAGGGACCCCTGACCATTAGGTCCAGTCGTGGCTGACTCTGGGGTTGTGGCGCTCATCTCGCTTTATTGGCCGAGGGAGCCAGCGTACAGCTTCCGGGTCATGTGGCCAGCATGACTAAGCCGCTTCTGGCGAACCAGAACAGCGCACGGAAACGCCATCTACCTTCCCGCCAGAGTGGTATCTATTTATCTACTTGCACTTTGACATGCTTTCGAACTGCTAGGTTGGCAGGAGCAGGGACTGAGCAATGGGAGCTCACTCCGTCACGGGGATTCGAAGCGCCAACCTTCTGATTGGCAAGTCCTAGGCTCTGTGGTTTAACCCACAGCGCCACCTGCATCCCATTATTATTATTAGTGTTCATTTATTACCTGCCCTTCATCCTAAGGTCTCAGGGTGTGCTGTTGTGTGTTCAAAGGTTTCCCAAGGGAAACTCAATTCCTGCTCCCCGACCACAAACATTAACCCAGTGATCTCAGGCAACAGCAGAAGAGTGTGCCTTCACAGGTAAAGTCAAACCATTAGAGAGTTACAGTGCTTGCTGTGGCTGCTGTAGAGACTGATAGTGGGGGAAAGACTGTTGCAGTTGGGGCAGAGGAAGGCATCCGGTTTTGCTGCTGCAGATGCACTCTGGGGTTTCTTCTCTCTGCACTCCTCCCCGTGATCATTCCTTCTCTGGTCACTGTTGTCTCCAGGCACTGCAGTCATCTGCAAGGGATTGCCAAACCTTCATGCCACGTTTGCAGACATCTTTGTAACACAGAGTTGGTCTGCCAATTGACCTGGTGCCAGAAGCTCCCCAGAGAGCATGTCCTCAGAGATTCTGCCACTTTCCATTCTGTAGACATGACCAAGCCAGCATAGACGTCGCTGAGACAGGAGTGTGATCATTCTGGGAATGTGGGTTCGGGAGAGCATGTCACAGTCCGGTTCATGGGTGATCGAAGTCCCAGCAGGGGACGTCAGGACCGGGGGCAAGATGGCGGGGTGGGAGCAGGAACGGGGGTCCAAAAGCCAGGATTCAGGAAGCCAAGGGTCTGAGGGTCAGGAAGCTAGGAGTCACATAGTCAGGGGTTCAAGGATCAGGAAGCAAGAAGCCAAACACAGCAAGGCAGGAAGCGTGTTGCTGTGGCAAAGAGCTGAAGCGAAATGCTGACCTTATAACCCTTCCCAGCTCTTCTTACCAGGTGCTGTGAGTTACCAATTGGCCTCACCTGTGAGGCCGCGCCTTGCCTCTTCAGAACAAACTTAGGAAGGCCCCAGTCCTGCAAAGCCCTATTGGTCACAGGGCCTGGCTCCTGCATGCACACCTGACAGAGCACCTCTTTGTCCTGTCTTGTGGGGCTGCCTTTGACATAGCTGTCAACGTTTCCCTCTTTTAAAGGGAAATTCCCTTATTCCGAATAGGATTCCTTGCAAGAAAAGGGAAAAGTTGACAGCTATGACCTTTGAAGGTGACACAGAAACTACAACTAATCCAGAATGCGGCAGCTAGGCTGGTGACGGGGAGTGACCACCGAGACCATATAACACCGGTCCTGAAAGACCTACATTGGCTCCCAGTATGTTTCTGAGCACAATTCAAAGTGTTGGTGCTGACCTTCAAAGCCCTAAACGGCCTCAGTCCAGTATACCTGAAGGAGCGTCTCCATCCCCATCGTTCAGCCCAGACACTGAGGTCCAGCTCCGAGGGCCTTCTGGCGGTTCTCTCACTGCGAGAACTAAAGCTACAGGGAACCAGGCAAAGGGCCTTCTCGATACTGGTGCCCACCCTATGGAACGCCCTCCCATCAGATGTCAAGGAGAATAAAGAACTATCTGACTTTTAGAAGACATCTGAAGGCAGCACTGTTTAGGGAAGTTTTTAATGTTTGATGTTTTATCGTGTTTTTAATATTCTGTTGGGAGCTGCCCAGAGTGGCTGGGGAGGTCCCTCCAGATGGGCAGGGTACAGTGGTACCTCAGGTTAAGAACTTAATTCATTCTGGAGGTCCGTTCTTAACCTGAAACCGTTCTTAACCTGAGGCACCACTTTAGCTAATGGGGCCTCCTGCTGCCGCTGCACGACTTCTGTTCTCATCCTGAAGCAAAGTTCTTAATCCGAGGTATTATTTCTGGGTTAACAGAGTCTGTAAACTGAAGCATCTGTAACCTGAAGCGTCTGTAACCTGAGGTACCACTGTATAAGTAATATATTATTGCTATTGCTATTGCTATTGCTATTGCTATTGCTATTGCTATTGCTATTGCTATTGCTATTGCTATTGCTATTGCTATTATTTCTGATGCAGCACATGTGAAAAGGCATTCAGGTGTCGCTCCTGGGGGTATAAAATCCCCACGACTCATTTCCACAAAGCAGCGTGCTTCACATGCAACCCTAGTAGACCTTCATCTTGATATTGGCTGTTAGCATTCTCCCATACCCCTTTGGAGAGGCGAGCCACTGCCGCAGCTGCCTTGCTAATACACATGTCCAGCTCAGCGACGATGGAAAGGTTGCTGGTTATGGTGTAGCCCAGGAAGACAAAATCGCCTATCACCTCAAGCATGAGGTCACAAGTGCTGATGAGTGGAGTGCTGGTGACGTCCCGAAAGGGGTGGACTTGGGTCTTTCAAATTTCAGTGGCACCCTGTGCAGGGCCAACCTTGCCTCTCGCCTTCTTTTCTGCTCAGTTCCCCACATCATAGTTGGAATTCCCCATAGTGGTGCTCCCCACGGCTTGGTGCCCAATGCAGCAGAAGTGGCCGCGCTGCCCTAACTCCGCCTCTGGTCTTGACCCAGGATATTGGTATTCATCAGGATGATGGTGAGGCGGAACTCCAAGCGGCTGATGCGTCTCTGTAGAGCTTCCTCAGAGTGTTCTGTCAAGGCTGCGTCATCTGCAAACAACATCTCAGGCCCCAGAGAGGGTTACAACATTAGCACATTTACACGTTTCTCTCAATGCACGCCTTTTTACAAGCAATTTTCTCTAATATAGTTTTTTTTGTATGTTATCTGCACTGATAGATGCATTCTTATACACATTTCTACCTACACACACACATTCTGCGTGCCGTTTGCCTTAATATAGTGTATTTTTTTGCATGTGACACCAATGGCTGGGAGTTGCAGCAGGGGAGAGTGCTGCTGTTGTTATCAGGTTCTGCTTTTGGGCTTCCTAGAAGAGGCATGTCAGTAGCCACAGTGAGAACAAGGTGCTGGACTTGATCATAGAGTCACAGAATCGTAGAGTCAGAAGGGACCTCTGAGAATCATCTAGCCCTAAACGGCCTCGGTCCAGTATACCTGAAGGAGCGTCTCCACCCCCATCATTCTGCCCGGATGCTGAGGTCCAGCGCCAAGGGCCTTCTGGCGGTTCCCTCATTGCGAGAAGCAAAGCTACAGGGAACCAGGCAGAGGGCCTTCTCGGTAGTGGCGCCCGCCCTGTGGAACGCCCTTCCAGCAGATGTCAAAGCGATAAACAACTACCTGACATTCAGAAGACATCTTAAGGCAGCCCTGTTCAGGGAAGTTTTTAACGTGTGATATTTTACTGTATTTTTGGTTTTTATGGAAGCCGCCCAGAGTGGCTGGGGAGGTCCAGCCAGATGGGAGGGGTATAAATAATAAATTATTATTATTATTATTATTATTATTATTATTATTATTATTATTATTATTATATAGTCCAATCCCCTGTAGTGCAGGAATATGCAGTTGCCCCATACAGGGATCGAACCTGCAACCTTGGTGTTAGCAGCACCACGCTCTAACTAACCGACATGGCTCCCTTTTGGTCTGATCCAACTGAGGGGTGTTTTCCAGTAACTTTAATTTGTTTTAGACTGTTTTTCATATCACCTTTTAAAATTGCAACGGCCCTTCCTCGGACCTTATGGGGAAGGGCAGGTCATCCATCAACCAACCAACCAACCAACCACAACAACAACAAGAAGAAGAAACTTCCATTGTAAGAGCATGAAAAGAGCTCTGCTCATCTAGTCCAGCATTCAGAACTAACCTGAGCATGCAGCCCTTTCACAAAAAAATCCACGCCTGGTCATCCTTCTTCATTTCAGCAGCTGGATTTCGGTGGAGAAAGTCCTTTGCTTGCTTCTGCTATGAGAGTGTAGGGAAGTGATGCCAATCACCCTGAGATCTACCAGTTCATCCTGATTGACTTTCTGCCTACCCAAAGCCTAAAGTAGTCTTTGCAAACCTTTTGTAGTCCAAAACTACTGGAGGACTGCAACTTCCAGCATCCTCGGCCAGCACAGCTGGATGATGCAGGTCTTTCTGACCACAAATAGGGTTGCCATATGTCCTTGTTTTCCAAGACATGTCCTCCTTTTCAGATCTGGTTGCCATATGTCCCCAATCCTCTTGGCAGAAGCACCCCAAGGCATCCCATGGGCAGCACCCCACTCCTGCCCACTTGGGGGAAGAGCCAGCTGCTGTTCCCCGGCATGGCACACATGGTTCTCCAGACCGGATCAGCTCCTCCAAGTGGATGTTTAAGCAGGCCTGTCTGTTTGCTCGAGGGATTGGAGCCTGACATGATAGGAAGTGATTTAATAATAGCAATATTTTCTTCAAATATTTGCACTGTGCTTTATTTCTCCCCGAGCAGAGCAGGCAAGGAAAAGAAGTTGTCCTTCAGATCGCGGGGACTTTCCATTGTGGGTTGTGTTGAGGCGTGGCTAGCCAGACTTGGCTTGTCGGCACAGTTCGCCTCCATGTCTGTACCCCCCCCCCCGACCCTCTCACTTACCTGGAGTGGGACATCACAGAATATAGCATAGTGGGGAATGTGGCTGTTGCACTCAGTTCCTGTTTGCGGGCTTCCTTAGGAGGCATCTCAGTGGCCGTTGTGAGGACAGACTGCAGGAATAGAAGGCATACCCTCCCACATTTCTCCAATGAAAATAGGAACATCCTATTCTATAATAGGGACGTGGGTGGCACAGAGCCTAGGATTTGCTGATCAGAAGGTCGGCGGTTCTAATCACCGCGACAGAGTGAGCTCCCGTTGCTTGGTCCCTGCTCCTGCCAACCTAGCAGTTCGAAAGCACGTCAAAGTGCAAGTAGATAAATAGGTACCGCTCTGGCGGGAAGGTAAACAGCGTTTCTGTGTGCTGTTCTGGTTCGCCAGAAGCGGCTTAGTCATGCTGGCCACATGACCTGGAAACTGTATGCTGTCTCCCTCGGCCAGTAAAGCGAGATGAGCGCTGCAACCCCAGAGTCGGTCACGACTGGATCTAATGGTCAGGGGTCCCTTTACCTTTACTTTATTCAGAATAACAATAGCAATTTTATTATTTGTACCCCACCCATCTGATTGGGTTGCCCCAGCCACTTTTGGAGGCTTCCAAAATACACGGTGTGACCGGAAAGTTCAGTAGATGGTCACAGAAATCGGACTGTGAGAAATATTCATCTCCATACACAATTGTGGGCATTTCATGGGTTTCTGATGCCAATTGTATGTTCGAATATTTCTTGCTGTCCGATTTTGGTGACCATTCACCAAACTTTCCAGTCACACCTTGTATACAAAAACATTAAACCTAAAAAACTTCCCCTATGCAGGGCTGCCTTCAGATGTCTTCTAAAGGTTGTGTAGTTACTTATCTCCTGGACTCGGAGGTCGCATAACTCCATACCTTCCAACATTCCTCTGATGGAAATAGGGAAGTCCTAAGGAAAAGCAGGACATTCTGGGATCAAATCAGAAACTGGGACAGCTTCTGTAAATCTGGGGCTGTCCCTGGAAAGTAGGGACACTTGGAGGGTCTGAGATGGACCCCCTTTTATCTGATCCAAAAAGACTCTTCTTAGGTTTTTATGGAAGCTCAAAGTCCATAGGCAGTCCATCTAGATGCCTAGTTTCTTAGGGGCATTTGGCCACTGTGAGAACAGGATACTGGACTAGATGCCCCTCCCCCCGCTCCTGGTTGGCTCAGGCAGTGGGGAGTCTTCTTATGCTCTTAAGTCCCTGGTGGCCATATTATGATACTCAGTGGTTTCTGTTCTTCAGCATAAGAGCCCTTGCACTACTAGGTGGTGGAGTTTAAAGTTTATGCAACAAAGGAATCCACAAAGTTGTGCTAAAGAAGTCTGTTGGTCAGCAGCAGATTCTCGTGGTGCTACATCTAATTCTTATTCTGCAACAGCTGATTATTGTGGCGCAACAGCCGGCTCCTGTGCAATCCATTGCACAATCCCTCCCTACTTATAACTATGCAGGGATGTGGGTGGCGCTGTGGTCTAAACCACTGAGCCTCTTGGGCTTCCCAATCAGAAGGTCGGCGGTTTGAATCCCCATGATGGGGTGAGCTCCCGTCGCTCTGTTCCAGCTCCTGCCAACCTAGCAGTTCGAAAGCATGCCAGTGCAAGTAGATAAATAGATACCACTCTGGTGGGAAGGAAAACAGCGTTTCTTTGTGCTCTGATTTCCATCACGGTGTCCCGTTGTGCCAGAAGTGGTTTAGTCATGCTGGCCACATGACCTGGAAAGCTGTCTGTGGACAAACACCGGCTCCCTCGGCCTGAAAGCGAGATGAGTACCGCATCTCATAGTCGCCTTTGACTGGACTTAACTGTCCAGGGGTCCTTTACCTTTTTTACCTTTTACTTATAATTATAGGCAACCAAATTATGGCCGACTCTACCTGACGAGATGCTGTTCGGCTCCGCTTCTCCCCCCACCCCCAGACAATTGTGGTTGTAGTCAGAGTTCATCCTCCTATCCTATGTTGATAAATCTGGGGTTGGAATTCTGAACATGAAGTCAGCTCCATGTCATTCTCACTTTGCTTCAGCTGCCACGTAATTGTTGGCAGCACTTTTAAAAAAACCACCAGGGAGCTCTTTGGAAACCACATGCAAAAGGAAATCAAGTTTCCACTCTGGAGTAGGAAATTGAAAAGGAGGTGGTGGGGAGGGGGGGGGAGGAAGAGGGGAGATGTGTACGGAACATTTTCTCCAGCTCTCCTTGGATGGCGCAGAAGTGTGGCTGTCACTCACAAACTATTAATTTTAACTTGTTACTTTGTTTTGTGTGTGCCTGCGCGTTCATTTCCTCTGCTTGCAAACACCAGAAGACAAGGGAGGATTGGCTGCTAACAGCAGCGAGTGCTGCTTTATCCGAAGCATGGGTCATCCAATGAAGGAAGATTCAGGACAGATTTTTTTTATTTAAAAAAATCCTTCTTTACGCAGCACATAGACAAACTGCAGAACTCACTCCCACAGGACACAGTGATGGCCACCAACTTGGATGGCTTTAAAGATGGTTTGGGGGTGGGAAATTCACAGAGGATAAGGAGATCCATGGCTACTAGCTGCAGTGGCTATGCTCTGGCTCCATATTGAGAGACAGTGTTGTTTCTGAATGCCTGTTGCTGGAAACCGCTGGAGGGGGGAATAGGGGAGGATGTTCTTGTGATCAGATCCTACTCAGAGGCTTCCCTCTGAGACTTCTGGTTGGCCACTGTGAGAACAGGATGCTGGTGTCAGTCTTCAGGGAATCCGATCCCTCTCCCGGGGGCAGCCAAAAAGCAGAGGAACAAGAAGAGTCCTCACCACGTAATTTATTCAGTATTCACACAGAGAGACAGAGCAATGCAGTCTCTATCAAATAATGGTGTTGCTTCGAGTAAAGTTCCACCCCCTCTGTCTCTCCTATCATACGTCATCCCTACGTTGGCAGATCTTTGCTTTTTGCCTCTGAGCTTTCTGTTCCACTACAGTGGAACCTTTACTTACGGATGTAATCAGTTCCGGAGGTCCGTCCGTATGTCGATCCGGGTCGCTGGTAGAAGTGTCGTTGTGCGCAGGTGCATTCAGTGGCAGCGCGCTTCTGCGCATGCACAAACGGCAGAAGCTGCTTCTGCGCATGTGCGAATCGGGGTAAACCCAGTATTTACTTCCGGGTTTGCTGCGGTCGCAACTTGGGTTAGGCCCAAGTAGAGGCGGTCGTAAGTAGAGGTTCTACTGTACTCTCACTGCACGCTGGGTCCTGGGAGAAGGGGGGGTCAGGAATGCTTTCCAAAGACACTGAGTCTGTCAGCTGTCTCTCCCCTGGTGTGTCTTCTTCCTGCTGTTCATCTCCCAATATTTCCCAGCTTCTCCCCTCTGCAGCCTCTAAACTATGTCCTTCTGTAAACCACTGTTCTAAATCTATACTGTCCTCCTGTTCTCAGGAAGGTTCAGGAGGAGGAGGGGTGGCCCCCACCATTCCTCCTCAGTCCAGCACCTGACAGCTGGACTAGATGTGCCCCTTTGGCCTGATTCAGCCAGGTCCTTAATTCAGCCCAGAGGCTGAACACAGTTCACAACCCTTGCTTCACAGCCTAGGGTATTTATTCATTTATTCCCATTTACACCCCACCTTTTTCTCCAAGGAGCTCAAGGTGGGCCACACCATTCTCCTCATTTAGTCTCTGCGACAATCCTGCAGGGTAGGTTAGGCTGAGAGGCAGTGACTGGCTCTCCAGAACACACCCAGTGAGCTTCATGGCCAAGTTTGGATTAGAACCCTTTCTTAGTCACACTCTAACCACTACACCACACTGTCTCCAGGCTTTCCCTCCCCTGACTTCAAAGGCTGTTCACCATTGCTGCGATATTGCCACACAGACGCTAGGTGTCCTGCTTGCCATTTCCTCACACAAACAGACGTGGCCGAAACCACCGGTGGAATGCTAAGATGGGTTTGTTCCAGAGAAAAGAAGAAATGGACATTGAAAAATGGGTGTCAGATGTTCAGGACATAGAGAAATATTGTCTCCTGATAGGGAACACCCCCCCTTACAATCTGAGAACCCATCCATCACCAAATAAATAAAAATTATAATCAAAGAACAGAGTGACTCGGAAACCTGGAAGGCAGGTGATAAACTCACTTTCCGCGAGAGGCGATAAATCAATGAGCTAAACTTTTTTATTCGCTCTTAATGCCCAGGAACTGAGGCCCCGGGTAAGCGGAATAGACAAAAGTGCGTTGCAAGAATGGGGTGCCAAATGGTTTCCCCCGCCTCCTTCCTATAATTGGAGGCGGCATCCCTGAACAGGCAGCGTCGCTCAATGGACACCATCCAAGTGCTGGAAGGTTTGTGGTGTCATTGCTGAGCCTAATGGGGAGTTGCAGGGAAGGTGTTGGGTTTTTTTTTGCAAAGTAATAGCATTGTTGAAAGCAGTTAGGATCAAGGGTGGCTTGTCAGCCGTGTGGCTTTCAAGGCAGGCTGCAGAGCGCAGAGGTTTCCTTCTCTGGACTGGATGCTGTTCATTGGCCCAGGTGCTGCTCTCCCAGGAAACAGATTTAAAAGTTAGCAAAATAGGAAACAGAGAATCAGGCTTTCTGGGAGGTTGATTTAACAGGTTGACTTTAAAAGTTGGGATATAAATGCAATAAACAAACAAACATATAAAATTCAGCAAGTGGTGGATTATATTCCTTCAGACCAGATCCTGAGAATGACACTGAGGTCCAGCTCCAAGGGCCTTCTGGCGTTTCCCTCCCTGTGAGAAGTGACGTTACAGGGAACCAGGCAGAGGGCCTTCTCGGTGGTGGCGCCCGCCATCAGATTTCAAGGACATAAACAACTCTCTGACTTTTAGAAGACATCTGAAGGCAGTCCTGTTTAGGGAAGTTTTAATGCTTGATGCCTTACTGTGTTTTAATGTGTTGGAAGCCACACAGTCAGATGGGCAGCAATAACAACAACAACAACAATGATAAAAAAACAGAAAAGGGGGTTATTTTGCCCACGGAAGCAAGAAGACCAAGGAAGAGGGGAGATGGAGAGAAGGTGGAACTTCTCAACTCATATTTCTGCCTTGGTCTTCTCCAATGAAGGGAATTGTGTTTGGTCTGGGGAAAGTACACTAACAACCACATCCCTCTGATTCATCAGTGATTCATCAGTGTTCACAATCTGGGAAAGCATGGTGGTAGTGTAGACTTCTGCCCCCTACAAGAAAAAATTGTAGATATGGTCTCATCATGCCAAAGATGGAGCAGGCTTTTTCTCTGCGGCTGTGCACACACAGGGCTAGAACCCTGTGTGGACAATGTGGGGAAGGAGATTTCTGTTTGATGGCAGGAGAAGCTTCCTAGCAGTTAGAGCTTTTCTGACAGTGGAGCAGTCCACCTCAGCAGGCAACGGCCTCTTCTTCCCTGGCGGTATCTAAGCAGAGGCTGAATAGCTACCTTGCCACCTGTTCTGTCAATGCACCCTACATGGCAGAATCTGCAGTGAGCCGGGGGTTGCTATAGATGTCCTCTGGGGTCCCACCCAGCCCTATAATCCTGCAGTCCCTTCTCTGCAGCTGGCAGTGCATCCGATGGAGACAGAAACCCTCTTTTCTCTCTGTCTTGCACATTTCCCAACTTATTAATAGGAGGAGGAAGCAGCTGATCCGTTGACCTCAGATTCTCCATCCACTGGCTAATTGAGGCTCCGGCAGCAGTCCGTGACCCTGGGGCGTTGCCACGAAGGGAGTAAATGATGGAGAAGAAGCTGCAATTTCCAGGGATTGGGGAAGTGTTCTTCGCCTCCTATTATAATGTGCGAACAATGGTCAAGTGCCTGAGTCCCCCGTCAGCAGACGCAGCTCTGCTCCTCACCCTCCAGAATGAAACGGATTACAAGTGTATCATTAATACACCGGGCCCCTGACAGTGCTCGACAGATTTAATTTTGGTGCCGAGATGAGTGGCACTGGGATTCTCCCTCACCTCCACGCTGGAAATGAAAAACAGATTCCGCTCGCAACCAGTAAATATTGGGGGCTTAAGCAAATAGAAAGTCAAGAAGGAAAAAAGCAATTTTCCTCCAGCTTCAGTCTCAATATGTCTAATGTGAAAGGTTGTGTGCTGCCTGATGGATTCATCTTCAATTATATCATGCCTTTGAATTTATGTGGCCTTGGCTCTTTAAAAGCAGATAGAGAGGGAGAGAGAGGCAGAGTGCTGAGATCGAGCAAGGCTTTCAGGTAACCTAGGGATAGACTCCACATGGAGCTGCCCTCAAATGACTCAGAAACTTCCTTTGGCCCAAAATGCAGCTTGGCTTCTGTTTAGTTCTCATCTAATTGCTGTTGTGCTCAAGTTCTGCTTCCATTGGAACATGTGGCTGGCCACTATGGGGCAGGATCCCGGACTGATCCATCAGCAAGACTCGTCTGAAGTTCTCCTCTATACTTTTTACCTGGATGTAGCTTTTGAAGCATGGCGTATTATTTGCTACAAGGAAAACATCAGCAAAACAATTACACGGGAGGGATGAACAGGTTGAGATAAGGGAAAATTTCTAGCTGCTTTTTTATCCATCTCACCACCCCCCCCTTTGCTGCATCTCTCCTATCTCTATATCTCTACCTCCTTCATTTAGGGGGGGCTTTGTTTTTTTCAAAGGGAAGACACACTATGAAAAAGAGAGGATGACTGGGTGCAGGTGGGAGGGGGGGGGGTAGAGGTGAGCCTTGAACGCTCGACATCACCCCCAGTTACAGGAAATGATAATGATAAAACTCAGCCTGATCCTTTCAGAAAAAAAGGTTGATGGGGCCATAAACAACTCAATCCCATTAGTTAGGAGAGCTTTACAGCTCCGCCTGGTCAAAACTTCAGGAGCGAGAGCCACGGTTCAGAGACCCAATGGCTGACCTCAATATGCGCAACCATGTCTCGGTTTTATGGGTTGGGATTACAGCTTGCGGACGGCTGAATTGGAAAGCCTGAAAAAAAGCAGAGTGCTCAGCAGAAAGGAGGAGGAGGAAGAAGAAAAGGAGGAGGATTCACAGGTGGTGGTGGTGGTGGTGGGATGACCTCTTAACTGCTGCCCCCCACTGCCTACGACCACTGGAATGGGGGAGCAGTGGCTGAGTCAAGAGGTCTATCTTCATTCTCAGCTTCAGCTTCACCTCCACCCCTCAACCACATGGTGGTTATAATGCAAGTTGAGATCACCCTTATGCTGCTCGTCTAGTCTAAGGGGAAGGGGAGGCTGTCTAGTCAAGAGACCACCCTTCTCCTCTGTCCGGTGCAATTGTGCAGGGGGGAAGGGCCACCCCTCTATATCTCCGGGGCCACAGGGCAGGGGGAGACTGCCAGGTCAAGAGGGTGACCCAACACCACTAGGGCAGGGGGAGGCAGCTGGGTCAAGAGGCTGCCATTGCATCATCTGGCTCTGGTCTGTCTCCACAGTGGTTTCCGAATACCAGTTGCTGGGGAGCCTGAATCCTGCCTGTGGGTTTCTCTTTAGGTCATCTATTGGCCCACCATGAGAACAGTATGAAGGACTAGATGGGCCACTAGTCTGATCCACCAGGATTTTTCTTGGTGCTATAGGGAGCTGATAGCCCCCACACCTGTCTACTTTGCCCTAATCCCCTACGACATTTGCCAGCTGCATTCAAAAGTGCTTTTAAAGAGAGGAAAGGGGGAAGGAGCTATGCTATGGAAGGTTTAGGGAGGCCGAGACTTGGCCACTTGTTCATGATGATTACTGCTGATAGTGGCAATAGGCCAGTTATACATAGTTCTGCTTTCAGTTTTGGGGCTGGCTGGGGCTGATGGGAGTTGCATTCCAAAGCATCAGGAGGGCATCAGGTGGCAGAAAGCTGTGCTACCATCCTGACTCTTCCTCAGCCACATTATTTCGCCACTCCAAATTCCCTTCGTTAGACCCTCCTCCTCCTCCCTCCATTAATAATCAAACTCTCCCAAGCCTTAAATCATTGTTAAAACCACCTGGTTAGAACTCCCCACCCCCCTTTCCCAGCCTGAAACTTCGAATAAAGAATCCCTGTTATAAATAATTGGGTACAAGCATGAATACTAAGTGGCTTGGCATATTTCACAGGAAAGGGATAATGGGGGATCTGTCTGCTCCTTGTCTTGCTTAAAGCACAGAGAAATCCCGGGCCTCGTAGATCAGTTAGGTCCAACAATTCCCTCTCGTGTTCTTCTGTTTCACAGCATGGGAAAGGGGAAGGAAGGAAACTGCTCGGGGGTTTCCCACAGGCATCTGGTCGGTGACTGTAAGAAGACGATGCTGGACTAGGACCTATGTACCTATGGGACCGCCTCTCTCGGTATGCCCCACGGAGGTCCTTAAGGTCCATAAATGACAACATTTTGGAGGTCCCAGGTCGCAAGGTGGTTAGATTGGTCTCAACTAGGGCCAGGGCCTTTTCAGTACTGGCCCCGACTTGGTGGAATGCTCTGTGACAAGAGACTAGGGCCCTGCAGGACTTGACATCTTTCCGCAGGGCCTGCAAGACAGAGCTGTTCTGCCTGGCCTTTGGTTTGGACTCAGTCTGACCCTTATGTTTTTCCCTCCCCTTATGGTTTTGATCTATGGGCTACTTTTAAAATGAGGCTGCATTTTAAATTGCATTTTAACCTGTATTTTAAATTGGTTCCCCCCTCTCTTCCCCCCCATTATGTTTTTACTGTGATTTTATTGGTGTTAGCCACCCTGAGTCCGGCTCTAGCCGCGGAGGGCGGGGTATAAATAAAATTTATTATTATTATTATTATTATTATTATTATTATTATTATTAGGTGCACCATTGAGCAGATCCAGCACGCTCTTCTTAGTTCTTATGTGTTGTGGTCAGTGCTCCCCCTCCCCCCAAAATAGGTGCCATAACTCACCATGAAGTTGTTATATTAAATTGCTGGGCGACTCGGGGCAGCTCTGAACAGATGCCGGTTTGACAACGTTCACTGCCCGCAGAAGTGCTAAAAACTATGGCAAGCTGTCTCCCTAGCTGGTTTGGGAGTCAACCTTGGTTCTGGTGCAGGTCAAATAACTGCACCCTGCCTCCCTTATTCTTTTGGATTCAGGCAGATGGCTAGGACAGCTCGGAAGGGTCCTGGCACAAACACATGTGCAGGCCATGGTAGAGACTTGGCTGGAAGGCTTAAAGCCCCCTGCCGCTACACAGGAGATGGGGTGAAAGAAAAGAAATACAAATTGGCCCTGCCCTGTAGCTTGACCAATTGTAGCTAGGAGCTAGATCTAAAGACAAAAATCGGGTTGGGGGGGGAGCATTGGCTTACAATGGTTCCCTTCTGAGTGGTGCCAGACCTACACTCCAGCATGCTCCAGCTGGAAAAAAAAGCACTGGTTGTGGTTTTATAGTTTGCTATTCTACATTTTGTGATTGTGTTTTAGTTTACATAACCCACCATTTGAGGGCTACTTGCCCTCCTGCCCAGCCACTATGATCTCTACAAGGGGACCTCCTGGTGGTACCAAGAGCTCGCTGGGTCCACCGTAGCAGGGCCTTCATTGTTGTGGCCCCTTTGGCATGCAATTTGTAACAGCTGGAGATAGGGTGTGCTCAATTGTCTCAGGCTGAAGAAGGCCTCAGCATCTGCTACCTAGTACTTTAAAAAAGTGGAGAAGTTGAGTATTGGTGAATGTGTGCACTAAATGAGACTTAAATTCTGTGCTAAGGTAATCTAAATTCTGTGCTTTAAAAAGAAGAGAGAGTTCAAATGATATACAGGTGGTACATGACACCAGTCAAGCTTGCAAAAATCTATCATTTGCCCGATAATAAATGTTGGAAATGTAAAGAAACTGAAGGTACATTCTTTCACCTTTGGTGGACGTGCCCAAGGATTAAGGCTTTCTGGGAGATGATCTATAATGAAATGAAAAAGGTATTTAAATATACCTTCCTGAAGAAACCAGAGGCCTTTCTTCTGGGCATAGTCGGCCAATTGGTGCCAAAGAAGGATAGAACTTTCTTTATGTATGCTACAACAGCAGCAAGATTACTCATCGCGAAGTATTAGAAGACACAGGAGCTACCCACACTGGAAGAATGGCAGATGAAAGTGATGGACTACATGGAATTGGCAGAAATGACTGGCAGAATTCGTGACCAGGGAGAAGAGTCGGTGGAGGAAGACTGGAAGAAATTTAAAGACTACTTGCAGAAGCACTGTAAAATTAAGGAATGTTAAAACGATGTCTGATGGAAAATAAGTGGTATTGGTAAAAAGATTTCTAAGAAAGTGTAAATAGGGATTGACATCTGGAAAATTGATATTTATAATAGGTTAATATCTTGAGTGAGGATAAATGCTAGAGGGTAAGGATTTGCTGAATTTAATATCTGAACTGGAATACAAAATGGGAGGTGTGAGGAGGTCAAGAAACTAGTGAATGAAGTATAAGATATGAAAATACTAATCTATTTTCTGTTTTGCTTTTTGCTTTTTGCTTTTTCTTTTCCCCCCCTTTTTTCCTTCCCTTCTTTTGTTAACTGTTTTCTATTATGTATTTTTTATGTGTTTTGCTTTTGTATTTTTTCATTTTTGTAGGTTTTCTTATGTTTAAATTTTGAAACTTTTTATTGTTTGTGAAACTTTAATAAACATTATTTAAAAAATAAATAAAAAGAAAAGAGAGTTCAGTTCTGGCCATGGGGAGAGATAAGGTGCTATGCAAGCTTCTGAAAGCACTCCTCCCATGCATTTTGCATTTTATACAAAAACTCCACCGGCTTCCGAGGACCCTCTCCCCTCTCCAATCGTCGTTTGCATACCTTCAAACATAGCTTCACAACATTAAGGACTAGAAACTTGCTCTATTTTTCTTATTTTTTAAGGGGGAAGATTCTCATGAAGCTGAATCCCCAGCTGTGAGCTTTCTGTGCTGCTGGAGAACTGTGGTTCACACACAACCTTGCCGCCGGGTATTTAAATTCAGGAGGCTTTCAAGTGGATTTCCATATGAATGAAGCATTACCACAGCTAGGAGGGCGCTGCGGAAATGATTGCCCGGACGGCATCGCTGGCGCGATAAAACGCTGCTCATGCATTTTCATCCTAAGGCCACCTGCCACCAAAGACGGGCTTTCCATTGCTTCCCACCACATGCCTGATATCCATCTCTGGAATATATTGCCACCTCGATAAGGCACCGGTCGGGAGGTGTGGGTCCGCATCTCGAAGCTGCAGAGATACTGCCTCTCATGCCCCAATTAGGCAGTGTCAGACGGGGGGTTATTTATACCCTGGAGAGCAGGGCGTAAATCTCCTCTACCATTGCTTCTCTGTGGGCTCCTTTGCACTGCCACAGAACACACAGGACTGGACGGCAGTGGCGTAGCGTGGGGGGTGCCAGGGGTGCCGGCCGCACCGGGCGCAACATTTGAGGGGGTGCGTTTGGCCGGCCCTCCTGGAGGAAGCAGGAACCCCACTGTCCTCGGACCTCCTCCGAAGGCTGGCGGTGGGGCGGAGAGACCTCCTCCCGCCGCCAGCCTTCGGAAGGCTGCTCCGAAGGCTGGCGGTGGGAGGAGGGCTCTCCGCCCCACCGCCAGCCTTCGGAAGGCTGCTCCAAAGCCTGGCGGCGGGAGGAGGTTTCTCCGCCCCACCGCCAGCCTTCGGAAGGCTGCTCCGAAGCCTGGCGGTGGGGCGGAGAGACCTTCTCCCCGCACCAGCCTTCGGAAGGCTGCTCCGAAGCCTGGTGGTGGGGCGGAGAGACCTTCTCCCCACGCCAGCCTTCGGATGGCTGTCCTGAAGACTTGTGGTGGGAGCAGTGGCGTAGCGTGGGGGGTGCAGGGGGGGCCTGCTGCACCTGGCGCAACATCTGGGGGCGGCGCGGAAGAGACTCGAGTGCTAAAATCCACGGGTTAGGGGGCGCAAATTACTTGCCTTGCCCCGGGTGCTGAGAACCCATGCTACGCCACTGCTGGACGCCATTCCTTCCGATCTCTCCCCTTCCCCTTTTCATTAATTGTAGTCCGCTCTGAGACACCCCACCCCAACCCCCCACCTGCAAACACTGCTAATTTCCCCACAAACTTCCTCTCCAAGTTTTGACATTATTAATTATTAGTTATTGGTTGCATTTATATCCCGACTTGTTTTTAGTTCAAGGTGGCGTACGTGGTTCTCCCCGCCTCATTAAAGCGCTGGCCGTGGTCCTGAAACGCGCACCTAGACCCCCGTCCAAGGTGCTGATCTCACATCACCTTCCTTGATTTCTGCTGCTCCAGAGGGTAGGGCCCGAACCACTGGATTCAAATGGCAAGAAAGGAGATTCTGACTCAACGTTATGACGGACTTTCCGGTGGTAAGAGCTGTTCGATGGTGAAACAGACTGCCTTGGAAGGTGGCGGATTCCCCTTTGTCGGAGGTTTTTAAACAGAGGTTGGATGTCCCTCTGTCAGGGATCTTTCAGCTGTGATTCCTACATTGGCTGGGGGTTGTACTACTACTACTACTACTACTACTACTACTACTACTAGCACCACTACTACTACTATATTATTTATACCCCTCCCATTTGGCTGGGCTTCCCCAGCCACTCTGGGTGGCTTCCAACAAAATATTAAAATACAGTCATGCATCAAACATTAAAAGTTTCCCTAAACAGGGCTGCCTTCAGATGTCTTCTAAAAGTCTGGTAGTTGTTTTTCTCTTTGACATCTGGTGGGAGGGCGTTCAACAGGGCGGGTGCCACTACCGGGAAGGCCCTCTGTCTGGTTCCCTGTAACTTGGCTTCTCGCAGTGAGGGAACCACCAGGAGGCCCTCAGAGCTGCACCTCAGTGTCCGGGCAGAACGATGGGGGTGGAGAATGTGTCCTTTTATTTAAAATGCATCTCTGGGTTATCTGTGGGGCATAGGAATTCGTTCATTCCTCCCCGCCCCCAAATATAGTCCAGCCCCCAACAAGTTCTGAAGGACAGTGGATAGGCCTCCTGCTGAAAAAGTTTGCTGACCTCTGGAATGATCCTTATGACCCCTTCCAACCCTACAGTTTTATGATTCTACAAAAGAAGGATAGAAGGTAGAGGAAAAAGGTTTTCTCCCTCTCTCATAACCCTAGAATCCAATGGGCACCCAATGAAGTTGAATGAATCTGGAAGATTCAGGACAGACAAAACTTTTTCATGCCATACATTGTTAAACTGTGGAACTCACTTCCACAGGAGGGAGTGATGGCTACCAGAAGTGCTCTTGTGCTTGAAAGCTTCTTATTGGGGCATCTGGGTGGCCACTGTGAGAACGGAGATGGGCCACTGGCCTGATCCTTCTGCCTCTTCTGATGCTCTCAATAGGCAGAGCGATCAGTACCCTTGCTGCTCACTGTATTCCTTTAAGTTCTCCAGTTCCCCATATCGCTCATCTGTAACAAGAAGCAGATATTTATTGACACGTCTTCCAAGGATCCTCTGGATTTATTGAGCTGAGAGGCAAATATTGACAGCTCTACGTCCCATTGAGACATGGAGTCGATTTGCATATTATTTCTCCCCTTATTTGTTTTCGTTCGAGATCAGTGAAAACCAATCTGGCCCCAAGCTTTTCGGCAGCCTCGTCTCCCACCCCCCTCGAAGCTGAGAGAGAAGAAGAGGCCAATTTTATGACCTTTGCAGATTTAGGAAAAGGAACTTGTGCTAAGCGGGTTTATTTAGAGATGTTTGTCAGGCTCAGCAGGGCCCATTGTTATTGCTGTCCTCATTATTTTACTAATCTGCCCCAATTTGCAATGAAAAGTGTTTTATTCTTCATATCTCCAAAAAGCTCTCTGTAGGAGTTATGATTCTGTCCGAGGGGCACACAATCCCCTACTGAGGACTGAGTCTATTCAAAACACATACACACAAACACAAAATCACAAATGGAAATTATGAACCTTTGTTTTTTTGCTTTTACATGGATGTATTTTAATATAAGATGCTTATAGAATGTAGTTATTTGGAGGCATCATATAAATACCCCTGAGAAATGCATGATAAATAAACCTGCGTAGTCCAATGTCTTTGTTATTCTGCATAATTTAGGCAGGTTTTGCTATGCACAGGAGGTCAAGAACAGCAAAGCCCCCTCCCCAACTAATGGAAATGTAATTCCATCATCTCTGCCTGCACTTTTCCATGCAGATCTCTGCAACCTTAAGGACTGGAAACTTGATTCTTTTTAAATACAAAATGAAATATGAGTTTCCCTGAAAGCTGAACTCCACATCAATTCCATTTTCACAGCACTGCTCTGGAATTATTAGGACAGCTTCCATAGGCCTGAATATATTGACCCTTTGTTCTGAGTTATTCTCCTGCTAGTACACAATCGACGAAAGAGTAGATTTGATCGCACTTAAAAATCCCTCCAAACTAAAATAAAAAAGCACCAAGGTATTAACAGAAAAAAGTACTTAAACAAGATTCAGTCTTACCTACTAACTTGTGGGCTGGCATGGAAATGCCTTTTCATTAACCACTATAACCACTATACCATAAAGGTAAAGGTAAAGGTACCCCTGACCATTAGGTCCAGTCGTGGACGACTCTGGGGTTGCAGCGCTCATCTCACGCTATAGGCGGAGGGAGCCGGCGTTTGTCCACAGACAGCTTCCGGGTCATGTGGCCAACATGACTAAGCCGCTTCTGGCGAACCAGAGCAGCACACGGAAATGCCGTTTACTTTCCCACTGGAGCGGTACTTATTTATCTACTTGCACTTTGATGTGCTTTCGAACTGCTAGGTGGGCAGGAGCTGGGACTGAACAACGGGAGCTCACCTCGTCACGGGGATTTGAACTGCCAACCTTCTGATTGGCAAGCCCTAGGCTCTGTGGTTTAGACCACAGCGCCACCCACATCCCTATCCACCATACCACACCGACTCTCAAATAATAATATAAGTAGATTTGCCTTGAGAAGCTGGGTTGAAAAGCAGGTTATGATTTTTAACACTAAACAAACAGGGGAATATGTATAGTTGTTTTTTTTTTAACTAAAAGCACAGGGCCAGGTGGGAGGTAAAGGGCCAAGGAACAGCAAAAGTTGTTGAGCTTATTTTGGGAAATCATAGCTAACTATACCCCCCAGAAGGGGACATTATGGGATTCAGGCTTCTCCTGGGGGCGCAGAACCCCCCCTGCTCCCCCTGGCTATGCCCATGGCGACCACTCCTTCCCCTTGGCAGCATCTCTGCTTGAAACTGCACCCTCCCCTCTGCTCCTTAGCAGTTGCTCAGCAAAGACCCGGATTCTGGGCTCTGGGTCCCTGCCGAATCCTGCCCAGAGAGTGTAATTGGAAATGTCATAGAAAAGAAGCGAGCCTGGCGAAGGAGTCTCTGTGTAATGCAGATGCGCTTCCTTCAAAGAACGCCTCTTTAATGAGATTGAATTCTAAGGAGAGAGATAGGCATGCATGAGAGAGAGGACAGTTACTATAGCAGATATTTCAGCACAAATGCCAGAGAAGAAAGAGAAATGGAGCATTGTGAGAAGCCTTTGTGTTATTGCCAGGCTCTCCAGTTTCATTGAACTGAAAGTGAGGCTGCATTGAAAGAGATGAGAGAGAAGGCGGAGGAGGTGGTGGGAGTGGGGGCGGGGGGAGAATTGACAGCTTCTCATCCCCACCCCCATTTTATTTTATTTTATTATTATTTTGCCCACTAAAATATCACACTGCTTTTCTTTAAACTTTGTAAGCTAAGTGGGGATGTTGGAAACACAGAAGGTATTCTGCACAACAGCCCAGAGGCCCTTTCCTCATAGTACTACAACATCAGGGGAAGAGTTCAAGTGGTAGAGCACCTGCTTGGCATGCAGAAGGGCCCAGGTTCCATCCCAGTGGCATCTCCAGGACTGGGAGAGACCCCATCTGAAATCCTGCAGAGGAACTGCTGGTCAGAGGAGACAATACTGAGCTTGAAGGACCAACAGCTTGACTGAGTGTAGTGGATTGTTGTGGCTCAATGGAAGAGCACCTGCTTGTAATGCAGAAGGAGGCAGGTTCAAGCCCTAGTGGCATCTCCAGGTAGGACTGGGGGAGACAAGGTCTGAAATCCTGGACAGCGGCTGTCCATCAGTGTAGAATTTCAACAGGGGAATTTTTAATCTTTGTTTTTTTTAAAAAAATGATTTTTATTGCTTTTTTCAGGTACAGATATAAAGTCAGATATATAGAAAAAGATAACAGTAAGAAGAAAAAGAAAGAAAAGAATTCCATCTTTGCAAAACATTTTTCCATCACCAACCGGACTTCCCCACATCTCCGCCACCCTGCATTCTTTACAATAAAGATAACAACAAATTATTACCTTGTTTCATGCATTCCTTTGTACTTTCAAATAGTTATGTTTTAAGTTTAAAATACTTATTGTCAGTTTACCTTTGCCTTAATATGATTGTGATATCACTTTAAACTTTAGTCCTCTCATAATTATAACTTAGTTTCCCATAACACCGAATCTTGTTGCTGAAGCTAGATTTTCCAAATCGTGCAAATTCTTAACATTCATATAACTTATAATATTTTTGTAAATAGTCCTTAAATTTTTCCCAGTCCTCTTTCGTTGTTTCTTCTCCCAAATCTCGGATTCTGCCAGTCATTTCAGCCAGTTCCATATAGTCCATCAATTGCGTCTGCCACTCTTCCAGTGTGGGCAAATCTTGTGTCTTCCAGTATTTTGCAATAAGTATTCTTGCTGCTGTCGTTGTGTACATAAAAAAGGTTCTGGGGAATTTTTAATCTTTGTTGGAAGCCGCCCAGAGTGGCTGGGGAGACGCAGCCAGATGGGTGGGGTACAAATAATAAATTATTACCGGTATTCTTATTTTTATTATTATTATAAGGAGGAAAGGCTGCTGCCCACCCCCTTTATCCTGAATTCCTGAATGCTCAAGTCTAACTTTCAGGCTTCCCATAGAGGTGTCTAGTCAGCTACTGTGAGAACAGGATGGGGAACTAGATGGGCCATTGGCCTGATCCAGCTCTGGGCACCATAGTTTGAGGGGACATTGATAAGCTGGAACGCATGCAGGGGTGATCAAGGGTCTGGAATCCAAACCATATGAGGAACAGTTGCAGGAACTGAGCATGTTTAGCCTGGAGAAGAGAAGACTGAGAGGTGATATGATCTGAAGGGTTGTCATGAGGGAGATGGAGCAAGCTGGTTTTCTCCTGCTCTGGAGGGTAGGACCCAAACCACTGGCTTCAAGTTGCAAGAAAGGAGATCCCAGCTCAACATTAGGAATAGCTTGTCAGTGTTTGAAAAAGAAAAAGGTTCTGACCTCCTTTTTACTCCTTTGCCTCGTCCTCAGACCCTAGTTGGCACAAAGAGTCCTTAAGAAAGAGTACTTTGCGGAATGCTGCTTTTATTCTTAAAAGGTCTTCTTCTCCAACCACAACCGACAGCTTTTACACACACCAAATGAAACCAGCTTTCTACCAACCAACCAACCAACCAACCAACCCACACCCAACACTAACAGCTGACCACTCTATATATACAGGTACAATTTGGTGAAAGGTTGCAGGAGTCATTGTAGGCTGCTGGCTCATGCTGACTTAGTTCTTTTAGCATTAAAGAAACAGCGGCCAATTTTTAGCCGTGACAGAGCTTTCTGGTAGGAAGAGCTCTTTGACAATGGAATGGACTTCCTCAGAAGGAGGTGGATTCTCCTTCCTTGGAGGCTTTTAAACAGAGTCTGGAGGGGCAGCACATCAGTCAGAGATTCTTTTGTTGTGATTCCTCCATTGCAGGGGGTTGAACTAAATGACTAGTCCAACTCTATGATTCTGTGACTCCTGACATCAAATTTGCAGGCGTTCTGGGGGGTGAGGTGGGAAAAGGAGTCTAGGTTCTGTGTCACAGAGTGTGCTGTAGGGAATGTATCCGAGGGAAAACGCAAGACATTAGCTTGCTGGTTTTCTCATTTGGAGGAAATGTACCCAGTGGCCCCAAGAGGCCTTGCATTTCATCTTGGCCAGTCAAGGGAGAGGCTCGGAGGATGGAGGCTCCATTTACCGGTTGGACTAGCAAGCAGGACATGAATATTCATGTTCGAGGTTCTCGCCTGAATAATGATGGCATCCTTAGCCCGATTAAGTGGGGCATGCAGATACATTTGTTAGCCACTTTTGAGGTAACACCAACCCCTGCACAGGGCACATTAAGTATTCCAGGGATCACGGAAGGAAGGTGGTAATTAAGACATGATATGCAACTGGATCTGCTGGAGAGCAAACACAGGGGAGAAGCAATTCTGGGCTTCTGAGCAAGAATTTCTCATTTTGCTGCTCTTTGCTCAGTGCTCTAAGTTTGGGAGACATCTTTTTTATATATAAAAAGACATAGGGGCAGGCAAGGGGGAAATGATGAGATATGGGCAGACATGGACTGGGGCAGAGGACAGCAAGCAAAGCTTGATGGGAGCTTTCCTGGAGATGAAGGTGCCCATTACTAGACAGGATAGATAGATAGACAGACAGACAGATAATACATAGTGCATAGGTTTTTTTCCCTATTATGAAGCTTGCAAAACTTTTGTATTGTGTGGGGAACATATAAAAATACAGTGGTGCCTTGGGTTACAGACGCTTCAGGTTAGAGACGCTTCAAGTTACAGATGCTTCAGGTTACAGATGCTTCAGGTTACAGACTCCACTAACCCAGAAATAGTAGCTTGGGTTAAGAACTTTGTTTCAGGATAAGAACAGAAATTGCACCGCGGCTGCGCAGCGGCAGCAGGAGGCCCCATTAGCTAAAGTGGTGCTTCAGGTTAAGAACAGTTTCAGGTTAAGAATGGACCTCCAGAATGAATTAAGATCTTAACCTGAGGTACCACTGTATACACATTGAGATTAAGATGAAATATCCAAAATATTGGCTAGGTACCTCTTAATACCCCTTCATGGATCGCTGCCTTGTTGTGGCGATAACTCCAAGAAACTATGAGCTATGCCATGCAGGGCCACCCAAGACGGGCAGGTCATAGCCGAGAGTTTAGACTAAATGTGATCCACCTGGAGAAGGAAACTGGCAAACCACTCCAGTATTTTGCCAAGAAAGCTCCATGGACACAAAAAAATGAGAAGCTTTGAGAAGAAAGTGAGAGTTTCCAAGGCATGCTCTGGTTCATGGGGTCACGGAGAGTCGAAGACGACTAAGACGATTAAACAACAACCTCTTAATACAGTTATTTTGCATGGTTAAAATGTGGAACCTGCTGCTGCAGGAGGCACCCAACTTGGATGGTTTTGAAGAGGGTTCGACAAATTCTTGGGGGAAGAAGGCTTTTGAGGGTCACTACTTGCAATCGCTATGCTCTGTCTCCACGGCCAGAGGCAGCAATGCCTCTGAATACCAGTTGCTGGAAACCACAGGAGGGGAGAGATGATGTTGTGGTGGGGTCCTGCTTGCAGGTTTCCCCACAGGCATTCAGTTGACCACTGTGAAAACAGGATGCTGGACTAGACAGGCTATGGGCTTGATCCTCCCTGCAGACTATTCTCACGTTCTCCAGATGTGGTTGGTCTAAAGGTCCAGTGATGTGTGTGACCTGTTCATTGAGTCTGCCACAGTTCACTCTTCCACCAATTGACTTTTCATGGAGGATGAAACTATTGATGGCTGCTAGCCACAATGGCTGTGCTCTACCACCACTGTCAGAGGCAATATGTCTCTGAAGGCCAGTTTCTGGGATCGTAAGTGGGCAGGGTGCTATGGTGCTCAGGTCCTGCTTGCAGGGTTCTCCTTGGGGCACCTAGATGGCCACAGGTTGCTGGACTAGACTGGCCCTTGGACTGACCCAGCTCCTTCTGTTGGTGGGCTTGAACCCACTACCCTGAGATTGTCATGGACTGGCTGGATGCAGAGGAGAGGTGGGAGACACCAGCCCAGGAACCCCCTGGGGAACTCCCAGGGGAAGAAGGCTCTGAATCAAGGGATTGGTCGTGGGACGGCGCAGTAGTGAGTGGCTAAAAGGAGAAGAGGGAGCAGAGTGGGAGGAGGAGGTGCCGGCAGAAGAGGTGACAGGGTTTAGGGAACAGGAAGAGGCTGTGGCAGAGAGCAGTTCAGACTTTGAGGCTGAAGCAGAGGCTGGATAGGAGGGTGGCCAAGAGGCAGAATGGAGACAGGGAGTCTCCCCCTCCTGCTGTGACCAGCTCCCCTCCCCGCTGGTCTCCTAGAACTTGCAGAGAAGTAAAACAGGCAGAGCACAGGGCGGGACCTTCAATCCTCACTGCTGCTTCATTGGGGCAAGACCCATTTGAGACTACTAGCCTTGAGTTGTGGTTATCTCCTTAAATTCACAGTGAGTGAACTTCACTGGCCTCAAGTGAGTTATTGCTTTGCTGATGACCTATGCCTGACTCCAGCCCTAACACTCTACCAGCTGAGTTATCTGAAGAGTGTGCCATTCGGGAATGTTACCTATGTTTGTGGCTGTAAGTGGTTTTAAACTGTTGTTGTGCTTTGGAAGTTGGAACCTGCCTTGGAACCTTAAAGGTAAAGGGACCCCTGGCCATTAGGTCCAGTGATGACCGACTCTGGGGTTGCGGCGCTCATCTCGTTTTATTGGCACAGGGAGTCGGCGTACAGCTTCTGGGTCATGTGGCCAGCATGACTAAGCCGCTTCTGGTGAACCAGAGCAGCACACGGAAATGCTGTTTACCTTCCCGCCGGAGCGGTACCTATTTATCTACTTGCACTTTGATGTGCTTTTGAACTGCTAGGTTGGCAGGAGCAGGGACCGAGCAACGGGAGCTCACCCCATTGCAGGGATTTGAACGGCCGACCTTCTGATCGGCAAGTCCTAGGCTCTGTGGTTTAACCCACAGCGCCACCTGCATCCCCCTTGGAACCTTAGGGTGAAATAAATAAGTAATCTGGAGGTTCCACATCCAAGGTCTAGAAGGTGCTGCATGACTCATTTGCCACAAAAGTTTCTGACGGCTCCATCCCTTAGAATCTGCAATGGTTTTGCAGGGCCACCCCAAGTCATCCGTTGCCCAGAAGGTAACACATTGCACTTGAACCAGAAGCTGCATTTTGGTTGCACAGTTGCTGACAGGAGTGAGGCCTTGTCAGTGTAGAACACCTGGTTGCCCATTTGATACTGGGCTGAGTTCAAGGTCCTTTATAAGTCTATAAAGTCCTTAAGAGCTTGGGACCAGTTTGTCTACGAGGTCACCTCACCCCATATTCGCCCCCTCAACCACTTTGATCAGTGGAGCTGGCATTGTTACAGGTGCCACAGGATACCAGTTCTGCATCTGCAAGAAATCAATCTCTTAGTGTGGCAACACATGAACTTTGGAACTCCCTGCCTATTGATATCGAGCAGGAGCCTTCACGGTAGTCTTTTTGGCGCCTGCGAAAAAACGTTTCCGTTCAGGCAAGCCCAGATGTTTAGAAAGCTGATGCAAGCTTCAGCTGAGATGGCTCAGCTGGTAGAGCATGAGACTCTTAATCTCAGGGACATGGGTTCGAGCCTACCTTGGGCAAACAATTCCTGCATTGGAGGGGTTGGACTAGATGACCCTTGTGGTCCCTTCCAACTCTATGGTTCTGTGAAGTTTTAGTTTGTTGTTATTTTAAATTTTTGAAACTTTTAAATTATTGTTGTTAATTTTTCTTGTTCATAATTTTATTGCTTTATCTTTTTTTTGCAAACCGCTTTGAGGGGGTTCCTTTAAAAAAACCCCACACTAAACAAGTGGTGTATGAATTTTATGGAATAAATAAATGATAAATAATTGGATGAATGCCCTTTGCATGGTGCCCTAATGACCCTCCTCTTGCTGGGTCATGCTGGTATCTGCAGGCAAGGTGTCTTGGGCAACATGGTGCAGCTGTCTCGCCTCGGCGTTTGGGCCCAGCCTGATCTGATCTGACAGAAGCCGAGCCCAGATTACATTCCGGACTGGAGGTTAGTGTGATTTATTATCCCCCAAGCCCCTTTAACACGACAGAGCTTGCAAGCCGGTCCCGCAGAAAATGGCCTGCGTTTCCACCGCTCGTATAAATCATTTTACAGCGGGAGGAGTGCAGGAATGGAAAACGTTAGCGCAGAATAAAGAATCCCCCAGGTTTCTCGCTAGTAAGCAGCAAGACAAGATAATCAATTTCTATAAGACAAAGCACCGGAGTAAAAAAAAAGAAGGAGGGGGGTTTGAGAGGGGGAAGGAGAAAGGACAGAAATAAAAACGAAGCAGCAAAACAAATCAAGATACACAGCTCTCTCTCCCCATCCCCCCAAATTTGCTGTAAAAATGCCTTATCTTTGCATTGGCTGTCAGAAATGAGAAGCAGTTAAGAGGGAAAGGGGAAGAAAGAGCTCAGGAGGGAGCAAAAGAGAGATCCATTGGGGCTGGCAGGCAAAAGTGCTGTCCATTTTGCCCAAACACGGTTTGAAGCCTGCCAACAATTTTTTAAAAACTTTTTCACAAGCAGAGGTGGAGCAGGAATCAGATCAGTCCAGTTTCTGCTGTCGGCGGAAGTCAGAACTTCTACTGATTCAGACAACGCCCATCAATACCTGCCTTGTCAGCTCTGGCAGGAAGGGGTTCTCCAGGGTTTCATGGGATCGGAGAACCATAGAGCTGGACGGGAACCAAAGGGACACCTAGTTCAATCTGTGGCACTGCAGGAATCAGAGCTAATTTCAGGCAGGGGACGTCTCTAGCCGTCCCTGGAGATGCCACCCCTCTGGACCTCTCAAGGAGGAGGCACACGAAGGAGGCCCTCAGAAGATGATCTCAGGGTCCGGGTGGGTTCATATGGAAAGAGGCGGTCCTCAAGGTATTGCGGTCCTGTTCCGTTTAAGTAAGAATCAGAATCCTGTTCTCATGTTTTGGAACAAAAGGATGGTTTAAACAGGAACACAGGAAGTTGTCTTATACTGAATCTGACCATTGCAGCAGCTCTCCAAGGTCTTCTTCTCCTTCTCCTTGTTTTTATTTCCCAACCCCTCCTGCAGATGCCATTGGGGACTGAACCTGTGACCTTCTGCACACCATGCAGATACTCTACCACTGAGCTAAGGGCCTTCCCAAAGAAGAGCATAGGAAAACACCTTACAGTTGGTTAGAATTTTGGTTTCAGCTAGTTCAGTATTATCTGTAAAATCTCTAGGTTGGTTGGCAGGAATATTCCCAACCCTGTCTGCTGAGGTTTCAACTTGGGACATTCGACGTGCAAGGCAGCTGCTCTCCCACCTGCATAGATTTCTGTCTCCTCGGCCAACTCACACCACTCACTACCTATGGGCCAATTTCATGGGGACCTCGCTGTGATGGCTCCGCAGCAATTTCCATTTCAAGCCAATGATTTTACAGCAGGATACATCCCCACGGAGCCTGCTCAGCAGCTACAAGCGCTAACAAGGCAGAGGTAGCCTTCTCAGCAAGCTTTCTGGGCATCCTAGAGGCGGCGAGAAACATCTTTTCACCACCATTTCAAGGACGCAGGTTAAACCTTAGAGCCTAGGACTTGCTGATCAGAAGGTCGGCGGTTCTAATCCCTGCAACGGGGTGAGCTCCCGTTGCTCGGTCCCTGCTCCTGCCAACCTAGCAGTTCGAAAGCACGTCAAAGTGCAAGTAGATAAATAGGTACCACTCTGGCGGGCAGGTAAACGGCGTTTCCGTGCGCTGCTCTGGTTCACATGACCCGGAAGCTGTATGCTGTCTCCCTCGGCCAATAAAGCGAGATGAGCGCCGCAACCCCAGAGTCGGCCACGACTGGGCCTAATGGTCAGGGGTCCCCTTTACTTTACCTTTAACCCTTTCAAATATTTCAAGCTGGAACCACTCACAAAGCCAAGGACCCTTCTATACTGCACAACTGGTTTAAGCCTTACAGATGCTTTCTAAGCAACCCTGGGAATCACTCTTTTGTGAGTCCTGGACAATTCCTGGACAATCAGGGAAGGATGTTAATACAATTCAGTTTTTATTAAATGCAGTAAAGTAGATAATACTCCTTGCATTACAACAATCTGAAAGCAGCACAAGCTTGAGCATTATCATCAAACTTATTATCCCCAAACATTACAAAAATACCCATTTTCCCATAAACCTATTAGGTTGGCTTATAAGCATTCTGTTACAATAAGTTCATTTAATCATTGTTACTATAGAGTGGATTTTTTTCCAGACAATTCACATATAATAGGAAATATGCTCCCCTCTCTCCCCCCAGTTTTTAGCTATCTTCTCAGCAGTTATAAGATTGAATACCAATTTTTTTGGGTCTTTTTCTGGGATAACATCCTTCAGATAGCTGAGGGTCCATTTTTTAGGTTCTAAGGATGTGTGTGACAGCCCAACATGTCGGAAATGTGAGACGAATAATGTGGTCATTGGCAGAAGACGAACTGCAGCGGAACAGGAACAGTTTTGCATGCATTGGATAGCGGGCAGAATGGAAAACATGCAGAGCCAGTGTGGCTCTCGTACTGCAAGGTAGGAAAAGTGCGTGCTAACATTCCATGTTGCATGGAAGGACTCATGGCCTTCTGAACATATGAGCCTACTGGATCTTTGGTTCATGTAGCCCAGCCTCCTGTTTTCCCAGTGGCCAATCAGCATAGTTGTGAACTTCTCCCTTTTCTTGCGAGGAATCCTATTTGGAATAAGGGAATTTCCCTTAAAAAGGGGGAAACGTTGACAGCTATGCCAATCAGATGCCCCAATGAGAGGTTCACCAGCAGGACCTGACCTCAAGAGCCTTCTCCCCTCCTGCGGTTTCCAGCGAATGGCATTCAGAAGCATCGCTACCTCTGACTGCGGAGGAACAGCGTAGTTCTTTACTTTCTGGTTGCCTACATGCTACGTGGGCACATTTTTGGGCATCACAAGATTGCGGCGGTGTACATGAGCTAGAGACCAGCCTGGGCACGGAAATAACACAAGGCCAAGAGGGAGCATCCTGCTCCAGAGATGCTTCAAAGCTGGATGAGTGGCGTTTGCAGCTAATTGGATCCAGAGGCCGTCAGTCATCTGGGGGGTTCATGTATCTGAGCTCGCCTCCTTTCCCCAGAATCTTTCTTCCCTCTCTTGGAAGGAGAGATCCCTGAGAAACTACTCTGGGGCCTGTGCTCCCTTTCATTCCATTCAGGCTCTCATCTTTTATTGCTGACTTTGCCCTGATGCTGTATTTTTAGGCTGGCCAAATGCGGCAGACTCTCCTCTGCCAAATTGGCCCCTTCCTATTGTCCGCTATTAACAAGACTTTCCTCCCCTAATTGGAAGTCTCTCTCATTCGCCAAGCCAGACTGTTGCTTTGTGATTGTAGGAGATGCTCTCTCTCTCTCTGTGTGTGTGCGTTCGTGTGCTATGCTGTGTGCATAAGGCAGAAATTTGTGTCTGAAATGCACCATAAATTCTCCGGCTGTCAACCCTGCTCTAGATAAGCACTTTGAATGCAAAGATACTGAAATCCACTCGACTGCAGACTTTCCCCGCTCGCGTCACGCCGAGCCCCCACTTAAGGGGCACTTGCGAGGCAGCTCAGCCTTCAGGGCTGGGGGAAAGCACTGAACAAACCACATGTGGGTCCTCTGGGAATGGACTTTGACATTCCAAGCAGGGGTAACTTCTGGAGTGCCAGAAGCAGAAGGTGCTCCTCTGTTGACCAAGCAAGGAGAAATGGAACACAAGGACAAAAAGGAGCTGCTTTATCCTGAGCAGACTGCTGGTCCATGTAGCTCAGTATTGTCTACACTGACTGGCAGCAGCTCTCAAGGGTTCCATTCTTCCCTAGCCCTACCGGAAGATGCTGGAGACTGGACCTGAGGCTACCTTCAAGCAAAGCAGATGCTCTCCCATTGAGCCACCTTGGTTATGCTCTGCCTCCATGGTTGGAGACTGTAGTGCAGCAGGCATCCCCAGACTCGGCCTTCCAGCTGTTTTGGGACTACAGTTCCCATCATCCCTGACCACTGGTCCTGTTAGCTAGGGATGATGGGAGTAGTAGTCCCCAAACAGCTGGAGGGCCGAGTTTGGGGATGGCTGCTATAGTGCTTCTGAAGACCAGTTGCTGGAAACGGCAGGAGAAACTGTGGGAATCTTCAGGGAGGCAGGAGAGGATATGTTGTTTATTAATATCCTTCCCAACTTGCATTAGCAAGTTCCTTTACATAGCAGAGTTTATGTTCCCCTTTTAACATGCACAGCAGATAGCTGGTTGCATGCTTGTGTAAGCCTCTCACTATTTTATACAATTCAGCATTGAATTGTATTGATTTGTATTGTATTGAATTGTATAAAGTCAATAAAAGAAGTTTACTCACATCAGTTCACAGTTGGATCCCTGAAGGCAGACTTGGTTACAAATATGTACATTTGGATCTACCCCATATGGGAGGTTTAATCCCAGTGCTTCTGCTAGCTGAGAAGCTAGCAGAGCATTCCTATCTAAGAAAAAGAGAGAGAGTGTGGACAGGTAAGGTCACGCCCACCTCTAGTCACATGCAAAGGAAGGATGCTCCAGCCAGGAGGAAACAGGAAGTTTTCAACTGGCTGGACCAAACATCCCCCCGCATGTCTTCTCTAGCATTACAAGGAATGTTGTACTTGACTGCTCTCAGTGGATTACATCCCACGGAAACTGCTACTGTGCTCAATTCCTGCTTGAGGCATCTGGCTGGCTACTGTCCATTGGTCTCATGCAACAGGCTTTTCTTATGTTCTCTGGGGCATGGGACGGGGACTGCCTCCCTGGTAATATTTATTGACTCAGTGTAAAACTCCCCCTCCTTTTTTTATCCTTTGCTAAAATAAATTCCAGGGCAGTCTACAGGTTCCTAGAAATGACTTCCGAGACACCATTTCTCAGGTCCCGCCTCTTCCAGTTCCCCTCGGTCCAGTTTTGAAGAAGCAGGACTGGCAGCTCAGAATTCAATTCATGATTCACATCAACCCAGGCAGCCTTTTGGATTCTCCACATTTTCCAGATGGGGGAGGCTTAGCATTCCCAAATAAAGCGATTCGCATCGACCTCATCAGCAGATCCATTGAGAAACCATAGGACACCTCCACAAATACAGGCTAGCTCCATATGCCATTATGTTCCAATAGGAGCAATTCTCTTCCTAAGCCATAGGTCAGGAGCGGGGGAATCTCTCCACCCCCTCAGCCTGAGGGCCACACATAGAGTTAGGTTTGTGTCTGAAATTTTGCAGCTCAGTTTTTCCAGTTTTAAGTTCAGCTCTCCTCATTTCTGCATTACTTCTGCCCCCTTCGCTCCCTGCTCTGATGACTTTGAGAAGTAATGCATTTTCCCTTTTCCCTCCCTGTCCTCTTTTCCTTTTCTGCTGCATCTTGTAGATTGCAAATCCAGAGGCAGGGAGTGCCTTTCTTTGATTGGTTAAAACCTAAGCTGTTCTGGACATTTGACTCCCACTCTTGGATGAAAGACTTAGGCTCTGAGCTTCGGAAAACCCAACTCTGACAGGATTTCTGCAGCCATGGGCGTAGCCACAGGGGTGCGGGGGGGGGATCTGCTCCCACACCAAGTAAATAAATAAAAATACTTAACTAACTGACCAATCACATCACAGATAGCTCAGTTCTGCCCCCCCAACAAAAGTCTTGCCCCCGCCAAGAAAAATCCTGGCTGTGCCTATGATCATGCAGTCCCAGGATGTGAGGTTCAAGGTTCAACACATCGTCAGAGCTTTTCGGTTTTTAATTGTAAGTTAGGCTCTCCACACTTCTGCCTAAGTTTTCTTTAACCGTAATAAAAAGTCCTCATGAAAATTCATTATCCCTCTTCATGCAAATTTCTCCTAAGAGATGCATACATTGTGTGCAATTTTGCCTAATACACACAGTTTTTGCAAAGCAATTTCCCCTTCTACAAAGCATTTTTCGTATGCTGTTTCCACTCACGACGTCTTTTTGTACCCACTGCTCGGCCACGAAAACTGCACTTGAAAATTCAGAAAAGTGCAAATTTCGAAGGATGGAGGAATTTCAGCTCATGTATTGTTTCAGAAAGCGCAGATTGGGTAGGCTGGCCAGCAAATGAGAATGAATTCTCCCTCCTCGCTCTCCATCTCATCCACAGAAATTGCTTAAGGCAAACATCACAGGGAAAGGAGGGAGCTGCACAGAGACAGCTATTTGCATAAATCTGCATGTGAGGGTGAAGGGAACATTTGCAAATAAATAGCCTGATACCTAACAACAGCAGGCTGATTGGAAAACAAACTATTCTCCGGAGAAAGAAAGAGAGGAAGAACATCAGAACATAACATAAGGACTTAAGGAGAGCCCCGCTGGATCAGGCCCCATCTGGTCCAGCATCCTATTCTCGCAGGGGCCAACCAGAGGCCTCTGGGAACCCACAAGCAGGAGTTGAGTACAAGAGCACTCTTCCCACCTGTGGACTCCAGCAACTGGAAGCCAGAAGCTTTGTTGCTTCTGACCATGGAGGCAGAGCATAGCCCTCCTTGAATCTGTCCAATCCTCTTTTAAAGCCATCCAAATTGGCAGCCATCCCTGCTTCCTGCTGGAGTGGGTTCCGCAGTTTAACGATGCACTCTCAATCCATCTCTCTTGTCTACTAGGGACGCGGGTGGCGCTGCGGTCTAAACCACTGAGCCTCTTGGTTTTGCCGATCAGAAGGTCTGTGGTTTGAATCCCCGCGATGGTGTGAGCTCCCGTTGCTCCGTCCCAGCTCCTGCCAACCTAGCAGTTCGAAAGCACACCAGTGCAAGTAGATTAATAGGTACCGCTGTGGCGGGAAGGTAAACAGAATTTCCGTGCTCTCTGGTTTCCGTCACGGTGTTCCATTGCGCCAGAAGCGGTTTAGCCCTGCTGGCCACATGACCCGGAAAGCTGTCCATGGACAAATGCCAGCTCCCTCGGCCTGAAAGCAAGATGAGTGCCACAACCCCATAGTCGCCTTTGACTGGACTTGAACATCTAGGGGTCCTTTACCTTTTACCTTTACCTCTCTTGTCTAGTGCTGATCATCTTCTCCTCCAGAAAAGCCCTCATCAAGTCTCGCTCGCTGCTTTGAGGGCTTTCTGTCCCAATCCACATCTGCCCATATCTTATCACTTACTCTTGCCTTCTCCATTGTTGTTGTTGTTGTTGTTGTTGTTGTTGTTATTATTATTATTATTATTATTATTATTATTATTATTATTATTATCATTATTATTACAGTGGTACCTCTGGATGTGAATGGGATCAGTTCTGGAGCCCCATTCACATCATGAGCAGAACGTAACCCGCACCTGCATGTCTGCATGTGTGTGGGTCGTGATTCGTTGTGTCTGCGCATGCGCGTGACGTCATTCTGAGCATCTGCGCATGCGGCAAAACCCGGAAGTAAGCCATTCCGTTACTTACGGGTCACCGCAGGACGCAACCTGAAAAGATTTTACCTGAAGCATCTTTAACCTGAGGGGACGTGGCGTTGTGGGTTAAACCACAGAGCCTAGGACTTGCCGATCAGAAGGTCGGCGGTTTGAATCCCCACAACGGGGTGAGCTCCCATTGCTCGGTCCATGTTCCTGCCAACCTAGCAGTTCGAAAGCACGTCAAAGTGCAAGTAGATAAATAGGTACCGCTCCGGCGGGAAGGTAAATGGCATTTCCGTGCGCTGCTCTGGTTCGCCAGACGTGGCTTAGTCATGCTGGCCACATGACCCGGAAGCTGTACGCCGGCTCCCTCGGCCAATAAAGTGAGATGAGCGCCGCAACCCCAGAGTCGGTCACGACTGGACCTAATGGTCAGGGGTCCCTTTACCTTTACCTATGACTGTATTAAGAAGTTTCCTAAACTTAAGAGGGCTGAGCGAAGGTATGGTGTGCAGGTGGTATGTCTGGGAGGGCCCACATCGAGGAGATCAGGAAGAATGGCATGCTGGATCAGGTCAGTGGATCAAGCCCATCTAGTACAGCATCCTGTCCTCACAGGGGCCAACTCACAAGTAGGGCTCCTGCACGAGAGCACAACCCCCTCCCCCAGTGGCTTCCATAATCTGGGATTCAGAACCCTACTGACTGACTGACTGCAGAGGCAGAGTGTAGCCATTGTGGCTAGGAGTCTTTTGGAGCCTTTGTCCCACGGCCTCCCATGAGAGCGTGTTCCATAGTTAATGTTAGAGAGCTTGGGGAAAATGCTGAGATTGTGCACTGACTTCTCAAATAAAACCTTTGGGCTCCCCCCCCCCCCGCCAAGAGTTTGAGTCTTTCATCTAAGAGTGGGAACCAGTGTCTCTGGAGCCTATTAGATTACAAACAATGAAGGCAAGGCAATCTACAATTGAAAAGACACAGCACAAAAGGGAAATGGGACAGGGAGGGAAGAGGAAAAATGTAAACACGGGCACCAGTTCTTAAAGTGATCATTCTTGCAATGGACAGGTGAAAGGCAACTGATGGAATGAGAGTACCCTGCTTCTCATCTTATTTTTCCAGTTGCCGGTTGTTTTAAACAGTTTTTAATATTGCGTTTTCATTGTTGTAACCCGCCCTGGGACCTTAGGTCAAAGGGTGGGTAATCAGTAAATTGTCATCATCATGTCTCTCGGAGTGAGTTCTGCAGTGAGTTCTCCTTCCTGCAGGCTGGAGTCAAAGCTGGATATCAGGCTTGGAAAGGTGGAAAACTATTAGAGGTTTTAAAAGCACACAGAAAGGAATGTGTTCGAGGCAGCCCAAAAATAAAGGAACAGGAAAGTTGTAAGGGCCAAGTGGTGCCAGTAGGGGGCAGTATTGCACAACTCTGAGACAGCCTCTTTCTCTCTAAGAGAGACCGCAAAGGGATAGCCGTGTCTGCAGCAGGGGAAGAAGGGACCCTAAGCTCATTAACAAAGGATAGGGAGGGAGTCTTCCCTTTCTATGCAGTCTTCTTCCTCTCCCCGCCCCCCACCCCACCCCGCAATCTCATCTGCAGTAGAACAGCAGAACTTACAGCTCCAAGAGCAAGAGATGGCTTTTCCCTTTTCCATCGACAAAGAGGAGGTACCGAAAGGGCTGCAATGAAGATGTGCAGCGTAGGAAAGTTCATCCAAACAGGGAGAGGAATGGCATAGATGCTGAACGAGGATTTACTGATCAAGGGAAGCAATAGTCCTGCTCTGTGCTGCCCTAGTCCGACCCCAGTCCATCCAGTGTCCAGTTCTGGGCACCGCAGCTTAAGAAGGATATTGACAAGCTGGAATGTGTGCAGAGGAGGGCGGCCAAGGGTCTAGAAACCGAGACTTGTGATGGACTTGGGCATGTTTAGCCTGGAGGAGAGAAGATTGAAAGGTGATATGAGAGCCACCTTCCAGTTTTTGAAGGACTGCCACATGGAAGACCGAGCAAGCTTGTTTTCTGCTTCTCCAGAGGGTAGTCCAGGCACCCCCAAACTCGGCCCTCCAGCTGTTTTGGGACTACAGTTCCCATCATCCCTGACCACTGGTCCTGTTAGCTAGGGATGATGGGATTTGTAGTCCCTAAACAGCTGGGGGGCAGAGTTTGGGGATGCCTGGGGTAGGCTCTGAACCAATGGATTTGAATGAACTTTCTGACAGCAAGAGCCACTTGATAGTAGAACAGACTACAGCGGTACCTTGGGTTACATGCACTTCAGGTTACAGAACCTGCTAACCCAGAAATAGTACCTTGGGTTAAGAACTTTGCTTCAGGATGAGAACAGAAATCATTCTTCGGTAGCACGGCGGCAGCAGGAGGCCCCATTAGCTAAAGTGTTGCTTCAGGTTAAGAACAGTTTCAGGTTAAGAACAGATCTCCAGAACGAATTACAGTATTTTTCACTCTATAAGACGCACCAGACGACAAGACGCACCTAGTTTTTGGAGGAAGAAAACAAGAAAAAAAATATTCTGAATCTCAGAAGCCAGAACAGCAAGAGGGATCGCTGTGCAGTGAAAGCAGCAATCCCTCTCTGTTCTGGCTTCTGGGATAGCTGCGCAGCCTGCATTCGCTCCACAAGATGCACACACATTTCCCCTTACTTTTTAGGAGGGAAAAAGTGAGTCTTATAGAGCAAAAAATATGGTAGGTTCTTAACCCGAGGTACCACTGTACTTTGGAAGGTGATGAACTCTTCCTCTTTGGAGGTTTTTAAACAGAGGTTGGATGGCCAGCTGTCTGGGATTCTTCAGCTGTGATTCCTGCATTGCAGGGGCCTGGACTAGGTGACTTGTCTTGAGTGCTGCTCAGGAAACCCCAAGGTTCTCCAAAGAAACAGACCTGGACATGCTCAGCAGGGCCAAAATGCCCATACGTCCGGGGGGGGGGGGGAGCTGAACAAGTTGGGAGTTTGGCTGAAAAAGCTCAACAGCTTTCGGGTTTTCAATCATTTGGTGGTTTCCTTTAAAAAAAAACCAAAAACTTTCAGGGTGTCCTGGTTTTTACTTTTTGAAATATGGCAACCCTAAGAATGCTGCGCTTGGAGAGAACGGCTGCCTGAGACCCAGTCAGGGAATGCTCCTATTCGAGCACTCCTCTTAGTTGGGAAGCTACACTGCAACATTTCATTGCAGATCTGATGGATTTGTACCTAGTGATAAAAGCCGTGAATTTTTAAAGCTACTCAGGATGGGAGTTTTAGATCCATCATGCTTGCCTAGGCACTGTAAATACCCAGAAACCTGATTTTCTGCAAGCATGGGGGAACCTGCACGCCCTGCTTTGTAAAGCAGTACTTCCCATTGCCTTATTATTTTTGCTTTGCTGGGGGAATCATTTTGGGGGCGAGGCTGGCGGGGGATAACTGCTTGCCTGGCAGAGCCTGTGGAGGGAAGCTGGTCTCCCTTGAAGGTTAACTGTCCTCTGAGCAGCTGTTGACGGCAGCCGCTGCGGCTGATTCCGGGTTTCTGGATGGCACCTCATTTAGCTTTACATGTGTTGCCACTTTGCTTTAATAATAAAATGAGGCACCGAATGAACGCGGTTGATGCAATTACAGGATGAGCGCCTTGTTTCCCAAGCACTGAGCGCCTGTTTATGGCATGTACAGCTTGGCGATGAGCCACCCATTATGACCGGATTAATGCACCGCTAATTAGACTGAGAGTGAGGCGGCCAATTTTTTTATTCCTTTAAACAGGTGTCCGGACAGCCGTAAGCACATGATGCTGCTGTCCTGGCATTCAAGGCAATACTGAGCTATGGTTTGGTTCAGTGCAGGGTTGGGCCGTAGCTCAGTGACAGAGCACCTGCTTATTATTTTATTTATTAAATTTCTATGCTGCCCTTCGTCTGAGGATCAAAGGGCGATTTACAATATAAAAATACATGCAAATAAGAATCATTTTGTTTTTGTTGTTTAGTTGTTTAGTCGTGTCCGACTCTTTGTGACCCCATGGACCAGAGCGCGCCAGGCACTCATGTCTTCAAAATAATCATAGGTAAAGGTAAAGGGACCCCTGACTGTTAGGTCCAGTCGTGGCCAACTCTGGGGTTGCAGTGCTCATCTTGCTTTATCGGCTGAGGGAGCTGGCATACAGCTTCCGGATCATGTGGTCAGCATGACTAAGCCGCTTCTGGCAAACCAGAGCAGTGCACAGAAATGCCGTTTACCTTTCCGCTGGAGCGGTACCTATTTATTTACCGTATTTTTCACCCTATAGGACACACTTTTTCCCCTCCAAAAATGAAGGGGAAATCTGGGTGCGTCCTATGGGGCCAATGCAGGCTTTCGCTGAAAGCGAAATCCGGTCATAATGGGTGGCTCTTGCTCTCCAGGCTTCAGGAAGACACCCGCAGCCTAGGCAGCCCTGCGGGAGGTCCCGCAGGGCTGTCGAGGCTGCGGATAGCAGCCTGCCGCCTGGCGCGAGGGGCGCCCTGAAGCAGAGCGCCCCTCGCGCCGGGCAGACATCCGCAACATGGGGAGCCCTGCAGGAGGTCCCCGCAGGGCTCCCCACGCTGCGGATAGCAGCCTGCCACCCGGCGCGAGGGGCGCCCTGAAGCAGAGTACCCCTCACGCCGGGCAGGCATCCGCAGCGTGGGGAGCCCTGCAGGAGGTCCCCGCAGGGCTCCCCACGGTGCGGATAGCAGCCTGCCACCCGGTGCGCGAGGCCCAGAGCGCCCCGCGCGCCGGGCAGACATCGGCCAGCTCCACAAGCTTGGAGGACAGCAGGGAGGCGCAGCGCCGCCATCCTGCTGTTCCTCAACCTGGTTCGGTTTCCCCGACCTGGTTTTGGGGGGGAAATAAAGGGGAATTTCCCCCCCTTTATTTCCCCCCCAAAAAACTAGGTGCTTCCTATGGGACGGAGTGTCATATGGGACGAAAAGTACGGTACTTGCACTTGATGTGCTTTCGAACTGCTAGGTTGGCAGGAGCAGGGACACAGCAACGGGAGCTCACCCCATTGCGGGGATTCGAACCACCGACCTTCTGATCGGCAAGTCCTAGGCTCTGTGGTTTAACCCACAGCGCCACCTGCATCCCAAAATAATCATAGTAACAAACAAAAGCAACACCCCGCAATAGTATAAAAGGCCATAGATTTTTTAATTCGCCAACGGTCTGGGAGAAGAGGAGTGGTGAATATTCACTGGCCAATCCCTGAATATTTGGCAAGCATTTAGTATTTGGTGTTGGCATCTGACACTCCAATATTTTGCAGATAGCAACTGACCCTGGATAGGTGCTGATGGATGACGGGCATTTTACAAGGACTCGGGGGCTGTGCGTCCAGGACTGACCATGTCTTACAGCTGGCCTCCAGAAGCAGACAATGTTTGACATCACCTTGATGCCTCGTCATCCTGGTTTGACGTGCTCTGAGCAGGGACTTTGCCCAATGGTGTCGTGTCCATTTTGCTGACTTCGTTCAACTACTACTACTACTAATAATAGACCAGGCAAATTTCATTGGCACAATGAGATCCTAACATTCAAAGGATAGAATCTGGAGCAGAATGTACACACACACACACACACACACACACACACACACACACTCAAGCTTGAAATCTGAAACACCAGCAGATTCCAAGTTTCTGATCCAGAACTCTCCCCTCAAATCTAGGTGTGTGAAAATAGGATAGCTGGTTTCTCACATCTGTACATGCTATCACACCCAGCTTGTTGTTGCTGCTGCTATTTATTTGCACAGAAGACTTATAAACCCCTTGATCACAAAAGGTCTCCATGTGGGGTACAAATATGGCCACAGTTATTTCTGCTGCCCAAGCCACAGAGAAGGGGGGAAGGAGAACAGGTCAAAGAGAGTAGCAGAAAAACTCCAAGGGCTTTATCTCATTAGCATCTGCTTTGCATGCAGAAGGTCCCAGGTCCAATCCCCAGCAGCATCTCCAGGTAGGACTAGAAAAGATTCGTGCCTGAAACCCTGGAGAGCCATTGCTGCAAGTCAGGGCAGATAATACTGAGCTGGGTGGACCATTGGTCTTCCTCTGTTCCTGTCATTATGGATCTTGGCTGCCCATCCTTTCATCTGGACAATATTGAGCTAGATAGACCAGTTTCATGGATCAGTATAAAGCATCTTCCGAATTTCTATGCGAGAATAGGAGAATGGTTAATGTGTTCATAGGATGGAGTAGCTGTTGGATAAAAGCAGCAATGCAAAAGCCAGCTGCAGATAGCTGGAATGCAAAACAGGATGTTGATGTGTGGAACTGTACTGTTGGGAAAAAGGGGGAGTCTATTCTCTATACTGAGCACCGGATGTTAGCTCAGAGTGTCATCTGACCTGTACTAGAAGTACAGGGGTGGAGTTGTGACTCTTCTGCTGGAGTCTGGAGAGTGCAGTCACGTTTCTATGTACTGCTGAATGACAGGAATAAAAGACATGTAAATAGACTCCTGTCTGTCTCTTTTCCCCTCCCTGGGGGAATGCAGGGAGGGAGAAGCAGAGGGTGTGTTCTTCTCACGTCTGACGAGGAGAATCGCCGATTTACGACCTTGCCTGCCGGGAGACGCAGACGGAAAGGTCAACAAGTATCTCACTCGGTTTGCCCGGGGGAGGCCAGTTACCTCTGACTGTGAGCTGAGATACTGACAGTAGCAAGCGAGAGGATGTCCTCTGTCCCACCTTCTGGTGAGCTGAGGTTCTTAGGCCTTGGAGCAGGCAACAAGAGGAAATACAATAGCTGAGTTCCTAAGGCTCCTCACATCGCACATTCTCTATCTTCTAATTTCTAAGCCATTCATATACCCTGATATAACAGTTTGTGTTCCTTTCTGTGCCTAGTAGGTATGGGCAAATATGTCAGTTTCTAATCTTTAGTTGGGTTCTCCACATCAGGGGGAATTTCCAGGGAAGCATAATAATGTAAGAACATAAGAAGAGCCTGCTGGATCAGGCCAATGACCCATCTAGTCCAGCATCTTGTTCTCACAGAGGCCAATCAGCACGGGCGTTGACTTGGCCCCCCCCCACATTGAGGGGGCTCGGCATCATGTGACCCATCCTGCCCCCACTTGGTGGGCTAGCGCTCACCCAGGGTCAGTGAGGGATGGTGGTCCCCTCAGTATTGCGGGAGATGGACTCAGCCCCCTGGCCAGAAATATTATGGGGGCTGGAGCCCCTTCTGTCCCCTATAGTTGGCACCCCTTCCAACCGGATGCCTGTGGGAAGCCTGCAAACAGGACGAGAGGACAATAGCCCTCTCCTCTCCTCTGGTTTCCAGAAATGAGTATTCAGAAACATTGCTTGCCTCCAGATGTGGAGGCAGAACATAGCCATCATGGCTTATAGCCATCAAATAGCCCTCTCCTCTTTGAATCGGTTTAATCCTCTTTTTAAAACTACCTAGGTTGGTGGCCATCACTGCCTCCTGGGGCAGTGAGTTCCATGGTTTATGTGTTGTGTGAACAAGTCCTTTGGTCACAGTCCAGCTCAAGGGCGATCAAAGTCCCAGCAGGGGACGTAAGGACCAGGAGCAAGATGGCGGGGTGGGAGCAGGAACGGGGGTCCAGAAGCCAGGAATCAGGAAACCAACAGTCCGAGGGTCAGAGAGCCAGGAGTCAAGAAGCCAAGAGTCCGAGGATCAAGAAGCAAGGAGTCACGAAGTCAGGGGTCTGAGGATCAAGAAGCAAGGAGTCACAAAGTCAGGGGTCCGAGGGTCAGGAAGCAAGGAGTCATGAAGTCAGGGGTCCGAGGATCAAGAAGCAGGGAGTCAAAAAGCCGAGGTTCAAGGATCAGGAAGCAAGAAGCCTAAATGCAGCAAGGCAGGAAGCATGTTGCTGTGGCAAAGAGCCAAAGGGAAAAGCTAACCTTATACAGTGGTGCCTCGCAAGACGAAAAGAATCCGTTCTGTGATTCTCTTCGTCTAGCGGTTTTTTCGTCTTGCGAAGCAAGCCCATTGACGGATTAGCGGATTAGCGCTATTAGCGGCTTTTAGCGGCTTATCGGTTTATCGGATCAGCTGATAAGCGGCTTAGCAGCTTAGAAAAAGGGGGGGGGAGGAAAACCCCCCCGCAGGAACTCGCAAGACATTTTCGTCTTGCGAAGCAAGCCCATAGGAGATTCGTTTTGCGAAGCACCTCCAAAACGGAAAACTCTTTCGTCTAGCGAGTTTTCCATCTTGCGAGGCATTCGTCTTGTGGGGCACCACTGTATCCCTTCCCAGCTCTTGCTGTGAGTTACCAATCGGCCTCACCTGTGAGGCCGCACCTTGCCTCTTCAGAACAAACTTAGGAAGGCCCCAGTCCTGCAAAGTCCTATTGGTCACAGGGCCTGGCTCCTGCACACACACCTGACACCTTTCTCTTTTATCTGCCCTGAATTTTCCAACATTATTGGATGTCCACGAGTTCCAGTGTTAAGAGAGAGGGGAAAAACCTTTCCTCTCTCCACTTTCTCCATGCCATGCCTCATTCTGCAAACTTCCATCACCTTTTCTCTAAACAAAAAAAGCCCCACATGCTGCACCTGTTCTTCATACGGGAGTCGCTCCACCCCCTCGCTCATTTGGGCTGCCTTGTTCTGAAGCCAAAGGAGTGTCAATAAGACTAGCACGGTGCTTTGGAGTCAGGGCCCAAACAAGAACCGGCTGTGCTTGTTTTTATCTGGTACCATCCCTAAGTTTTAATGCTCTGCTCCAACCCTTTCCACTAAATAGGCTGGAAAAAGCAACAACAGTGTGTGGTTGGTACCTAAGTGGGAAAGAGGCTTCCAGTTTAAATTGGAGCATTGTTGTTTGGTGGGTGCTTAAGAATAACAACAGATGTTGGAGTAATCAGGAACAATTTGCGCACCGTTCAGGAGGAGAAAGAAGAGTTGCCTTTGCAAGGAAGATGATTTCCAAATAATAGATTGAACACAAACAGTACAAATGTTTTGCTCTTCACTCAAAGGAGGTTCCAACCCACTACTTTAACTCCAGCTGTGCCGCACATGGAGGTACAAAAGTTCTGATGTTCAGCTCATTGGTACACCAGACTCAGGTGGCCTGAAAGACCACATCTTCCAATATCAAACTGTCCAAGATCCTTGTCCCAAGATCCTTGGGAGAACACCTCCTCTCAGTCCCATCAACATCATGGCATGAGAGAAAGCCTTCTCTGTGGCTGTTTCCAGATAATGAAATTCCCTTCCAAGAGAGGCTAAACTGGCTCCATCCTTGAAATCCTTCCACCGGCAGGCTAAGACTTTCCTGTTCAGACAGGTATTTAGAAACTAAAATGCAGGCGATGTTGATGACTGGGCTGCTGTCTGGGCAAACTAGATTTTAATTGCTGGTTCTATTTTTTTAAAAAATAATTTGTTATTTGATTTTACAAATGTAAATTAGTTACAATACCGAATACATATCTGTAAAAAGACATTCCTCTGAATCTTGAGACTTCCCCTCATCCCCTCCATGGGTCCTACTGTCAACTTTTCCGACTGCATATTATTTCATAATCTATGTTTTGTATCCATCCATATTGTCCATAGTATTTGTTACATTGCAAGTGAGATTAAAATCCTGCTAATGTTTCCATCTGCTTACAGTGGTCTCCTAAATAAATTACAAACTTTCCCCATTCTTTCTTGAATTTCTTGTCTTCTTGGTTTCTGAGTTTCCCAGTCACTTTTGCCATCTCAGATTGGTCTAACAGCTTAGTTTGCCATTCCTCTCTGGCAGGGACTCTTTCTTCTTTCTATCTCTGGGCTAGTAGCATCCGTGCTGCTGTTATTGCATACATAAAGAGTATTTTCTGTTGCTTTGGAATATCGGTACCTATAATTCCTAATAGAAAGGCTTCTTTTTTATTTTTTACAAAGGTTATTGTAAACATTTTTTTTCAATTCATTATATATCATTTCCCAGAAAGCCTTTATTACCTTGCATGACCACCACATGTGATAAAATACCAGTAGGTATTTGTACTTGTTTTGCATGTTTTTGCTAATTGCTGGTTCTAAATGTGTTGTGATGTATTTTAATAATTGTTAGTCATGGCCAGGAGTCAGTCATGGCCAGACCCTCCCAGGCCAGGAGGAAAAGGCCTGCAAGGCAGGGAACAGGTCTTCCAGGACTCACAGCCAAGATGGTCTCCATGTAAATATATTAAATAAGCAAACAAACAAGTTGACAGGTGGGAGGCCCAGCTGAGCTTGTTGGACCAACACTGAGCTAGCTGGATCGATCATCTGACACTGTAAAAGGCAACTTGGGGCTGGGGTGTTGTTTGGCGGTTTTTGCTGAAGGGGTTGTGGCTGCAGGTTTTTTGTATCTTTATCATAAATCTCGTTGTGGAAATTGTTCAGCTTGGTTGTATATTTTAAAAATGTTTTATTGTTTATGACTGCATTTGTTATGTTGTAGGCATGTATTTTTCCATGTTGGAAGCCACATTGAGCATGTTTTGAACTGTGGAAAGGTGGCACCCAAATAAAATTATGTATGTATGTACATGCGTATGTATGTATGTATGTATGTATGTATGTATGTATGTATGTATGTAACTTCCTGTGTTCCTATCTTGATTTGACAAAGTCCCCTGTGATATTCTTGCAGAGACACTGGCAAAATGTGGGCTGGATGAGGTAACTGTTAGGTGGATTTGTAGCTCGTTGACTGAACGAACCCAAAGAGTGCTCTCTAATAGTTCCTCATCATCCTGGGGAAAAGTGGCAAGGGGGATGCCGCAGGGTTCTGTCCAGAGCCGGTTGTTGTACATCATCTTTATAAATGACTTGGACAAAGGAATTGATCAAATCTGGGGATGACACCAAACTGGAAGAGATAGCAAATGCTGCAGAAGACAGAATCGGGATTCAAAACGACAACAGATTGGAGAACTGGTCCCGAACCAACAGAATGAATTTCAATAGGGACAAATGTTAGGTTCTACATTTCAATAGGGACAAATGTTATTTCAATTTCAATTACATTTCAATGTTACTGTATTTTAATTTCAATTACATTTCAGTAGGGACAAATGTTAGGTTCAATAGGGACAAATGTTAGGTGGCCCTGTGGGTTAAACCACAGAGCCTAGGACTTGCCGATCAGAAGGTCAGCGGTTCGAATCCCCGCGACGGGGTGAGCTCCCGTTGCTGGGTCCCTGCTCCTGCCAACCTAGCAGTTCGAAAGCACATCAAAGTGCAATTAGATAAATAGGTACCACTCTGGCGGGAAGGTAAACAGCATTTCCATTGCTGCCCTGGTTCTCCAGAAGTGGCTTAGTCATGCTGGCCACATGACCTGGAAGCTGTACGCCGGCTCCCTCGGCCAATAAAGCGAGATGAGCGCCGCATCCCCAGAGTCGGCCACAACTGGGCCTAATGGTCAGGGGTCCCTTTACCATTACCTTACACTTAGGTAGGAAGAACCAGCTGCACAAGCATAAGATGGGGACATCTGGCTTGCGAATAGCACATGTAAAAAGGGTCTAGGGGGTCTTAGTGGACCACAAGCTGAACATGAGTCAACAGTGTGATGCACCAGTGGAAGAAAAATTAATGCTATTCTAGGCTGCGACAATAGAAGTAGAGTGTCCAGATCAAGGGAAGTCATAGAGCCACACTGTTCTGCCTTGGTCAGACCACACCTGCACATTTAAGAGGGATATTAACAAGCTGGAACATGTGCAGAGGAGGATGACCAAGATGATAAAGGGTGTGGAAACTAAGCCTTATGAGGAACAGTTGACATGGCATGCAGAAGGTTCCAGGCATCTTCAGGCAGAGTTGGGAGAGGCTCCTTGCCTGAAAACTTGGGAAGCTGCTGCCAGTCAGTGTAGGCAACCCTGAGCTAGATGGATCAATGCCCTGACTGTATAAGGCAGCTTCCAATGATCCTATGATGCTCTCTATTGCTTCCCGCTGCACATCACCCTTCACTTCTTCTTCCTGGGAAGGAAGTGACAGGGCAGAGTAATGGCAGCAGACGCAGTTGACTCTCTTTACTCGAAGGCCTGTCACTTCCTGTGCCAGCCAGACAGTGAAATGGGACAAGGATGCCCCACGTGGAGTGTATAAACCTGTCAAGCACATGCCGTTCAACCAGCCCCTAGCTCTGCTCCCGGGGGAAGAAAACAAGATGGATAAAACCAGATTTTGTACTCCGGGAAATGCATGCAGGACAGCTTTTCTCAGGTACAGAATGCCCCCAAGGCCCAGGATCCCATTGGAGCTTGTGGATAGTCTGCCTAATTTACGGATTGCTAGAAGAAATGCATCAGCAGAGCTGAGAGTTGCTAGTCATTCCGATGAGCTGATGGAGCCAGAACAATGGTTACTGCCAGCCGATAGAAGGAGGGGCCTGATTAGACTATTGTACCGCAATGGAGCAGGACCACCCCCCCTTGTAGATGGTTCAGAAACTACAGCTAGTCTGAGATGAGCCTGATGAGGAATGGTTGAAGGACTTAGGTATGCTTAGCCTGGAGAACAGAAGAGTGAGAAGTAAAATGAGAGCCATCTTCAAATATCTAAAGGTCTGTCACATGGAAGATGGAGCGAGCTTGTTTTATGCTGCTCCAGAGGGGAGGATCCATGTGAATCGATTCAAGTTACAAGAAAGGAGATTGTGACTCAATGTTAAGATGAACTTTCTGGTGGCAATACCTGTTTGACGATGGAATGGACCCCCTTGGAAGATGGCAGATTCTTCTTCACTGAAGGTTTTTAAGCAGAGGTTGAATGGTCATCTGTCAGGGATTCTTTAACTGTGATCCCTGCATTGCAGGAGGTTGGACAACATGACCTTTGGGACCCTTCCAATTCAACAATTCTATGATTTTATAATCTGGCATAGCTGACTAAGTAACAGAACATTTCGCTGGCACTTAGACAACCACACTGGGTCCTGGTCAGTTTCTGGACACAGATCAAAGTCCTGGTGTTTATCTTCAAAAGCCCTTTGTGGTTTAGGGTTTGAATGTCCAATTACACACCACCAAAAGAAGAGAGAGGACAAAACAGGGTATAGATTTGCATAAAATTTGCACATCCTAACATAGCATCTTTCTTCTTCCAACAAGCCTTCCAATGGTGGTTTTCTATCCTAGCAGGCATTGAATTTGAAATGGTTTATAAGCAACAGTTGTAATTGTTTCTATCCATGCAATTGTTTAAGATATGTTATTACTGCATCATGAAATTGCATCAAGTTGCTTCCCAGGAAGTGATTCATGAATGAAAATAACCATAAATGATCTGCATCCTTCAAGCAATGGTGTGGGGCTTGCCCCCCCCATCTTTGGAGCATAATGCTCACCAGGGGTGCATTCAGACACAGGCAATATTGCATTAGTTTTCTTGATTACATTGCTAGCACTTCTGATCTATTTTCTAATGTCTCTTCTACACTGAAGTACCGGTTGTGTTCTGAAACAGTGGCTTTTCGACCGATATACCAGCATGCTGCTCTGAATTCCATTCACATTGTGTTGTAGCACAAAAAAACAGACATCACTGGAACATGTCACTGCTCTTCCACCCTTCCTGCACATGGAGTCACAGAATTGTAGAGTTGGAAGGAACCTGGCAGTCATCTAGTCCAACCCCTGCAATGCAGGAATCCTGCCTCTGCTGGGCCCGGGGGTAACCCGAGCAACGCGGTCCAGGTCCAGTCCCAAATCCAAGGGTTCTGTGAGGAGTCAGTCCGACAGGGCCAAGGCAGGAACACGAGGCAGGAAACCAATCAAGGTCAGGCACAGGGTCTAAGGCAGGTTCTGGCAAACAGCAATGTTGCTCCCGTAACCTGGTGTAGGTTCTGACAGCCTTTTATCTTTGTTGGGGTAACGGCTGGTCCTGATCCCCCGGTGACTCACCTCCCTGTCTTGCCCGAAGGTGAGCACTCCTCCTGTGAGTACTCAGGTCTCTCCTTCTCTCAGACCCGAGTCTCTGCAGCTCGGGAGATGTTGGTGGGTTACTAGACCCAGAGGCCGCCTCAGCCTCCCCTGACCCAACCAGTAGTGGAACAGCTGTAAGTGATGGCCCAGCTGAAGGCAACGAGGTGATCCCCACATCTGGAGCCAGGGCAGGCTTAGGCCCCTGACTCGGCCCAGCTGGTACTTGTTGCAGGGGAACCTGTGCAGACTGGGGCTCTTCAGAATCAGGCCCTAGAGTAGGTTCAGATGCTGCCTGAGGCAAAGGATCTGGTGCGGACTGAGACTCCTCTGGTTCCGAGTCCAAGTTCGAGTCCCAGGCCATCACACTGCTCACAGTTCTCCCTAGGTGGACTCAAGCCACTAACCATCTAGTTAACGGCCAGATGCACTGACCCATTGCTTTTGTCTCCCAATGATTTCCCCATGAAAATGGCAGGAAAGACACATGCTGGTCTACCGCCCCAGCTTTCACCATATTACTCCTGCATTTTCCTAGGGTTGCATGCAGATTCCCCCCCCCCCCCGGAACGAGGTAACATGGAAATGAGTGCTAAGGATGTGCTGGATTCCATTACTTTTACAGAAGTGGCTTTTGCTTTGTTTCTCCTTTCTATTGAGGATTCCAACTGCAGACAGATCAGAACAGCTGGGATGTAGATGAGCCTTAGGAGAGCCCTGGTGGATTAGGCCAATGGCCAGGGCCAGATTTAGGTTTGATGAGGCCTGTTAGAATTCCTGCTCCATGACTTGATGAAGCTGTTAGAATTCCTGCTCCATGATTGCAGTCATGGGGTTTTTGTCTATCACATGATGGTGTATGTTTTGACTCCACAGAGTGGGAAGTGATGGAGACAGGATGTTTGTGTTACTGTGTTCTGTGAAGTGGGGCTATTGTCCTTTGTTCTTTTTTTCTTTGCTGTCTGATGCTAGAGAGAGAGGGAGCCATGTTGTAGTGTTCCGTGTGTGTTTATATATAAATAAAGTAGATTAGCCAAAACGCTGAGTTGCTGAGGTCTGTTACGCAAACTGTGAACACTCTGCAGATCCCTAAGTGTGCCAGTGTCTGTTGGCATAGGTCGCTGTGATGTTTGGGCTGAAGAAAGCGTTTGAAGCTCCCAAATGAATGACCAGGAGGGAGAGAACAAGCCAGTCGGGCATGTGTCTCTGCCAGGGTCCTACTCGAGTGTAGGACGAGCTCCTGACTGAAGGTAATGGGGCCCTTTATATGTCCAGCTGTCCTTTGTCAACAACAAATTGTCACTGTTTTTTGTGTGTGTTGAATATATGCGATATGGTAATTTATGGACCTAATAGGTATCTAAAGCCATTTGCGCATGTTGCCATGCAACCAGTCCATGCAGAATGTAGGCACCCTATATATAGAAATGAGGAAACCAGTGATATTTTAGGGAGCAGGCTGGCAGGCAGGGCCCATTACTCATATCATAGGAGCCTACACAACACAAAACACTGTTGCTGTATGTAGGTTTTATTTGTTTATTTAGCTTATATTTTGGAATGTATATGTATCTTATATTTTTGAACTGCCAACCTAGCAGTTTGAAAGCACATCAAAGTGCAAGTAGATAAATAGGTACCGCTCTGGCGGGAAGGTAAACGACGTTTCCGTGCGCTGCTCTGGTTCGCCAGAAGCGGCTTAGTCCTGCTGGCCAAATGACCCGGAAAAACTGTCTGTGGACAAACGGCTCCCTTGGCCAGTAAAGCAAGATGAGCGCCGCAACCCCAGAGTCATTCGCGACTGGACTTAACTGTCAGGGGTCCTTTACCTTTACCTTTTGCTTCCAGTTTTTCCCCTTTAATATTTTTTGGGGGCCCCAAGAGAGTGGGGCCCTAAGCTATAGCATGTTTAGCTTATACATAAATCCAGCACTGATCCTGTTCTCACACTGGCCTACCAGATGCTGCAATGGGAAACCAACAAGCAGGATCTGAGCACAAGAACTGTCTCTCCTCCTGCAGTTTCTAGCCACTGGCATGCAGAAGCATTACTGCCTCTGACCATGAACGCAGAGCAGAGCCATTGTGGTTAGCATCCATCGATGGTCTTTTCCTCCATGTATTTGTCAAATCCTCTTTTAAAGTTGGTGGCCATCATTGCCTTCTGTAGGAGGGAGTTTCGTAGTTTAACTACGCACTGTGTGTAAACTCCCCCCACCTCCGCTGTCCTGGATCTCCCAGTATTCCGCTTCTTTGGATGTCCCCAAGTTCTAGTGCTATGGGAGAGGAAGGAAAGTTTTCTCCAAGCACTTTCCCTATGCCTTCTGCAACTTAGCTGTGATTCTTGCATTCCCGGGGGTTGGACTAAATTCCCCTTTGGGTCCCTTCCAACTCTACAGTTCTGTGACTCTCTGACTGCAACATCTCCATGTGGTTTTGGGCCCAGTATACCTGAAGGAGCATCTCCACCCCCATCATTCAACCTTGGACACTGAGGTCCTCCTCTGAGGGTCTTCTGGTGGTTCCCTCCCTGCGAGAAGTGAGGTTACAGGGAACCAGGCAGAGGGCCTTCTTGATAGTGGCTCCCTCCCTGTGGAACACCCTCCTGTGAGATGTCAAGGAAATTAACAATTATCTGACTTTTAGAAGACATCTGAAGGCAGCCCTGTATTGGGAAGTTTTTAATGTTTGATGTTTTCTTATGTTTTATATATGCTGCAAGCCACCCCAGATGGGCGGAGTGTAAATAATAAAATTATTATTATTTATTGTTGTTGTTGTTGTTGTTGTTGTCCTGCAACAATTTCCTTTCCTTTGTGTGTGTGTGTGAGGGGGGGGGGAAACAAGTGGTTTGGAGGAGGGATTAAAGGGCGACATTGCCATTTGCACTCCATGCAAAAGTAAAAAGAACCCCCTCTCCCTAGAACTGGGTTGTGTTTTAGATTGCAGCTTTCAGAGGTGCATTTTTTTTTTTTGCAAAAGAAATATGTGAGGAATGAGGTATGCGCATGACCTGTGTTCTCATTTTGTATTTTTATGTTGTGATCTTCGGATGAAGGGTGGTGTACAAAATTAACAAACAAGCAAAATAATAATAATAGTAATAATATAGCAATAATGACACTGTTGTTTGGCTGTGTCCCTGCGCCCATGCAAAAAGGCCTGGAATGCCCTAGACCAGCCCTCCATAGCTTTGGGCAATCCATCACTACCTAGGTGAGTCAGAGGAAAAAACCCAAAAGCCCCATGGAGAGAAATTTCACTTTTCTGTTTGCTTGGTGTGATATTCCGTTATTACCAACACATAAATTTGCAATGGCTGGTATTGCAGGCAGTCAGGAAAGACGGGGAGGCAGTGAGGGAGGAGGGGAGGGAATGGGTTTCTGTGAAAGATGGACTGACAAGTATAATCCCAGGGAGAAAAAGATAGAGAAGATTGTTGTTGTACTAGAGTTAAAGCTGTAAATATATAAACCCTGCACACAAAAGAGATGAATGGGAACAGGGGCATCTAAACATCTCCAGCACGTTACATTGTAGGGAAACACAAGGAGAGAGATGGAGACTCCTTGGGTGTAGTATAAACCTGGGAAGGTTAGTTGCTGACCTACAGACCAGCTCTGGACCACCAGTAAATTTTCTATGCCTTTGCAGCTGCAGCAAAAATATTAAATAACAACCCCCCTGCTGTGACCATTGCTGATTCTGTCTTCTTGTGCCATGATGGCTTAAACCTCTCTGCTCAACCCAGCATCCTGATAGGGATAGAAATCCCCTCCTGCTTGATCTGATGAGGGATGTCAATGATAACCTCTCTCTTCACCAGATTTCTGTGTGTACAGTGGTACCTCAGGTTAAGAACTTAATTCGTTCCGGAGGTCCGTTCTTAACCTGAAACTGTTCTTAATCTGAAGCACCACTTTAGCTAATGGGGCCTCCCACTGCCACCGTGCTGCCGCCGGGCGATTTCTGTTCTCACCCTGAAGCAAAGTTCTTAACCCGAGGTACTATTTCTGGGTTAGCGGAGTCTGTAACCTGAAGCGTCTGTAACCTGAAGTGTCTGTAATCCGAGGTACCACTGTACTCATGAGAGGAGGACTGCAGCTCAGGGTGCTGTTCTATACTAGTTCCACACAGGAACACTCTTTTCTCCTGCAGCTTCCAGTAGTTAGCATTTAGAAGCATAGAATCCTAGAACTGTAGAGTTGGAAGGGACCGCAAGAGTCATCTAGTCCAACCCCCCCCCCCCAATACCAGAATTCTGCCCATGGCTGTCTCTGGGTGGACTCGAACCACCAACTTTCTGGTTAACAGCCAGACCCACTGATTCACTGCACCACAGGTAAACCGTTACTGCCTCCAGCCTTGGTGAGTAGAGCATAAGAGCAATAGGTAGCAGCTGTAGCTGTTGATAGCTTTCTTTTCCTTTGCCTGATCTTCTTTTAAAGCCTGGGATAGCTCCATCATTAGAGCATGAGACCCTTAATCTCAGGGTTGTGGATTCGGGTGAATGATTCCTGCATTGCAGGGCATTGGACTAGAGGACCATTGTGACCCCTTCCAACTCTACAATTCTGTGATTCTATTCTGTGCTTCCCCAGTCTGGTTGGTGGTTGCCACAGTCTCCTGTGGCCATGAGTCCCACATTCTATTTTGATTGATTGATTGATTGATTGCCCTTCACCTTAAGGTCCCAGGGTGGTTTACAACATTAAAGCACAATATTAACAACAGTAAAATAACTTGCAATCACAAAAATAAGGTGGGCCCTAAAAATATACACCTCTAGTGTCAAAAGCCAGGGTAAAGAGGTGGTTCTTCGGCATTCTCTGGAAGCTGGAAAATGAAGATATCAGATGCACCTCTGTGGATACAACCAGGTGCTGCGCAAAGAGGTCCTTTGTTGTCCTCTGCCATTCAGCTGTTTGGGATACCCCCCAAATTCTGGTGTTATGAGAGAAGGAGAAAAACTTATCCCTATCCTCTTTCTCCATGCAGTGTATCATTTTATAAACTTCCATTGTGTTGCCTCTTACTTGCCTTTTCTCTGTACTAAAAAGTCCCAAATGTTGCAGCCTCTTCTCATAGGGGAGTCGCTCCAGGGAAGGTCATCCTGATGATACACAAGCCCATGCAATCTTGGTTCTCGCAGATCTTCCAAGCCCTGACCCTTGACCTTCCTCCCGTGCTGCTTTCAATTGCCTTCCCCTCCCTTGTCAATGGCAGCTATGGTACTTTCCCTGCAAATCTAACCAGCACAGCCAGAGGCTGAGACTGTGAGCCACTCTGAATTTCTTCCTCTGTCAGCAACAAAGATGAAAGAGAATTAGGAAAAAAAACACAAAAGGAGGTTGGGGGAAGGAGGAGAGGAATAAGAACAAAAAAAGACGAAGAGGGGGGAGGAAAGGGAGGGAGGGGAGAGAGAAGTGGGATTTGCAGAGATAGCATTGATCTGTGCCAATGCTGCCAGGAGCATCATCTGCCCTGGAAAACCCAAAGGCCCAGGAAGCAAAGTGCTTCCCCAGTTGCTACAAAAGGGCTATTAATGGCTCAACGCTGTTGTTCCTCATGGCTGCACTGTTGGGTTTAGGGTGGGGAGACCTGGGTTCATCTCCCCTCTCAGCAACACACACAGCAATGCTCCGGTCAGGTCGGGAGCTCTTGGGATACAATGTTTGAGCAAGACCTGCTGTTCTGTTTTGAGGCAAGGCTTTAACAGTGCCCTGGACAGTTCCACACAGGGCTCAGGCTGAAGACTTCATAAGCGCAGAGCTCAAATGTTGTTTCAGCACCAGTCATCCTCAGGCTGTGTCAGGAGCCGGAGTCAAGCATTGGCCAGCAATAAAAAAACATGGTGTCAATGAAGTTAACTCTTTATTCAAAGAAGCTAAAACAACGCAGGCCTAGTGATCTCAGTAACTCTTCCCAGTAGATCTTGCCTCAATGAGGCTGTTGCAAGGACTGAAGGCTTCCCATCACTCTCTAGGGATCCTCCTCTCCAGGGTCTTTCCCAAACTATGTCTGCGCACAACCAATCTCTGTTCCGTTCTTTTCATTTCTCTGTGTGTTCTAGTAGACAAGTGGGAAGGGGAGCTGGTCGCAGCAGCAGGAGGAGACTCCCTGGATTCTTCAGCAGTCTGTCTCAATACTGCCTCTTCTCCAGCCTCCACTTCAGCCTAGAACTGCTCACTAAACCCTGTTACCTCTTCTGCTTCTGACACCTCATCCTCACAGGCTTCCCCCTCTTCTCCCTCTGGCCACTCACCATTGTCCCACCACCAATCCCCTGGCTCTGATCCTTCTTCCTATGGGGGTTCCCCAGCTGATGCCTCTCACCACTCCTCTGCATCCAGGCAATGCATGACAAGCTGAGCCTTAAATAAGAGCTGTAGCTCCATTTCAGCACCCCGGAGAGCTCCCTGTAGGGCACAGTGGGGGAGCCAGCATACAAGCAGAGCTCACATGTTGCTTCAGCACCAGTCATCCTCGGGCTGAGCCTCAAATAGGAGCTGCAGGTCTATCTTGGTAGCTAACGCCTGTTTCTGTGAGAGGAGTCTCTTCCTTTAAAGGGGCACCACCTGCTCTGTTGAAGTCACAGAGGTGGTGGCTCCATTAGTGCTTCTGAGCCAGAGTCCTCAGCATCTTAAAGCAGTCTCAGACAAGACATTCACAGCCTTAGTTTCCCAGCTGTAAACACTGCAATCGGAATGGAATAAAAGGAGCTCGGTCTGTGATCCAGCAGGGCTATTCTTACATCCTTTCCAAAATAATAGCAGCAGCGGCTGCCTCCCTGCTGCCTTCTGAAAGATCTGGTCATGCAAAGATCACCTAACCTGGTTTCTTTAGAATATTGCATGATCTTTGTTTGGGGTGTGTGTGTGTGAAGAAGAGTATGTGGAATCTCCCACTCTCAGCCATCTGGCTGCTTGGCTGGGTGGGTGTCCTTCAGCCCCCTCCATCTGGAGTCTCTCTTGTGGGTCCCATACAGACCAGCCTTTCTGCCTCCAAATCATGATTGGGGCATGAGTTGGAGGAGAGGTGGCTGAACTGAGCTGTCTGGGAGCACTGGAGGGAGCTGAGCTCTCCTCCACTTCTTCCAGCTCCCCCCCCCCGTCTCCCGCCCCTCTGTTAGGTTCAGGCAGCTGCTGCTTCCAGCTGCACCATCACACTTTCTCCGAGCGAAGGAGAATGTGGGTAGCTTGATAATGAAGCAATAAAAAGGGTTTTAGCTGAGGAGCTGGGAATAAATCAAATGTTTCTGCTCTGTCTGTGACTTGCTGGTTTGGAATTCATGTCTGCTGCCCGCTCCTGCCCCCCTGCTCTTTATGCTAGGAGGGGTAAACCAACAGATTCTCCAGTATTCTTCTTCTGAAGTACAGATGGGGAGCTGTCACAGGACCCTTCAGGACAGCACTCTTTATGTGTTAGATTCATAGAATAGTAGACCCCAAGTGGTCATCTAGTCCAACCCCCTGCAGTGCAGGAATCACAGCTAAATAATCCCTGACAGATGGCTATCCCACCTCTGTTTAAACACCTCCAATGAACAACATTGAGTGTGTTGCACCCTGTGCTGCTGATCCTTTGATCAGGGTTGAACTAGAAGACCTCAGAGGATCCTTCTGATTCTACAATCCTATGATTCTGTAGCCATGTGAATTGCTTTGTTGGTGTTTGTGGCAAAACTGGGTACCTTATCTGCCTCACATTAGATTTGTGGTGGCCAGAAATCTTTGCTTCGATATCAGATTGAGAGAAAGTAGGGAGGGATTTCTGGTGTTATACATGTGTATGTGTGTTTTCATGGAGAAGGGGCTGGCTTATGGTTGGTGGGAGCTGCCATTCCCCGCCTCAAGAATTCATCCCAGAAATTCTGTTAGCCCAGAAATGGAAAGATGGTACAACTCCATCCAAAGAAGACTGGCAGACAGAATTGATGAACTATGCCGAGATGGCAAAACTTACAGGAAGAATTATAAACCAGAAAGAGGAGGTCCTTAATAAAGAATGGGGGAAGTTTATGATTTATTTGAAAAGCTATTGTAAACAATTACGTACACTGGTAGGATTGACAGAAAATCTGTAGTAAAAAATTGAACTATGGGTTGACAAAGGATTTATAAAAATAAAGTTATGAAAGAGATGCAGAGGGGGAAATCATTTCATTAAGATCTACAATGGGGTGAAGGGAAGTCAAAAGGGATTATATGTTTATGTATTTAATTCATTTGTTTATGTAAAATAGAAAATGCATAATACTACTACTACTACTATTACTACTATTAATAATAATAATTAATCCCAACTCATTCGAGGGCCCTAACCTATACACCTGCATCATTAATCAATGACATAAATTGGTCACGTTAAGTAATTTTGCCACAGCAGACAGTGAGATGAATAATGTAGTTTTTGGCAGAAGATGGATTGCAGTAGAATGGAAACGCTGTTGTGTCATGGGTGAAGGACAGCAGGGAGAATATACCTCCACACACCCTACTCACCAACACTGCCTCCTCAAAAGTAAGGAAAGGGTAACAACTTCCCCTGCATCACACCCACGACCATATTCCCAAATCCCCCACTCGCTGGCTAATATTTATCAAATGCAATTTCTTTTCTCACTAATTGATAGAGAATAAATTTGCTGGCAGGGGTGGGGCGGAGGGGGACCTAGTGGCCTGGACGATTCTCATTTCCTTTTGCCAGAAGTATCAAAGCTGTCCTGGGTGAGGTTCTCAGAGGCTTCTTTTTTGCTTGTTTCTTCCAGATGGGGTCGCTGTGATGCCAACAGATGCCCTCCTTGCAGCGTAATTGGCGTTGTTTAGAAGACAACAGCTTCTGCAACTCTTCAGAGGCAAAGAGGAGGATTTAAGAAGAAGTCAATACATGGATTAAAACTAATCAAGGAGATTGCTGGAAATGTTTCTTTCAGAAAGAAAAGTGTAGCGCAGAAACCCCCATCGCAAATGGGCACGGTTGCAGAAGTTGCTTGGGAAGGCAGAGCTAATTCCTGGGGCATGAAAACCAAGGAAGGAGGGTGAGGAGGAGGAGAAGGCAGCAGCTGCCATCTCGAGCCAAGGCTGACTGGCTCGATGGAGCCCAGGTAACAAGGTGAAGCTGCTACAGCAGAACAGCTGTGCTCTGCCACAATAGCTGGAGGCAGCAGTGCTTCTGCATCCCATTTGCTGGGAACCTCAAGAAGGGAGAGTGCTCTTGTGCTGAGATCCTGCTGGCTGGTTCCCCTTTGGGGCATCTGGTTGGCCACAGTGAGAGTAGGATAAGAACTCTTGCAGGACACACTTCAGCTATGGATCTTGATTCCATAGGAGGCCACCAATTTGGATGACTTTGATTATTGGACAAATTCATGGGCTACCAATGGCTACTAGCCTAAATGTTGGAAGTGTAAGGAAAAAGAAGGAACATTTTATCATATGTGGTGGGAATGTAAAAAAGTGAAAAACCTCTGGGAAATGATATATGATGAGATGAAAAAGATGTCGAAATATACATTTATTAAGAAACCAGAAGCATTTTTACTTGGCATTGTAGGAGATGATATAAATAGAAAGGATTGTAAGTTGTTTTTATATGCAATGACGGCAGCAAGAAGATTATTGGCACAAAAATGGACCCAAGAACTACTGACGAAGGAAGAATGGAGGATGAAACTGATGGACTATGCAGAATTAGACAAACTAACAGGAAGGATTTGAAACCTGCGGGACCAGAGATTCTCAGAAGACTGGAGTAAATTTACGGCCTATTTGAAAAGCAATTGTGTTGAACAAATTACACTGGTAGGTTTGCAAGAAGTTTTGTAAGGTGTATTATTTGAAAAATTGCAAAAAAGATAATGAGGAGAATTATTAGTTAAGGATAATTAAAGGTAATATGAAATTAAGAAATGCATAATAAGTGATAAAGAATGGAAAATAATCAGAGGTGTTGACGGAAGTCCAAAAATATTGTATAGGATGAGAAGTTATGTTGTATGAATGTTGGAATTAATATGTTAAAAAACTAATAAAAATGTATAACCCCTCCCCCCAAAAAACACACCAATGGCTACTAGCCACGATGGATATGCTCTGCTGCCATGTTTGGAGACAGCAGTGCTTCTGAATCCCAGTTGCTGGAAGCCACAGGAAGGGAGAGCACTCTTGTGTTCGAATCCTGCTTCAGGCATCGGCTTGGCTACTGTGAAAGCAGGTGGTTGGACCAGATAGGCCAGTGGTTTTCAGCCAGTGTGCCATGGCACCCTGGGGTGCCTTGAATGATGGTCAGGGGTGCCGTGGGCAACACTGGCCTCTGTCCCTCTTTCCTTCTCTCCCTCCTCTGATGCTCTCTTGGGTCTCTGCCTCCCAAAGGATTGCACATCTGTTTGTTGCAGCAGCTCTGCAGGTGAAGTGAATGGTGCCTTTGGGGCTGGCTAAGGGGTGCTGCTTGCCAGGAGCTGAGGCGGCCTTGTAGCAAGCAAGCAAGCAAGCAAGCAAGCAAGCAAGCAAGCAAGCAAGCAAGCAGACAAGGGAGGCTGGCCAGCCAGTCCACTAGCCCTTGCTGTTGAGAATGGACAGACAAGTGGGAGGCCAGGCAGGCAGGTGTTGCACTGGCCTTTTTTGTGCAAGGCCTGCCTGGGAGCTGAGTCCCTGGTGCTGAAGTGCCCGTGCAGGCCTGGCAGCTGCCACTGCTGTCTCTTAAGGTAAGGTGCTGGCCTCAGGTTCATCTTTGGCCAGTCTCCGTTGGGCCACTAAGGCTGGGGGCATTCTCTTCCCAGGCCCCTGTGGGGCAGTGTGAGGAGGCACCACTCTCTTTCGAACAGGGTGGGCAGCTCAGAGACCAGGGGCAGCAGCAGCAGCTACCCAGATGACTCCCAAGGAGAGGGGAGAGGAGAGGAGACTGAGGGAACACAAAGGAGGGTTTTCGAAGCAGGGTGAGAGGCTGCCTGCTCTGCAGGCGAGGGGTGACATAACTGGGCTCCTGAGCCCCACAGGGGTGTTGCAGAAATAATGCAGTTGGTCAAGGGAGCCATGGACTCAAAATGGTTGAAAACCTCTGAGAGAGGCACCTGACCCAACAGCCTCTTATGTTCCTATGTTACATACTGTCCAGTGGACCTTCTTTGTCAGGGACTGCCTGTGGTTTACTACTACTACTACTATTCTGTCCTATGCAGGTGTTCATCCCACCTGTAAATTGGTTGATTCATATGATAGTCCTCCTAGTACCAATTTGCCACAGTTGTTCAAGGCTACATTCACACCACACATTTAAAGCGCCGTGATACCACTTTTAAGCAGTCACAGAAGAATCCTGAGAGCAGGAGGCAGAGCCTTCATGGCTAGTAGGCACTGATATCCTCAATGAATCTGTCCAATCCTCTTTTAAAGCCGTCCAAGTTGGTGGCCATCACTGCGTCCCGTGGAAGTGAGTTCCACAGTTCAGCTCTGTGCTGCATGAAGAAGTCCTTTCTTTTCTCTGTCCTGAATCTTCCAGCTCCTCTGGATGTCCATGACTTCTAGCGCTAGGAGAGAGGGAGAGGCAGCATTTGCACTGTCTGCAACCCTCCTCCCTGCCCTCTTCAATCCCACCCTTAAAAAGCCCCCCTCCCTCCCCTCGGGGAGCTGCCTCAGCTTCCTGCTGATGATGAGAAAGCCACACGCAGCAAACGAATCCCCCATAAATCATCCCTCACAGACCCCCCACTTGCTCATTCCTCTGGTGTCTGGTTTTATAGGTGTTTAGATGCCATTGCTCCCACCCCCTGGGAAAGCGCCCCCCCCGCATGGCACAGATCGGGGGGGGGGGAGAGTGTGAATTATTGATATGCTGTTCGCTCTCCTCTTTGTTTAGCCATTTGCATCCTTCCCTGATTTATCTGAGGATTTGTCTTTCCAACGGGCGTGGAAGCCTCCAAGCCTGTTAGGCGCTGGGTTGCGGTCCAAGTTTGCTCCCTGGGAGCAACGAGACTCTTCCTTTCTGACAGGTAGAGTGCGGATGATAAAACGCCTCTCCTCTCACCCCTCCCCACCCCAGATTGGGAGGAAGGATGAGCTTCAGGTGTCTGTGGAACTGGCCTGACGTTCCGGTTTTTCATGTCTCGCATACTTTTACTTTGCAGAATCATTATTTATTCGCAGCTGACTGGGGGGGGGGGAAGATGGGTTTGTTTCAAAAATGGTCAAAAGAGGAACCGTGATGGGGGCGAGGGTTCCAGATTGGCTTTGATGCTCCCCTCACTGAGCCACTTAGCTACGTCAATCAAAGTGAGTACGAGGACATCAGAAGAGCCCTGCAGGATAACTCTGTAGCTGGATAGGACCGAAGGCCTATCCAGTCTGGCATCCTGGCTTCTCCCCCTGGACAACCCACAGCAGCCGTCTCCACCCGCAGTTCCCAGAAAATGATTTTCAGGACACCAGAAAAACCATTAAGGGGGATCATTTGGGTTGCCCTGCTCGGCACCTTTTCTAACTCTAAAATCTCCCTTCTTTTTTCTTTCGTGGTGCGATGATCAGAATCGTCCACAATATTTCAGTCTTGGTCTTATTGCCTGGGCAGCTACCAGTGTGGTCTCTCTTGGTTCTTTCTGAGGTCCTCGTGCTGCTGTCTATTTTCTGGACTGCTGATGGGCCTGGCACTGGGACACGGCATGATTCATTTTCTTATAGTGCGTCTGAAATGTTTAATTGCTTGCAGTTATATATTCTTGGTGGTGCTTCAAGGTTATTAATAAACTTGACAAGGAATGAATGCTAAAGAAAATGGATTGATATAGTACAAGTCGCAGCGCATGCCCTGGGAGTCTTGCAGACCAGGCATTCTGTTCTGGTCTGATTAAGGAGCCCAAGGCAGTAAGGCAGGTCAGTAATCCTAGCACCACGGAGAGCTCTTAGTTTGGCCCAGCACCATGGAGAGCTCCTTGTCAGCAATTTTGACTAACACCACGGCCCTCAGGCTATAAAAGGTTCTTTGCCTCCAGTTTATGGCTCCCAGTACGTTTCCGAGCACAATTCAAAGTGTTGGTGTTGACCTTTAAAGCCCTAAACGGCCTCGGTCCAGGATATCTGAAGTAGCGTCTCCACCCCCATTGTTCTACCCGGACACTGAGGTCCAGCGCCGAGGGCCTTCTGGTGGTTCCTCACTGAGAGAAGCCAAGTTACAGGGAACCAGGAAGAGGGCCTTCTCGGTAGTGGTGCCCGCCCTGTGGAACCCCCTCCCACCAGATGTCAAAGAGAACAACAACTACCAGACTTTTAGAAGACATCTGAAGGCAGCCCTGTTTAGGGAAGCTTTTAATGCTTGATGTATTATGGTATTTTGATATTTTTTGGGAAGCCACCCAGAGTGGCTGGGGAAGCCCAGCCAGATGAGCGGGGTATAAATAAATAATAATAATAATAATAATAATAATAATAATAATAATAATAATAATTATTATTATTATTATTATTATTATTATTATTATTATTATTTCCATTGCCAATTGGTCATCCGTGCAGAACATGCATTCTGCATTTATCCCTTGATGACCACAGTGTCAAGTGATGCTTTGCAGGGGTGGGCTTTCGCATTGTCACCTTTCAGCATGAAAGCAAGCATGCGCAGAAAGGGATATCAGGACAGGATATGTAATGAAAACCATTTCCCTCTGCTACCTTGAGAACGTCCATCCTAGGCCGCTGTCCAAATTGACCCAATAGCAGAGATAGCTGAGGAATTGGTGAGGTTGCTTTGAATCTATTCCTTGCTAAAACTCCGTGGTTTATTTCCAGCTTTCTGATTGCTGATTTCCCCTTTTCTTTTTAAACTCTCGGTTTCTTGGAGAATCTTTGTCTGCTGGTTGTGACAGATGGACCTGTCAGCAACTCATACTCAATAGAGTTATATTAGTAACAAGCAGCTCCATGGGAGGAAAAAATGTAAATATTTTTTCCTTCCTCTCCCTCTTTAAAGGCAGAGGCTGAATTTCTCCTGTCAGGGCAGAAATAATGGCTCAGTGCTCACCACTGTGGCCATTGTTGTATCAACATTATTTTTGGACATCTGACGAAGCCGAATGTTGGAAGATTCAGGAGAGATAAAAGAAAGAGCTTCTTCAGGCAGCACAGAGCTAGGCAACTTGCCATCACAGGAGGCAGTGATGGCCACTAACCTGGCTGCTTTTAAGAGGATTAGACAGATCCATGGGGGAGAAGGCTATCAATGGCAATTAGACATGATGGTTATGCTCTGCCTCCACTGTTGGAAGCAGCGATGCTTCTGAATACCAGTTGCTGGAAACCGCTGGAGGGGAGAGGGATCTTGTGCTTGAATCCTGCTTGCAGGTTTCTGATGGGCATCTGGTTGTCCAGTATGAGAACAGGATGCTAGGTTAGTGTCAGGAGTTCGGCCTACACTCGAGTAGGACCCTGGCAGAGACACATGCCCAACTGGCATGTTCTCTCCCTCCTGGTCATTTGTTTGGGAGCTTCAAAAGCTTTCTTCAGCCCGAACATCACAGTGAGTGACCTATGCCAACGGACACTGGCACACTTAGGGATCTGCAGAGTTTTCACAGTTTGCGTAACAGACCTCATCAACTCAGCATTTTGGCTAATCTACTTTATTTACATATAAACACACATGGAGCACTGCAACATGGCTCCCTCTCTCTCTAGCATCAGACAGCAAAGAGAAAAAGAACAAAGGACAATAGTCCCACTTCACGGAACACAGTAACACAAACACCCTGTCTCCATCACTTCCCACTCTATGGAGTCAAAACATACACCGTCATGTGAAAGACAACAATCCTATGACTGCAATCATAGATCAGGAATTCCAACAGTTAGATGGGCCCCCTTTGGAGGCTCTTATGTTCTCAAACAGGATCAGAGCAGGACAGTCGTCTCTTGGGTTCATTGCGGATTTTTGAGGGTATATTTCCCGAGATCTTTCACACACTGACACCTGGAAGGGCTGGTAACCCCTGGCCTCACATGAGAAAGCAATTGCAAAGTTTTTGTGAACTAGAGACAGCCTTTCTTCTCCCCCACCTCCCTGAGAAAGGCAGATAATTCGATGACTCTAATTGTGGAGAGGCAACCTCCTTCAGACTTTGTGACACACTTCCCCCATGTTTAATTCATTGTCACAGAGCAGCCTGCGAGGTAACACCTGAGGTTTCCATTCATCTCTGCTGCTGCCTTTTGAAGCGGGAGCACCCAGGTGTCCCTCGATGTCTAGATGAGTGGCCTCCCCACGCAGCATGAGACTCAAGCCCTGGCACCTGCCCCAGGCCCTTCCTCACTTGGGACTCTCCAGATCAGTGTTTCGGCAGAGTGTGCCTCAGGGCCTGAAGTTGGGGGACTCTCTTAGCTCATCCGCCCACGCCTCTTTGCCCGGGGCCTGCTTTTGGTTGGAGGGATTTCTGTCTGGAGGTTTCCAATGAGTCAGGAAACAGAAAAGGGATGGCTGTATATTATTACCCTTCCTGTGAATGCATCAACTACATCACTGGGCTAGTGGCCAGGTTTTCCTTTCCTTTGTATAAGGAATGCTAGCATGCCTTATGAGAAAGAAAAAGGAGGTGGAAGGAAAAGCTTCGGAATCTTTTAGACATTGCTCCAGGCTGTTGATCTCAGCATCAATTAGGAAAGAGAATTGTAGCGTTGGAAGGGAACCCGAGGGTCACCAACTCCAACTGCCTACAATGCAGGAATCTCAGCTACATCATACATGACAGATGACCATCCAACTCTTGCCGAACAACCTCTCAAGAAGGAGAACCCATCACCTGTTCCACAGCTGAACAGCTCTAAAAGTTAGAAGATTGTTCCTGATGTTTAGTTGGAATCCCTTTTCTTGTAACTTGAAGACCCAGAAAGCTGTCTGTGGACAAATGCGGACTCCCTTGGCCTGAAGCGAGATGAGTACCACACCCAATAGTCACCTTTGACTGGACTTAACCATCCAGGGGTCCTTTACCTTTACCTTGAAGCCATTGGTTCAAGTCCTAGGAGAAAACAAGCTTGCTCCATCTTCCATTTGACAGCCCTTGAGATGTTTGAAGATGGCTATTATATCGGCTCTTAGTGTCCTCTTTACCAGGCTAAACATACCCAGCTCCCTCAACCATTCCTTATAAGGCTGCCAACTCTTGTTTTTGTTTGTAAGTTTTTAAAATTTGGTTTTACAAATAGAATTTACATTCAGACACAAGTCATAATCCAAAATAAAATATAGAGTTCCCATGAACCCTTAGACTTCCCTCCTTTTCAACCATTCTTCTTTGGTAGGGACTTTTTCTTCCTTCCATCTCTGGGCTAAAAGTATCCACACAGCTGTCATTGCATACATAAATAACCTTTTCTGCTCCTTTAGTATTTCTGCACCTATAATTCCTAATAAAAAAGCATCTGGTTTTTCCATAAATGTTATTTTAAACTTTTTTTTTTCATTTTTTAAAAATGAATGCTTTTGTTCTCTTACATGTCCACCACATAGGATAAAAGGTGCCTTGTTTTTCTTTACATTTCCAACAGGTATTTGTAGCAGTCCTATACTCTTTATCATCTTGGTCACCCTCCTCTGAATACGTTCCAGCTTGTCAATATCCTTCTTAGATTGTGATGCCCAGAACTGGACCCAGGACACCAGGTGTGGTAAACCAAGGCAGAATAGAGCAGTACTATGACGTCACTTGACTGGGACACTAAACTTCTGTTGATGTAGCCTAGGACAGCATTAGCTTTTCTTTGCTGCTGCATCATACTGTTGACTCATGAGATCCTTATCACATGTTCTACTCACTGGCAAGCCAGGTGTCCCCCATCTTATATTTCTGCAGCTGGTTCTTTCTGCCGAACCTTACATTTGTCCCCATTGAAATTTATTTTGTTAGTTTGGGCCCTGTTCTCCAACCTATTATGGTCATTTCGATTCCTGATCCTGTCTTCGGCAGCATTGGCTACTCCTCTCTGTTTGGTGTCATCTGCAAAATTGATGAGAATCCCCTTAGTACCTCCACCCAAGTCTTTTATAAAGGCATTGAACATCAGCGGGCCCAAGACAGAACCCTGCGGTGCCCCACTTGTCACTTCTTTCTAGGATGTTACGTATTTTTGTAACAAAATAAAAAAAAAATTCCTTCCAGTAGCACCTTAGAGACCAACGAAGTTTGTTATTGGTATGAGCTTTCGCGTGCATGCACACTTCTTCAGATATGGAATTTGCTGTGGCTGATTGGAGTTAATTGGACAGTACAGTGGTACCCTGGGTTACAGACGCTTCAGGTTACAGACTCCGCTAACCCCAGAAATAGTACCTCAGGTTAAGAACTTTGCTTCAGGATGAGAACAGAAATCACGAGGTGGCGGCTCGGCAGCAGCGGGAGGCCCCATTAGCTAAAGTGGTACCTCGGGTTAAGAACAGTTTCAGGTTAAGAACGGATCTCCGGAATGAATTAAGTTCTTAACCTGAGGGATCACTGTACAAGTGATATTCCAATCCTACTCACAATTTTAACTGTTTACAATGGACTTCAAGATAAGTTATAAAATTTCCCCCATTCCTTATTAAAATTCTGGTCTTCCTGATTTCTGATTCTTCCGGTCATTTTAGCCATTTTGGCATAATCCATCAACTTGATCTGCCTTTCTTCTCTGGTAGGGACTTTATCTTCTTTCCATCTCTGGGCCAATAACGTCCGCGCAGCCGTGGTCGCCTATATAAATAGTCTTTTCTGCTCCCTCGGAATTCTGCCATCATATTTTTGTGTTTCTATATTGTTAACTGCCCTGTGATCCTCGGATGAAGAGTGCTATAGAAATAAAGCAAAACAAATAAATGTGGTTACAATTATTAAGGGTATCTGGAAGCTTACATTTTGCATGAGGAATAATTGGCTCCGGAAAGGTGAGCATGGAACCCCTACCCTGCCCACGGACCCCTGTCCCAGCCCACCATCTCCAGAGCACATCTCACGTTGGGGGTTTAAATCTCTCTCCAAGCACACACCTGTTTCCTATTGCTGTTGCTGCACGATTTTAACTGTGCGTGTATTAAACGTCCTTAAAATTTATGCAATTCATTTTTTTATGTGCCCAGCTTTGCGATAAGCCATGAAAGGTGCATCATAAAAATGTGTAATTGTGCCGTATTTTTCTCCCTCCATAGACACACGGTTAAAAAAAAAAGAAAAGGAAAAAAAGAATTACTTTATCAGAGGAAATGTGGAATGGGCAGATTGCAGGAGAAAGATGGCGTGGAGGGAATGTCGCCAGTTAGCGTAGTGCAGGGGTGAGGAAACTTGGTTCCCAAGGGCCAGATGAAGGCCTCTATCTGGCCCTTGGAGTTCTCCATAGGCAAGACACCTCACCAGTTTGACTTTGTACCCTCTCTGAATGTTTGTGCCTGGCTGGAATTTTTCATTTACAGTGGTATCTCTGGATGCAAATGGGATCCGTTCCAGAGCCCTGTTCGCATCCTGAAGCGAACGCAACCCGCGTCTGCATGTGCGCGGGTCACAATTTGCTGCTTCTGTGCATGCGTGTGATGTCATTTTGAGCATCTGCACATGTGCGAGCGGCGAGACCCGGAAGTAATGTGTTCCGTTACTTCTGGGTCACTGCGGAATGTAACCTGAAAATGCTCAACCTGAAGCATATGACTGTATTGTAGCTTTTTCTCTAAGGAGGTCAAGGCAGCATACAGTGGTACCTCGGGTTACATATGCTTCAGGTTACATACACTTCGGGTTACAGACTCCGCTAACCCAGAAATAGTACCTCGGGTTAAGAACTTTGCTTCAGGATGAGACCAGAAATTGGGCTGCGGCAGCACGGCGGGAGCAGGAGGCCCCATTAGCTAAAGTGGTGCTTCAGGTTAAGAACAGTTTCAGGTTAAGAACAGACTTCCGGAATGAATTAAGTCCTTAACCTGAGGTACCACTGTATATAGTTTTCTTCCTCCCCATTTTGTCCTCACAACAACCCTGTGAGGCGGGTTAGGCTGAGACACTGCAATGTCCCAAGAGTTACCCAGTGAGGTTCTTAGCCGAGTGGAGGGTTGAACCTAATCTTAGTTTGGAACTTGAAACCAGGCAAGCAGAACCAATTTAGGAACCTGAAGGTGGCATTCCTTCTTGGGGGACTGCATGCCAGTGGTGGGTGAGACAGAGTGGTGGGGGAGTGACAGAGGTGACTTTCTTTATTACAGTTGGCTACAAAGTTAAAGGTCAAGGATCCCTGGACGGTTAATTCCAATCAAATGCAACTATGGGGTGTGGGGCTCATCTCGCTTTTCAGGCCGAGGAAGCCGGCGTTTGTCCACAGAAGCTTTCCGGGTCATGCGGCCAGCATGACTAAACCACTTCTGGCACAACGGGACGCCATGATGGAAGCCAGAGCACACTGAAATGCCATTTACCTTCCCGCCGTAGTGGTACCTATTTATCCACTTGCGCTGATGTGCTTTCAAACTGCTAGGTTGGCAGGAGCTGGGATGGAGCAGCGGGAGCTCACCCTGTTGCGGGGACTCGAACCGGCGACCTTCTGATCGGCAAGCCCAAGAAACTCAGCAGTTTAGGCCACAGCACCACCCGTAACCCTAGTGGGCTACAGCTCAGCCATGAAAATATCAGGCTTGTTTGCTTGTTTGTTTATACCATTTACATCTCATTTTTCCTCCAAGAAGCTCAAGGTAGGGGCACATGATTCTTCCATCTTATCCTCACAGCAACCCTGTGAGGTAGGTTGGGCTGAGAGACAACAATTGGCACACCTTGTGTGCTTCATGACCGAGCGGGAAGATTTGAAGCCCGGCCTCCCAGGTTTTGGTCCGACATTCTAACCACTACCCTGTACTTCTTTTACACACCCACCCACCTCTCCATTCTCCCTCCAGGTCACCAAGAGGGTATTATCACCATTCAAGGACATATTCCAGCCAGGCAAAATACCCTGAGGAGAGCATGAAGCAGGGAGGTTGAGTAGGCATGGTGTCGGGAGAGGGGCATGGCTTAAGGAGAAAGTATATCCTGGAGAGAGTGCTAAGAAGCAGGCAGAGAATGTTAAAGGGTCACGTTCATAATAATAATAATAATAATAATAATAATAATAATAATAATAATAATAATAATATTTATACCCCGCCCATCTGGCTGGGCTTCCCCAGCCACTCTGAGCGGCTTCCAAAAAAATATTAAAATACTGCAATACATCAAACATTAAAAGCTTCCCTAAACAGGGCTGCCTTCAGATGTCTTCTAAAAGTCTGGTAGTTGTTCTCTTTGACATTTGGTGGGAAGGCGTTCCACAGGGAGGGCGCCACTACCGAGAAGGCCCTCTGCCTGGTTCCCTGTAACTTGGCTTCTTGCAGTGAGGGAACCGCCAGAAGGCCCTCGGTGCTGGACCTCAGTGTCTGGGTAGAACGATGGGGGTGTAGACGCTCCTTCAGATATACTGGACCAAGGCTGTTTAGGGCTTTAAAGGTCAGCACCAACACTTTGAATTGTGCTCGGAAACTTGCTGGGAGACATTCAGTGAGATTGGCCTGAGATTTTTCCCTACTGCTCTAACCACTATAGTGTACCACACACTTCCCTGTGAACAGCACCCAAGTCCTGCCGCTGTAAGCAGGTTGCCTCACCTTGGCTCTCCTTCCCTGCCCCCAAGAGCTCCCTGCTGCCAAGATATGCAGGATCCTAAATGTACGTACATTACCAGCCTAGCGCATTTGTGATTAATTGTTTATGGGAAGCATTTACATATTGTTTGTGCATCGGATTTATGAAGTGTGCCTTCTCCATTTGCAGGATAAACACACAGACACACGCATATGCCCCTGCCGATATCCCCCGGAGGCCTAACGGCAATACAATGAGCAATAACGTGCATTAAAAACGAGTTCAGAGTCATTGCCTGGTCTGAGCTGCGTGAAATCTTGGTCAGATGGCTTTTCTCCTTTGGCAATCAGCTGCCTTAACTGCGACGGAGGTGCGATCGCCGCCTGCCGCCCCTGCGTGCGCCTGAGATTGCTTCTTCAGGAAACAATGTAATGGGCATCTTAATAACTATTGGGCTACAGAGGGAAATAACTCGCAGAGGTTTCAACTGTCCTGACAGCCACAACAGGCAATAAAAAGAAAAGCTTTAATAGTTTTGTCATGGAAGCTCCTTTTGTAATGATTGATTCCACTTTCTGGCCCAGGCTCTCCCCGAGTTACCTAGTGGCCTTTGCAGCACACGTAGAGGGAACCATGTTTATTCGTCTGCTCATATACCGGTATTTGCTTGCTTGTTTGTTTGGCATTTATGCGCACCATCTAATTAGCCAGGCGGTTTGCAGATTTTTAAAAATTGTGATCCTTATGGTTATGATTATTAATTACCTGCCCTTCACCTGGGTGAGTTACAACAGTTAAAACACAATTTTAACAACAATTTAAATGCACTTAAACAGTTTTAAACCTGCTTAAAATCACAGAAATAAAGCGGGTCCTAAAAATATGCATTTCTAGTGTCAAAAGTTGTGCATCTCCAGGATTTGCCATGCTTATTTGCTTGTGTATTTATTTTTGCATTAATGTGCACTGCTTAATTAGCTAAGCTACCAGCATGAGAAACTGTGGGAGGCAGTGGAAGACAGGAGTGCCTGGTGTGCTCTGGTCCATGGGGTCACGAAGAGTCGGACACGACTAAACGACTAAACAACAACAACAAAAAGTTCAATTTTTATTTCATTTTTTTATTTTGAAAAATGGGTAAAATACAATGACAATCAAACTAGAGAAATGCAGCATAAAATCATCATGAAAGCAGTGGCGCTGTGGTCTAAACCACCGAGCCTTGGGCTTGCCGATCAGAAGGTCAGCGGTTCGAATCCCCGTGGTGGAGTGAGCTCCTGTTGTTCAGTCCCAGCTCCTGCCAACCTAGCAGTTCGAAAGCACGTCAAAGTGCAAGTAGATAAATAGGTACCACTCTGGTGGGAAGGTAAACGGTGTTTCCGTGTGTTGCTCTGGTTCGCCAGAAGCGACTTAGTCATGCTGGCCACATGACCCGGAAGCTGTCTGCGGACAAACGCCGGCTCCCTCGGCCAGTAAAGCAAGAGGAGCGCCGCAACCCCAAAGTCGTTTGCGACTGGACCTAACGGTCAGGGGTCCCTTTACCTTTCCTTTTCCTTTCCTTTTATTTAGCAAGATTTATACAATGCTTAATTGAGGAGAGACAAATTGGCAAATGTCAACAACTTTGGTCAAAAAAAGCTCATCAACATTTGTGTCCGAATTTTCATTTTTAGAAATATTTCAGTGCTAGACTAGCTGTGATACACCTATGCTCTCCTTCTAGTGTTGATGTTGCTGGGCATAGTCCTAGGTGTGCATTCCTAAGGAATGCCCCATGCCCAGACGTGTCCAAGAGCTCTGAGGCCAGGTCACAGCACACCTGAAACAAGGTCTGTGTGAAGTCTGCGTTTGAGAGATGAACTTGGAAGCAGTCAGTTGCACCCAGGACAAGACCTGCACATCCCCATTCATGACAGGAAATCCCAAAGCTCGAGTGATCCGGGATTTCAAAACCTGTGTCCTTTTGAACATCCGAATTGGCTCTCGGTTCCCTTTCAACTCCCAGCCAAATTTAAGTGACTTGCTTCTCCTTTCAGACATTTTCAGGACAAACAGATTTCATTTCATTACATATTTTTTTTTTAAAAATGCTTCTCTTTAAAGTATCAGATAAAACAAAAGAAGAAATATGAAAGGCATCTCTTTGATCACTTTCTCCAGTGAGGTTCTTTGCTTGGTGTGAGTTGCGGGCCCAATCCCCAGTGTTCAAAAGTAAGGCATAGAGACCTAGGGTTATGCAGAACATCCGTCCTATTCAGAGTAGACCCACTGAAATGAATGGACGTGGTTCCCTTTGGGTGGAAAAGCAAATAAAACATCATTAATAATGTTCCCAATCGGCCTACTCTGAGTAGGGTTGCAGTCAGATCCAACCCATGGTTGCTGGTGTGTTGCTAATTGACTTGTATTTGATTAAAAGAAGATTTCTAAGGCCCTGAGAACAGAGAGCCTCGTTGACAGAAGCTGATGAGATTTTCCCTCTATTGAAAAAAGCCCCAAAGAGGACTTGATCGGATCCATCAAAGACTTCTATGAACGCTACATTCAGGAAAGGGAGATGGAGGGGCAGGTGAGAAAGAAACTGCCATCCCACCCCCCTCAATCAGGCAGTTTTCCGGCATTGAGAAAACATGAAAGAAGCCAGGAGCTATAATCAGCTCCAGGGATTTATTGTGCGTTTGACCCCACTGTGGTTTCTGTGGTGCTTGAGGAAGATCTCTTTGAAGGTGTTGTGGGCTTTATTGATCCTGAAGAAATGTCAATGTGTCACATGCCCAATTAACTTGGCACTTCTTGTGATCAATACTCTAATTGCCTCCTCTTTAGAAAGGCCTTTAATTTAATTAACCCTCCACCTGCTTAGGGTTTTAAATTTTTTTCTACTTTTTTTTTGTACCAACCATCATTTTTTAATAAAGTGTGCACCAGGAAGCGGGGGTGGGGAACAAGGTGGGGGGAGGGGGAGAGGATAATGGATGGATGAACCCATCAGTTTTCATTTTAGTTACTTGTTTTTTTCTGGTCTTTAGCTCTTCGCATCTCTGCATCCCCCTCTTTTTAAGAGGCCTGGCAAAAAAACACACAAAAAAGTGTTTTGGTGTGTGCAAATTCCAAAAAACGCTAATTTTTGCAGGAATCCCCCCACCGTAAAAGGTGTCAAAATAAATAATCATATCTTTTGCACACACTTTTGAAAAAGGATTCCCTCTTATTGCTCTACCTCAGGGGTCAGCAACCTAAGGCCCATGGGCCAGAAGCGGCCCACAGAGGTTGTTTGACCAGTCCCCGAGCCGCCCCCAAACCGAGCTGCCCACTCATGTGCTGCGCTAAACTGGCACAGCACTCTCCTGAGAGTGACACAGTGGCTCGGGTGACTATAGGCTCTGTGCTGCTGCCAGGGGCTGGTCTGGATTGCAAGACTGGGGAATGTATTCGCAGGGAGATCAGCTTCTAACAGAAGAGGAGGGGGAATATTTGCCCCCCCCCCCGCTTCCAGCATTTCCAGAAGCAGACACAGAAGCTGCTCAGTTGAGAGAGGAGCTATCCAACTATGAGATAGTAGCTAAGGAACCAGAAGGGAGGGAGCAGCTGGGCAATACATCCAATGAGAGTGGGGGAGAACTCCCTCACACCCCCCAACTTGGAGGTCTGAGTGTGTCAGAGAACAAAGGAGACACGGGGGGGGGGACTTCCTGTTGGCGTGCTTCTTGCTGCAGAAGTGGGGAGGAGTCAGAGCAGGCAACTGATATCCTTGGTGAGGGTTGCCTGTTTGTGCTTGCAGCGTAATGTTGTAATAAAAGAACTATAAATCTACCAATTGATCGTTAATTCTTATCGCTGAGTTACCAAAAGGGAGAGGGGAACTCCCGTACTTGACAGCTGCTCAAAAAAGCAAAGCGGGTCTGCAGAGGGCTAGAACGGAATGAGGCTCGGGCACTGGGATTCTGGCATGCCCTGCCCCGCCCTGCGGCACCTCACCCCACCCCTGTGCCCTGGCGCCCAAGCAGCTAGCTACACTGCTGCCCCCACTACACCAACAGGACTCAGCACACATGCCCTCCACCATCCTGAGAAAATGCCTTAATGCTGATCCCATTTTACAGTGGTACCTCTGGTTAAGTACTTAATTTGTTCTGGAGGTCTGTTCTTAACCTGAAACTGTTCTTAACCTGAAGCACCACTTTAGCTAATGGGGCCTCCTGTTGCTGCTGCGCTGCCGGAGCACGATTTCTGTTCTCATCCTGAAGCAAAGTTCTTAACCCAAGGTACTATTTCTGGGTTAGTGGAGTCTGTAACCTGAAGCGTATGCAACCTGAGGTACCACTAGGTTACTCCGCTAACCCAGAAATAGTACCTCAGGTTAAGAACCTGCCTTCCCTTCAGAGCTGGCATGTTATGCAGTGCTGGGCCTGGGTGCCTGCAGCCTCCCCTGCCCTCCAGAAGCTGCTATGAGCTGCCCAAGGTAAGATGCCAGCAGCAGCAGCCATGGAGAGGCCGTGGAGAAGTGATGAGATGGTCCCTCACAGCTGCAACCATTTGGGACAAGTGACGGCTCATCTGCCTCCCTGAGCTCAGTGCTGGAAATGCTGGCAAGGGAAACAGGGACATTTCAGGATCAAACCAGAAGCTGGGATGGCTTTCGTAACTCTGGGACTGTCCTTAGAAAATAGGCTTGGAGGGTATGTTGTTGCTCCACCCACCATTGCCAGTTGGCCTACAAAGGGTTGCCCAAAAGTAGGGTTGCCATATTTCAAGAAGTAAAAATCCAGACACAAACGTTGTTGAGCTTTTCGGGGGGGGGGGTGCCCTGAAAAGGCAAAGAGTGATACTCAAACACACACTTCCTGGTTCTATTAGGAAAAAAACCTGGACATTTTGCCATTTTTTTGAAATTTCCCCAGGATGCTTATATCACCATTTGAATCCCAGACATCGGGACGTATGACAACCCTACTCCAAAGGGAATGCAGCCCTTAGGCTGAGAATACATTCCCCACCTCCATCAAGAATATATATTACCTGTTGTTCTGCCCCCTTCCCATCATTCACAATTAAACTTTCTCTGTCCCAGCTACGATTTGCCACCCACGGCCCACCTGGAGTTGGGTGGGATGGCCTCTTTGAAAGTTCACAGCTTAGCTCCCTCCAGCTCTAAAACGAGATCTCCGTGTTTGGGCATGTGTGAACACCCACCCCTGCTATCCATATGGAGAGGTAAATGGCAGATTGACAGCAGAGCAACCCGGCATGCCATCCTATCCACCCCCTCTGCACCATTGCCTGATTCACTAGAACTTAAGGCGTGGAGCTCATACATCCGTATATAACTGAGATTTGCATTTCAACCTGTCTTGGATTTTGTACACTGCTTAGCTTAGATGCACTGCTTGGAAGCGGTACATTAACCAACTTCCGTTGTGAGGAAAGGTTACCAAATCTGGGGCGGTTTTTTCCGTTTAGAGAAAAGCTGAGTAAGAGGTGACGAAACAGTGGTGCATAAAATTATGGAAACACCGGATACATATAATTGTAATGAATAAATAAATCACCATCTACAAGAATCCCAGGTGGTGACAATGGATAAAGCCTCTATTGGAGACCTTGAAGATCTAATGCATGTTGGAGGGGTCAGTCCTGGGCTAGAATAAAGCAGCAGATTGACTTAGGGCAGGGGTGGCCAACTCCCCAAAGACTGCGCTCTACTCATAGAGTTAAAAACTGGCAGTGATCTAGCAGAGCCCTTTTTGGGGGTTCAGGTCAAAGTGTTGAGCTTTTCTTAGAGAGGAGGAAAGCCCTGTTTTGGGGGTTTTTGGCTGAGCTTCTTTGGGGGGAGCTAGTGATCTACCAGTGATCTACCACAGGTGTCCACTGATCTACCAGTACCTCTACCTGTTGGACGTGCCTGGCTTAGGGAAGGTGCTGGGGGATCTCTGCCTACAGACCTGGGTTTGCCCATCACTCACCTAGATGGACCTCATATATAGCCCATCAGCTCTTCAGATGTTGGAATCCTCAGATTCAGAATAATTTAGGAAATGGACCAGAAATATAATATCACAAAGCATCACAAATATTTTATATAAAGTTGCTGTCCACCCCCAAAAGAGGATTGAAGAGCTAGGAAGGGTAGGGAACACCCCCACAATCCTCTGGAGTAAATCTATGTGACAGCATAGCATTCCTCTGATGGGACCTTCTAGAGATGGGAGGTGAGATAGTCCTGCTGGAGGGTCTCTGGTGGCAGGGAGTTTTTCTATTTGGCTTCCCAGCCGAGGTAGTTTTAGGGTATTGTGCCCGGGGCAATCCCAATGGGCACCACACACCAGGGGAGGGGGCACAACAGCACTGCAGAATGGAATGAGAGAGGTGGGGGAGACACCCACCAAATGACAGCGTCGTACAGAGTGCGGCTGAACTTTGAGAGCCCCAAATCCGCCGCTGTTCGCAGCTAAGCAAATTTCACCCTCTCCTGAAATTTGATGCGAGACTCCCATTCCTCTTTATGCGCCCTCCCCCACCCAAATTTGAACTGAAAGCTTTCTGCTGAGAATTTCCATCTCAGGAGTAGCACATTATTGTGCTATGGAGAGCACAATATGGAGAGCTTGCGTGTAACCTTTGATGCCTCCCTTTCCATCGAGGCACAGGTTGCAGCCACAGCAAAGGTGGCATTTTTCCATCTCCGCCGTATTAAGCAGTTTGTCCCTTACCTTTCCCACCCTGATCTGGCCACAGTGATCCATGCGATGGTCACCTCCAGGCTTGACTATTGTAACTCGCTCTACGTGGGGCTGCCCTTGAAGCTGACCCAGAAACTCCAGCAGGTGCAGAATGCCATGGTGAGGCTCCTTATGGGGTCCTTGCCACGGAATCACATTCATCCAGTGCTTTACCAACTGCACTGGCTCCCGGTGGAGTACAGGGTCAGGTTTAAGGTGCTGGTTTTGACCTTTAAAGCTCTATGCGAGCCTAGGACCCACATACCTACGGGACTGCCTTTCTTGGTATGCCCCACGGAGGACCTTAAGGTCCACAAATGACAACAGTTTGGAGGTCCCAAGTCGCAAGGTGGTTAGAGTGGTCTCAACTAGGGCCAGGGCCTTTACAGTACTGGCCCCAACTTGGTGGAACACTCTGTCACAAGAGACTAGGGCCTTGTGGGACTTGACATCTTTCCGCAGGGCCTGCAAGACAGAGCTGTTCCGCCTGGCCTTTGGTTTGGACTCAGTCTGACCCTTATGTTTCCCTCCCCTTACAGTTTTGACCTATGGGCTACTTTTAAAATGAGGCTGCATTTTAAATTGCATTTTAACCTGTATTTTAAATTGGTTTCCCCCCCTATTATGCTTTTATTGTAATTTTATTGGTGCTAGCTGCCCTGAGCCCAGCTTTTGGCCAGGGAGGACGAGGTATTATTAATTAGTGAAACTGGAAATATTTCTCCCACCTCTGGCAACATTATACAGAGAGTCTGCCATATCAGGCCAGTGGCCCATCTATTCCTAGAATTGCCCAGCATCCTGATCTTGCAGTGGCCAGCCAGAAGTCCAGTGGCAAGTTCACTGTCTACCAGCTCCACCTGGTACACAGGCTAAGACCCTACCTGCCCGCGGACTGTCTCGCCAGAGTGGTGCATGCTCTGGTTATCTCCTGCTTGGACTACTGCAACTCGCTCTACGTGGGGCTACCTTTGAAGGTGACCCGGAAACTGCAATTAATCCAGAATGTGGCAGCTAGACTGGTGACTGGGAGCGGCCGCCGGGACCACATAACACCAGTTCTGAGAGATCTGCGTTGGCTCCCAGTACGTTTCCGAGCACCATTCAAAGTGTTGGTGCTGACCTTTAAAGCCCTAAACGGCCTCGGTCCTGTATACCTGAAGGAGCGTCTCCACCCCCATCGTTCAGCCCGGACACTGAGATCCAGCACTGAGGGCCTTCTGGCGGTTCCCTCATTGTGAGAAGTGAGGTTACAGGGAACCAGGCAGAGGGCCTTCTCGGTAGTGGCACCTGCCCTGTGGAACACCCTCCCTTCAGATGTGAAGGAAATAAGTAGCTATCCTATCTTTAAAAGACATCTGAAGGCAGCCCTGTTCAAGGAAGTTTTTAATATTTAATGCTGTTCTGTTTTTAACACTTGATTGGGAGCCGCCAGAGGCGTAGCATGGGTTGTCAGCAAGGCAAGTAATCTGCGCCCCCTAGAGTGAGTGAGCCAGGTAGGGGCAGAGAGCTGCGAGTGTGAGCGCCCCCCCCCAGATGTTGCGCCCGGTGCGGCCGGCCCCCCCTGCACCCCCACGCTACACCACTGGGAGCCGCCCAGAGTGGCTGGGGAGACTCAGCCAGATGGGTGGGGTATAAATAATAAATTATTATTATTATTATTATTATTATTATTATTATTATTATTGGGAGTGGATGAACATGACACAGTAGCTGTAATCCCTGTAGATCAAGGGAAGTAATAGTGCCACTGTATTCTGCTCTGGTCAGACCTCACCTGGAGTACTGTGTCCAGTTCTGGGCACCACAGTTCAAGAAGGACACTGACAAACTGGAACGTGTCCAGAGGAGGGCAACCAAAATGGTCAAAGGCCTGGAAACGATGCCTTGTGAGGAACGGCTAAGGGAGCTGGGCATGTTTAGCCTGGAGAAGAGGAGGTTAAGGGGTGATATGATAGCCATGTTCAAATATATAAAAGGATGTCACATAGAGGAGGGAGAAAGGTTGTTTTCTGCTGCTCCAGAGAAGCGGACACGGAGCAATGGATCCAAACTACAAGAAAGAAGATTCCACCTAAACATTAGGAAGAACTTCCTGACAGTAAGAGCTGTTCGACAGTGGAATTTGCTGCCAAGGAGTGTGGTGGAGTCTCCTACTTTGGAGGTCTTTAAGCAGAGGCTTGACAACCATATGTCAGGAGTGCTCTGATGGTGTTTCCTGCTTGGCAGGGGGTTGGACTCGATGGCCCTTGTGGTCTCTTCCAACTCTATGATTCTATGATTCTATGATTCTATGATTCTATAATCCATTTGGGTTTGATTTCAGGCATTGGGAATAAGTGCCTCATGGAACCATATGAGAGGGGGAAGGGGAATTAATTTTCACCGACCAGCAGGGGGAAAGCAGCTGCATGGCTTGGAGAGATATGTAGCCTAGCTGAGCCCGTCATGATTTGTAGGGGCTGTGCCTATCTTCTTCCTGTTTTGTTTTTCACAGAGAGCAGCGGCCATTTCAGAGGATGCATCAGAAAAGCGAGTGCTATGAAAAGTTGCCTTCCTCAGCCAAGCAACTTAAGCTCTTAAGAGCCTGTTTGCTGAATCAGGCCAATGGCTCATCTACTCCAGTATCCTGCACTCACAGATGTCCCAATGGGGAGTACACAGGCAGGACCTGAGTGCAACAGCCCTCTCTACTACCACAGTTGTGCAGTGCACAGTGCGCCCGCTACCCCTGTTGACATGTGAGCAGGAGTATGTTAACCACAGAACAACATTACTGGGATCAAAACAGGCCACAACGTTTATTGATTGCGGGTGTATGTGGGATTTTGGCTCAGGCATTGGGTGTCCGAATCAAGCAACCTGCTTGCTGGCTGATCACCCTTGGGGGCTGATCCTGGGATAGGATTGCCCTGTGACATACATCGGATAGGAGCAACCCATCAGGATTACTACCTTGGGAAGTGCTATGGCCCTCAGCCCCCATCTGGGCTTATGGACAGACATACCTCCCCTTTAAAGGGATACTCCATTTCCTTGGAGGGGGAAGGCAGAGATTTACCAGCTCTATCCAGGGATACAGCTCCTTCCCAATGCCCCCCCCCCCAAGTTGTGATGATTGCTATGAGGAAGGCAAAAACCCACAGACAGGGACAATCTGTCTGGAGGAGAAATTCCTTCCTGGCCCTGAAAGCAGTGACTGAAATGTCCATAGCTGTTATGTACTGAGTTGAATAGGATCCAAAAGGCAGCAGTCTGACTGGTCCTAGAACAATAGGACCCAGAATGCAGCAGTCTGTTTGGTCCACAGGAGCCACCCAATCCAGCTCCAGGTGGAAGTGCATCCGCAACCTGATTGGCCTACAGGTGAATCCTGGAATTAGACAATCACGTGGGGCCCATTGTGTAAATAATGTATATAAAGCAGACACTCTGGGGGAACATCCATTCCTCCTCACCACTATGAGCTGAATAAAGAGCATGAAATCCACTCTCGACTCCAAGTATCTTTCACAATGCCTCCATTGAAAACAGGTCTCCCCAGTGAGAAATTGCAGAGTCAGGATTCTTCCCGTGAGATGAATTTTTGTTCGATTTGAAAAAAGGAAAAGAAAATATATACATAAACATACAACAAAAAACAGTTCCAAATCCAAATTTCATGATTACCTTACTGTCCTGACATGCTCTTCATTCAGCTCATAGTGGTGAGGAGGAATGGAAGTTCCCCCAGAATGTCTGCTTTATATACATTATTTACACAATGGGCCCCACATGATTGGCTGATTCCAGGATTCACCTGTAGGCCAATCAGGTTGCGGATTCACTTCCACCTGGAGCTGGATTAGGTGGCTCCTGTGGACCAATCAGACTGCTATGTTCTGGATCCTATTGTTCTAGGACCAATCAGACTGCTGCATTTTGGATCCTATTCAACCCAATGCCACAGATAGATGATATTCCATATCCGGAACCATTGGCCTGATCTAGAAGGCTTGTCTTACGTTCTGATGGTCCCCTGGGCACCAGCCCTTTAGGGATGCCAAGGACCGAACCTGTGAGACCTTCTCTAGTGCAGATCCTGAGGATGGAGCCCAACACTCTGTTCCGCTTCCTTCTAACCCATCCATGCACCTTTTATTCTCTTATTCAAAAGCAGAGGACCATGAAGGAGTTTGAGCAGGCTCATGTCAGAGCGTTAAAGCAGTAGATTCCCTTCACTAGGCTCGAGACTGACAGTCTTTCCTATAGAAATATCAAGAGATCTGCACTTTTTCCAGTGGCTGCTTCTCAAGATTTGGGTCAGGTGGTTTGTGGAATAGGCCTTGTCCCCAGCTGGCTGTTTGAGTTCTGGAGGAGCAGAGAGAGAAATGGGAATGCCTTTGGTCTCCTCTGCTGCCATTTCAAACTTGGCAAATCTACCACGAGTTGTATGATGAAGGAGAACATTTGGGGTGGATTTCTAAAGAAAGGCCAACCCTTTGGCCTTTTGCATATTGGTGCATGAAAGCATCACATTAGCCTAGGACTGATCTAGGGCAAGATGTGGGGTGTGTTTCTGCATGGTGGATGGCCTGTCCCCAATCCACTCAATGTATCGCTAATTAAACTTCATTTGCCATTATTTTCAGACCCTCCAAGTGCCCCTATTTTCTAGGGGTGTTCCTGATTTAGAGAAGCTTTCCTGGTTTCTGATTTGTCCCATTTTTCCTTAGGATGTCCCTATTTTCATTGGAGAAATGTTAGAGGGTATGGAGTTATAAGACCCTCAAGCCGTCTGAAGGCAATCCCCTATAGGGAAGGTTTTTTTTTTAATTAAAAAATCTTTTATTATATTTTTATATATGTTGGAAGCTGCCCAGAGTGGCTTAGGCAGCTCAGTCAGATGTGTGGGGTATAAACAGTAGAATTATCATTATGGAATGGGACGTCCCTATTTCCATCAGAGAAATGTTGGAGGGTATGTAATTTTTAAGTGGTCAAACAAATCAAAACACTTTCAGCTAAGTCTTCCTGCTGACGGGGGGGGGGGGGAGGTGCACTAACTTATTTATTTCATAAAATTATACACTGCTTCCTTGTTAAAACAACAGAGCGGAATACAAAATGATAAAACAATAAAATTATCAATAAGAATAATTAACATTCAAGAAGTTTAAATAACAGCAGACTAAAAATAGGATAAAATGCATGTCAACGTTCTACAAGTCTGGATAAGTTTTGCCTAAGCAAGAATGTTTTCCGCAGGTACCAAGATGAGTAAAGTGAAAGTGCCTGCCTGATATCAATAGGCAGGGAGTTCCATAGTGTAGGTGCTGCCACACTAAAAAATTGAGTGCTTACAAATGTGGAACAGGTAATATGTGGCCAGTTGCACAGATCAAAGTGGTCAAGTGGGCATAGAGGGGAGTGTTTTGGTGCCGAGGTCCTGTTTGTGGGTTTCCTATGGACATCTGGTTTGCCACTGTGAGAACAGGTTGCTGGAAAATGTGGGTCCTTCTGATGTTCTTAATTTAAAATCTTAATTAAATATGAATTTTAACAATGGATATGCCACAGACCACCAGAATGAAGCTCATGGATCACATTTTGGGAATCCCTGCTGATGCGGATTGTACCTGCTTGCTTTCACCTCCGGATGCAATATGGAGAAATGGACTAAGCTAACATTGAGATGGAATGGCCAGTGGTGGCTGTTGGGGTGCAAGGCAGGAGGCCAACAGTAGGTGGAGCCAAAGCCAATGACAAGTGGAGCTGACTCACTAGTTTTATGCACATACTCTTCCCTGCTGAGTTCGGGACAACAGGGACACTAAGAAGCAGGAAAAGGAGAAACCTAATAGGTAGTGCCATCCCCTGGACCTACGAGTAGGAAGGTAGCCCGGCGGGTGTTACAGAAGCATGCCGGTCAGTAATCACATAGTTCATAGTTGGAGTTAACTCTTTATTAGAAAAAAACACGATATTCACAGACTTGGTTGAGTGCCAGGCCTGATGAGCAGAGCAGCTCATTCCTGGTGGTCTTTGTTTTGTTGTTGTTTAGTCGTTTCATCGTGTCTGACTCTTCGTGACCCCATGGACCAGAGCACGCCAGGCACTCCTGTCTTCCACTGCCTCCCGCAGTTTGGTCAAACTCATGCTGGTAGCTTCAAGAACGCTGCCCAACCATCTTGTCCTCTGTCGTCCCCTTCTCCTTGTGCCCTCCATCTTTCCCAACATCAGGGTCTTTTTCAAGGAGTCTTCTCTTCTCATAAGATGGCCAATGTCTTGAAGCCTCAGCTTCAGGATCTGTCCTTCCAGCGAGCACTCAGGGCTGATTTCCTTCAGAACGGATAGGTTTGATCTTCTTGCAGTCCATGCCAAGACTGAAAGTCCTTTCCTCCTCATAGCCATCTAAGTCCCTTCCTCTCCAAGGCTTCTCCTAAGCAACCAGAGACTGCACCTGCATACAGTTAACCTCTCATCCACCCTCTTCATGCCTCTTCTGGTTCTGTTGGACAAGGTGGGATGGGAGCTTGTCACCGCAGGAGCGGGAGACACCCATGACCTTCCACCAGCCTCACTCATGTCTGCCTCTTGGCCTCCTTCCTTCCGCTCTTCTGCTTCATCTTCTGCCTCTGATTCCGGAAGTCTCTCTGCCACAGACTCCCAGTTCACTAAGTTCTATTACCTCTTCTGCTTCTGACACCTCCCCTTCCCAGAGTCTTCTCCCTCTGACTACTCATCGTTGTCCCACCACCACTCCCCGGGCTCTGAGCCTTCTTCCTTTGGTGGTTCTCCAGCTGGTTCCTCTCACCATTCCTCTGTGTCCTACCAGTCCATAGCTGTCAACCTTCCCTTATTTGGCGGGAAAGTCCCTTATCCCAGCACTGTGTTCCACTGCTGTCCCTTATTGATGATGTCCCTTAAATTTCCTGGGTTTCAAAGGAAGCAGCTCCTCTCCCTCCCTCCCTGCCAGCCAGGGAGGAGGGAGGCTCCAACTGTGTTGCTTGGTTGCGTTGCTCACCCAATAAGGAGTCTAAGAACGACTGGGGGGGGGGTGGAGCTTGCATGCCTTGTGCTGATCAAATCGGCCACGTTGCCTGGAGACTCGCCTTTGCTCAGCGCTTCCCAGTGGAGAGGTGACGGTGGTTTTCCTTGCTGCATCCCCTTTGCCGGGTTGCTGTGCTGTGGGAACCACCGCTTGAGGCTTTGTTTGGCTGCTGGCTGGACTTTCTGCCTTTGGCTTGGAGGGGCTCAGAAGTTGAACATACCTGTGCTTGGAAAATCCCTTATTTTGGCTGCTGATCCCTTATTTTTGAGGCTGCTGGTCCCTTACTTTCAAATCTGTAAGTTGACAACTATGAACCAGTCCATGATGGTGGGGTTGGTTGGTGGGGCAGTACACCCATTTGCCCTAATGGACCATCCTCTACTGGCAGTACCTAAGACCCAGTCTCAAAGAAAAAGGTTGTTGTTGTTGTAGTACATGGGGCAGGCTGTTTCCAAAGAAGTCCTCCTGTTCTCAAACTGCTATTTCCAGCTTTTCTTGAAACCATTACATGCAGAAGAGCTCACAGTCAACACACCTCCCCCTCTTTGCTGACAACTCATCAGATTAACAGCTGTGAGGGTTTAATCAGCTGAGAAATCATACAAAAGGCGAAAGGGGGCCGCTTGCAGAAAAGTAATTTATTATCTGTGCATGAAATCCAACGGGTGGTCATCAACGGCATTCCTGCTAATGGCAAACTCAGGGGATGCATGCCGACAGGGATGGAGATGAAAGAAGGCCACTGAGATGCAAGAGGGAAGCGCGTGAACATGCTCAAGTGCACCCTGAGGTATGCATAAGTGCAAAATGTTAGGAAGGGACAACATTTTCAATGGGATAGCCTTCATTCCCCACCCCCACCAGCAGCCCATGGAGATAGTCTGACCTGATGGTCAAAAGTCTCCAGGAGTCGTAGAAAGTTGAGTTTCAGTTTTAAAAAGTATAATTGGGGTGAGGTAGTGGAAGGAGGAGCGTGAACTGGCCTGATGATGCCTCTTAGAGAGTAACATTTCCAACGGATTCAAATTGCAAGAAAGGGGATTCCCACTAAATATTGTACTGATGGCAAGAGCTGTTGGACAGTGCAATGGATGACCTTGGAAGATGGTGGACTCTCCCTCACTGGAAGTTTTTAAACAGAGGTTGGATGGCCACCTGTCAGGGATTCTTCAGCTGTCATTCCTGTATTGCTACATGACCCTTGGGGTCCCGTCCAACTCAATCATTCTATGATTCTGTCCTCATGGATTGAGAAATATGTCATGGTCTAAGCTTCCCTGGGCTAGATGGGTGGGGTACAGATAATAAAATGATGGTGATGATGATTTCCTTTATCTTATACCTGAAGGAGCGTTTCCACTGTTCAGCCTAGACACAGAGGTCCCTCACTGTGAGAAGTGAGGTTACAGGGAACCAGGCAGAGGGCCTTCTCGATAGTGGCTCCCGCCCTGTGGAACGCCCTCCCATCAGATGTCAAGGAAATAAACAACTATTTGACTTTTAGAAGACATCTGCAGGCAGTCCTGTTTAGGGAAGTTTTTAATGTTTGATCTTTTATCGCTTTTATTATTATTAATATTCTGTTGGGAGCCATCCAGAGTGGCTGGGAAAACCAAGCCAGATGGGAGGGGTATACTTCTTCTTCTTCTTCTTCTTCTTCTTCTTCTTCTTCTTCTTCTTATTATTATTATTATTATTATTATTATTATTATTATTTCCTGAATCTTCCAACGTTCATCTTCATTGGATGTCCGCCAGTGTTAGGAGAGAGGAAGAAAAGCTTTCCTCTATCTAATTTCTCCATGCCTTGCCTAATTTCATACACTTCCATCATGTTCATAGAATAATAAAATTGCAGAGTTGGAAGAGACCATGAGGGTCATCTAGTTCAACCCCCTGCAATGTAGGAATCTTTTGCCCAACATGGGGCTCGAAATCACAACCCTGAGTGTCATGCTCTACCAACTGAACTATGCCAGTGCCACTTTGGCTTTCCTTCAGAGGGGAGTCACTCCATCGCCTTTTGGTTGCCCTTTTCTGCATACAGAGAGATGGATCTGAGGTCTTAATGCTTCCAGTCTCAGGTACATCCAAACCCACAGAATCCTTGACATACTGTTGGCAAAGCGACTTCATGGAGGCCCAATGAAGATTTCAGTTCCTGGCAGTGCAAAGCCATGCATTGCCATTAGAGCAGAAATGCACTATGGCTCTCCAAATTCTCCCCTGGCAATGTCAGTCTCAAACATTTACTGGATACGCTCTGAATGTCTGCTGAATATTTGATACTGGTATCTGACCCCCTGGGAACCCACTCCACCCAAGGATGTTTGCTTCCACTATTTGATATTCATCTTTATTTGATTTCAGCACTTGGTATTTGAAAATATTTGGCTGCTGGAATTGTATGATATTAATGTGTTTGACAGCTTTCGTGCAATCGTATTTCATATCTGACAGTGTTTTCGGAGTCAGGATGCTGCAGCGATTCCAGTTTGGCTTTATTTGATACCTCGCATGCTGCAGTGCTTAGCGATTCGTGAGCGCATTTGGCAGTTCAGATGTTTGACAGCTGACGAAATCAAAGTGATCCGAAGGTGCCCACAAGTCTAAGGTACTGAATTTTCAAAAATCCAGAAGAGAAAGTTGACCAGGGATATGATGATGAACCTGCCCCCTTGGCTCAGTTTTCACTGGAGGTTTTATAACTGGAGGTTATATGTATGTAGGCAAGGCAGACTGAATTTGGTTGGGAAGTATCTCATTTGCCCTTGCAGACTAGCCTGCACTGTCCAAGACCACATGTGGTGTATTGACAGAGTTTGAATTATTGTTGTTCCTGGGAAAGGGGTTATTTGCTTGTTTAGGTGCTTGGGTCATTATAATTACAGTGGTACCTCGGATTAAGAACTTAATTTGTTCCGGAGGTCCGTTCTTAACCTGAAACTGTTCTTAACCTGAAGCACCACTTTAGCTAATGGGGCCTCCCACTGCCGCCGCACCACCAGAGCACGATTTCTGTTCTCATCCTGAAGCAAAGTTCTTAACCTGAAGCACTATTTCTGGGTTAGCGGAGTCTGTCACCTGAAACGGATGTAACCTGAAGCGCATGTAACCTGAGGTACCACTGTAATGAAATAGATTCTTACTCCATGCATTCCTAGGCTCAATTCAAGGTGCTTACATTAGTGTTTAAAAGCCCTGAATGACTTGGGCCCTAAACATCTGCAAGACCCCTTCCATCCCCACTGAGGCTCTTGAATGTTAAGAAAAGTAGAGGGGGCTCTACTGGCAGTTCCACAACCCTCAAAAGGGAAACGTTGGCACAGGAGAGAGGTAATTTTCTCGGGGGCAGCCCCTAAATTGTGAAAATCCCTTTCCACAAAGGTGCATCTATGCCATGTCTCCCCTCCCAATGTCTTAATCTTCAAAGTGTCCAAAACCACCCTGATAGCTCCCAATTCAACTGGGGTCTCTTTTGAGAGATCCTGCTTTGCTTCAAATCTTCCTGAAGCAACTCTCTTTTGCTTGGCGTTTGGGGTTCATCTGAATCTGATGTGCACCCTTGTCATGATCCGGTTCACAGGCGATCGAAGTCCTGGCAGGGGACATCAGGACCGGGGGCAAGATGGCAGGGTGCGAGCAGGAATGGGGGTCCAGGAGTCAGGAAGCCAGGAGTCCGAGGGTCAGAAAGTCGGGAGTCAAGAAGCCAAGGGTCCAAGGAGCAAGGAGTCACAAAGTCAGGGGTTCAAGGATCAAGAAGCAAGGAGTCACAAAGTCAGGGGTCCAAGGATCAAGAAGCAAGGAGTCACGGAGTCAGGGGTCCGAGGATCAAGGAGCAAGGAGTCACAAAGTCAGGGATCCAAGGATCAAGGAGTCACAAAGTCAGGGGTCCGAGGAGCAAGGAGTCACAAAGTCAGGGGCCCCCGAGGATCAAGAAGCAAGGCCGTGTTGCCTTGGCAAAGAGCCAAAGGGAAAATGCTGACCTTATATCCCTTCCCGGCTCTTGCCACCAAGTGCTGTGAGTTACCAATTGGCCTCACCTGTGTGGCCGCACCTTGCCTCTTCAGAACAAACTTAGGAAGGCCCCAGTCCTGCAAAGTCCTATTGGTCTCAGGGCCTGGCTCCTGCACGCACACCTGACAGCCCTTCATAACTAGCATCTTCTGCTGGTTTTATTTATTTGTGTCTCACCTGCTTCCCTTTAAATTCCTCTGATGGCTTCCCTGGCCTCTAAATTCAATTTTTTGCTCTGGACAAAGTTTAGTGGCATACTTAAGAACATAAGAAGAGCCTGCTGGATCAGGCCAATGGCTCATCTAGAACAGTATCCTGGCCAATCAGATGTCCCACTGGAAAACAATAGTACTCTCCCTTCCTGCAGCTACTCGTAGACCTTCTGACCTGGAAGCCCAGGACCATCACTCAAAAACAGGTGATGATTGGGACTGAGTCCCACCAAGTCAACCCTTGCTTTTTCAGTCATCGGCTAATTCATTCCTTGCCGAACTCAATTGATTTATTCATTAGTTCTGTCGCTCGTAGGAACCGCTTCTGCGAATTGCTGAGCCAATAATCCTGGAAAGCTGCCATCTCCTGGGCAGCGAGCCACCGTATGAGAAAGCTGCAAGGAGTGACTTAGAGGCATCATGCTCCGTGAGTCATCGGCAAACCCTCCTAATGGGAGGCCAACGCTACACAGGTTGATGGAGTCTGTTTGCAAAATTGAAAAATAATAACACAAGCTGGTTGGAGATGCAAAACTTGTCATGTTGGAAAAGGCCCAACACGAAGCTGATTCAATGAGTTCTCTCCAAGAACAGTTCATCTCAGGTGGCTCTGAAGACAAAAGAGCCCTGTTCAGTTGGCTAAGAGGTGGCAGAGAGGCTTATGGTAGTGTTCAGAATAAGAGAGTAAGATTCACCTTCCCAGGCTAGAACAAAAGTACTACCTCATGTTTTGAACAATGGCAAGATAGAAGTGTCAGCCAGCTGGGTTGAGGAACCTTTTTCAACCTGAGGGCTGCATTCATAAGAACTTCAGAAGAGCATGCTGAATCAGACCAATAGCCCATCTAGGCCAGCATCCTGGTTTGGGAGTCACCAACCAGATGCCTGTGGGAAAACCTCAAGCAGGACCTGAGCACAACAGCACTCTCCTCTCCCGTGGCTTCCAGCAAATTGGGATTCAGTTTGCTGAAGGACCAGGTGCGCAGCCTGGGAGTCATTCTGGACTCACAGCTGTCCATGGAGGCACAGGTCAATTCTGTGTCCAGGGCAGCTGTCTATCAGCTCCATCTGGTACACAGGCTGAGACACTCCCTGTCCACGGACTGTCTCGCCAGAGTGGTGCATGCTCTACTTATCTCTCGCTTGGACTACTGCAATGCGCTCTATGTGGGGCTACCTTTGAAGGTGACCCGGAAACTACAACTAATCCAGAATGCGGCAGCTAGACTGGTGACTGGGAGTGGGTGCTGAGACCATATCACACCGGTCCTGAAAGACCTACATTTGTTTAGTCATCTGTTAAAGCCATCAAAGCTGGTGGCATCTGGCTGTCAGAGAGAATCAGGTGCACCTTTTGGGAATGGAATTCCACAGCTTAGTGGTAGCCACAGCCAATGTCCTCTCCTGGGCACCACCCCTTGAACCTTTGAGGGTAGGGGAACTACCAGGAGGACCCCCTCTGCTGATCTTGGCACGGGTCTGTGGGGAATGGCGTGGTCCCTCATGCATTTGAGGTCCCAGTCGTTTAAGACCTAGGGAGAATCCTGAAGGCTGGATAGAGATGATTGGGGGCAGAGGCACATTTGGTTCACATTCTGGTATGTTTGTGAGCCGAGTCCTGTATCACAAAAAAAGAGAGAGCCAGTGTGGCCTAGAAGCTGTCTGCTGCATTTTGGACCAGTTGGTGCTTCCAAGTCATCTTCAAGAGCAGCCCCACAGGGAGTGTGTCTGCCATGTTGCATAAACAAAGCTGCTAGATCACAAACTTTTTAAAAATGTTTGACGCTTTTCTTGTGTCTATTCTCCCTTGACTCTCTTACATGCTTGCCCCATTCATCGTCATCATCAGGTGTAATTATACCATTTCCACCTCCTTCCCCTCCCTCTAAAATAAATGCTCACAAAACAGCAAACAAATGAAAACGCAGGTACAACAAAAACAACCGTAAACATCTTAAACAGATTTCATTACAATAACATTTAAATCCACATTAGCAATCTGGCAAGAAGCTTACAATTAAAATGTCCTCGATAAATGGGGAGGGGGGCATCCCTTTCATAAACAGGAATGATCACATGCAAAAATATCCATTTAGCTGAACGTATGCTTTGCTATGATCGGTTGAAGGAAAATGCCTTAATATCAAGATGAAGCAATTTAAATCAATTACATTTAGATTCTTTCAAAGCATCAGCATATTCTTGAAAAGACAGAGGTGCATGAAAACAATCATGCTTTTGGAGACTGCACCCATATGTCATAAGATCTTAGAACTGGAGAGTTGGAAGGGAACCCTATGGTCACATAGTCCAACCCCCTGCAATGCAGGCATCACTGCTAAGGAATCCCTGACACATGACCATCCAACCTCTGTTTAAAAACTTCCAATGGACGAAGTCTACCACTTTCCAAGGTAGTCCACTATTTCACCTTTGAACAGCTCTGACCATCAGAAAGTTCTTTCTCATATTTACTCAGTTTCCTTTCTTGTTATTTGACTCCCACTGGTTCAGGCCCTACTCTCTGGAGCAGTGTAGGGACATGGGTGGTGCTGTGGTCTAAACCACTGAGCCTCTTGGACTCAGCGATCAGAAGGATGGCAGTTCGAATCCCCCAACGGGGGTGAGCTCCCATTGCTCTGTCCCAACTCCTGCCAACCTAGCAGTTCGAAAGCACGCCTGTGCAAGTAGAAAAATAGGTACCACTGTGGCAGGAAGGTATACGGTGTTTCCTTGCACTCTGGTTTCCGTCACGGTGTTCCGTTGTGCCAGAAGTGGTTTAGTCTGTAACCTGAGTAACCACTGTATTATGATTATGATTATTATGATTATTATTATCATCCTAAACAGCTCAGGCCTCAAATCTCCAAAAGACCCCTTCTTTCGCCACAGACCCCCTTGTGTTAAGATCATCAGAGGGGATCCTTTTTCCATGAACTGAAAATGTGCTGAACTGGACATAAAATTGGAAAAAATGAAATTTGAATTTGGCAGGTTCTAATTTCTGCAGTTCATAGTTAAAAAGTGGAACTCTATCCTTCAGGAGGCAGTGGTGGCCACAAACCTGAATGGCTTTAAAAGAGAATTGGACAATTTCATGGAGGAGAAAGCTATCAATGGCTACTAGCCACAATGTCTATGCTCCGACTCCCTGGTCAGTAATACTTCTAAATACTGGTTGCTGGAAACCACAGGAGGGGAGAGTGCTCTTGGGATTGGGTCCTGCTTGAAGGTTTCCCACAGGCATCCAATCCAGTATGCTCTTCTTATGTTCTTAAGCTTTTTTAGCTTTTTTAGACATAGGTGTGGTGTATTGGGATGGGTTCACACATGCGGTCAGACAAGTAGCCCTCTTTCAGTCCTGAAACTTGCTAGGATGTAGGGTGTCCAGTTGATTATACCTGAAGGAGTGTCTCCACCCCCATTGTTCTGCCCGGACGCAGAGGTCCAGCGCCGAGGGCGTTCTGGCGGTTCCCTCATTGTGAGAAGCAAAGCTGCAGGGAACCAGGCAGAGGGCCTTCTCAGTAGTGGCGCCCGCCCTGTGGAACTCCCTCCCATCAGATGTCAAAGAGATAAACAACTACCTGACATTCAGAAGACATCTTAAGGCAGTCCTGTTCAGAGAAGTTTTTAATGTATGACATATTAGTGTATTTTTGGTATTTGTGGAAGCCGCCCAGAGTGGCTGGGGAAACCCAGCCAGATGGGCGGGGTACAAATAATAAATTATTATTATTATTAAAAAATCCATCTTTCAAGGGTGTTGTAAAGATAAAAGCATAGGAGAACATAGGCTGTCCCAAGCTTATTGGGGGAAATCTGGGGTAAAATTCTTCTTCTTCTTCTTCTTCTTCTTCTTCTTCTTCTTCTTCTTCTTCTTCTTCTTCTTCTTCATCGCAAATAAAGCAAGATCTAACATGGCAGACAAAAAAGGGAGGGGAAAAAGGAAAGAATGAAAGAGCAGCAACTCAAAGCAGGCTAGTCGATAAACCCAGATTAATTGATGTGCTTTCTGATTGAAGTCCTCTGCCAGTGATCATCACAGCACAATTCTGAATGAGATGCAAAACAGTGTCTTTTGTACACTGAGCATTCAAACCAGGCACTGGTGTGCTCTCCATTGATGTGATGTACTTAAGCAAAATACATATTTCACATCCAAGGAAAACCAGTAACAAAAACCACTTTTCCCACCTGGATGAAGAACAGCTGGGTGGCATTGTCATGGGAAGAAGGATAACTGGGTTATCCTGCGAGCCTGATGCTCTAAAAGGACAAAGCTGGAGGAAAACCAACTTCTGGGTTACTTAATGAAACCTGCCTCTAGTTTTTCCATGCTTCAGCTGGAGTATTTGGTTGCTAGTAGCTTCCAGCTATTGGACACAGTTCGCCTGCTTATTTGGGACTTGGGGACATCCAATGAGGATTTGTAAGTGAAAATAACTACTAGGCCTGGGCAGGCCGTGTCATCATCTTATATACCTGCTGGGATTGACAAGGCACCTGACCCTCACCTGAATCTCATAGCTCTCTTGTAGCTGCCTCTGATTAGTTATCATTTAACTCATGGGGGAAATAATTAGCACCACACATCATGTGCATGGAAGTTGCCGAACCAATTAACCAACTAGAAGGATTACTGTTAATAGCACCAGTTTTCCTATAACTTGATATTGCTGGATAGTTTTGATGAACTGCAAAAGCATTTTTAGTTTGCATTCTGTTGCCACCCTGGAACTTTCTTTATTAATGCCACTTTGTTTTGTACGATTCCTTGCGAATGAAGGAAAACAACTTTTCTGCTTGTATATGTTGATAATATAGTTTTGGTTACTGAGGACAAACATGATTATACAAAACTAGATTGGGTGCAGGCCTGGCCAGGACATAGGTGTCCTGACTATGCCAAAGGTGACCTGTGTGCTTGCTTGCTTGATTAACAGCTGTTGGGAACTTCAAAGTCCCTGCTCTCCCTTCTTATGATCTTTGTACTGGAACTGGAAACTCCAATAGAGAGCATTCCATGTCAAAAAGGAGGACAAGTGGGCACCCTATCAAATGACAGGGCAGGAGCTACATGGAGCAGGGTCTTTTCACTAGTTGACAAGTCTTATCAGTCGCTGATGTATGAGAGGATTTTATTTGCTGCTATTCTGGGCTTCTGGTGCACTGGGGTTTACACCAGCGTAATAGAGTTGGCCAGGATGCCAGAAGGGATACAATTTACGAGCTTTCTCCATTTTCTGCACAGCAGGGGGTGTTCAGTCAACAGTGCAAAGGCTGAGCTGAAGCGTTCCCTGCTGGTTACCTGCTTTCAGTAATGGGGGTCACTGTTTGGTAGTACCCAGTTGGTTAGCTGTCAGATTCTAGAGCTCCCTATTGGTGGCTCTTAGGTAAAAAAAATACAAGTTGCACCCCAATACTTCAAATTGGGCCCCACTGGCTAACCCTGAGTCTCATAGTTGCTGCGCCTGAGTTGCCCTGCCCTCGCATGAAGTCTTGGGTTTACAATTTTGGGAGAGGGGAGATTGCGGCACTGGGGTGAGGGAGGGCTGACAAGGCCCCCTAGATTTAGAGGCCATAGGCTTCAGCCTACTTAGCCTGTACCCTTCATATGGGTTCCCCATCTGGTTTGTCACTGTGAAAACAGGATGCTGGACAAGATGGGTCATCAGCCTAATCATCATCATCATCATCATCATCATCATCATCAATTTATACCCTGCCCATCGGGTATAACAAAAGACTAAAAATACATTAAAATATCAGTCATTAAAAACTTCCCTAAACAAGGCTGCCTTCTGATGTCTTCTAAATGTCAAATAGTTGTTTATTTCTTTGGCATCTGATGGGAGGGCATTCCACAGGGTGGGTGCCACAACCGAGAAGGCCCTCTGCCTGGTTCCCTGTAACTTCACTTCTCGCAGGGATGAAACCTCCAGAAAGCCCTTGAAGCTGGACACCACTGTTCGGGCTGAACAATGGGGGCGGAGATGCTCCAGGTATACTGGGCAGAGGCCATTTAGCTTTGAAGGTCAGCACCAACACTTTGAATTGTGCTCGGAAACACACTGGGAGCCAATGTAGGTCTTTCAAGACTGGTGTTATGTGGTCTCAGCAGCCATTTCCAGTCACTAGTCTAGCTGCTGCATTCTGGATTAGTTGTAGTTTCCGGGTCACCTGCAAAGGTAGCTTCTTCTTATCTACTTATGGGAGCAGGAGTGGAACTGTTTTCAGTAGCTAGAATGCAGCCAGCTCAGGAGACAGAAGTTGGTGGGTTGGGTTTTTTGCAGAGGACTGGAATGATGTGACTTTAAAAAGCTGCATGCTGTTTGCTTGTGGGGTGGTGGATGTGTGTGTGTGTGTGTGTGTATGTGTGTGCAGAACTGCTGGTGCTTTGCAGACTTGTCTAGGTGTCTGCTTGCTCCCCCATGCTTTAATTTGTAACCAAACAGGTTTTTCAGAAAAACACTTGAAACTGCCAACGCTTTCTCCACTCAAGGAAACCAGCCTCGTGAAAGGAAATGTGCCCTTGGAAATCTGCGCCGCTGGGGGAAGGCAAAGAGCTCCGAGACTCTATATTAAAATCTGAAGCCCACACAGAGGAGCCTTTGCAACCGAGTCCCATGCTTGTGAGAGCACGTGCCTGTGTTTTGCATGTGCAGCTTTGTGTGCAAATGCTTATCGAGTGGATAAATGTGCATGGTTGCCTCCGAAATCGAAATAAGAGCATAAGAGGAGTCTGCTGGGTCAGGGCACAAGGACACAACCCCCTCCTGTGGTTTCCAGCAAATGGTACTCAGAGGCATTGCTGTCTCTGCCTGTGGAACCAGAACATAGCCACTGTGCTTAATAGCCACTGATACCCCTCTGCTTCACGAATCATTGGGTCATCCAATTTTGGTTGGCCAAGCCAAATACATTGGCAAATTGGCCTGCTCCTGAATTTTCTGAAACTGGCTCCTTTTGCCTTGCTTCTCTCTCGCTGTGGAATGGGCATGTTCCCAGAAGAGCTTGCAAAACCATTTTTCATCATCTGTCATCCTGCTGGCAAGCGCTGCACAACTCTTCTCTCCATTTGAACCTCTTCAAGTCAAAGAGAAAGAGAGAGAAAGAAAAAAGAGACAGTTTCCCTGGCAACTGGAACAAGTGTGAAAAGCCCTGGAAAGGAGGCCATCGCCTCCCATGGTGCCATCGCTGAAGGCCATGCCACTGCCACTAATCTGGGGCAAATGTGTGTTTCGAGTCAACAGAAAGTACCAGGTTTTGGGTGGACGGGCTCTCAGGACTTCTGGTCTCGCCAGATCTCCTCTTGCCCTGAGCTGAATTCTTGTTGTTTTGTTGAAGTTCTTCTCAGACACACTAATTGCAGGCTTCTGCCGAGTTCTAATTGAGGAGCAAAGAAGTCACTTTTCAGAAATATAGTGATTTAAATATAAACTGGGCTGGTTCCAGTTTTCGGAAGTGGGTCAAAGGTCCAGGCAGTGTTGTGAAGCAAGGCTCCCATCTGCTCCATATTTATCTAATGCAGCATCCTAACACTTTAAGCAGTCATAGCTTCCCCCAAAGACTCCTGGGAATTGTAACTTGTTACAGACCCTCCAAGTGTCCTTATTTTCCAGGGACAGTCCTGGATTTACAGAAGCCGTCCTGGTTTCTGATTTGATCCCAGAATGTCCCACTTTTCTTTAGGATGTCCCTATTTTCATCAGAGAATGGAGGAGACTCTTGAGAGTCCCATGGATTGCAAGAAGATCAAACCTATCCATTCTGAAGGAAATCAGCCCTGAGTGCTCATTGGAAGGACAGATTGTGAAGCTGGGGCTCCAATACTTTGGCCACCTCATGAGAAGAGAAGACTCCCTGGAAAAGACCCTGATGTTGGGAAAGATTGAGGGCACAAGGAGAAGGGGATGACAGAGGACGAGATGGTTGGATAGTGTTCTCGAAGCTACCAGCATGAGTTTGACCAAACTGCAGGAGGCAGTGGAAGACAGGAGTGCCTGGCGTGCTCTGGTCCATGGGGTCATGAAGAGTCGGACACGACTAAATGACTAAACAGCAACAAATGGAGTTATGCGACCCCCCGAGCTAAGGAGATAAGTAACTATACAACCTTCAGAACACATCTGAAGGCAATCCTGTATAGAGAAGTTTTTTAAGTTGTAATGGGCAGCAAATAACAACAACAACAACAACAACAGAATTGGACATCCCTATTTTCATTGGAGAAATGTTGGAGGGTATGTTGTTAAGGGTGCTGAGAGTTCTTAGGAGATTCCCTCATTTTCCCCACAGCACTACAATTCCCAGAGTGCTTTTCAGTCAGTACCCACTTCCCAGGGAACTCTGGGTATCGTAGCTCTTTGAGGGAAGCAGGGTTGTCTCCCAGCAACTCTCAGTACCCTCAACAGACTAGAGTTACCAGGAGGCTTTGGGGGCAACCATGACTGTTTAAAATGGTATGATACAACTTTAAATGTAGAGTGAAGCTGCCCCCCACGCTTCCCATGCTTCTCCATGCATTTCTGTGTGCCCTCATTAACATCCACAACACATCCAAATTTAGTAGTACTCATGACAGTTCATCGGAGCAGTTGCAAAACTCCCGGTTGTTAATAAAGATAAAGGAAGGCCAGTGTTTTTATTTATTTTAAGGAGCCATGTAACTTCTGCCCAGCCTGTGTTGACTCAGTCCACAGAATGGGCGATGCTGCCCCCCTGCACTTGATGCAAAAGCAATGAGGTTGTCACTTTAAAGCAACACATTTGCATCACTTTGTATCTGATGAGAGCTGTCAGATAACAGGAGTGTCTTCTTTCAAGGAGCTGGTTGTGAGAGCTGCCCCCCCCACACCCCACACTGTCCTCCCAAGCTCAAGCATTTCCCTGAGCTCTGAATGGAAGAGTTGGCCAAGTCCCAGAAGGCTCCTTTCTCCACCAGACAATCCCACTCCCACACTGTGGTGTGTGTGTGTGTGTGGGGGGGAATATTTCCTACACCCCAAGAAGAAGAGTCAGGTAGGTTGGCCCTGGGGAGGAGTGGTGGGCAAGCAGGTGAGGATTAGGGGTCAATCTTAGGTGGGGATAGATTGACTTATAAGGGGGTCTTCTAACAACCATTTTTGTTGTTGTTGTTTAGTCGCTAAGTCGTGTCCGACTCTTCGTGACCCCACGGACCAGAGCACGCCAGGCACTCCTGTCTTCCACTGCCTCCCGCAGTTTGGTCAAACTCATGGCCAAAGTATTGGAGCCTCAGCTTCACAATCTGTCCTTCCAGTGAGCACTCAGGGCTGATTTCCTTCAGAATGGAGAGGTTTGATCTTCTTGCAGTCCATGGGACTCTCAAGAGTCTCCTCCAGCACCATAATTCAAAAGCATCAATTCTTTGGCGATCAGCCTTCTTTATGGTCCAGATCTCACTTCCATACATCACTACTGGGAAAACCATAGCTTTAACTATACGGACCTTTGTTGGCAAGGTGATGTCTCTGCTTTTTAAGGTGCTGTCTAGGTTTGTCATTGCTTTTCTCCCAAGAAGCAGGCGTCTTTTAATTTTGTGGCTAACAACCCTAACAACCCTTAACATCTTCCATTCCTGGGTAAGGTGATTGAGAGAGCGGTTGCTGAACAGCTTGGTAGGTTTCTGGATGAAACATCGGCTCTGGATCCATTCCAGTCCGGCTTCTGCGCTGGTCATGGGACCGAGACGGCTCTGGTTGCCCTAACAGATGATCTCCACAGGCAGCTGGATCGAGGCGGGTCGGGGCTGCTGATTCTTCTAGACCTGTCAGCAGCCTTTGACATGGTCGATCACGAACTCCTGGACCACCGCCTTGCCGACGTGGGGATCCAGGGCACAGTCCTTCAATGGCTGTGCTCATTTCTCTCTGGTCGGGGACAGAGGGTGGCGCTTGGGGGGGAATTGTCATCCCGCCACTCCTTGGTGTGTGGAGTGCCCCAGGATGCGATACTCTCCCCGATGCTTTTTAACATCTTTATGCGCCCCCTCGCCCAGCTTGTCCGGAGTTTTGGGCTGGGCTGCCATCAGTATGCTGATGACACCCAACTCTATCTGTTGATGGATGGCCATCCTGACTCAGCCCAAGACACACTGATCAGATGCTTGGAAGCTGTGGCTGGATGGTTACGTGGGAGCCGGTTGAAGTTAAATCCTTCGAAGACAGAGGTCCTCTGGCTGGGACGGGACGATATGGGATTGAGGGGGCAACTCCCATCTCTTGCAGGGGTGCAATTAGAGCCAGCACCGTCCGTTAAGAGTTTGGGTGTAATCTTCGATACCTCCCTCTCCATGGAGGCGCAGATTGCAGCTATAACAAAGGCGGCATTTTTTCATCTCCGCCAAGCTAAGCAGTTGGCTCCTTACCTCTCTCGCCCTGACCTAGCCACTGTGATCCACGCGATGGTCACCTCCAGACTGGATTATTGTAACTCGCTCTACGTGGGGCTGCCCTTGAGACTGACCCAGAAACTCCAGCGGGTGCAGAATGCCGCAGCGAGACTCCTTAAGGGGTCTTCGCTGCGAGATCACATTCATCCGGTGCTATACCAGCTGCACTGGCTCCCGGTGGAGTACAGGATCAGGTTTAAGGTGCTGGTTTTAACCTTCAAAGCCCTATACGGCCTAGGACCCTCGTACCTATGGGACCGCCTCTCCTGGTATGCCCCACAGAGGAACTTACGGTCTTCAAATAAAAACATCTTGAAGGTCCCAGGCCACGGAGAGGTTAGGCTGGCCTCAACTAGAGCCAGGGCTTTTTCGGCTGTGGCTCCAACCTGGTGGAACGCTCTGTCACAAGAGACAAGGGCCCTGCAGGACTTGACATCTTTCCGCAGGGCCTGCAAGACAGAGCTGTTCCACCAGGCCTTTGGTCAGGGAGCAGCCTGACTCCCCCCTTTGGCAATCTTTACAAAACTTTAGTTTATGGTTGCCATCATTTTTGATTTTAATTATTTTTTATAATGTTTTTATAATGTTGCACTATTTTAGTGTTGGTAGCCGCCCTGAGCCCAGCTTCGGCTGGGGAGGGCGGGATATAAATAATTTTTTTTATATTATTATTATTATTATTATTAACAAACCACAGCTAATGGACTTCTTTGATGGAAGCCATGATTGCTTGTAAGGCGGTATCACAGTGCTTTAAATTTGTGATATGAACGAGGCCCTAGACTAATGTTTAAGATCTACTTGCTCCTCTCCCAGAGTTACAATTCCTAGAGTGGTCTAGCGACCAATTATTCTTCCCAGGGAACTCTGGGATTTGTAGTTCTGGGAAGGGACTGGTGTTTGTGTGTGTGTGTCCTAACAACTTTCAGACCCTTTACACTACAGACTACAGGTCCCAGAATTCTTTGGAGGCAGCCATGACCATTTCAAGCGGTATCGAAACACTTTAAATGTATGGTGCAAACGTGGCTTTAATGTGCATTTGGCATGATCCTACTAAAGTGAATTTTGGGTAGCACTTGCTTTTCTGAAGGAAGCACCACATCCTCCAAAACAGTCCCTGCTCCTTGTGAAAAACAAACATTTCAGAAATTGGGCACGACCCCTACAAATCATGACTCTGAGCTAGGCTGCATATCTTTCCAAGCCATGCTTCCCCCCCTCCCAGTCCTTTGAAATTACTTCCCCTTCCCCTTCCCCTTCTTGTATGGTTTCATGAGGCACTTATTTCCAAAGCCCGAAATAAAATCCAAATAGATTACAGCTACTGAGTCACCTTCATCCGCTCATTATAATTACGAGATTGTATTTTATTTGTTCTAAAAAAGCAATCAAGCTTGTCTGGGATGACTTTTTATGATCCCTGGGCTCTTTATCGCTTGTGCCTCTGCCTTGCTTTGGGTGTTTATAATGGGTGCCCGTGTATGTTTTACGGGGAGGTTATCATTTTACTAGGGGACACTGAGCAACCTAGTTTGGGATGGTTTCAGACTCGCTCTGTTTCACATTCCTGAGAGCAGCACATGTCCTGCAGCTGGGTGTCCTGCCTATTCCTGATGAATGTGCAACTCGTAAGAACATTGGAGAGTCTCTTTGCTGGATCAGGCTCCAGGGCTGCCTAGACCAGCATTCTGTTCTCATAGGGTTGTCATATTTCAAAAAGTAAAAGCCCTACTTCTCTTGGCAGCACGTTGGCAATTAATCAAGTAATCAAGAGCCTGCTGTTCGCCATCGATGGGGCCCTTTTACTGGGGCTTGCAGGTAGCCCACTCCCAAGATAAAAAGTAAGGGGAAATGTCTGTGCGTCTTATGGAGTGAATGTGTGGTCCCTGGAGCCGAATTGCCCAGGGACAAAAAGCAGATTGTGCTTTTTTTGTTTAGAAAGAGGGAATGGGATGTTGAAAGGAAGCCGCTGAGCAGCTGATTGGCAAGAGATCGGGAGGGAGATAAGGGACTCTATTGATAAAGGAGGCTGCCTGGGAGGGGGGAGGTTAAAGCCTATGGATCCTCAGGATTTTTGCATTGGGTCACCCCAATTTCACCATCAGATCACATAGCATGTCCATGGCTACAGCTTGCACCAAAAAAACATGCACCCACTGTTTCGTGGCACAAAAACATGGTTACAAAGCACGGATCCACATGGATTCTCAGGATTTTTGCATTGGGCTACCCCAAACTCACCATCACATCACATGTCTGTGGCCACAGCATGAACCACAAAAATCATACATCCACTGTTTCGTTCAGAATATCTTTTTTTCTTGTTTTCCTCCTCTAAAAAGTAGGTGCATCTTATGGTCAGGTACATCTTATGGAGCGAAAAATACGGTGGTTTTCCGGGCTTCTTCAGTGGTCTAATCTCAAAGTCTTGATAGGTATATTGATATTCAGTCTTATAGAGAATACTCTTTCTTGGCTTAAGCTTAAGAGACTGATTTGCTTAGCCAATATACGTAAGTAAGCCTCTTGATGACTTGGACTGCCAGGGCGAAACAGGTGCAAATCGCCGGCACCCTGTCGTCCACAACTTCATTAACATCTATCTACAACTCCACTAGCATCTCTCGGTATTGTGACTAACACTGAACTTACCTTTTGTTGGTATCTTCATGCACTTATCTAAAAGACTGAGTTAAGCATTTGAAAAATCTATTGAAACCAGACATTATAAGTTCATCTTAGGTTGGGTAGTTCGCAAGTCTCTGTGGCTTTGTTTAATGTTTTGTATTTTTCTCAGAAGGTTGATAAAGAATGTATAATTACTGTTCCATGCATATTAACCGCCAACGTGTTGCATGAGTCATACTACTTCTAACAGCAGCACAGGTTGTATTTTTCTAGCACTACTTCTCTTGGCAAGCACATCAACCAGAAGATTGCCACTTGCAATGGTCACCGATTTGGATGGCTATAAAAGAAGATTGGACTAATTCATGCAGGAGAAGGCTATGAATGGCTGCCAGTCCATACCCTACAACATTTCTCTGATTAAAATAGGGACGTCCTATTCCATCATCACCATCATTTTATTATTTATACCCTGCCCATCTGACTGGGTTTCCCCAGCCACTCTAGGCAACCAACATATATAAAACCAACATATATATAAAAACATAATAAAACATTAATCATTTTTTTAAAAAAACCCTTCCCTATACTGAGCTGCCATCAGATGTCTTCTAAAGTTTGTATAATTACTACACTCCTTGACTCGGGGGGTCACATAACTCCATGCCCTCCAACATTTCTCTGATGAAAATAGGAACGTCCTAAGGAAAGGTGGGACATTCTGGGATCAAATCACAACTGGGATGGCTTCTGTAAATTCCAGAGTGTCCCTGGAATATGGGGACACTTGCAGGCTCTGCCAACCATTATAGCTAGGCTCTGCCGCCACAGCTGGAGGCAGCGATGCTTCTGAAAACCAGTTGCTGGAAACCACACAAGAGAAGAAGAAGAAGAAGAAGAGTTTGGATTTGATATCCCGCTTTATCACTACCCGAAGGAGTCTCAAAGCGGCTAACATTCTCCTTTCCCTTCCTCCCCCACAACAAACACTCTGTGAGGTGAGTGGGGCTGAGAGACTTCAAAGAAGTGTGACTAGCCCAAGGTCACCCAGCAGCTGCATGTGGAGGAGCAGGGATGCGAACCCAGTTCCCCAGATTACGAGTCTACCGCTCTTAACCACTACACCACACTGGCTCTTGTGCTCCGGTTTCCCACAGGCATCTGGTTGGCCATTGTGAGAACAGGATGCTGACCTAATTGAGCCATTGGTCTGATCCAGCAGGCTCTTCCTGTGGTCTTCTGTGACTTGCCTCTTCTAGGAAGTCAATAATAATAATAATAATAATAATAATAATAATAATAATAATAATTTATTATTATTTATTATTTATACCCCGCCCATCTGGCTGGGTTTCCCCAGCCCCTCTGGACAGCTTCCAACAGAATATTAAAATAAAATAAAAATAAAATAAAATAAAATAAAAAATAAAATAATAATAATAATAATAATAATAATAAATAAAAATAAAAATAAAAATAAAATAAAAAATAAAATATTAAAAATAAAATAAAACAGAATATTAAAATAAAATAAAAAAACATTAAAACCTTCCCTAAACAGGGCTGCCTTCAGATGTCTTCTAAAAGTCTGGTAGTTGTTTTTCTCTTGAACATCTGATGGAAGGGTGTTCCACAGGGTGGGTGCCACTACTGGCCATAATAATAATAATAATAATAATAATAATAATAATAATAATAATAATTTATACCCTGCTCATCTGGCTGGGTTTCCCCAGCCACTCTGGGCAGCTTCCAACAGAATAAAAAAGCAATAAAACATCCAACTTCCCTAAACATTCTAAAAGTCAGATCGTTGTTTATTTCCTTGACATCTGATGGGAGGGCATTCCACAGGGTGGGTGCCACTACCAAGAAGGCCCTCTGCCTGGTTCCCTGTAACCTCACTTCTCGCAGGGAGGGAACCATCAGAAGGCCCTTGGAGCTGGACCTCAGTGTCCAGGCAGAACGATGGGGGTGGAGATGCTCCTTCAGGTATACTGGACCGAGGCTGTTTAGGGCTTTAAAGGTCAGCACCAACACTTTGTATTGTGCTCGGAAACAGCAGCTCTCTCTGATTATGATTTCCAGAAATTGTTATTCAGAAGCAACACAGCTGTAGAGACAATGCATTGCCACCATAGCTAATAGTCACCAACAGCCTTCCTCTCCTTGAGTTTGTCCAATCCTCTTTTAAAGCCATCTAGCTCCTGCCTCCTGCGGGACTGAGTTCCACAGTTTAACTCTGCACTGCATGAAAGGTCCTTTCTTTTCTCTGTGCTGAATCTTCCAGCTTTCAGCTGCATTGGATGCCCCCCAGTTCCAATGTTATGAAACACACATAGTCCCTGCAACAATGATGGGCATTTTGCTCACGAGTTGATAGTGATAATAGTAACAAGCCTAGTTGATATTGTAATGCAAGTTCTGGAAGGCTGCCGGAATCTCCTGGAAGCTTCATTCATTCCTCACCCCTCCTTTGGAGTGGCAAGCAGTCTAAGTGGATGCTTCAGAGCACATGGAATAGCTCCAGCTTCCAGGGCCCTGCAGTTATTAATTGAAAAACTCAATTGTCTTTCAAAACAAGGGCTGTTTCAAACACGCTGGTTCCACAATAAAAGGATCTGGCCCGCCGGGGAGGGGGGGGGAGGGAGGTTTGGAGATTATTGTGTTTAATTACCATCTGCAGTTCAAAAAAACCCCCCATCCTTTGCCGGTTCCTTGCATCAACACAAAAGGGACCAGTGTGTGTTTCTAGCGATGGGTGAAGGAGACATACAATACCGTTCCTGCTGCAGCGGCGTGATCCAAACCCCGTACGAGAAACAGAGGTTCATTGTAAATGCAGTAAGTGAAGAGGGATGCTGTCCAACTCTGTCAGCTCAGAGCCTCTCGTTCAACATTAATTAGATATCTAGCCTGGAGCTCTTCAGGAAGAGGTTCTGTAGTCCAAGAGCCAAAGGGCAATTTCTGGCTTTGGCCCACCCTCTCAGAGCGAGGGGTAGAATCAATAGCAACAGGTCGGGCAGGGTGGACTGCAGAGGCAGGAGAACGGTGGAACGACACACCGACAACCACTTTATCTCAAATTATTGAAGGCCACATCCATGCCATATGTTTAAAGAGGCATTCTTTATTGACGTGATTTCATAAAATTTATATACTCCGTGTTTTTTGGGGGGCAGGCAGGAGAGGAAGCAAGCCACAGAGCAGTTTACAAAGAGATTGAAGCAATTAGATCATTGGGGGAAACTTTGGAAATCAGATATTAACTTCACCGCATGCATTACTATCAAAGAAAACACTGTGAAGGTGTTTTACAGGTGGTACTTAACCCCTGTAAAACTGGCTAAAATTTATAAACTAACATCAAATCTGTGTTGGAGATGTAAGGTATCAGAGGGAAGACACAGGGCAAGAAATAAGAAATGGATAAATGTTGGTACATATTGAAATGTGAAAATGTGAATTTACGAATATAATGTATATGTATCAATATGTAAAGATTTCATATATGTATTGCAAACATTAACAATAAATAAATTAAGTGCAAAAAAGCAATAAAATTCTCAGTAAAAACAACTCTTTGAAACAATCAAAGGATTTAATCAGCAATAAACTAAAATCAGATTAAGCCATACACCAGGCACCCCCAACCTGCAGCCCTCCAAATGTTTTGTCCTACAACTCCCATGATCCCTAGCTAACAGGACCAGTGGTCAGGGAATGATGGGAATTGTAGTCCAAAACATCTAGGGGGGGGCAAAGGTTGGGGATGCCTGCCACACACCTACATCCCACAAGTCTGGGGAGGCTTGTTCTGCAAAGAGCACAGGTCTGCAAGGTAGGGAACAGGTCCCCCAAGACTCAAAGCTGAGATGGTGATAAGAACATCAGAGGAGCCTTCTGGACCAGGCCAATGCATAGCTGTCAACTTTTCCCTTTTCTTGTGAGGAATCCTATTCGGAATAAGGGAATTTCCCTTAAAAAGGGGAAAACATTGACAGCTATGGGCCAATGACTTATCCAGTCCAGCATCCTGTTCTCAAAGTGGACTCCCAGATGCTCCTGTGAGAAGCCTAGAAGCAGGACCTGAGCACAGGAGCTCTTGTCCTTTCTGTGGTTCCAGCAACTTAATCAAACTTAATTTGAAATTCAAACTTGAAATTCAATCAAACTTAATTCGAAATTCATAGATTGGATTGAGACGCTCTGTTTGTTTCCACGCAAGCTAATACGTGGCTTTTCCTCCCGACGCGAAAACAGAAAAAAGGGGCTGTGCAAACAAGCCCGACTTTCTTTGTCGGGCTCACTTAGCAGGTGAACAGTTTGCAGGCCCATTATCTCCCTGCTCCGTGCAATTGCTGATAATTGACAGGAGGACATCCATTCTGCCTCTCCTGATCCTGCCAGGGATGCTGCAAGCTTGGCTTCGTTTCTTTAATTAGTTTTCATTCTTGGTACTTAATGAACGGTCCCTTTTCTTTCGTGCTTAGAGTATTCTCATTGTGGAGTCCGCTCGCGCCAGCCCCGCGCCGCAAAATAGATAAATAAATAAATCTGGCAGCAGGCAGGCCGGGAGCTCCCGTGTAGGAGGAAATGTTTGACAGGAGAAAAGCAGGTTCTTTGCAATGAATTTCTAACACTGCAATTCCTTGGGGGGCACCTTTCAGCTTTTATTCGCAGAAAGCGAGCTTGATTGGCAAAGCAACTTCCTGGGAATTTCCTAAAGCACACGTCGACTCCCATCCCTTGAGCCGAGGATTCCGACGAAGGTCACTTCATTTGCATGCGGCGGGGATGTAATTTGCATAGATTTGCATGCCACCTAGGGTGGCCCATTTCAAGAATTAATATTCCACCCCCGATTTTGGTGCAATTTTTAATTGCCATATAGAAACCCAAAGGAGCAAGTGTATGGAGAGATCGTCTGCTGCAATTGAAGCATGGAACGAACTCAAGGAATTTGCTTCCAAAAGATCCTAATAACAGCCACAGGCACAGACTGCTTTAAAAGGAGATTAAGTAGATTAACAATGGATAAGGCTAATCAACTAATCAACGGTGATTAGTTGTGGGAGTGAAACAGTACCGCCAGCTTCCAATACAATGTACCTCTGGATATCACTTGCCTTAGGATAGGGGTGAACAACATTTTGTCTGCCAAGGCAAGGGATGGATTAATCTGTCAATTTTGGTTTGTCTCATTTTCACATTTTCAAATCTTAAATTCAGTTTGCAACATCCCTGCCAAAGTTGGCAATTTTTAAAAAATAAAATTAAAAAGACCTCATGAGAATCGGTCAGCATTTGAGCTTTCATTTCTCTTATTACACAGTTTTTTAATGCCATTTGATCTAATATAGACACATTTTGGCAGGCAATTTCCCCTTAATATAATGCAGCTTCATATAGATGAATTTTATACATACTTATCTCTAACATCCATTCCCCCTCCTATGCTTTTTAAGATGAGCAAGCAGTACTGCAAAATTTAGAGAAATGCCGATTTTGAAGGATAAGCCACGTTTGGGTTCCTGCATTGCTTTTGGGAAGTGCAAATCAAGTAGGTTTGCATTAAAATGTAACTCATACCAAATTTCCCCACCCTCCATAGCCAAGGACCTCATTCCCTCAGGACTAATGTGTCTGGGACTGGTGGTGGGTGGGTCAAGGACACCAGGATATTATCTCTGTCTCCTCCCCCCATTTCCTAGTGGTAACAGTTGGTAACCGCCTTCAGTTTTAACCTGAAGATTGCCACTTGTCCAGTTTTAATTTTAATTTTAGTTTGTTTGAATTAATTGTAGGATGTATCTTACTTTAGTGATCGCTTGTTTTTATGCATTGTCTTACTTGTATGATGTTAGCTGCTCTGAGCCTGGCTTTGGCTGGGGAGGGCAGGATATAAATAAATTTATTATTATTATTATTATTATTATTATTATTATTATTATTATTATTATTATTATTATTATTTCTCGCTGTTGAGTAGGCTGCAAGAGTGTGGGAAAGGACAACCCCCTCTTGCCTGAGGTCTGAAATGAGAGCTGAACTATTTAGGCAAAGGGTCATGTGAAATTAGGCCACCGTGCCCTAGGGCAGTAGTGGGGAACCTTCTTCACCCCCAAGGACCACAATACCTTCTGGGGAGTCACATGCTGGTGGTGGGTCAGGCCCAGAGCCCAAAGTGGGTGGAGCAAGAAATGCAATCCCGCCCCCTTTGCACAAGAGCTTAGTTTCTAGTGAATTCATGCATCTCTCTTTATACTCCATCCTGAACATGATCAGAGTTCAAGGTTGCATTCCACCAAAACTACTTCAAGCATAGGGCAGGGCCCTCAGGTTCTGCCTGCAAGCTTCCCATTGCCATAGAACCATAGAATTGTAGGCTTGAACCTTGCAGGAATGCAGGAACCACAAAGCCACTTCCGCCCTTCAGAGGAGGTGGAGTTGCGGATGTCATGGCCCCACCATGCGCACGGCGGCTGGAACCCAGCCCCCACACAATTGGGGGGATTCCCGGCTGCGTCACCTCCTGGCCAGCCAATTGGCTGGCTCTGGGGGCATGGCCTGCCCTATTTAAAGCAGGACGCAGCCAGGGATATCCCTCTTTGCCGTCTGCCAGCTCTTCCTGCATTCCCCACCCTCCCGCCCTATGAGGTTTTAGTTCCTTGACCTTGCTATGGACCTTGGTTGGTCACCGTTGAGGGGCCTGATAGGAATTTTTCCACTTGGCAAATTGGCACCAGCCACTTGGTTTTCACCTACCTCATAGCAAATCGTCACAACATTTCTTGGTATTGGCGGTTAGGCATTGGTATTTGTTCTGTAGATGGAAAAGGGGAGGTAGCGCCATCACCTGCCCCGCATATTGAAGGGTAGTCCGATAAAGGATTCCGGGGTGTGTGGCCCTGTCCAAAGCCTATGGAGGTGAGGGCCTAAGGCACGCCCCTGAGTGGTGACCCTGGGGGAGTTCCTAGTTGATGTGCATCAGCAGGATTCCCCCTACTGGTGGTTAACCCTTCCCGGACTTCAAGCGGACGGGCTGAAGTCAGATATAGTCTGTTAGGACCAATGCCTAAGCCAATACTGCTCATCACCTGTAACCAATAAAGTTGTGGTCTTATTTAGCCCATTAACCTTAATAATTGTGTCTTGTGTCATTATTTGCACTGGGGGTGGGTGGGAACTTGCCACGCAGCTAAAGAATCCCTGACAGGTGGCCATCCAATCTCTGTTGAAAGACCTCCATGGAAGAAGAGTCCACCACTTTCCAAGGGAGCTGGTTTCACTTTTGAGAAACTCCTACTGCCAGAAAGTTCCTCCTAATGTTAAATCACAATCTCCTTTCTTGCAGTTTTGAGTTCTACCCTCTGGACCAGCATCTGGTTGGCCACACTGGGCCCGATCCAGGCTCTTTTGATGTTTTTATATTTGAGCCAAGGATTGCATCGCAGCATTTTGATCTGCACAAAATAAGAACGCAAGGTGAGCCTGCTGGATGAGGCCCATGGCCCATCTAGTCCAGCATCTGATTCTTGCAGTGGCCAACCAGGTGCCTCAATGGGAAGCCTACAAGCAGGAAGTGAACCTGACATTATTCAGATCTGCACATCAGCCCAAGAGGTGGGTCAGGTCAGTTATTATGAGGATTCCAAAAGGTTTGAATTTTGAAAGCGTCTGTACTGCACACACATGGAGCAAATTAGTACCTGACCCATCCGGAGTTCAGCTTTAATGTGGAGAAATTGTACACTAAGTAAATTAGTCACTTGGCATTATTTTTACACAGAGCAATTGAATTACTTGTTAATAGTAATTACTAGGCAAATCAATTATCCAAAACCCCGAAACAACCCTGCGTTGTTCAATTACAGGTATTAGATGTGAATTACTGCACTCTTTTGTAAATGGAGTTTATCTTTACTGCCCCATAGGAATTACTACATTTCAAGTTAGCCATAGTATTTCAGAATAAGTTAGGGGGCAGTTCACCAAACACACAGGAACAAAGCAGTGACTTTGCTTCTGGGCACTGAAATGTTGAAAAACTCATCTGTAATCCCCCATAATTTTTTGCAAAAAATGTAGTGGATCTCTTCCCCTCCCCCCTTTTCTGAAAGGGTATGAGTACATGAGGCACTGAGGGCAACATCCAGTTTAGTTTGATGCTGTCATGCTTTTCAACTGGGTTCAGAGCCTCTCAGAGGGAAATTGGGATCCAGAACCAGGAACGGATGGATATTTCCTAGTGGAGCAATTAGGCTGCAACATTTGACTAGGGGGGAAGCTGTAATTGTAGCCTAGAGAATCATGCTGCTCAATTTTCCAGAAAACAAAATAAAATACAGAAAGGTGAAGAAACAGGTAATGGGAAGAAAGAAAAATGTGTAGCTCTTTGTGAACCAGTTGTAGATGTTGCCAGCAGTATTAAAGAATCATCTATTGAAGTGCTTAATAATAATAATAATAATACCTGACCTTCATCATAAGGTCCCAAGGTGGGTTACACTAGAACGTATGGCCATTTAATGAAGCTGAAGGTTGGAAGATTCAAGACAGATGAAAGAAAGGACTTCTTCATGCAGCACACAGAGTTAAACTATGGAACTCACTCCCACAGGAGGAAGTGATGGCCACTAACTCAGATGGTTTCAAATGAGGATTGGGCAAATTCATGGAGGTAAAGGCTATCAGTTGCTACTAGCCACAGTGTTTATTCTCTCCACGGTCAGAGGCAGTAATGCCTTTACATACCAACTACTGGAAACCACAGAGTGCTGTTATGCTGGGGTCCAGCTTGTGGGTTTCACAAGTGCATATGGTTGGCCAGTGTGCAAACAGGATGCTGGACTGGATGGGCAACTGGCTTGGTCCTGCAGGCTCTTCTTATGCTGTTAAGGCTTTTCTTCCACCCAGCTATTCATATCTGCCTGTAGACAGAACTCACGTGACACAGTAACAAAGGAGCCACAACAAGCTGCTGGTTTCAGCACTCTGGACAGCTCTTTCTTCTGTTCTTATGAATGTTAACCAGGAACTCAAGACTGGAAATGTCAGACATGCATTGAGTGGCCAGATGTTTAATTGGTGTATAGTCTGCACACCAGATGTGCAAAAGGAGCCTTTCATTAGCGCTGACCTTCCTGCTGCTGCTCTTACCCCTCCGAGGATTATTATTAGTCTGCCTTGGCTTGACTGCTAGAGGTAGTGGGCCGTCACAACTCTCCACTCTTGGCCTCGTGCTCCTCCTCCTGGCTCAGGAACCCTTGTGGCTGTCCTCCTCCCTTCTCTCACTTGTTTCCCCCAGGAGGCATTGTGCCAAGAGCCCTCTTTTGGCAAGCTATTGCACTATTGATCAGCACGACAAGCTCCTTCCTGCATCCCAGCTGCAAGGTGACTCTGCCACAGTGCAGTTGGCTGCGAGGAGCCAAAATAATGAGCTACACCAAGGCCAACTGCCAGTGAAGTTGCATCTCAGTGACAGATTCAGGCCTCTCATAAGACGCCTTTTGCAACACTTGTTGCGTCGTCCTGTGGATACGGGGTACAGATCAGCCTTTGCGTTAATGAACCAGTGACAGCAGACGATCAACCCTTGGTTGGAGGAGGGAGCAGGGAAGATACCGGCAGTTTATGAAATAACGGAATCCTCATTACCATTCTGATTTTGACCTCTGAGTTTCCCTTTCCTCTCCTCCAGGATAGCCTGCCGCTCGACTGCTGTCAGATCGCAATGTAATCCCTGCCACTGCCGCCTTTCACAATGCCACAATGTTGGGGAGAAACCAATTAAAACTGAAACGCTACACTTTGCTTAACGTGGTGCAGGGAGATGGATAGGAATTCAGACCAGTGCTGGGTTTTCGCAGGCTGTAGGTAGCTTTTATAATTAGGAATGTGTCAAGGTTTCCTTTTCAGGAAAGCTAATTCTCCTTCCCACCTTCCTTGGCAGGGGCACAAATGCAACCTCAGTCTTTTCTGCTGGGAGCATTGAGATGAATGAGGGGTCCTTGGGTGGCTGCAGAGGCGATGGAGTAGTGGCAGATCCCAGGTCCTTATTTGAAGAGTCTGGATCCCTGGACTTACTGGAAGTGTCAGGGATCAAATTCTGTTTCTCCTGGGCAGCCAGCAGAGTGTTCTGCATCAGATGGAACTTTCATCCTGTTTGCAGAATCCCTAAGCCAGGGGTGGGGAGCTGTCTTCAGTCCAGGACATAATTGTTGTTGCTGCTGCAATTGATTAGCTGCCCCTCACCTCAAGGTCCCAAGGCTGGTTACTGTAATGAAAACACAATATCAAAACAGTTTAAAACAACTTAGAATTACAGTAGTACCTTGGTAGTCAAATGGCTTGGCTCCCGAACAAATCGGCTCCTAAACGCAGCAAACCCAAAAGTGAGTGTTCCGGTTTATGAACGTATTTCAGAAGCTGAACATCTACAATGGCTTCTTTGGCTTCTGATGAGGTGCAGGAAGCTCCTGCAGCCAATCGGAAGCTGCACCTTGGTTTTAGAACCGTTTTGGGAGTCAAACGGACTCCCAGAACGGATTAAGTTCGAGAACCAAGGTACCACTGTACAGAAATACAGTGGAGTCTAAAAATATACATCTCAAGTGTCAAAAGCCAGAGTAAAGAGGTACATCTTTAGCACCTCTGTAATGAAGGTGCCAGACGCACCTCTGGAGAGGGAGGAATCCCACAACAATACTTTGGCAGAATGCCACCAACCCACATCTGCAGAGGTCTTGTGTAACTGAGAATCACTATTGAAATCAGGTGGAGTTTGGAAGAAATCAAAGTTTAAGGGGGAGGGGGAGCTTCCCAGAACACCCAGATTCTGATATTCTGCAGGAATTTCAGGAAGGGATGCTGTGCTGCAAATGGTTTCTCCTCCTCCCCTCCTCCTCTCTCTGGGGGCATTTGAAACAATTGTGCCAAGCACGGGGCAAACCACTGGAGTGATTAATGGCTCCTGTATTGTTATAAAATGATTTTTTTTTAAACCATTGTCGATCTTCCCGAATGCTTCCTGAATTTATGATTGCTTTGTCGCCGTTGCTATGGACAACAGCTTGTTAAAACCCCTAGCAACATATAGATTGCAACATACATGGAAATTAGGTGCATGCTTATCAACCTCGGAGCCGTAAAAAGGCCCAATTTATTAACTATATGGCAAAAGTGACACCTTAACAGCCAAAGGATATGAAATGACATGGAGGGGGGGGATTCATCTGCATATTGGGAGGGGGCCCCTTGGCCTGCCGCCACCAATGCTAAAAAGCTGAACTTTTATGACTGACATCAAATTAAGATATATTGTGGGGAGCATCGTTATGGATATTTGAGATGGACTGAATTTTAAATAACGTCTTGAAGATGCAGGCTTCCTGTGCCTTAGAAAATGCAGCCGATCTGATTTCTGACAGCAACAAAGTAGGACTTTTGAAGCCCAGGAGTTCCATCAATGAGCCATCTGGCTACAAAGGCCCTTCTGCAAGGTCTAGTCTTCCACGATCTCCTGCTCATGCTTAAGAACAAGTCCTACGTTTCAAGGACAGAAGGGTCAACTTTGGTACAATCTCTGGGTAGTCCCATTAACTAGCTTTTTTATATATATATATTAGAGCTGTGTGTGTTTTTGTATTTAATTTTCGAGGGAGCGGTGGTGGGTTGAATGCACTCCAGGCACAGTGCAGTTTCACTGCAGGGAATGAAAACTGCTGCTGTTAGTAAAGCTGTTAAATTGAAGCAGTCTCCTCTGGAACATAGGAGGCTACTTTACACTGGGTCAGTATTTTTGTATATGTAGCTCAGTACTCTCAGTATATAACCAGGAAAGATAAAAGAAATACCAGCAGCGATGGTCCGAAGAGGCAGGCTACGGGTCAGAGGTGGGGGCTGAAGTTGATTCAAACAAAAGTTAAAGGGACCCCTGACCATTAGGTCCAGTCACGGACGACTCTGGGGTTGCGGCGCTCATCTCGCATTATTGGCCGAGAGAGCCGGCGTACAGCTTCTGGGTCATGTGGCCAACATGACTAAGCTGCTTCTAGGGAACCAGAGCAGCACACGGAAATGCCATTTACCTTCCCGCTGGAGTGGTACCTATTTATCTACTTGCACTTTGACGTGCTTTCGAACTGCTAGGTTGGCAGGAGCAGGGACCAAGCAACGGGAGCTCACCCCGTCATGGGGATTTGAACCGCCGACCTTCTGATCGGCAAGTCCTAGGCTCTGTGGTTTAACCCACAGTGCCACCCGCATTGAAGTTGATTCATATTACCAGTCAAAAATTCTCCATACCTCTTAGGAGGTATTTGTGTGTGAAGCATGCAGCTCCCAGCAGGTTGGCCTATGACTAACATTTCCCCACTCTTGTACTAGGTCAATATGGGCTAATGTCCCTAGGTAGCTAATGAGGATAAGCCAAAGACATTCCTGCCACCGAGAGCAGTTCTTGGGACCCATTATCACTCTCCTTGTCCCATTGTTCCTCATTCGCTACTACCTGTGAGATGGCCCATTGAGGATCTGCATTGGAAGCGCTGGCTACGGAAGCAGCACTGATGCTGTTTCTAGTTCAGTGGTACCTGAACTGCTGCTTCAGACCACCATGCAGAGCAGAAGGTTTGTGTTCTATTAACTTGCATGCAGACCAGCTGCACTTTGTATTAAGGTTGGACTCCAGTCAAGGAAAATACTACTTTTTTTGATGCTAGCATTTGTATTTTCATCTCCCCTTAGCCACAGGTTCAGACAACAAATGGATACACTGCAACATTTTGTTGGAGGGACCCACTTGCACTTACACAATAGTTATCACTTCTTTGTACCATTGGTGCATTTACGCAAGCCTCCAAACATTCCACTTCAATCAGAGTTCATCAGGCGTTGTTTCTCCAACTTTTATACCTAGGGACATAAAGCAAAAACAAAGCAATACAGTAGTACCTCGGGTTAAGTATTTAATTCGTTCTGGAGGTCCGTTCTTAACCTGAAACTGTTCTTAACCTGAAGCTAATGGGGCGTCCTGCTGCCGCCACACCACCAGAGCATGATTTCTGTTCTCATCCTGAAGCAAAGTTCTTAAGCTGAAGCACTATTTCTGGGTTAGCAGAGTCTGTAACCTGAAGCGTATGTAACCCGAGGTACCACTGTATTAGAACCTGACAGGCCTTTTTCTACTTGTCCTGGGAGAGCAGGGCCCTGACTGACTCCAGCTACAAAAGCTGAGCCTGCTGAACAGACTCTTGGGCTGGGGTATTATTTCGGCTGAGGTTGTTGCTGTTAGTTATATTTTTTTTGTATCTTTGTTTTAGATCTTATTATGATTTATGTGGAAATGGTTCTATTTTGTTGTGTGTTTTTAATGTTCTATTTATTGTTTATGACTACTTTTGTTATGTTTGTAATTATGTATTTTTTTCATGTTGTGAGCCATCTTATGGTTTGAACTATGGAAAGGTGGCATACAAATAAAATGTATGTATGTATGTATGTATGTATGTATGTATGTATATATGTATGTTATTCATGCAGCACAACATTAAATTGTGAAACTTACCCCTGCGAGAAGGAAGTGATGGCCACTGACTTGGATGGCTTTGAAAGAGGATTGGACAAGTTCATGGAGGAAAAGGCTCTCAATGGATACTAACCACAATGGCTATGCTCTGTCTCCATGGTCAGAGGCAGTGATGCTTATGAGTACCACTTGCTGGAAACCGCAGGAGGAGAGAATGCTGTTGTACTTTGTCCTGCTTGTGGGTTTTGTGGGATCACCAGCCTCCCAACATGTTTAAGTCTAATTATTATCATCATTATCATCATTACTTAATTATTTATTAACTTTGTATACTACCCTTCATCTGTAGATCTCAGGGCGGTTTCACAGCATAAATGATGGTTCACAGCATAAAGAAATTAATGCATGAAAGGGGTTAATACCATAGAGTAAGCTGTCCTGCCAGGAAGTTTTTAATGTGTGACATTTTAATGTATTTTTAATCTTTGTTGGATTAAACAACCAGATGGGTGGGGTACAAATAATAAATTATTATTATTATTATTATTATTATTATTATTATTATTATTATTATTATTATTATTCCCTTACATTGGGAGGAAATAAGTGATCAAGACTATTGTGTCCCCCTCCCCATCTCCCTCTCTGCCTGAGAAGCTCAGCATGTGAAGAGGTTTGAGGTGGTTGCTTCAGCTCAAACGCATGATGCTCACTCTTGAGTTCCTAGGAACTTTCACCACTTTGTAACTAAGCTACGTTTTACTGCCCGTGCAACTTTTCTGATCTTTGGAGGGTTTGTAAGTAAACCAATATTTAACATACCAATTAGCCAACCTATTCTCTCTACCATAGTTCAGTGGTACCGAATCTGTTTTACATGCAAATGGAACCCGAGATCAAATTCTGATGGCGTCTCCACATAATAATAATAATAATAATAATAATAATAATAATAATAATAATAATAATTTATTTCTTATACCAGGAAAGTCTCACTGCCTGAAACCCTGAAGAGCCACTGCTAGTCAGTGTGGACAACATTGAACCAGACGGACCAATGGCCCAACTCAGCAACTGGCAGCTTTCTATGCTCTGTGTCTTCAATATGGGATCTCCAGGGTCACCTCATGGACAGAGATCAGCTCAGCTCTCTCCTCATACAACCCAGAACAGCCAAATCACTTGACCTGAGTGAGTCTCCAGCACAGTCTAGGGTACGAGAGGATTGGCCAGACCCCAAGAATGGGGCATGATCCAGGAGGCATGTGAGTTACCATTTGCAATGCACGGCAGAGCTATCTGAACTGTGAAACAACATTTCAAAACAAAAAGAGCCTTAAAAGCTCCACTTCCTGCAGTGCAAGGTCTTGGATGATTCATGGGCATGTTTTAATCTTGAGCTGTTTTCTCCCATATCCTGGCCATTTCTCCATGCAGAGCCAGCTTGGATATTCTTTCCTGCATTCAGGAGGATTGCAAGCCCTCCGCCCTCGGCTTAGCTGGAAATGCCAGCGGTCATGCGGCAGAGTCCTCTGCTGTCGCTCCACCATCCTGTCATTTCCCTCTCAGCTAGAAACCCCAGCAGCATGGAGGGCTCATGTTCAAAAGGGTTTTAATTTGCACAAGTGAAAAAGAGCAATGTGGCAACTATGACCTGGAAACACAGAGAAGGATGGAGGGAGGCAATGACTCTGTGTTGCTAATGAGCCTGTCTAGAGACCCCGTGGGATTCAGGATACTTTTTGCTTCGTCATGATTTTTCTCTCCTTCCTCTCCTCAGCTAGTATGCACAGAAGGTCTGACCCCGAGCCACTCTTCCAGGAGCACCACACAGACTCGCTGATTGAGGTTACAGCTATTTCCCAAGCAGCAGGGAGACCCCCAGAGAAGCAGAAGGGGATGGAAACATCAAGTGAGGCTGCCAATTGCCAGCCCACCTTTCAAGAAGACTCAAGAAACCATAACTGTGGTGGAAAAGGTTATTATTATTTTTTAAACATAACAACACGGAGGATCTGCAGACAACCAAATAAACATAATTAGCCAGATGCAGTCTAGACAGAGAAATTTATTAAGGTGGGGGGAATCAGCTCCCTCCCCACTGCTGGGCATGGAAATTGAGTAAACCTTAGGGGTGTGAACGTGACAAGCATGCAGTGGCCCTGCTAGGTTGGCATTCACCCCAGTTTGCCTGCCAGTGCTAAAGCGCACCGTAAAGAACCCAAGGCCAAGGCAGCGTAGGATGACAAAGAGCGCCTTTCACCCAATAACGCCTTCTTGATATTTACCCCACTAGATCTTAACTTGTCTTTGCTGCTTGGAGTGAAAGTCTGTTAAAGCAATCAAAAGCATCACTCCAAGAAGAGGGCTACAGTCACACCTCGGGTTCAAGTTCCTCCAGGTTGAGCATTTTAATGGAACATGTTACTTCCGGGTTTCACTGCTCATGCATGCGCAGACGCTCAAAATGACGTCATGCGCATGTGCAGAAGCGGCGAATCACGACCCATGCACACGCAGGTGCGGGTTGCGTTCTCTTCAGGATGTGAACGGGGTTCTGGAACGGATCCTGTTCGCATCCAGAGGTACCACTGTATCAGCAATGAGGTGAAAAGAGGAGTCCCAAGGCCAACTGTGAGCTCCCCCACTTCCAATTCCTACTAAGCCCTCAAACAGGCAACTAAGCAATAGGCCATAATGCATAGGGGGAGAGAGGGCGTTGCAATGTTTGGGGCCAGAGGAAGCCTCTCCATCCTGATTAGCCCGGTGGCCCTTTCCTAACTCTTCCCTAGAGCAGAACCATTTTGAGTCTTCTTCCCAGGAGATTTGGGATGTGGCATATTTGTCCCCACTTGTCAGAGACCAAGCTGATGAGCAATGGTGGGAGCCTCCCCCTCCCCCTGCTCCTGACCAGGATCCTGAAGCTGCCCAGGAGCAGTATAGATTTGAAACAGTGGTTTGCAGAGGGGCATAGTTCTGAAGATAAAAGTAACCTGAAGCGTCTGTAACCCGAGGTACCACTGTATTTGTAAGAATGGATTCCAAATATCATGGAATTTGTCCCTGACAAGTCTGCGTTTATATGCAAGTTGTTCATATGTTGCGAGTTAGTATAGGTCTTCAATCCAATCGTAGAAGGGAGTCACATTTATATTTTTCCAATTCACCAGTATCAAGTCTTTTTGCTGTGGTAAGGGCAGGGAGAGTCCACTCATATTGTCCTTTTGTAATGTTCTATGTGCTGGGTATATAATTCAAGAGGACATTTTGCTCTGTAAATGTAAGGTTGTTCCGTACAGTTCTGTTGATGTTCTCAGTTGCCTTCTGCCAAAAATCTTTCAACATGGGACAATAATAAAAAACATGCTTTAGAGAAGCACTATCCCTATTGCGGGACACGGGTGGTGCTGTGGGTTAAACCACAGAGCCTAGGACTTGCCGATCAGAAGGTCGGTGGTTTGAAACCCTGCGACAGGGTGAGCTCCCATTGCTCAGTCCCTGCTCCTGCCAACCTAGCAGTTCGAAAGCACGTCAAAGTGCAAGTAGATAAATAGGTACCACTCTGGCGGGAAGGTAAACAGCATTTCCGTGCGCTGCTCGGGTTCGCCAGAAGTGGCTTAGTCATGCTGGCCACATGACCCGGAAGCTGTATGCCAGCTCCCTCGGCCAATAAAGCGAGATGAGCGCCGCAACCCCAGAGTCGGTCATGACTGGACCTAATAGTCAGGGGTCCCTTTACCTTTACCTTTATCCCTATTGCATCTGCCAGGGATTCTTTAGCTTTGATTCCAGCATTGCAGGGGGTTGGACTAGACAACCCTTGGGGTGCCCTCCAAATTAACTTGTTCTGTGATTCTCCAGAAATTTTGTAGAGGGCTATTTTGAAAGTAACTGACTGTCACTTTCCATCTGTGTTCCAAGATAAAGTAAGCACCTCGGCTGGGACCCATACGTCCTCCGCTCCCTTCGGGTCTCTGAACTGATTAGACATTCCGTTCCAAGGTGATTATTTGTGTTCTGTATGCCATCCCTCATCACCTGTGCAAGCCGATCTTGCTCTATTTATTAGGCTCTCTATTTGCACATTCAGCTAATATGCATTCGATATGCGGGAGGTGTTCCTGCCCAACTCGCAGGCTTCCCAATGGTTGAAGTCTCAGCAGGGATCCAATAGCCGCAGACCAGCTTTTGCCATCTCTGGATGTTTTCCTAAGGACTGGGAAACATCTGAGTTTTCTCTGTACAGTGGTACCTCAGGTTACATACGTTTCAGGTTACATACACTTCAGGTTACAGACTCCGCTAACCCAGAAATAGTGCTTCAGGTTAAGAACTTTGCTTCAGGGTGAGAACAGAAATCGGCGGTGTGGCGGCAGCAGAAGGCCGCATTAGCTAAAGTGGTGCTTCAGGTTAAGAACAGTTTCAGGTTAAGTAGGGACCTCCAGAACGAATTAAGTACTTAACCTGAGGTACCACTGTACGGCTGACTGGCAACACGAGATTCTTGACCGGCTTTCCCCAATTGGGTACAGTGGTACCTCGGGTTAAGAACTTAATTCGTTCTGGAGGTCTATTCTTAACCTGCAACTGTTCTTAACCTGAAGCACCACTTTAGCTAATGGGGCCTCCCGCTGCCGCCGCACCGCCACCACACAATTTCTGTTCTCACCCTGAAGCAAACTTCTTAACCTGAGGTACTATTTCTGGGTTAGCGGAGTCTGTAACCTGAAGCGTCTGTCACCTGAGGTACCACTGTACTGTCCAATTAATCGGTAGCACAACTCCAATCAGCCACAGCAAATTTCAGCTTAGAGAAAAGGCTAGTAAGAGTAGACATCTATACCATTATGCACAGTTTTCACCTAAAACACTAGAACTCGTTGTCACCCAAAGAAGCTGAATGTTGGGAGATGCAGTGCAGAGCTAAATAGGGAACTTGCTCGCATGGAAGGCAGTAATGGTGGCCAACTTGGATGGCTTTAAAGGAGGAGGATGCAACTTCATGGTCCATGTATTCTAGCATCCTGTTCTCACAGTGGCCAACCGGATGTCCCAATGGGAAGCTCTCAAGTGGGACCTGAGCACAGGAGCAGTCTCCCCTCCTCTGGTTTCCAGCAACCGGTATTCAGAAGCATTACTGCCCCCTACAATGGAGGCAAAGCCAAGCATCGTGGTTGGTAAACACTGACAACCTTCTCCATCCATGTCCTCTGCACATAAGGAGGAATATGTAGGAAAATGAATACCACCCCCCGCTGACTTCCCCATAATATTTTTTTAATTGATTTTCATACAATTTAACAAATTTAATTCCGTTTCAGTACAATATCCCCTTAACGCTTTGAGCTCCCAACCTTACTTCCATGATGTTTTTGTTCAAATCCTTTATCTTCTGCCTTAAACTCTAATGCTTATTTCTGTAACGCGTATCCTACATTACATTCATTTATCATTCCCATTCCTTTGCTTAAATTTCCAGTCCTGCCTGCAATTTCATCTGACTATAACATTTCCTCAGATAGTCCAAAAAGGGTCTCTACTCGTCCAGAAACATTTCATCTGCTGACTTCTTAAAGAAATACAATATAACACAGAAATGTGGAGTTTATATTAAGACGTGGGGAAACCACAAGGAAAAACTGAAAGGGATGGATTTGTTCATTCCTAACCCTGATATCCTTTTGGCTACAATGAGGCTGATAGATTTTGAAACCTGGGACCTTTTATTTTCATACAGCTGTGCTCTAGCATTGAGCTATGGTTCTCCCACCAGGGATAATTGGCTGCTGAAGTCATGTAATCAGTGCCGGATTTACGTATAAGCTACACAAGCTATAGCTTAGGGCCCCACTCACTTGCCCCCCCCCCAAAAAATGTAAAGAAAAAAAAACTGGATATACATTTCTAAAATATAAAATAAAAAACAAATAACATAAAACCTACATATATATACAAGAGTGTTTTGTGTTGTGTAGGCTCCTATGATGTAAGTAATGAACGCCTTGCCTGCTAACCTGCTCCCTAAAATATCACTGGTTTGCTCATTTCTATATATAGGGTGTCTACATTCTGCATGGACTGGTCTAGGGCTTGCTGATCAGAGGGTCGGCGGTTTGAATTTCCGCAATGGGATGAGCTCCTGTTGCTCGGTCCCTGCTCCTGCCAACCTAGCAGTTCAAAAGCACATCAAAGTTCAAGTAGATAAATAGGTACCGCTCCGGCGGGAAGGTAAACGGCTTTTCCGTGCGCTGCTCTGGTTTGCCAGAAGTGGCTTAGTCATGCTGGCCACATGACCCGGAAGCTGTACGCCGGCTCCCTTGGCCAATAAAGCGAGATGAGCGCTGCAACCCCAGAGTCGGTCACGACTGGACCTAACGGTTGGGGTCCCTTTACCTTTATATATAGGGGCCTACATTCTGGACTGGTTGCATGGCAACATGTACAAAGGGCTTTAGATACCTATTAGGTCCATAAATTACCATATAGCATATATTCAACACAAAAAACAGTGACAATTTGTTGTTGACAAAGGACAGCTGGACTTATAAAGAGCCCCATTATGTTCAGTAGCTTAGGACCTCATCAAACCTAAATTCGGCCCTGCATGTAATACAAGAAAACTGGGAGCACGGCTGATAGGACTCTGTCTCTGAATGGAAAAATGCACCGGATCTTAGGACTGGAGAAGAGGGAAAGGACACATTATTTTCTGGGTGGAGTTATTCCAGTGAGGATGTGTTATGATCAGCCAGAGTGCTGTTGCTTAGCATGGCTGCAAATGAGAAGGAGGAGGAGGCACGATTCACTCTCCAAGGAATGCGCTGCTGTGGTCGCCTGGAGCAGTTCCCAAAAGTAATTATCAGTGAGGAGCTGCTGCTAATTAAAAGAGCTTGTGCCCATCGAAGCGACTGGCAGCCATGATGCTGTTTGTCCAATTCGGAGCTCTATAGGTGGGATAGACCTAATTGCTGAAGCTGCTGGATGAGTCCAGAACATCCTGAGCACCCTAGGTCTAGTTTAGAGAGCCCATGCTGGTGGAAAAAAATGGGTTTTGTTCCACAAAAGTTTTCCATCTCCCACTTTTCCTTTCTTCCTTCCCCTTAAGACATAATGCCTTTCCGGGGTTGCAGTAGCTCTTTTGCTGCAAACAACTTACACAGAAATAGACCCATGGAAGATGAGGAATCCTGATTTGGTGTATGGTCAGGGTTTTGAGAGAAGGGACTGTAGCTCCATGGTAGAGCATCTGCTTTGCATGTAGGTCTTGAGTTCAAAGCAGGGCAGCTCCAAGCAGGGCTGGGAAAAGACTCCCCAACACCAAATAACTTTTGCAATAGTGGTTAGAGTGTGGTGCTGATAACACCAAGGTTGCAGGTTCGATCTCTGTATGGGGCAGTTTCATATTTCTGCATTGCAGGGGGTTGGACTAGATGATCCTCAGGGTCCCTTCTGACTCTACATTTCTATGATTCTATGAAATCCTGAACAGCCATAGTTTGTCAGCATAAAAAGCACTGAGCTGGATGGATATTATAAGGCAGCTTCCTATTTAACTCAACTCTATTAAACACACTCACACACAGAGACTAGAATATTAATTTATTTTTAGGTGAAGGGCTGTAGCTCAGCTGAAGAGCACCTGTCTTGCATGCAGAAGTACTTAAGTTCAATTCTCAGCATCTCCAGGTACGGCTGGGAATGTCCCTTGTCTGAAATGCAGGAGAGCTGCTGCCAGTCAACGTAGGTGTCTCTGAGCTAGATAGCTAGATCTGACTCAGATAACCCCAAATTCAATAGGCAGATCTCAAAGGTAGAGCATCGGATTTGCATGCAGAAGGTTCAGCCCCCGGCCTCTACAAGGAAGGCTTACATACCCTCCAACATTTCTCTGATGAAAATGGGGACGCCCAATTCCATAAGGATGGTGCTGCTGATAAGAAGAAGAAGAAGAAGAAGAAGAAGAAGAAGAAGAAGAAGAAGAAGAAGAAGAAGAAGAAGAAGATACTCTTCGCATCTGACTGGGTTGCCCCAGCCACTCTGGGTGGCTTCCAACGTATATAAAAACATAATAAAACATTAAACATTAAAAACGTCCCTATACAGGGCTGCCTTCAGATGTCTTCTCAAAGTTGTATAGTCACTTATCTTCTTGGCTTGGGGGTCGCATAACTCCATACCCTCCAATGAAAATAGGGATGTCCTACCATACCCTCTGGGACCATACCCCACTGAGATGTGGGTGGCGCTGTGGGTTAAACCACAGAGCCTCGGAATTGCCGATCAGAAGGTCGGCGGTACGAATCCCCGCGATGGGGTGACCTCCCGTTGCTTGGTCCCTGCTCCTGCCTACCTAGCAGTTCAAAAGCATGTCAAAGTGCAAGTAGATAAATAGGTACCACTCCGGCGGGAAGGTAAACGGCATTTCCGTGCGCTGCTCTGGTTCATCAGAAGCGGCTTAGTCCTGCTGGCCACATGACCCTGAAGCTGTACGCCAGATCCCTTGGCCAATAAAGCAAGATGAGCGCCGCAACCCCAGAGTCGGCCACGACTGGACTTAATGATCAGGGGTCCCTTTACCTTTACCTTTACCTTACCATACCCTCCAACATTTCCATGATGGAAATAGGGAAGTCCCAGGGAAAAGTGGGACATTCTGGTATCACATCAGAAACCAGGATGACTTCTGTAAATCCGGGACTGTTCCTGGAAAATAGGGACACTTGGATGGTCTGGGCTTAGGATAGACCCCTGTCTGAAACCCTGGACAGCTTCTGCCAGTCAGTGTAGACAAGGCTGAGCTAGATGGACTAAGGGCTACACTCAGTATAAGGCTGAGTTGGGCTGATCCCACATGGGTTTTGTACCGCTTGAATTCCTAGAGCATTCCCAACCAAATAGCTTCTCCCATTCTGTTTGTTTGGACAATCATTTCAGCATGCAGAGCAGAGACAGCAACAAGCTTCCATCCCCGACATGAAGCACGTCGGGAGACAGAACAACGTCCTGATACATCAGAAGAGATGAAGGTAACAAACAAAAGACATCAAGGACAGGGAACTAAGCATATGCAAATGCAGACGCTCCTCTCTCTCTGAAGTTGCCTGGCAAAGCTGTTTGGCACCCACACGGCAGAATGATGTGGGCGCCCGAATAAAAACACGATAACAGATCAGATGACTTATCAGTTGTGACTGATAAGCTTGTCCTTTATCAACAACTGGGCTCTGTGGGCAGCCCCCCCTCCAATAGGGAACATCCAAATGAGCAGAAAATAACCCAGTGTTGTGGCCCAGGAGTAAGATTCCTTGCTCTCATCCAGGATATGGAAAAGCTGAGATTAGGAATCCCCCATCCAGGGAGACCTTCTGAAGCAACTGCTGCACCCAAGACGGAAGGTGACCTCCAGAACCCAGCAATGCCTCTGTCCCCTTTGCACAAGGAGCTGGTTCTGGACTCTCTTCTGGCTCATGAAAATTCACCTGCAGTTTAGTGGACATTTCTCCTTATACAGTGGTACCTCGGGTTACATACGCTTCAGGTTATATATGCTTCAGGTTTCAGACTCCGTTAACCCAGAAAGAGTGCTTTAGGTTAAGAACTTTGCTTCAGGATGAGAACAGAAATCGTGCTCCATCAGCGCAGCAGCAGCGGGAGGCCCCATTAGCTAAAGTGGTGCTTCAGGTTAAGAACAGTTTCAGGTTTACGGACCTCTGGAACGAATTAAGTACTTAACCTGAGGTACCACTGTATACATATCTTTTTGTAGGCAATTTGGCCTCATATGCACATTCTTGCAAGCCATTCCCCACAATTTACCGTATTTTTCGCTCTTTAAGACGCACCAGACCACAGGACGCACCTAGTTTTTGGAGGAGGAAAACAAAAAAATATATATATTCTGAATCTCAGAAGCCAGAACAGCAAGAGGGATTGCTGCGCAGTGAAAGCAGCAATCCCTCTTGCTGTTCTGGCTTCTGCGATAGCTGCGCAGCCTGCATTCGCTCCATAAGACGCACACACACTTCCCCTTACTTTTTAGGAGGGAAAAAGTGAGTCTTATAGAGCAAGAAATACGGTAATACATTTTGGTATGCCCAAATAGATTGTTGTTGTTGTTTTATTGCTTTTCTATCCCACTATTTGCACCAAGGAGCTCAAGGTGCTGTACATTGGGTCCTCCTATCCTTATTTCATCCTCACAACAACCCTTCAAGGTGGGTTAGGCTGGGAGGCAGGGACTGGCCCAAGGTCACACCCAATGAGCTTCATGGCCAACTGGGGATTTGAACCCTGGTCTTCCAAGTCTTAGTCTGAATCTCTAACCACTACACCACACTGGATCTCTCTGTTGCATGCACTTCAATCTCCATGGGGCGAGAGACTCCAGAAGTTCCTGTGCTTACCCAGGGATCAGTTTCCTGATGAAAGTTAGTGGAGACTGTGGTGTCTTTAGGATGACCGGTTTTATTCACACATATATACAACCTGAGCCTAGAGGTGCTCAAAGCATTTACACCACAACAGACCTTGCCTCCTCATTAGGTTTTCAGGGAAATCCCCAAGCCATAATTTGGGGTCCAGCATAGGGCAAGAGAAGGGACGCGGGTGGCGCTGTGGGTTAAACCACAGACCCTAGGACATGCTAATCAGAAGGCTGGTGGTTTGAATCCCTGCGATGGGGTGAGCTCCCGTTGCTGGGTCCCTGCTCCTGCCAACCTAGCAGTTCGAAAGCACATCAAAATGCAAGTAGATAAATAGGTACCGCTGTGGCGGGAAGGTAAACGGTGTTTCCGTGCACTGCTCTGGTTTGCCAGAAGTGGCTTACTCATGCTGGCCACATGACCCGGAAGCTGTATGCTGGCTCCTTTGGCCAATAAAGCGAGATGAGTGCCGCAACCCCAGAGTCGGCCATGATTGGACCTAATGGTCAGGGGTCCCTTTACCTTTACTATAGGACAGGGGTCTGCAACCTTTAAGACAAAAAGAGCCACTTGGACCCGTTTCCGAAGAAAAAATACCTGGGAGCCGCAAAACCGGGAAGGTGACGTCGGGACAGTGCGTGACTAATGCACGCACCGTCCCCATGCAACGTCACAGCCAGTACAGCACCCGCCAGAGTGGGGACTGTTGGGGTGCACAATGCGCCTCCTCCCCTCGCTAGTATCTGCCCCAGAGCCGCGGCAAAGGTGTAAAAGAGCCACATGCGGCTCCGCAGCCGCGGGTTGCGGACCCCTGCTATAGGGCAAGACAAATCTTGAAACTTCAGCCAAAACTCTCACACCAAAACTAACTCCTCAGCTTATTATTCTCCTTCCCAGGAAGAGGTGGCATCCAGCCAGCTCAGGTGGCTAAAGGCCCATCCATTTGTCTCTATGGCAACAGGGCAACCTTTTTGGGTATTTAAATGGCAGCACTTAACTAACCAGCTGAGGCCATTATCTTACAAAGTAAGTGGACTGCTTCTGCAGGTTCCCTCTCAAAGCTTTTAACATCTCTCACACAGGATCATAGGTTTGGAAGGGATCGCTGGATGCCATCCAGACTGACCCCCAAACCCATAACAACATACATTTTGGAGAACTACATTGCAAATTTTGGAGAATTCTGAATTTTGAAGGATGGCTGTTTCCATTCATATATTGATTCATTAGGTATATTGACTGATTAGGTAGAATCACAATAAAATGTGAACGGAAGCTGCTGTATGCTGAGTTCATCCTGCAACATCTACACCGACTGCCAGTGGCTGTTCAGGGTTTGCGGCAGCAGACATTCAGATGCTCCATCATGGAGTTATGTCTCCTCCTGATCTGGATCAGAAGAGATCCAGGTCCACTAAGCTCTGCATTGTTTGCAAGAATCCCAGCAACAAATCAGCTGAGGAATTGAGAACTTGTTGTCCTGAAGATGTTGATGGACTGAAACTCCCATTTACCCCGATTATTGGCCCTGGTGGCTGGGGCTGATGGGAGTTGTAGTTCAAAAGAGCTTGAGAAAGGCCTGTCAATGGAATGTGGATGGGAATGGAACTGTGCAATTGCCCAGGAAGTTGCTCTGATGCTTGTGGCTGTTTCTTTTCAACACTTTGGTGATGCTGAATTGAAGAATTCACACCCATCATTTAAATGATAACTAATCAGAGGCAGCTACAGTTGCAAATGGAAACAAAATATCTGTGAAAGGAAGAGGATCGGGTTTGCTCAAGTGTGTTGCAGGTAGAAATACTGTTTGTAATGAAGTGAGAGCAGTAGTTTACTTGCTCGAATGAACAAATAAGGAAGTTTTGAAAATTTAAATTCTAGATTAAAATTGATTACTTAATTGAGAAGGGGATTGTAACAAAAACACTGGGGCCTAATTTGAATAGTAGAGTGCCTGGTATCTGTTGGGCAATCTCCTCCTTTATTTCCACACTGTAGCTGCAGACCAAACCACCTGTCAGGAGAGTTATGAGGTTCAGGTGAGGTTCAGGTGCCTTGTCAATCCCAGCACGTATATAAGAGGCCTTCGCCCTGGCCAGGCTTTTAGGTTTTTTAACAATAACATTACAACATCGTTTTCCTAAAAAATAATGCTTATTCCACAAAAGGTTTACAAAGTTCAGTTATTGCAAAAGTTTTTCAGTGTTAATTTTATGCATTTTTTAAAATCACCATGGTATTTAACAATAATATCTTATGTCCTTTAGAGGAGAAATTGTGAACTGCAGAATTTTAAATACCCACCATCATCCTTGGGTTCACTAAAATTTGATTATAACACTCTTCCATTTTCTTCTAGTTGTGAGGGTGGGGAATGGGGAGGGGCCTCAGAAGTGGAGTAGCCTAGGGCCTCTCTTCATCTAAATCCAGCCCTGCCCATCCCATAATCCTTTCAACTCATGTACTAATGGATTTGACAGGGGTGGGGTGGGGTGAAAAGTAACAATCCACTATTGTTGCACAGAGAATGATGAATGGCTGTATGGCTGGGCTAACAAAGGGGGTGGATTATTGGGTTATAAATCAATTGAGTGATTCTGGAGAAACTGCAAGGCCCATGGACTGAATGCAAAGATGGTGGTGGGGAGAATCTGTTCCTGGGCAGGCATATTTTTGGAGCTGTCGGGGGCTACCTCCCCCATCTATTATTTTGTCTGTTTTTGTAAAGGTAAAGGACCCCTGACCATTAGGTCCAGTTGTGACCGACACTGGGGTTGCGGCGCTCATCTCGCTTCATTGGCCAAGGGAGCCGGTGTACAGCTTCCGGGTCATGTGGCCAGCATGACTAAGCAGCTTCTGGCGAACCAGAGCAGCACACGGAAATGCCGTTTACCTTCCCGCCGGAGTGGTACCTATTTATCTACTTGCACTATGACGTGCTTTCGAACTGCTAGGTTGGCAGGAGCAGGGACCCAGCAACGGGAGCTCACCCCGTCATGGGGATTTGAACCGCCGACCTTCTGATCGGCAAGTCCTAGGCTCTGTGGTTTAACCCACAGCGCCACCCGGGTCCCAACATTTGCCTGTTTGTAGAAACTGGCAAAAATGCACACCACTGCCAGTCAGTGCAGACAATACTGGGCTTGATGGACCAGTGGTTTGCCCCCATATAAGACAGCTTCCCATATTCCCCTCTGAGCCCTTAGGAAAGGGCCCTGCCTGAAATCATGGAGAGCTGTTGCCAGTGAGTGCAGATAATATTGAGTTAGATCAGGGGTCGGCAAACTATGGTCCGTGGGCTGGATGCAGCCCACCGGGCTCGTAAATCCGGCCTGCGGACCCTGCTGCCCGCTCGGTCAGTCCCTGTGCTAAACTGGCACCGCGCAGGGACTGACTTCTGGGAAGCTGGCACGGCTTCAGATTGGCTGTAGGGGCTTCCTGCCTCCAATCTGAAGCCGTGGACGCCTCTGGGTGGGTGGCAACACTGGCACAGCTTCGGATTGGCTGCAGGAAGGTCCTGCAGCCAATCTGAAGCCACGGATGCCTCTGGGCAATGCCCCTTCCTTCCCTCTGAGGTGGCCGCATATGGCAAAGAGCTGAGTGGGAGGAAGTGGTCTGCTCTGCGCTCCATGGACCCCTCGTCAAGACAGAGGACGACGACCATGCTGCCAAAGACAAGGTGTTGTTGGCTTTGTCGGTGTGAGTGTTGATGGGTGTGTGTGTGTCCTTTGGGGGGGGTGCTTTTGGGAGATGGTGAGTCCGGCCCCCCACAAGGTCTGAGGGACAGTGAACCAGCCCCCTCCTGAAAAAGTTTGCTGACCCCTGAGTTAGATGAACTAATGGCCTGACTCTGTATAAGGCAGGTTTCTAGCAGAAGTGTGGGGCCATAATTCAGTGGCAGAGCATCTGTCTTGCATGCAGTAAGGCTGGGAATGGTCTTTTCTGAAACCCCAGAGAAACTCCTGCCAGTCAGTGTAGACTATACTGAGTTAGATGGAGAAATGACCTCGCTGTTGCTTCCTGTGTTCCATTGGCACCAAACCAAAAATGGCTTCCTTGAGGAACCAAACGATCATTTCCATTAACCCCCCTCTTCCCACCCCACAAATTGGGTTTATCTTAGAGGTGACCTTGTTCCCCCCTACCTTTGATTTATGGAAGCATGCTATGACTCTGGGAGTGCAGCGATGAGACTACGGGCATCCCATAATATATGGCTCCTTCTAACAAGAGCTAGACTATAATTGTATTTATGAGCGGAATACTTATACAGGCCTTCGGGGGGACTCTGAGAATAAAAACATTCATATAACAACATATAGGCAGCCAGGAGGCAAGCAATTAATTTCATGGCTATAAGTAGTGTTTGGGGCTTTCTGAGCTGGGTACAGTTCATCCATTAGAGCCTAGACGTGCTGCTGATGAGGGAACAGCCACTGTGGAGACTGGTAAATGAATTGGGGAGGGTGGGGAGGAGGAGGAGGGGAGAGCTTTCACTGACAGAGCGTGCCTTTAAATGTTCTTCTTAAATAAAGCTGATCAGAATTTACATGGGCCACATCACTGACTGTGGTGATCTAGGCAGGAGAGGCCTGCTCTGGGGCGCCCCCTACTGCATGATTTCAAACAGCGCAGGTGGGATCCTCAAGAAATCCACCTTGGATAAATTTGAAGAGTCAGCGGGATGGAGAATTGCTTGATAAGGGAGGAAGGTATGAGGTGTTTGTGTGTGTCTTTTTGTGCTGTGTTTGGCATAGGGGTAAGTAATCTTTCTTTCCATTTTGCAATGGAAATCTTTTGGGATCCATCTACTGACAACTGGTTGGTCCAAAGCCAAAGATGGATGAGGCCACATGCTTTTTATCTCCCTCCCCTTTTCTATCTCCATCTTGACCACCCATTTCCCCTCTTTCTTGCACCCCATTTCTCTCTCATCACATCTCTTTTCCCCCACCCCACCCCGTCCACCACACCTCTTCTGTGAGATGGGGCCAAGGATGGCCTATTCTCCACCTGTAGGTTATTGGGCTCCCTGTTGTATATGAAAGATGTGCCTCAATTTAGCATGTGTGACAGCAGCTGCTTGACAGGGCTGCGAGAGAAGAAGACATTTTGCTGCCTGAGGTGAAGGACAAGAGGGAGCAGTTGATGCTGTCAATAGGGTGGCGTTGCCCAGGATAAACTAATCCAAGTACAGTGGTACCTTGGTTCTCAGACAGCTTAGTTGGCGAACAAATCGGCTCCCAAACGCCACAAACCTGGAAGTAAGTGTTCCTGTTTGCAAACATTTTTCAGAAGCCGAATGTCCAATGTAGCTTCCACTTGAGTGCAGGAAGCTCCTGCAGCCAATTGGAATCTGCGCCTTGGATTTAAAATGGTTTTGGGCGTCGAACGGACTCCCAGAATGGATTAAGTTCGAGAACCAAGGTACCACTGTATATGATATTTGGCCATCACTCATCAAACACGGATGTCAAAATAGATGGACACACAATGGAACAGTGTTGTACTTACAGATATTTGTTTTTTTAAAAAAAAGATATTTATTGAAAGTTTTTAAGATATAACAAAAAAAGAAAAATAAACATACAAAATACAAAATACAAAACAGTTAAAAACACACATTAATTTTCAGTAACATAAGTTCCGTACACTTATTTCCTCGGACCTCCTCATACCTCCCTTCTTTGTATTCCAGTTCGATTTGTTAGTTCAGCAAATCCTTACCATTATACTTTTACCCATTTGTGAAACCTTTTTTTCCCTTTTCATATCTCTTAAAGCATTACAGCTGGAAACCGCTTAGTTTCTATCCAACATCCTTCTAACATCCATTAATTTTACAATATTTCTGTAAATAGTCTTTAAATTTCTCCCAGTCTTCTTTCACCGACTCTTCTCCCTGGTCTCGGATTCTGCCAGTCATTTCTGCCAATTCCATGTGTACTTACAGATATTTGGACATCGTCTTTGAAGAACCTCTACAAATTCATTTGCCTGGTTGGGATGCATCCTTGGACTCTGCTAATGCCTCTTGCTTGCCTGAGTGGAGAAATACATGTGTACAGATTTCTGGCTTTTGCATGGCTGGGATGCAACCCATGGTACAATGGTCAGTGTGACACCTGTGGCTTCCCTCAGTTTGCTCTTGGCCCCATTCCCCATTGGCACATGGCTCCCTGAAGACTGACAAAAAGGCTTCCCTGCCCCTGCTCTATGATGTCATCTGAACACATCCACTTAAAAACCATCCTGACAGGCTGCAGAGAGGGAGTGGGAAACGGAGCATCCTGCTCCAAAATCTGCTGCTAATTGGTGCTGATTAAAAATTGATGCCTGTTTTACAATAAAGCCAAAGCATTTATCATCCTCAAGCAAGCCTTTAATTAATAAAGCCATGCTTACTCACTTGGAGAGGGGAGGGAGCGAGCGAGGTGGAGTCTAGGGCTCCTTTTCTGTAGGGGTCCCCTCCTCAGTGCAGAATTAGCGCCCCTCCTTGCTACTGGCCATAAGTAATAATAATAATAATAATAAATTTTATTTATATCCCGCCCTCCCCAGCCGAAGCCGGGCTCAGGGCAGCTAACAACAATAAAACAGTACAAAAGTACAACATAAACAGCATTCTAAAATCATTCATTATAAAAATTAATTAATTCAAGCCACTGGCAACCATTGGGCCAGAGCTCCGCGAAGATTGCCGAGGGAGGGAGTCAGGCTGTGCCCTAGCCAAAGGCCTGGTGGAACAGCTCTGTCTTGCAGGCCCTGCGGAAAGATGTCAAGTCCCGCAGGGCCCTGGTCTCTTGTGACAGAGTGTTCCACCAGATCGGAGCCACAGCCGAAAAAGCCCTGGCTCTAGTTGAGGCCAGCCTTCTCTGTGGCCTGGGACCTTCAAGATGTTTTTATTTGAAGACCGTAAGTTTCTCTGTGGGGCATACCAGGAGAGGCGGTCCCGTAAGTAATAGTAATAATAGTAATAATTTATTATTTATACCCCATCCATCTGGCTGGGTTTCCCCAGTCACTCCGGGTAGCTCCCAACAGAATAAAAAAGCGATAAAACATCAAACATTAAAAACTTCCCTATACAGGGCTGCCTTCAGATGTCTTCTAAAAGTCAGATAGTTGTTTATTTCCTTGACATCTGGTGGGAGGGCGTTCCACAGGGAGGGCGCCACCACTGAGAAGGCCCTCTGCCTGGTTCCCTGTAACCTCGCTTCTCGCAGTGAGGGAACTGCCAGTAGGCCCTTGGAGCTGGACCTTAATGTCCAGGCTGAACGATGGGGGTGGAGACGCTCCTTCAGGTATACTGGGCTGAGGCCATTTAGGGCTTTAAAGGTCAGCACCAACACTTTGAATTGTGCTCAGAGACGTACTGGGAGCCAATGTATGTCTTTCAGGACCAGTGTTATATGGTCTCGGTGGCCTCTTTCAGTCACCAGTCATGGCCCTGCCCCGCCCTGCCCCAGTAATTCTTCTGAATACCAGTTTCTGGAAACTACAGGAAGGGAGAGCTGCTCTTGTGCTCAGGTGCTGCTTGTGGGCTGCTGTGAGAACAGGATGCTGGACCAGAAGGACCATAGCCTCTTCTTAAGTTCTTACCCTCTGCAGAAGCCCAGGCTTGCATTCAAAACATACAGTGTGAATAATAAAAATAATTTATATCCTGCCTTACCTACCAAAGGAGGAAGAATAACTCTTTGACATTGCTATGGTGCTTGAGGGTGTCCAAAGCACTTCACATACTCTGCCACTGTGCAATAACCTTGCAATAACTATGCAACGCGGGCTGCCATTACCCTTCCCAAACTGCGCCTGGGAGACCGAGAGAAAGCTGGCTTGCTTGCGGGAAGTTCTCAGTTGGCAGAGCGACAATGCCCCCGTTTACACTGAAGGAAGACCACTGTGATCAGTGGGATTTACCATCAGGTACGTGTGCATAGGGCTGTAGCCTGAAGCAAGATTTGAAGCAGAGCTTCCCTGCATCACCACAACACAAGTGTAGACGGTGAAATTCAACATTTGATTAATTTCTGCAGTTGGGGACCTGAAGCCTTCAGTTTCATTTGAAGCAGGTGTCAAGCTGTAAATGCCTATTCCTTGAAGGAATTTCTTCCCTGCTACCATTCCCCCTACAAGAACATTAAGATGTTGTGTGAAGCATTGGAAGAGCATTGAAAGCATTCAGTGTGACAATGAGGACTGGGGACAGTTTTAGGAGTCTCTGACCTAGTGAAGCCTTAGGAGCCTTGGGAATAGACAATTCCCATGCGTATTGGAGCCCAGGACACTCTCTGCAACCTTTTAAAGGTAAAGGTAAAGGGACCCCTGACCATTAGGTCCAGTTGTGGCCGACTCTGGGGTTGCGGCGCTCATCTCGCTTTATTGGCCGAGGGAGCCGGCGTACAGCTTCCGGGTCATGTGGCCAGCATGACTAAGCCACTTCTGGTGAACCAGAGCAGCGCACGGAAACACCGTTTACCTTCCCACCGGAGCGGTGCCTATTTATCTACTTGCACTTTGATGTGCTTTCGAACTGCTAGGTTGGCAGGAGCAGGGACCGAGCAATGGGAGCTCACCTCATCACAGGGATTTGAACTGCTGACCTTCTGATCGGCAAGTCCTAGGCTCTGTGGTTTAGACCACAGCGCCACCCGCGTCCCCTGCAACTTTTTAGGGTCCACTTAAAGCTTCCACACTGCCAGGTCTCATGGAAAGGGGAATACTCCATGGAGGCTTGAACAGATTTATCCAGCAGGTAATGCAGAAGGCTGGTGTTGCAAATATAAAAAAGCTGACATGGTGCATATTCCATAGAATGTCGTATCAAAAATGCTTGATTGAAGATGGAGGTTCTGTTTGATGCTGAATTTTATTGGGGGTATGTGAAAGGAATTAGATCAGACTCAGAGAAGGAATTATAATATTATTTACTGATAGCAGCAAAGATTTTAGTAGCCCAAGGAGAGGTAGAACAAGTGATGGATTGGGAAATTAAGTGTTGGACTCTAATTAAATTTGTAAAGTTAACTGGATGAAGAATAGCGAGAGAGGAGGAAAACGTATTAAAATTCATTGTTTGGATTTCATTATTTTTTTTAAAGAATAAGAAGTAAGGCCTTGTATTAGGCATAATGAATTGGATTACATTAATGAGCAATTAAGAAATAACTGGAGTATTTATTGTGAGTCAATTAGATGCAGAGCTCCTCAAATTATTCGAGGGCAAGAGGTAAGAAAGAAGGACAATTAATATTATGGATAACTTAATAGTAAAGATTGAAAACAGATATATGTGAATTTCAAAGGCATTGAAATTGTAAATGAGTAATTTTGGGAACAAATGATTATTTATGTGTGGAATTGATACAGGTCATAAATAAAATATATGATTAAATCTTCAATAAGATGGAGGAGTGAACTTCAGGGAAAGTGGATGCTGTGATGGCGGTCGGAGATGCCCACTGCCCTGGTTGTGTTCCCGGTGAAAGCATGAAGGGTATAACAAGGCCTGAGGTTTAAGAATGGCTGCCTTGGGCATCTGCCAGGGCCCCAGCCCACTTAAAGGACTCATGGCTGGGCCCATGCTCCAAGCAGGACCTGATGGTGGCCCTTTAATTTCCCATAATAACCCCAACATAGCATCATGTCAGAGCATTGTGGGAAATAAAAATGGCAGTGTTCAGCTACCTGTACCTGCTTGGATCATTGCTGCTGACTGCCACCATAGCTTTCATGTCTCCTGCTTTAGGGTTCAACCTGAGGACGATAATTCACCAGTAGATCCACTCCAAGGGGAATCCTTAGCATCCCACTCTATGTTCACCAGGTCTGAGCATGTGTCATCCTTGGGATCTGAAGATGATTTCCCTGACACCTCACCTTGTTCCACCGCCATGCAGAAGTAATCAATGCAGAGTCCTTGGAAGATCAAGCTTCATCAGCCTCTTTAGGTCTTCCCAAACTCACTTATCAGGGCCAACTGGGAGCTGTCCAGAGTGCTGAATTACCTTGCCTGAAATGGAATTGGCTGATATTTATTCCAACTTACCCCAAGGGACCCAGGCCCCCAGCAGAACAGGGCAGCTCCCCTTCCCTCTGCCGTGAAGCAGCCACCACTACTTGCACTAGCTTGAGGAAGCATTCTAGAGAACCTGAAATATTGGTCACTATTTTGCAAAGAAACCTGAAAGCTTGCTCACTCCTTTGGAATGTTTGTGTGTGTGTGTGTGGGGGGGGGGACCTCATCTGGACGAATGCTCCCAAACTTGCTTGTGGACTGGATTTTACAAAGCATTTCCAGTGTGCAACACACCCACACACCACACGCAGAGTAAACAGTGCATCAAAAATGCATGTTTTATGGATAAATGCATTGAAAAGTGCATTTTGTGTACAAAGTGTGCACAAAATGTGTACGGCAGAATGGAACGGGAACCTACCGTCATGTGACAGGATGGAATGGACCTACAACTGAGACCAAAAGGGGATGGAATGAGCTGCTCAGCCCCCCCCCAATAAAAGGATGCTCAGTTCTTTTGTGGAAAAACCTTCTATGAGCCTGCCTTTTGTGGGAACTTCCCAGCAAGTTCTTCACAAGGCCAAATGACAGAGAGTGCGAGAGAGAAATTGGTGCGTATTTGCTGCCATTCAAACTCCCCTGACCAAGGTCGTTTGCAAAAATAACGAAATAGTGTTATTTCCTAGGAGACAAGTTCAAATCTATATGTTCCTAGAGTCTGGGGGTTTATATGCTAATAAAATGGCAATCAATGCAAAATTCTCAATATTCCACAGCCTCTTTTGCACTGGTGTGGGGCAGGGTTTGTGCTGGGGGGTGGGGTGGGAGGAGGAGGTCTTGAGGTGTTGGGAAAAGGGACTGTCAATTTTATCAACTGCTTGTGGACTGATGGATATTTACCTAAAGGCAGTTATCAGTTGCAAGTGGGCAAAGTTGGGGCAGAGGACTCTAGAATTGTCAGCACCTTTGTCAAAACTACAGTTCCCAAAATGCTTTAGGGGAAGCCATGGCAGTTAAGGTGACATAAAACTGATCTTGCCTTATAGTGGTAGAGGTTAACTTTTTGGGGACTGAGGATACAGTAACCCCAAGGTCCAATCCTTGGGAGAGGGCATACTGTGCACACAGCATGCACTTTTAAACAAAGAAAGCTGCCTTATACTGAGTCAGACCACTGGTCCATCTAGCTCAGCATTGTCTACACTGACTGGCAGCTGCTCTCCAGGGTTTCAAGGAGAGGATATTCCCCAGCCCTACCTGGTGATGCTGAGGTTTGAACCTGGGACCTTCTGTATGCAAAGCGGATGCACTACCACAGAGCTAGAGACATCACTATATTGCATCAAGACCATCGGTACATCTATCTCAGTATTGTCTGCATTGAATGGTGGCAGCTCTCCACAGCTTCAGACAAGGGTCTGCTGTCCTGAGACCTTCTGTATGCAAAACAGGGGCCCTTTTCCCCACAATAAGCTAAGCAGTGCAACAATTACCGGTATATTATTTGCTGAGCAATTTCCATGGCTGGTGTTTTCAGGGACATTGACATAAAGAAATTAGCTGGAAACTTGAAAATGGAAGTCAAGGGTAGGAGATCATGTGGCAGCTAGACTGGTGACTGGGACTGGCCGCCGAGACCATATAACACCGGTCCTGAGAGATCTACATTGGCTCCCAGTATGTTTCCAAGCACAATTCAAAGTGTTGGTGCTGACCTTCAAAGCCCTAAACAGTCTCAGCCCAGTATACCTGAAGGAGCGTCTTCACCCCCATCGTTCAGCCCGGACACTGAGGTCTAGCTCCGAGGGTCTTCTGGTGGTTCCCTCACTGCAAGAAGTGAGGTTACAGGGAACCGGGCAGAGGGCCTTCTCGGTAGTGGCGCCCGCCCTATGGAACACCCTCCCATCAGATGTCAAGGAAATAAACAACTATCTGACTTTTAGAAGACATCTGAAGGCAGCCCTGTTTAGGGAAGTTTTTGATGTTTTATCGCTTTTTTATTTTATCTGTTGGGAGCCCCCAGAATGACTGGGGAAACTCAGCCAGATGGGCAGGGTATAAATAATATATTATTGTGTTGTTGTTCTTGTTGTTAACAGCTGCCTTCTACTGTGTCAGAAAATTGGTCCATATAGCTCTATACTGTTGACACTGACTGGCAGCAGCTCTCCAGGGTTTCAGGCAAGAAATCTCTCCCAGCCCTGCCTGGGTGATTGAACCTGGGACTTTCTGCATGCAATGCAGATGCTCTGCCCACTGAGCAATGACCCCTTCCTGCTCCATAGTTCCAGCTTCCTGATTTATTCCTCCATGTCAGCTCTTTCCATATGTTATATTTACAAATGATGGCAGAAGACTTCCTAATTTATTTGCAAATACATCATAAAATAAACATATGCTCAGTTAAGAAAAGAACAACAGCTCCTTAGCTATTAAATTCCACAATACAAACATTTTATCATACTGAGCGTGAGTGAGTTTACAATGCAGGTTGCTACACCAGCAGCCACACAGTTAATATTGGTGAAGATGCCCAGCCGCTGTCAACAGCTGTTATTATTTCTGATGATGCCATTTCATCTCCCAGGGAACAGCCACAACAGGCATGGGGAAGAGGAAAAAACACCCCAAGATCAACACCTTTACTCCATGAAATTGGGTAAAATGATAAAGCGAGATGCAGCAATTTGATTAAAAGAAGACACAGAACTGAATAAATTGAATGAAAGTCGGTACTACAGTCATGTGGTGAGCTATGAATACATCCTATAAGTTTAATTTGAACAGATCCTTCCTCAAAGGTGGCGTTGGGGAACCTTTCTCAGCCTGGTGGCTACATTCCCTGCTTGGCAACATTCTGTGGCCCACATGATAATAGTAGTGATTGGGGCTAGAGGTAAAAGTGGGCAGGGCAATGAATGTAAGGGTACCTGCTGGAGCATGGAGGAGAGGGCTATCGATAGCTGCTGGCCATTATGGCTGTGCTCAGCCTCTGCAATTAGAGGGAGCAATGCTTCTGAACACCAGTTGCTGGAAGCCACAGGAGGGGAGAGTGCCTTTGTGCTCAAATCCTGTTGGCTAGTTTCCCAGAAGAGGCATCTGGTTGGCCACTGTGAGAACAGGATGCGGTCAGGGACTGTGCTGAGGAGGGCTGCACTGAGGAAGAATGGTGGGAGCCACTCCCTCCCTCTGATTCTGAATTTTCCCAGGAGCAGAGGGACAGTATAGATTTGGAACAGTGGTTTGCAGAGGGGCATAGTTCAGAAGGCAGAAGTTGGGAAATACTGGATGGGGAACAGCTAGGAGAAGAAACACTGGAAGAGAGAAAGTTAACAGATTCACAGTCTCTGGAGAGTATCCACCTCACTCCCCCAAAGTCCCGGAGAGCTCAGAAAGTGTCAGAACAGAAAACACAGCGGCTCCAAGCTCAGATTACAAGGTGTAGGAGTGATGTAGTTTAATAGGGACAGAAAGGGGAAGGAACTTAACTGGGAGCACTGCCATTCTAGGAGGAGTGCTCTTTGTCCTCTCGCTGTGATTATTAAAGTTTCTAACTGGTAAGAAGTCTCCTTTTCCTTTGTTCTGCTTATCTCCTGCCATGGGGGGAGGAAGCCAATTCCCTGAAGCCTGACAGATGCTGGACTAGATGGGTTATCGGCCTGATTCAGCAGGCTCTGCTCATGTTCTTATGTTAGTGTGGCACCTCTAACATCTGCAGTGGTCTGGAGTCACAGGAGGGGAGGTGTTGAAGACCCATCACTATTGCTGCAGCAGGGTACCTGTTTCCAGTGTCCTAGATCCACCCAGGAAGCATGAAAAGGGAACCTTTTAGCTGCCTAGAAGTACTTGTGCTCTTTGTGCTGAATGGAGCCAACAGAGTGAAAGGCAGTGAGTCCTAGCCACTGAGGATTGGCTCTTAGGGTCAGTCTGGGGAAGGCATATGGGAGGAACAATTAGTTGTTCTGTGTGCGCCAAAGCTAAGCATTTAGGAATGCTGAAAACATCAAGGGAATGGGGTGCAAGTTCAGTTACGTACAATGGAAAAACAAAATGTTAGCCTCTCTGAAAGAAGGTATTGGAGCCCTCCAAATCATTTGCCTGTGAACATGCACAGGAAACAGTAGATCTGGCTAAAAGGCAACACATGGAGATCTGCATTGATTGCTGAAATGCATGCCTAATTATTGTTATTGTATACAGTGGTACCTTGGTTTACGGACTTAATTCGTTCCAGAAGTCCGTTCTTAAACCAAAGCATTCTTAATCCAAGGCGTACTTTCCCATAGCAGCAGGGGACTCAATTTACAAATGGAACACACTCAACAGGAAGTGGAACATGTTCTGCTTCCAAGGCAAAGTTCACAAACCAAAACACCTACTTCCAGATTTGCAGCATTCTTAATCCAAGTTGTTTATAAACTAAGCTGTTCTTAAACCAAGGAACCACTATAATTACAATATTATGGTATAATCTTACAAGGGGTATAGCTGTGATTATCATGCAGGGACCCCACACTTCTGAACTTGCCACTATACTACTGCTGATGCCTGAGACAGTCGCCATCCTCTGCCTAATGGTAGAGCCGGGTCAGTCACTATGCTCCAGAAGCACCCCTTCTCCTTACAACACTTTCTTAGAGCTGAGGCTTGTTCTTCTCTATCTATTCTGATGCTTAAATGTTAGACAGGCAACCAGAGCAGTAGAAGCTCAGCATTTCTTTGACCTGACCTGAGCTCTGCTGTGATCTGAAAACCAAAAAGAGGTGGTGTGGTGGGGGGGGGGCAGGGAAAAGGAAGAAGAGATTGTCTTTACCCAAGTAAGTTATTCACTCATGCATTCCTACAACAACCTAGGAGACATTTTGGTGACCTTCAGGTCACAAGAAACATGCTGTAGATCCATAAGCAAAGCACATTACATGGTTTTACCTTTCCAGATATTTTTTTATTGATATAGGAGTGCAGGCAAAATGCTACCCTTGTTTTCAGACGCAGTATGAAACTTTGACGAGGAACCAGCTTAGATGAGCAGGTTTGCCAACACAGTTTGCCCTTGTGTGGTTGTTTATTTGAAAATAAATAAGGAGTGGTCTTGTTTGGACTGTGGGGCAAGGGAAGGGGCTTTAATTCTCTGCCTCTGTTATGGCTAACATACAGTAACTCCATCTTGGTAACCCTCCTGAAGTGGACAAGAGGATTCAGCCTCCAGGCTGTGTCCATGAGGAGCCAAGCAAAGAGCAAGCATTTGTTTTGCTTTCTGTACCCATCCGGAGACTAGCAGTAGTTGCATTGGCTGGTCCAGCAGACTAGAGGGATGGTGACATCTCCACCTCCATCTCATGGGTACCTGTCAGACAAAGGGTCTAATAAAGACCTGTGGCAGCTGCCTGAGCCCTTCTCTTACCCCTTCTCCCAAAATTTCAGGACAAGTTTTTAAAATATAATAATAATAATAATAATAATAATAATAATAATAATAATAATAATATCAATGTATGTGTGCCAAGTACACTCAACATTTGAGTTTCACCTCTTGATTTCCCTGTTACGGTTGCTGTGCAAGTGTAAGATTTGGCTGCCAGTAATCTCAGTCCTCATCTTGTGGTTTGGTGCTGAGATAAACTCATAAGGTTGAGCAAACTATTTCAGCTCAGATTGTCTATTGAGGGAGTTGGACGTTCCACAGCTTCTAATTTGGTTCTGGTGCTTTGGGGCCTGTCTGGATTTGACATGTTAATGTACCTGCTAAACATGAGCTGAGTTCTGGTGATGTGGCAAGACACATCTAAAAGCATCTGCATGAGCTTGGCTGACACTCTTATCAGTTAAAAACCCCACACTCCCAATTATCTCTGGGCAGTTTGTCTCTTTGGATAATTGGTTTCTCCTAGCTGCTGAGGCGCATTGTCAAGAGGAGCCTTTTCTCTTGAAGTGTGAGGGACTGTGCGGTCGACAAGGCTGAGAGAATCAGGGCAAAACCAGTGTTCAAGGAGATGATGTTGGCTGAGTGCAAGAGGCAATGAGATGCCATCTCTCAGGACATGAAGTGACTTCCAAGTGCTGAACTTGCTAGTTACCTGCTTCAGAATATAAAACAGAGTCTTATTCAAGCTGTAAGTTCTCACACCACGATTACATATTTGATTGTACTTGAAAATTTATTATGGCATGTACAGAGATTGCAGAAAGCTCTTCCCTCATGTATTTGGTGGCTGAACTACTAGCATAAGAATATAGAGCCTGCTGGATCAGGCCAATGGCCCATCTAGTCCAGCATCTTGTTCTCACAGTGGCCAAATCCTCAATGAATTTCCCCAGTCTTCTTTTAAAGCCATCCAAGTTGGTGGCCATCAGCGGCTTCTGTGGGAGCAAGTTCCATAGTTTAGGCTCTGTGCTGGATGGAGAAGGACTTCCTGTTATCTGTCCTGAATCTCCCAATGGTCTGGTTCATTGGATGTCCACAACTTCTATCTGACACCTCTTACTTGCCCTTTCTCTACGCTAAGAAGTCACAAACTCTACAACATGGCTATGTTCTAGCATCTTCAAATATCTCAACTGCTGTCACATGGAAGATGGAGCAAGCTTGTTTTCTCCTGCTGGGTAGGACTGGAACCAGTGGATCCAAGTTCAGAGAAAGGAGATTCTGACTATACATCAGGAAGAACCTTCTGAGAGTAAGAGCTGTTCAACAGTGGAACGGTCTCCCTTGGGAGGTGGTGGACTCTCCTTCCTTGGAGGTTTTTTAAGCAGAAGTTGGATGGCCATCTGCCATGGATTCTTTAGCTGAGATTCCTGCATTTCAGGGGTTGGACCAGATGATTGGAGGCAGCCTGCCTCTGAATGCCAGTGGAAGCTGATTTTGTGCTCAGGTCCTGCTTATGGGCTTCCCATCGGAGCCGCTGGTTAGCCACTGTGAGAGCAGGATGCTGGACTAGATGGACCATTGGCCACAACCAGCAGGATCATCTTTTGTTCTTAAGTTCCTACTACCACCTCTCCACTGGTCCCACTGCCCTCCATGCATAGGGGGAAGAAGATATGCAGTAAGCTTGTAGGTTGCCTGCAGAATCTAAAACATTGATTATGCATGGTTAGAAATCATGTGTGAATGAGGGGGGATATCAGGGGATGCAATGGTAGGGCAGGTGAGGATTGTACTGATGCTCCCCTTATGTCAGGGAGTGAGGAACCCCACCCCAGTGAGCAAATATAGCCCTTGGAGCCTCTCTGACTGGCCCTTGGAACACTTTCTGGACCACATGTACTCTCTGCAGGCCACAGCCTTCACAGACCTTGCTTCATACCCTCTTTCGTTGTGTTTGCCTGGCTGGGATATGTCCTTGTACTGTCATCATGCCTCTTGACCCCATGGATGAGGATAGAGGGGTGTGGAAACTTACCTACTGTACAAAGGTAAAATTTCCATACATTTAAGGGGCCTTATAGAGAGCTCTGGTTGACCACATTCAGCCCTAGTTTCCCCACCCTTGCTATAGAGATAAAGGCTTTTCATCTCATATTAGTCTCAAAAATATATATTAAAAAATGATAATCATTCAGCTAGAATTTTTTAAAAGAGAAGACAGAATGTTACTAGATTTAACATGTCAATCTGCTTAAAATCCCACTGAAGGAGAAAGGTTCAGGAAGGTAAATCTTGCATAGTTAATGACAATAAACGGTGGAAGACAGGGAGGAAAGAGTCGTTTGAAAAGGCCCGATTCCCTTTTGTCAGCTAAATGGGAGAAAAATGTTAATTTGGAATTATTTGACTCCCCCTTTTTTTGCTGCTGATATAATAAACGATTAATATGTATCATAGTCACACAGATCTCATGGAAAAAAACTAAGATACTTATTTATGTATCTGTTTAAAGTGATTTATTGCAGTTTTGATGTAAATCTATGTGGATGGAATTACACAGCCATAATTAGGGAGAGAGAGATTTTGATTTTGAATATGATAGATGCTTTATATGTTGAATTTTTTGGGTGTGCTTATATTTGTTATTCTGCAAAATAAAATTAAAATAATGCTGGAAATATGCATCTCTCTCTCTCTCTCTCTCTCTCTCTCTCTCTCTCTCTCTCACACACACACACACACACACACACACACTGCTTGCTACAAAGCCACCAGATTCCTCCTCACACCCCACCAAGTCACCAAGTACAGATGAAGTCCTTCAGAAGATTTTTCCCTCTGTGGGCCCAGAAGACCAATCTGAGCACTTGCTGCTGAACGCAGGAAAACTTGGCTGAAAGGCAAGATCAGCCCAGCTCAGCTGGCAGGAGAATTAAAAGTTTGCTCTGAGCAGGATTTACTGCTGCTTTTCACAAACATGAAGAATTTACCAGATGAGCATTTCCTACGGGGTTGCCAGATGATTGATTGGGAATACAAATTCCAGAGCCTTGAATTTCTCAAGTCTTCATCGGAACCCGCATATGGGAGGAGGGATTCACTTCTATCCTCCTCACACACACAACCACTTTATTTTGTATTACAGTTATAGCCAACCTCTCCTCCAAGGAGCTCTGCCCTGCCCCCATTTTATCATCACAATAACCCTGTGAAGTCGTAGATAGGTAGCCGTGTTGGTCTGCCATAGTCAAAATAAAAAAATTTCTTCCAGTAGCACCTTAAAGACCAACTAAGTTAGTTCTTGGTATGAGCTTTCGTGTGCATGCACACTTCTTCAGATACACCAGTGTATCTGAAGAAGTGTGCATGCACACGAAAGCTCATACCAAGAACTAACTTAGTTGGTCTTTAAGGTGCCTGTGAAGTCGGTTAGGCTTAGAGATAATGGCTGGCCCACGGTCACCCAGGGAGCATTGTGGCTGAGTGAGGATTTGAACTGTGATCCTAGTCTGATGCTCTAATGACTACATCAGGGGTAGGCAACCTAAGACCCAGGGGCTGGATGCAGGGGCTTGATCGCCTTCTAAATCCAGCCTGTTAGAATTCCTGCTCCATGACTGCAGTCATTGGATTGTTGTCTATCACATGACGGTGTATGTTTTGACTCCACAGAGGGGGAAGTGACAGAAACAGGATGTTTGTGTTACTGTGTTCCGTGAAGTGGGACTATTGTCCTTTTTCTCCTTGCTGTCTGATGCTAGAGAGAGAGGGAGCCATGTTGCAGTGCTCTGTGTATGTTTATATGTAAATAAAGTAGAGTAGCCAAAATGCTGAGTTGCTGAGGTCTGTCACACAAACTCTGAGGATCCCTAAGTGTGCAATGTCTGTTGGCATTGGTCGCTGTGATGTTTGGGCCGAAGAAAGCTTTTGAAGTTCCCGAACAATCGACCAGTAGGGAGGGAACATGCCAGTCGGGCATGTGTCTCTCCCAGGGTCCTACTCGAGTGTAGGCCAAACTCCTGACACAGCCAGCAGACGGTTTGGGAATCAGCATGTTTTTACATGAGTAGAATGTGTGCTTTTATTTGAAATGCATCTCTGGGTTATTTGTGGGGTATAGGAATTTGTTCACCCCCCCAAATATAGTCCAGCCCACCACATGGTCTGAGGGATGGTGGACTGGCCCATGGCTGAAAAAGGTTGCTGACCCCTGGACTACATATTGGCTCATTGCCTAACGGAGGTGTCCAGGAGCTACAAAGCCAGCCATGTTCCTTAGCAGTCCATTCCACCAAGGACTCACCCACACCTCCATTTGTGTCATGGTTTCTGGGCACAGAAATCATTGGTAGGCATGGGTCCAGGCAGACTGTTTTGGTCCTGCCGCATTCTCTGGGAAACCCCACTGCTTTCTGCTGAATCAGAACAAGCATCAGTCCATAGGAATACCTGATTGACATTTGTTCTGATTAAACAGCAGGGATTCCAAGGGAAAATGGTGTAGGGATATGTATAGATGCTTGGAGAGGATATATTTATTAGATATTATTCTTCCATCCTCATGTTTTAAGTTCAGCACAGTGTCATTCCTTTGCAGCTTAAAAGGGAAGCATAGAGTGGGTAGTTTCAGCCTTTTTGTTTAAGTAATCTGGGATGCTTTAAGGTAGACTGGATTCTCCTGGTATTTCCCTCTTTTCTCCCCCTTAAAACAACAATCACACAAACAGTCTTGTAAAAGCTAAAAGAAAAATTTACTCACGTGGAATACTTGTTGAAGAGTAACAGATACAGCAGCTTTGTGCAGGCAGTCTTGATCTCGATCTCTCTCTCTCTCTCTCTCTCTCTCTCTCTCTCTCTCTCTCTAGTTTTCAATTACAAAAATCCAATGTAAGCCTTCTTATATCAATACCAAATTACAATACCAATTCAAATACCAATCAATCATATAACCAATTACACAATTTAGGTGCCCCCCCGTGTGCTAGATTTCAAAGTTTAATAGTTCCCTTTAATTCTGCTTCCAAATTCAATCCAGTTACAATCCAATCTTAATAATAAATATGGTAATTCAGTTACAAAGGCATACTTAAGTCTAGCTTAAAATGGAGTCTGAGCTGCAGCTTAGGCTTAGCAATTTGTTTCTTACATTTCTGGCTTGGTGATGAGGTGGAAGAGGTCAGAGTGAAGAGAGGCAAAACAGAGGATGTGTCCAGGCAGGTAAGAGAATATATATAGCTATGCTACCCCCCTGTTAGAGCAGAGTGGGAATGTTTTTCCCAGAGCTCTCTCTAGCAAAGTTACAGGAAAACTCTGAGCTTGAGCTCCTTTCACGTGTCTATCTAGCAAACATGCATCGTTGGGTTGACTGCATTGTAAATATCCCACAAGCAGCACACCAAAAAGCCCACAGCCCGCTCAGACCAGGACCTACAAATCATGGACCTCTGCCTAGAAGCCACAGCACAAAAGGAAGTGTGGTCAAAACAGCATGGTGGTTCCAGGCAAGACTTGCAGTTCAAAACAGGACCCTGGACAGCTCCAAGTGGAAGCCAGGCTGGAGAATCACTGGGGAGCACACTCAAATATTGCTTCATGAATAGAAAACCCTAGACCAGTGGTTTCCAAAGTTTTTTTGGGCCACCCCTCTTTTGGTTCCATAAACTGTCCCCTACTCCATGCTCCCTGCTCTACCCACCCTCCTTACAAAAGCATTGTTCAGAACTGCGGTTTGCAGAACCCACTAAGAAAGAATAATAGCACAATAAAATTCTAAACAGTGTCCATTAATTGCACATTTATTTAAAATCCAGTAAAAAGTGTCCAGCTTAATTAACTCCACAAAAATGATGAACTTGATCCAGTGATAGCAGTTTTTCAAAGTCTAATGGTCAACACATCCAAGAAGACTCAATACAAGAAAGATGGGCAACAGGTTGTATTTATTAAAATATAATGGAATCCACAATCTGAATAGTTTGACCAAATGAACCAAAACCAATGAGGTCCAGGAGATGAGGTGGATTAATTAAATAATTTCAATTCTCCCATCTCCTGTGTCAGCTGGCAGTCACATGCTGTGATCACACAGCAAGTTCCGAAGGAACGCCTTCCCCCTCACTGTGTGCTCCTTGGGTATATGAACCAGACATGCACACTGTGGCCCAGTGGGTCAGCATTCACCCCAATGCATCTGACAGGCCCAAAGGCCACTCTGGCTCCGATATTAGTTGTGGCAATTCCAACAAACACCACTCTGGTCACGTAGACGATACAGTGATACCTCAGGTTAAGAACTTAATTCGTTCTGGAGGTCCGTTCTTAACCTGAAACTGTTCTTAATCTGAAGCACTACTATAGCTAATGGGGCCTCCCGCTGCTGCCGTGCCACTGCTGTGAGCTTTCTGATCTCATCTTGAAGCAAAGTTCTTAACCCGAGGTACTATTTCTGGGCTAGCAGAGTCTGTAACCTGAAGCGTCTGTAACCCAAGGTACACTGTAGATGAAAAAGATATGACACAGATCCATTAGTGTCAACCCCCCCCCCCCAATCCTGCTCAGGGTGGGTGTCTCAATGAGAAGAGGGGAGAGGATGGTGTGGAGGGGGATTAAATAGCCCGTTCTCCCCTTCTCCTCTATAGGGCAAGTCTTCCCATGTGGTTGTTCTCATTACCGCTGTATAGGGTTGCCATGTGTCCTCTTTTTCCAGGACACGCCTGCTTTTTCAGGGGCAAAATTCAAGACAAACTGCATTTATTTGCCTTGAATGGCCGTCACGGCGTCCTCTTTTTTGCTCTTCAAAATATTGCAACCCTATTTCCCGCAGGGGAGGTGGTTTTGGCAAATGCATCCCCCGCCATAAGGGGAAGGAGGTGGAATAGGGCAATATATAGTATAAACCTGCAGCAGTAACTTCATATTGGGGTTCCTGTGACAACTTACTCACTGAACTAAGAATACATTAAAGCTGAGGCATGATGGAAATGAAAATTGTATTTTTATCAACAAACACTCAATGAAGGATAAAGCTTGACAGTTTCACCATTAAATGCACAGTACTTATTTTTTCTTAGAAGTGCCATTTCATGTTTAAACAAAAGCTCTACTCATAATTCTGTGCTACAGAACTGGTTCTCTTAAAACTATTTTCCCCCTTCTAGAATGGCTGTCCACTTTTACGCTGCCTCTAAAACACCACTAGCCCATTTTTAAGTCCTTTGCCCCAAGGCAATTAAACAGGCTTAGCCTGCTTCACAGACCCCTAGGCACACCTACAGTAGCTACTTCCCTAGCCAGGCCCTATCTGCTAGTTAAACTGTCAAATTCTACCTTTATCATCTTCACTCTCTCCTGATTGGACATTTCTCCTCCCTGCCATCATTGGCTGAGGGGTGACCCAGTTCTCCGGCCATCACTTCGGGAACAGAGAACCTCAGACTAAAGCTTATACAGGGCTATAGCTTAGGCATGTTGTTAATACCGGACCAGGCTACGGGTCCATCTAGCTGCCTATTTTGACTGGCAATGAGGTTCTGCAGGGTTTCAGGCAGGGAATCTTCTCTGACTCTACCTGAAGATGCGAGGAATTCAACCTGGAACTGTGCTGGGCCCAGGAGTAACCCGAGCAACACGGTCCAGGTCCAGTCCCGAATACAAGGGCTATGTGAGGAGTCAGCCCAACAGGGCCAAGGCAGGATATGAGGCAGGAAACCAGGCAAGGTCAGGCACAGGGTCTCAGGCAGCTTCTGGCAAACAGCAATGTTGCTCCCATAACCTGTGCAGACTGGGGGTCTTCAGAATCAGATCAGACTTGGTTCAGATGCCGCCTGAGGCAAAGGATCTGGTGCAGACTGAGACTCCTCTTGTTCCAAGTCCGAGCCCGAGTCCCAGGCCATCACAGGAACCTTCTGCATGCAAAATCGATGATCTACCATACTGAGCTATGGCCCTGGGGGGAATTGATGGGCCATGTTGGGTTATGGATACTCTTTCCTTTGCCTCCAAGGCTTGGGTAGTTAACCACCAGCGCTGCTGATTGCATAAAAGCTTAAAACACCTTCAGTGTTTTCCCTCACACCAAATTTTCCTTACTCCTCCTGTTCTGTCCCTAGTACTGGGAACCTCATTCAGTAAAAATAAAAGCATTTTTTTTCAATAATACAGTGGTACCTCGGGTTAAGTACTTAATTCGTTCCGGAGGTCCATTCTTAACCTGAAACTGTTCTTAACCTGAAGCACCACTTTAGCTAATGGGGCCTCCCGCTGCTACCGTGCCACTGGAGCACGATTTCTGTTCTCATCCTGAAGCAAAGTTCTTAACCCGAGGTACTATTTTTGGGTTAGCAGAGTCTGTAACCGGAAGCGTATGTAACCTGAAGTGTATGTAACCCAAGGTACCACTATATTATTATTATTGTTATTATTATTATTATTATTATTATTAGGATAAGCATTTCTGATAATTCACAAGATATCACTCACCTGCTTCCAAACACAACTTCATGAGGACTAGACACCTGTCCACATTTACTTTGTCTGCTTTTGCTTTTGCAAATGAAACATGACATTTTGGAAGCCAAATACCAGTTTTCAAGAGCATAATAAGAGCCCTGCTTGAATCATAGAATCATAGAATCATAGAGTTGGAAGAGACCACAAGGGCCATCGAGTCCAACCCCCTGCCAAGCAGGAAACACCATCAGAGCACTCCTGACATACGGTTGTCAAGCCTCTGCTTAAAGACCTCCAAAGGAGGAGACTCCACCACACTCCTTGGCAGCAAATTCCACTGTCGAACAGCTCTTACTGTCAGGAAGGTCTTCCTAATGTTTAGGTGGAATCTTCTTTTTTGTAGTTTGGATCCATTGCTCCGTGTCCGCTTCTCTGGAGCAGCAGAAAACAACCTTTCTCCCTCCTCTATGTGACATCCTTTTATATATTTGAACATGGCTATCATATCACCCCTTAACCTCCTCTTCTCCAGGCTAAACATGCCCAGCTCCCTTAACCGTTCCTCATAAGGCATCGTTTCCATCGTTTTGATCAGGCCAATGAGATCCTGTTCTAATGGTGGCCACCCGTATACCTGCATGAAACTGGCAAGCAGGACCTGAACACAAGAGCACTCTCCCCTCCTGCATTCAGAAGCTTTGCTGCTTCTTTTTGTAGATGCAGAGCATAGCCATTGCAGCCAGTAGCCAATGCGAGCCGTATCCTCCATTAATTGTCTGCCCTCCTATGCAACTGTGATTCATACAAGTCCTGGGAACAATCTGATGTTTCTCCAGCCAATGGCATGATGCTTGTATACTGAGCCACCTGGCAGAGGGGGAGGGGAGAGAAAAAGCTAGCAACTCCCCATAATCATAATTAGCTATGCAAGGACGCAAGTGCAATATTTTTTAATCAGGTGGACGGCTATTGACTTGAACATTTGCAAGATCAGAGACAAACAGAACGATGTCGGCACTGCGCTTAATTGCCATTTATTCAGTCTAAGCACATGGACACAGGCAGAAATCCAGATAATAACCCAATGCTTGTATTTTCTGGCTGGTGAATTGTAGCAGGGGGAGGTGCAGCCCAAATGAGGCTGGCCCCCAGCTAGTTGGATGTTGAGATCCCTTGACTTTCTGCTGCCTCTCAGGGTGACCTGGATGTCTGTGTGTTGGTGTGTAGGAAAGGAGGCTGTGTGATAATTTTACTGATCAGGAGGGGATGAAGCTTCTTGCCCTATCTTGTTGCAAAAGTACACAAAACGCCTTCCTTTCAACCATTATTTGCCATCCTTGGACAGACCCCACCTGTCCAGGTCTGAGCACAACTGTTTAAGAAAGATATTGACAAACTTGATTGTATGCAGAGAAGGGTGACCAAGATAACCCATGGTCTGGAAACCAAGCCTTATGAGGAACAGTTGAGAGATTTGGGTATGTTTATCCGGGACAAGAGAAGGCTAAGACAGGATATGACAGCCATCTTCAAATAGCTGAAGGGCTGTCTCATGGAAGATGGAGCAAGCTTGTTTTCTGCTGCTCCAGAGGGGAAGACTCGAACCAATGGATTCAAGCAGGAAGAACTTTCTGACGGTGAAAGCTATCTAACAACAGAATGGATTCAGGTAAGTAGCCATGTTGGTCTGACGCAGTCGAAATAAATAAATAATAAATTATCCAGTAGCACCTTAGAGACCAACTAAGTTTGTTCTGGGTATAAGCTTTCGTGTGCATGCACACTTCTTCAGATTTCAGCGAAATTGACTCCCTCAGAAGCTGGTGGATTCTGAATGGCAGACCAAGCTAATGGACTATGCAGGGATGGTGAAAATAACCAGGAAAATCAGAAACCAGGAAGACCAAAATTTCAATAAAGAATGGGGGAAATTTATAGTATACCTTCGAGACCATGGTAAACAAACAAACTCTTCAGCAGGACTTGTACAATAACACTTGTAATGTAACAGAAACTATGGACACAATGGAGAGTTAAAAAATGGGGTGACTTAAAATATGCAGTGGGAAAGGATCAGTAATGGAACCCGTGGAGGGAACTCCAAAGATTCGGGCAAACCTTTGAGTATTTGTTTATATTTTTGATTATGAATGTAAGTTTGAATTTCTAAAATCAAATAAAACATATAAAATAAAAAGTAGAAGCTGGTGGATTCCCCTTGTTGTTGTTGTTTAGTTGTGTCCGACTCTTCGTGACCCCATGGACCAGAGCACGCCAGGCAGCAGAGCACATTAATGGATTCCCCTTACTCTGAGGTTTTTAAATGGAGTTTGGATGGCCACTTGCCAGGTATATTTTAGTTGTTATTCCTGCATTGCAGAGGGTTGTACTAGATGATTCTCAGGGTCCCTTCCAACTCTACAGTTCTATGATTCTATGATCCATTTTTCATCTATTACTCAGTTTACACCAGAAACAACAACAACAGAGGAACATTGTGGAACATTAAAGACCAGCCGATTTATTGCACCAGAAGCGCCTGCTGTAATAAATCTGTTAGCCTTTACGGTGGCACAAGTTACACAGTTATTTCCCCCCCTGCAGCAACAGAAGAATAGGGCTGCCCCCTCTGGAATCCTTCACAATTTATACTTGTCCCCGTGCTTTTGACTGTGGAACATGATTCACAATTATGCATGCAGCGCACAGCCATCATTCAGATCTCTTCTTTCCTGATTTTGAATGGGAAATATCACAAGCCATTTCAGGTAATGACATGCATGCAGAGCTCCAGGCTAGAATTCCCTGGGTGGTGGGAGCATCAGTACACAGGGCACATTTGTGAAATGAATTGTTGTTTAGTCGTTTAGTCGTGTCCGACTCTTTGTGACCCCATGGACCAGAGCACGCCAGGCACTCCTGTTGTCCACTGCCTCCTGCAGTTTGGTCATATTCATGCTGGTAGCTTCGAGAACACTGTCCAGCCATCTCGTCCTCTGTCATCCCCTTCTCCTTGTGCCCTCCATCTTTCCCAACACCAGGGTCTTTTCCAGAGAGTCTTCTCTTCTCATGAGGTGGCCAGAGTATTGGAGCCTCAGCTTCAGGATCTGTCCTTCCAATGAGCACTCAGGGCTGGTTTCCTTAAGAATGGAGAGGTTTGATCTTCTTGCAGTCCATGTGACTCTCAAGAGTCTCCTCCAGCACCATAATTCAAAAGTGAAATGAATGGGCATCCATAATAATAATGCAGCTGTCAGCACCAGCCAGTGAGAGCCAGTGTGGTGTAGTGGTTAAGAGCGGTAGATTCGTAATCTGGTGAACCAGGTTCGCGTCTCCGCTCCTCCACATGCAGCTGCTGGGTGACCTTGGGCTAGTCACACTTCTTTGAAGTCTCTCAGCCCCACTCACCTCACAGAGTGTTTGTTGTGGTGGAGGAAGGGAAAGGAGAATGTTAGCCGCTTTGAGACTCCTTCGGGTAGTGATAAAGCGGGATATCAAATCCAAACTCTTCTTCTTCTTCACCAACTTCTTCACACAGTTAAACTATGGAACTCACTTCCACAGGAGGCAGCGATGGCCACCAACTTGGATGGTTTTAAAACTGGTTTAGACAAATATGTGGAGGAGAGGACTATTAATCGCTGCTAGGCATGAGGATTATGCTCTGCCTCTGCAGTTGGAGGCAACAATGTTTCTGAATCCCAGTTTCAGCAAACCACAGGCGAGGAGAGTGTCTTGTGCTTGGGTCAATAGATTTTTATTATTTAAATACAGTCGTACCTTGGTTGCCGAATGCCTTGGAACTCGTACGTTTCGGCTCCCGAACGATAAAAAACAGGAAGTGAGTGTCCCGGTTTTCGAATGATTTTCGGAAGCCAAACATCTGGCACAGCTTCCACGGCTTCCGATTGGCTGCAGGACACTCCTTCAGCCAATCAGAAGCCACACTTTAGTTTCCAAACAGTACCGGGAGTCAAATGGACTCCCAGAACGCATTCTGTTTGAGAACCAAGGCACAACTGTACCACTGTGGGTGACTTTTGCATGTGTTCACCCATAAGTTGTTTCTCTCCCATTTCATTATTAAGAAATCTACATGAAAAAGCACATTTAAATTGTGTGTGTGTGTGTGATGCCTATTTCAAAAGGCATTTTGGTATCTTTTCTGAGCCAAGAATTGCAGTGGAACATTTGGAATGTGTGAAAGCTGGTGAGTAACTAAGTCCTAATTTGCATCTTGGTCTAAAAGATAAGATCAGTTCAAACTGGGAAGGGCAAAGACTGAATTCCTCGGGAATCTTGAATTCAACAATCCAAGTGGATTTCTCAGAGAAGACGGGAAGGTGAAGCCTCTTTTGCAGGGGTCAGCAAGGTTTACCTCACCTGGGCTGGTTCACTACAGCAGAGATCCCTCTGTGGGCTGGATTGCGTGTGTGTGAGAGAGTGTGTGCGTGTGAGCGCACGTGAGTGAGTGCGCCCACGATTTCTGGTGTCTGCATCTGCACAGACACAATTTCCGGTGTCTGTGCATGTGCAGACGAGATTTCTGGCGCTGCAGAAGCAAGTCCCTGCTCTGTGCTGCACCAGTTTAGTGCAGCGTCCAGGGACTCGCCGAGCAGGCAACTTGGTTCAGGGGCGGCTGGTGGGCCGGTTAAACAACCTCCGTGGGCTGCTTGTGGCCCATGGGCCTTAGGTTATCTACCCCTGCTTTGTTGTGTAGAAGGTTTGTGGTGAAGAAAATCAAATTAAGCAATTCATGCCTTTTTTTTAAAAAAAAGAAATGATGTTTGGTGATTGAATATTATACTATTACTTTGAGGAAACGTTTTGCCTTACAATGCCCTATTTGCGTATTTTTAAACCAAGAAACAGTCCAAAATAATCTGAAAACAAAAAACCATAGTGTCATTTCAAAATGTCAGCTGAATATGACAAATTGTTTCCCCATTTCTTCCTAGTAAACATGTTTTGTTCAGATTGATATGTATTTCTGCCCTGCTGCAACGAAATGTGTTGCTGATTAACTTGCGTCATGCATTGAGGAGAAACAAGCCACGGTGAAGATTTTTGACTATGTAGACCAAGCCCTGCCAATCTAGTCCCTTCCAGATGTTTTGAACTACAATGCCCATCAGCCCCAGCTACCCATTAAGAACATAATAAGACCAATGGCCCATCTAGGCAAGCACCGGGGTCTCACAGCAGCCAACCAGATACCTGAGGGAAGCCCGCAAACAAGACCTGAACACAAGAGTGCTCTCCTCTCCTATGGCTTCCAGCAACTGGTATTCAGAAGCATTACTGTCTCTGACCATTAAGGCAGAACATAGCCATTGTGGCTAGTGGCCATGGATAGCCCTGCTCTCAATAAATTTATCCAATCCTCATTTAAAGCTCTTGTAAACCCATGGTGCTATGACTGGAGTTAGAGTAATGCTGGTCAAAGTGCAGGTAGAAGCTTACTGAATTATTTATCTTATTACATTTGTACCCCACTTTTCCTCCATGCATAAATCTCTTATAAAATTTATTTACATATTTGGTTTTTCAAATTAAAATTGTACAGAGATACATCAGACGCAAATCATAAAAACAAGATTCCAATGAATCTCCTGGACTTCCATCCTCCCCTTTGTGGGTCCTATTATTAATAATTTCCTCCCACATTTTTTATGGTAATCCAAATCCTTTAAATCTCCACTGTATCTAGAATTCAGCCTTAAACTACAAGAGATATTCCAATCCTGCTAATGAGTTTAACTGTTTACAATGGTCTTTAAGATAAGTTATAAATTTTCCCCATTCCTTATTACAATTCTGGTCTTCCTGATTTCTGATTCTTCCTGTCATTTTAGTCATTTCAGCATAATCCATCAGCTTGATCTGCCATTGTTTTCTGGTAGGGACTTTATCTTCTTTCCATCTTTTGGCCAATAATGTCCGTGCAGCCGTGGTTGCCTACATAAATAGTCTTTTCTGCTCCCTTGGGATTTCGGCACTTAGAATTCCTAAAAGGAATTCTCTTAATTCCTTTAAGACTTAAACTCACTCTTTCTCCAAGATGGTTTAGCACAGGGATGTACCAACTTCTGGCTTGTGGGATCTATTGTTTTCCGAGTGCCCTGAAGCCCACTACCAGTTAGGAGGATACAATACTAAGGATTAGGTAGCAGGGTCCCTCTGTGCATTTATGAGCTCACTGTGAGAACAGAATGTTGTCCTAGATGGACTTGATCCCGTTTTTCAGACGTTTTCCTCTATATCTGACTCAGAAATGGAATGAGGCTGGGAAGGAATTGGAAACAGCTCCCCCTTTCCGAAAGCCCTGACCCCTTTCTGTCCTTGGTGTGCATCACCCTTCCTCTCTGGCCCAGCCAAAGCTGCTGGATCAAGCGGCGGAAGGGCAATCTCTTCTGAAAGCGCTGCTGAATCACCAAGTCATCTCTCCCCCTTCATGTCATGTAGCGACGACAGCGAGGAACAGGGAAAGCTTCATCTGAGCCTCCCCAGCGCAGCTTAAAAGAGCCGAGAACACATGTTTGAGTTGCTAATTAAAAGTCTGAACCGAGGTCTGCGGTAGAAATTGTGATCCCTCTCGTGTTCCTGGGAATGAAGACCAAAGGAGTTTTCATCCTCTGAAGGCTGGGTTTTTATATAGGAGAGTGTCTCTCCACAGATTGCTGAAGAGGAGGTTTGTTTAGCTGCGATTGTAGGGATTATCTGGGGAATAGTCTCGCGGTCGGAGCGGAGGATTTCCTGCTACACCAATGAAACCAACGGTGGGGGAGGGAGATGGGGAGGATAAAATGGAAATTGAGACACACTTTTCATTTTTCAAAGAGAGGAACAAAGCCAGAATGCAAGACCCCTTTGTCAGTTGGGTTTGCCAGCTGATGAGAAAAAGAACCGCCGGGAGTGCTCCTGTGCACATAATCCTCACCGATGCATGGAAATCACAGAGTGAAGCATCGTGCACAGTGCTGGATTAAACCCTGCGGAGGTCCCAAAGCAGTCGAAATTTTGGGACCCCTCCTCACGAATTAGCTCCTAATACATCATTGATTTTACCAACCAACGATTTTAATAAACCAGTTTCAAGATCAAACCAATCTTATTTTGATCCATTGTTGTGGGGCCCCTAAAAGGTGTGGGGCCCATAGGCCAGGGCCTACTCTGCCTCTTTGGTAATCCGGCACTGATCATGTGATGTGGAGGTTAGACAAGTCAATGTTAGATGGTGTGGGGTGGTGGTTAAAGTGTCCAGATTGGACCTGGGAGAGAGCAGGGTTTCAAATTGGCCGTGTGAAGTTTTGAGGGCCCGTCACTACCTCTCACAGGGTTGTTGTGGGGATTAAATGAGGGGGAGAGAATGTTGTATGCCACCTTGAGCTCCTTGGGGAAAGAAGTGGGAGATAAAGGCAATGAATGAATGAATGAATGAATGAATGAATGAATATTATGAGCAGAAGTATAGGGGGCCTGGTTTAAAAAGAAGAGGAGGAAACCCTACATGGAATGGGAAGGGTGCAGAAAACATTCAGGACAGTCCTGCTGCAGGTGGTCTTGATCAGTGCCTGCCTGGATAGGGAGGCAAGGAGGGTCGCCAACTGACCAGGTGCAAAATAATCATGCCTGCTGTTGTGCCTAGCTGTTTTTCAGAAAAAACACCCTCCCCCACCACTTGCTAATGCCTGCATAGTGGAGCTGTAGTCTGGCAGCATTTGGTGGGTCTGCAGACCCCTATCATCTCTCCCACCGTGTCTCCAGACATACAGTATCTGAGCTGTGTCAAATAAAGATGGATGGATTTGTCCATTTAGTTGGACAGAGAGCTGGATGGAAGTCTTTTTGAAGGCCCCTGGTGGACAGAGAAAAAAAAGATGATCAGAACCTAGAGTAAAATACATATTCTATTTTTGTCTAGCTTCTCTCTAGCTCATTCCCGGTATTTTTGCTGTTATTTTTCATGGTTCTTGACGGACAGGGAGCTTTCCAAAATATCGGTGGATTCTCCACTTCCTGCCTTCATTGGCAAACATCCCCCTCTCCCACCCCCACAATGTCCTGCATTGGATTTCCTTAGATCTCTTTTGGAGAGTTTGCAGTGACTCATCCCTCTCTGGCTCAATGAGGGCAGGAGAGAGTTTGCGTCCCTTGGGAGTTAGTCACACAGGGCTCTCTTGGGAAGCTGCAATCCGCAGAGCGAGGCCCCTGCTTTCAGCACCTATAAAAATAGATTTCCACGCGGATACATTTTTGAAGGCTGAAGAAGACAAAGGCGAGCATGTGGAGGACTTATTGAGGATTAAAACTGTCAGCTGGCAGCCCACTTAAGTGCCGTGAACGAGACAACGTTCATTAGCAAAGTGGGAGAGCCTGCCAATCAAAGCTCAGTTTCTTGGCACCTGCCACCTGTTGAATGCATTTTCTCCCATTGGGTGAATGAGGCCCAGTTATTAATGATGGGTGAGCCCCGCTCCATCTCATCTGCTCTGGCCTTAGCTCAGACAAATTATTTCTACACACTTCAGAAAAAGTAAGGTGCATTATTTCTGGACCCATTATGATGTTTGAGGCATGACAAGACTCCCAACCCTCTCCTGAGAGCCTCCCACATCCCTTAGAGGCCAGCCCACAACTGCCTCTTCCCATTCCTCCGTATTTACCTGGTGATGGTAGTGACAGTGAGCCTTGTACCAAGAATTCTGTCCTAAGTTTTAGCAAAAATTGGGGCTATGATGAAGCTGGTCCTCAAATTTTTCAAAAAGTCATAATGGCACCAGAAGAGGCTGCTGGATCAGGGCAGTGGAGCATCATGTCAACAGTGTGTCGCGGCAGCTAAAAAAGCCAATGCAATTCTGGGCTGCATCAATAGGAGTATAGCATCTAGATCAAGGGAAGTAATAGTGCCACTGTATTCTGCTCTGGTCAGACCTCACCTGGAGTACTGTGTCCAGTTCTGGGCACCACAATTCAAGAAGGACATTGACAAACTGGAACGTGTCCAGAGGAGGGCAACCAAAATGGTCAAAGGCCTGGAAACGATGCCTTATGAGGAACGGCTAAGGGAGCTGGGCATGTTTAGCCTGGAGAAGAGGAGGTTAAGGGGTGATATGATAGCCATGTTCAAATATATAAAAGGATGTCACATAGAGGAGGGAGAAAGGTTGTTTTCTGCTGCTCCAGACACGGAGCAATGGATCCAAACTACAAGAAAGAAGATTCCACCTAAACATTGGGAAGAACTTCCTGACAGTAAGAGCTGTTCGACAGTGGAATTTGCTGCCAAGGAGTGTGGTGGAGTCTCCTTCTTTGGAGGTCTTTAAGCAGAGGCTTGACAACCATATGTCAGGAGTGCTCTGATGGTGTTTCCTGCTTGGCAGGGGGTTGGACTCGATGGCCCTTGTGGTCTCTTCCAACTCTATGATTCTATGTCCTTACCATAGCCAACCAGATGACATTTCTAAGAAACCCTTAAGCAGGATTCGAGCACTAGAGCAACTCTCCCCTCCTGCGGTTTCCAGCAACTGGTATTCAGAAGCATCACTGCCTCCAACTGCAGAGGCAGAGCACAGCCGTTGTAGCTAGTAGCTATCGATAGCCTTCCCTTCCATGAATTTGTCCAAGAAGTGAGGAGCAGATGGGGCTCGTCCACCTGGGAAGGTAGCCCATCTAGGAGAAGGAAAACTCTGATCCTAAAACTTGCAGGATATCTCCAGAAGAAGAAAATGCTAAGGAGTAAATCCTATATAAATCCAGAGTGGCGTCCCTAAGACAGTTGGATGATGCCTTGTATGCCTCCTTCTGGCACCTCCTGCAGCCAAGATGGTGCCGAATGCATTGCTCTGCTTTCCTTTGGAGGCCAAAGAGGGGGTGTTGTCATCTGGGCATCCCAGGACTACAATACACACTGGCCAGTCTTGCACCCTGGGGAAGTCACTTTGGTGCTGCTAATACAGCAGTTTGACTTCATCCCTGGAGGGACATTCTGTCTTGAGAAAAAGATGCCAGCAACAACTTTCAAAACCATCCAAGCTGGTGGACATTAGTGCTTCCTGCAGGAAGTCATCTTCTCCTGCCAAAAGGACTTCCACTTTTCTCACAGCACTTGAGAATTTATTTCAAATTTTGTTTGTTGCTTGGTTTGGAACACACTTTGTCATGAGCAAGGCACAGGAAAATGAATATTTTACATAAAAAGTGCATACAATGTATGCATGTTCAAGGGAAGTAACAGCACCACTCTATTCTGCCTTGGTCAGACCCCACCTGGAGTCCTCGGTCCACTTCTGGGCACCACAGTTTAAAAGCGATAGGGGCTGGTTGAATGGGTGCGAAGGAGGGCAACCAAGATGATCAGTGTTCTGGATTAAGAGATCTGGGTACAGTATATTTTAGTCTGGAAGGGAGAGGAGTGAGAGGTAATAAGAGAGCTGTCTTCAAATATCTGAAGCTTTGTCATATGGAAGATGGAACAAGCTTGTTTTCAGCTGCTCCAGAGGGTAGGACCTGAATCAACGCATGACAAGAAAGGAGACTCAGAGTAAACATTAGGCAGAACTTTCTGAGTGCAGGAGATGTTCGATAGCAGAAGGACTCCCTCAGAAGGTGGTGGATTCTCCCTCACTGGAGGTTTTTAAACAGAGTTTGGGTAGCCATCTGTCAGGGATTCTTTAGCTGAGCGTCCTGCATTGCAGGGGGTTGGACTAGATGTGCTTTGAGGCTCCCCCGCCCAACTCTACAGTTCTATGATTCTATGTAGCTATGGGGAAACGCATTGGAAATTGCAGATTTTACAGAAAAAGTGAGTGCAAATTGCGTATCATTGAAATGCCAAATTCTGGCCCATTTGTTCAACAAACTCCACACCAAATGGGACAGAACAGATCTATGACTGAGTGCCAGCTAAACTGAAATGGGGTGGAGTGCGGCTGCTGCAGCCCAGTCCATCCCAAGCCTTGCCAGGAAGGACGACTGCCATCGACTAATGACAAACCATGCCTACCATTTGCATCTACCCTCCGGGAGAGTTTCTGGTCTCTTGAACAGGGATGCTCTTTTCAGATGTTCTCACTTGGCTGCTCCCAGAGGGCAGTTAAAAACAGCAACGGAGGCCCAGCTTGAGTTTGCTCCATCCCCACCTTCTGCCTTAATACAAATAGATTAGGGAGGGATCGGTTGGATTAGATAACGAGATTAGCACATCAGCTGCATCGAGCATTAGCGCAAAGCTCTTTGATCTCACTTAATGCCTGGGGGATCTTCCTGTTCCGGCACCTCTCCGATGTTGGCAGGTCAGCCGTTCAGACAAATGGTGACGAGAATGCTGAGAGAATCCTCCTGGGGTCTTCTGCCAACCACAAGGTTCTCTTCCCATGGCTGTTAGGTTCCTGTTACTTTTATTGCAACACACATATTTAGCATTTTTATGGAGCATTTGGAGGAGGCAAATATTTCACATACATTAACATGGATCGATGAATGTGCCAAACCTTGTGCATACCAGTTTTGGAATATGAATTTGTCACACTCCTGGTTTGTGTCTGCATTCTGAGCACATTCCCCTTCCACTCCAACAGCTATTCTTTGGATTCAACTATATATTCAGGAGGAGAACGCGGGAAGACACCTTATACCAAGTCAGACCATTGGTCCATTTAGATCAGTACTGACTACACTGTCTTGCAGCAGCTCTTAAGGGTGTCACATTCCCAACCTTACTTGGGGATGTGGGGGGGACTTCTCATTCCAAAGAAAGCACTTGCACCAAACGGGCTGGTCCTGCTCCCACCAAAACATCAGGAGGGCATCAGGCTGGGGAATGCTGCATTCAGGCAGGGGTTAATCCCTGGTAGTGTCAGGCAGATGCCAGCAACTCCCACAGCCGGTTTCCCCAGGAAAGCACAGAGGCAAGGAATGTTTCTTACCATCTGTTTTTCATTCAATATTCACAGAGAGAGGCTTAGAAATCCAGCCTGTGCTGGTCCTAGGGGCTAACTGAGAGGCAAGGTCCGAGTCCAGTCCAAGGTCATTGGTGCGGTATGGACCCTTTCCTCAAAGCTGCAGCTGGGTCCAAGGCAGGGAGTTGGGTGGGGTCAGGAACTCTGGCAGAAGAGCAGGACAGGGTGCAGGCAGGAACAGACTAGCAACAACATTGCTCCTGCAACCTGGGACTAGGGCTGACTGGCTTTTATCTGCCCCGAGGCATAGGGCGGCCCGGTTCACAGGTGACTCGCGTCTTCTGGCCTGGAGGTGAGCACTCCTCCTGCAGGAACTTACTTCCCTCCACCTCTCTGCCCTGAGCCTCTGCAGCTCAGGAGAGGCTGGAGGGTTACCGGACCCAGAGGCAACCTCCTCTTCCCCTGCAGGCAATGGCTCCTCCATCACCTCAGGAGCCAGAGCAGACTCAGCTGGTGCCTGCACCTGAGGATCCAGCACAGGTGAGGACCCTTCAGGCTCAGGCCCCAGCCCCGGCTCAGCTGGTTCTGGAGGCTGGGATTCTTCAGGTTCAGCCTCTGAGTCCGAATCCCAGGCCATCACACAGCCTCTTGGAATAATGGCGTTGCTCTGAGTGAGTCTCATGCGTCATCACTATGGGTGCTGAGAAGGGCCCTCTGCCTCTGAGCCAACTGCTCTCCTGTCAATGCTCACCGAGTTCTGGGAGGGGGGGGTCTGGAATGCTTTCTAAAGACACTGTGTCTGTCAGCTGTCCCCACCCCCAGTGCTTCTTCTTCCTCCTTTCCCATTATTTCCCAATGTCCCCCCACATCTGCCTCTGAGCTGTGACCTCTGTCAAACCCCTGCTGTAATTCTGAACTGTCTACCTCTTCTCTGGAAAGGTCAGGCTGGGGAGGCGGTCTCCACCATTCCTCCTCTGCTCAGTCCCTGACAGGTAGGGAACCTGCTGGCCCTCCAGATGTTGTTATATTACAATTCTCATCAGGCTCAGTCAGCATGGCCAAGAGTTAAAAGCGATGTGGGCTGTTGTCCAGAAACATCTGGACCACCCTCAGGGTCTGCCTCCCTGGCGTAAGTCAAACCAGAAGTTTATAAAACGATGTGTGACATGGAGAAAGTAGATGGAGAAAAGTCCCATCGCCCCATAACACTAGAACTTGTAGACATCCATCAAAGCCAAATGTTGGAAGATTCAGGAGAGATAAAGTACTTCTTCATGCAGCACAACTGTGGAACTCACTCCCACAGGAGGCAGAGATGGTCACCAACCCATATGGCTTTTGAAGAGGATTGGAGGAATTTATGGAGGAGAGGGGTCTCAATGGCTACCAACCATGATGGCTATGGTCTGTCTCCACAGATGGAGGCAGCAATGCCTCTGAATACCAGATGCTGGAAACCTCAGAAAGGGACAGTGCTCTTGTGCTTGCAGGTTTCCCACGCGTATCCAGTTGGCCACTGCGAGGACAGGATACTGGAATAGCTGGGCCATTGTTCAGCAGCTGGACTAGCTGGACTGTTGATCCAGCAGAACAGATTCTTCTGTTCTCATGGAGGGATGGAAGGCATTCCTTGATTGTGTTTTGGAGACATCAGCTCACTTCTCACAGTTGTCCTGTGTTTTGGATGACACTCTCTTCTCTCATTCCCATTAGCAGAGCAAGCTCAGCGCTCAAAAAGCTGTGAGGGCTTGCTTCAGTCTGATAGGCTTTCTCTAAATGAAGTCGGAGTATATCCGGACAGCCACAGCATGATCACATCTTAATGATTCTTTACACCTTCTCTCAGGTTAGCTGTGTGTCCTCCACCATCTCACTAAACTCAGAGGGGATATGAAGTTGTCCTCCAAATCAGTATAATTCAGGTCGCACCTGTTATCATAAGACAATTACTTGATGCAGAGTGTTGGAGGCTGTGGTGTCTGAGTGACAGAGCTTCTGATGAAGAGATAGGAAATAACATGTATGATACGCTTGCCTTTTGCTTCCCGTCACTCCACAGAAAAGCAAAAAATAGTGGGGTTTTTTTGGGGGGGTGGCACTGTGGGTTAAACCACAGAGCCTAGGACTTGCTGATCAGAAGGTTGGCGGTTCGAATCCCCGTGATGGGGTGAGCTCCCGTTGCTCGGTCCCAGCTCCTGCCAACCTAGCAGTTCGAAAGCATGTCAAAATGCAAGTAGATAAATAGGTACCGCTCTGGCGGGAAGGTAAATGGCGTTTCTGTGCGCTGCTCTGGTTCACCAGAAGCGGCTTAGTCATGCTGGCCAGATGACCCGGAAGCTGTACTCTGGCTCCCTCAGCCAATAAAGTGAGATGAGCACCGCAACCCCAGAGTCGGTCACGACTGGACCTAATGGTCAGGGGTCCCTTTACCTTTACAGATGACAAGGAAAGGGGGGATTGATCAAGGTTTTTTACTGTTGAATGCAGCCCAATGTCTGACTAGCAAGAGACTTCAGGAGTGCCTGTGTTTACCCAGGGTTCCGAATCATCAGAATGAATGTTAATGGAGACTGTGGTGCCCCACCCATTTGTCTCTAAGTTGTCTCTGGCAACAGAGCAAACCCTTTGGATATGTAAATGGCAGTGCTTAACTGGTCAGCCATTACCTTAGCAAAAGAACTATTTTGAATGAACTTGGGCTTGCGGGAGAGGATAAAAATAACATTTCTTTACCTATGTTTAAAGAAAGAGGAAGAACAAGGAAGTAGCAAGCCAGAAGATGGAGAAATGCTATTGACAGAGAGAAGGCAGAACTGCTCTACTCCTACTTTGCCTCTGTCTTCACCCAAAAGGAAAGCAGTGTCCAAACTGGTGATAACAGAATAAACAATGCAAGAAGCCCAAGACAGGAAAAGAGGAGGTAGGAGAATGCCTAGCTAGTTTTAAGGAATTCAAAGATACAGGGTGTGGTGAACAGCATCAAAGGGTACTAAATGAGCTTGTGGATGTAATCTCGAAGCCTCTGTCTATGATCTTTGTGAATTCCTTTTGTTGGCCAAAAATTGGAAATTACAAGATGTACCAACAGTGGAGGAATGGCAGATGAAGATGATGGACTTTTGGGAGTTAGCCGACCTGACCGGTAGAGTTTGCGACCAGAAGGAGGAGGAGTACCAGGAGGAATGGAAGAAATTTAAAGACTATTTAGATAAATATGCTAAGATAACCTAAATAGAATTACTTGCAAGTATCAGATTGGCCTAGGACTGAAATATGGGATGTTATAGAATAATATGTTTAAAATGAAAAGAAAGAAAGATGTTAATTGACTAAGTAAATTTTATGTGAAAATAGTTTTGGAAAACTGCTACAATGATATATATGGAAACTCAGCCAGAGGGATTCGAGGAAATCACCTAACAATGTTAACAAAAGAGGAATTATTACAGTCAGGATCTATGTTTGTTTGTTTTTTGATGTTTTCTTTTTATATTTGTTGATATGTTTGTTATAAATTTGGAAAATTAATATTTTTTTTTGAAAAAAGAATATATATATATATATATATATATATATATATATATATGGCTGTGTACATAGAGCTTGCCTGGAAGACCTCGCACTTCCATTGAGGGTGGATTTGAAAACTGGAGAGGGTGAGAACCTCTCGGAGAGGTATATATATATATATATATATATATATATATATATATATATATATATATAATCTTTGTGAATTCCTGGAGACCAGGCGAGATCCCTGAAGACTGAAGGTGGGCAAATGTTGTCTCCATCTTCAAAAAGGGGAAAAAAGAAGACCCAGGTAACTACTGATCAGTGAGCTTGACAATGATGTCAGGAAAGGTCCTAGAACAGATAAGTCAGTTGGTTGGTGAGCATTTAGAAAAGGATGCTGTGGTTACAACCAGTCCAAAGGGTGACCCTGCCTGTCAGCTTTCTCCTCCTTAGTCTATTGCCTCTGTAGAACATAGTAGAGGGGACAACGGATTCTAGAAAACTAGAATCTACATGCATCACAGCAGGAATGTCCTTCCTTTACCTAAGCTTTCCGGGCCCAGAGAGCAGTAAAGATAAAAATAAATTCAGTTGTGAAAACCTGGGGTGCATAGCTAATAACCATTTGGTTGGTTGATGCACAACATTTCCCTTAGTCTCCAAAAGGTTCTCACCCTCTCCAGTTTTCAAATCCACCCTCAATGGAAGTGCGAGGTCTTCCAGGCAAGCTCTATGTACACAGCCATTTGAACATGTGGTGCTAAGATGTTTCTGCTAATGGTGTGAAAAATCACACTCTCCTTCTTTACAAGCTGTGTGAAGCATGGAACTGAGACTTTAGCAATTTGGTAACTGGGTGTCACTCTGGCTCCTGCAGCCATCCATTTGGCACCTAGGAAAAAACTTTCCAGTGAGGACGGCTGGCAAGGTGAGAAGTCAAATCCCCTTCAGCATTCATTCAGTTCCTTCTCCTGCCCCCTCCCAAATACAAAGCCACAAAGAGCATTATGCACTCTATAGAGAGGAGGGAGGGACCTCTCCACCTGTCCCTCAGGGCTGTCCCAAGGCCACAGCCCCTCTCCCCAGGCCACTCCCCTCACTAGCCTTATTTTGCAACCTCCTTGAGTGTTTTTGCCTGATCATGATGTGTCATAGGATCGTAGAATTGTAGAGTTGGAAGGGATCCCAAGTGTCATCTAGTCCAGCCTCCTGCAATGCAGGAATCTCAGCTAAAGCATCCATGACAGATGGCCATCCAACTTCTGCTTAAAAACCTCCAAGGAAGGAGAGTCTATAACCTCCCAAGGGAGACCAATCCACTGTCGAACAGCTCTTACTGTCCGAAAGTTCTTCTTGATCTTTAGTCAGAATCTCCTTTCTTGTAATTCATGCCCTACCCTCTGGAGCAACAGAAAACAAACTTGCTCCATCTTCCATGTGACAACCCTTGAGATATTTGAAGATGGCTATCATTATTTCCTCTCGGTCTCCTCTTTTCCAGGCTAAACATACCCAGCTCCTTCAACCGCTCTTCATAAGGCTTGGTTTCCAGATCCTTGATCATCTTGGTCAAACACGTTCCAGCTTGAACATCTCTGATCATGCCTCTTGCTTGCCTCAATAGAGAGAGATGTCTGTGTGGAGAATAGCCCTTGGTGCAAAAAGGTAGAATTCACATCCGTTACTCTGTCCAGTTTTGCTTCAGGCCCTATTGACCGCTGGCATGTCTGGTCTGACTCAGTATAAGGCAGCTTACGATTTAATTCAACTCATGAATTCAGCCCTTGTGTTAAAACACACACACACATACAAGTACTAGACTCTTAATTTATTTTTAGGGGAGGGGCTGTAACTTAGTGGTAGAGCACTTGCTTTGCATACAGAAGGTCCCAGGCTCAATCCACAGCAGTTCCAGGTAAGTCTGGGAAATTTTCCCAGCCTGAAACTCGGGAGAGCCACTACCAGTCGGTGTAGACAATACTGAACTACTATACTGTACTACCAACCTTACTGTATGCTTGTGAAACATGTCTCCAAATTTTTGTACACATCATCTGGGAAGAAAGGCGAACTAATGCCCATGTACTGGAAGAAGCAAAGATCACCAGTGTCTTCAACGTCAGCTTTGTTGGACTGGTCATGTTGTGCGGATGCCTGATTATCGTCTTCCAAAACAACTACTCTACTCTGAACTTAAAAATGGAAAGCGTAATGCTGGTGGTCAACAAAAGAGGTTCAAAGACTCTCTCAAGGCAAATCTAAAAAAATGTAGTATAAACACTGACAACTGGGAAACACTGGCCTGCGAGTGCTCCAATTGGAGAACAGCCTTTACCAAAGGTATCATAGACTTTGAAGACACTTGAACTCAGGATGAAAGGGAGAAACACGCTAAGAGGAAGACATGCTTGGCAAACCCTCACCATGATCAACTCCCACCTGGAAACCTATATCCTAACTGTGGAAGGACGTGTGGATCCAGAATTGGCCTCCAGTCACTTATGGACTCACTTTTTCAAACTGTGTTTATGGAAGACAATCTATACTCAGCTACGAGTGATCGCCAGAGAAGAAGACTGAGCTACATAGACCACTGGTGTCACTTGGTATAAGGCAGCCTCCTATGACAGAAGAGGATCATAGTTCAGTGGCAGAGCACATGATTTATATGTGGAAGATCTCAGGTTCAATCCCTGGCATCTCTGAAGTAGGTTTGGGAGAGACCTCTGCCTGAAACCTCGCAGAGCTGCTGCCTGTCAGTGTGGACAATGCGGAGCTAGATGGCCCAATGGTCTGACTTGGTATAAGGTAGCTTTCTCTATTCTTCACAGTCAGAGCCGTCTTTCCTATTGGTCTTAGTGATTCGTTGCGCCAGGGCGCCAGCCTCTCAGGGGTGCCCTAGCGAGTGGGGGAGCTGTGCGGCTTTGCTGGCAGCCTCCCCTTTCCCTGCACACCCACCAGCTGCGCCCTGCCAACTATATGGCTGGCGGGCGTGCAGCTTCCCTCCCAACGCCCTGCATTTGCTAAAGATGGCCCTGCTCCCAGACGTTGTCTGCTTCCTGGCAAAAGGCGGCGCACAGCCTTCCTGGGCTGTCTTCTCGGGTGCCCCAGTGCCAGAGAGCATGTCCACCAGCAAGTTTTCCTGTTTGATCGCTGCCACCCCACAAGCGATCGGGGCGGTGGGGGAGGCAGAGGACATTTTCCACTGTGCCCTACCTTGTTTTGGAGTTGCCGGGGCGTGCCAGAGGGATCTTTGCACCACGGTGCTGTATATGCTTAAGACGGCCCTGTTCACAATCAAGCATATGGGAAGATCTTATTGATCAAGCAGAGCTGCTTCTTCTTTTCTCTGAGCTTAATAACGTAGAACCTCAGTTATAATCATCCATAAATCCTGGTAACTTCCATAAAATCTCCAATTCTGCTCCCCCAAAAAATTCCCACTTGAGGGGCTGCCCTCAAAGATAAGCTTCTAATGTTTAAGCCATTAAGTCTGCAAAGTCCACCCGCTTCCCCCCTGTATTTCAAACAATCCCATGTCCATGGTTTGTTTCCTCTACCCCACAAACTTCCCAAAGGTCAGACTCAATCCTGCCAATGTTGAACAAATTACTCCAAAGAGCACCGTTTCCTATAAAAATCCAAAACAGATTGAAAGCAAAGTTAGCTACGAAAGGAAGTTATTTAATTATGCTCCACCCACCCTAGGAGGATCCAATAGCCTGAGAGGACGGAGCTAATCTGGAAAGTTCCCCACGGCCTGCAGTTCAGTCACCTGCCACATGGGGCAGACAGAGAGGAATTTCAGCATCTCCTGACACTGGCCTACATGGGCCCAATTTAGGATTGACTTAGTGGAAAGTGTGTGTGTATTTGCTAGCCAAGTAGTGTTGGCTGTATTGAGCAGGCTAGGCTAATCGCTCAGGGGACCCCAAAGCTTGTGTGCCTAATCGGATCCTTAGCTGTGCTGGCTACAGATGGGTGATCCATGAATGACTGGCCACCCACAGAGCCCTTGCCTGAGCTCAAAATATTCCTGAAAACATTGCCCCTCCTTTCTCACTAGAAGACTTCCAGCGAATTTCATTCATCCATGAATGAGACCTCATGATCCGCAGGCCTTATGCTGAATGAGACTCCAGCTGAATCCCTGGGACCCTATTCCAATCAGCAATTTGGAAGGCTCTCACGGTGTGCAGGTGTCTCTGTGTTATTAATATTGTTATTATTATTAGTTAAATTAAATGTATAATGTAGCTTATGGCCCCAGCTGAGCTCTCAAGGCAGTTGGCAAAGTACAATTTCACAGAGATGCCAAATGGATTGAAGCGTCAATGAATGCGGAAAGAAGAAACAGGGAAAAGAGATAGCTCCATGGTTTGCATTTCCAAGCTGAGGGGTCTGTTGGGACCCTCCAACCTGAGTAGTTGCCTGTGCTCAGATGCCAAACGCATGAGATCAGCAGCTGGAGTCAGACTGCTAAAAACCAGCCTATGAGCAGAACCACAGAATCATAGGATTGTACAGTTGGATGGGTCCTCAAGGGTTATCTAGTCCAACCCCCTTCAATGCAGGAATCACAGCAAACCAACCCCTGTCAGATGGCCATCCAACCCCTGTTTAAAAACCTCCAATGAAGGAAAGCCCATCGCCTTCTGAGGTAGTCCTACCCTCTGTTTGAGCTTTGGCATTTTGTAATATAATAAGGTTTTCCCAGTAGTGATGTATGGAAGTGAGAGCTGGACCATAAAGAAGGCTGATCGCCGAAGAATTGATGCTTTTGAATTCTGGTGCTGGAGGAGACTCTTGAGAGTCCCATGGACTGCAAGAAGATCAAACCTCTCCATTCTGAAGGAAATCAGCCCTGAGTGCTCACTGGAAGGACAGATCGTGAAGCTGAGGCTCCAATACTTTGGCCACCTCATGAGAAGAGAAGACTCCCTGGAAAAGACCCTGATGTTGGGAAAGATGGAGGGCACAAGGAGAAGGGGACGACAGAGGACAAGATGGTTGGACAGTGTTCTCGAAGCTACCAGCATGAGTTTGACCAAACTGCAGGAGGCAGTGGAAGACAGGAGTGCCTGGCGTGCTCTGATCCATGGGGTCACGAAGAGTCGGACACGACTAAACGACTAAACAACAACAACAACAGAGCTGTTCAACAGTGGAATGGGCTACCTCGGAAGGTGGTGGACTTTCCTTTGCTGGTGGTTTTTGAACAAAATTTGGATGGCCACCTGTTGGGGATTCTTTTGCCGTGCTTCCTGAATTGCAGGGGGTTGGACTCGATGACTGTTGATGTCCCTTCCAACTCTACAATTCTGTACTTGCAGGGAAAAAATGGGATGTCCTGGTTTTGATCACTCACACTTTACACTGTGGGTGCCCTTTGCGGGATCGTGCGTGGTGCTACAGTTCCCAGGGAGCTCACTGGCAGACAGGGGCTGGCTTGCTTCTCAGTGTTAATTTTTGGAGGTTCACGCCCAGCCTCAGTAATCAAGTTTCTTGTTGGGAGGTGGGGCCAGCCCCATTTATAAATGGGGGGTGGAGCCGACAATAGCCAGGCAATCGGCTCCGGAGTTTCACCTTCCCTACCCTCCCTTTGTTAATGTTTCTTGTTTGCAGGTAAACTTTTTCTTCCTGTTTAGCGGACGCTGCTACGGTTTTTGACTGGTTGCTGTTGAAGGACTGGGAAGGAATTTTCCTGCATTGGCAGGTTTTGTCTTCCCTATAGCAATTCGTCACAACTTTGGTGGTTATGGCTTTGGGTGGAATCCTTTAGTCTTTTCTTCCCAATATGGGGGTGGAGTGGGGTGTGAAGTCGTGACTCACCCCCCTACAGCGGCAGCGATTCCACGGTCCCCCTCTTAAAGGGGTTATATATATGGGTCTCACTGGCCATACACTGAAAGCTCATCAGTGAATGACCCTCTGTGCCGGGGTATGGGCTGGGCTGCCTGCTACACTTACGTCTCTCAGAGCACCCCCACATCCCATTTACCCTGATGAGCCCCAGTTCCCCCTGGCTGTGAGCTGGGAGGGATACACACCCAAGGTCTAAGCCAAGGTCTTCCTACATTTAGAATTTTAATAAAGTTGTGGTCTAATTTTAATTCCATATAACGTTGTCAGAGTCTTTATTCCTTCCTTATGATCCCTGGGGGCTGGGGCTGTTGCCGCCTGGTCACGCAAAGGTGTTTTTCTAAAAAAAGAAAAAAAGACAAGGGAAAAAGAAAAAGATCAGAAGAAAAAAAAATCTGCCTGGGCCAAACCCAATGCAAATCTGGCCTATTTCCATGAAAAAATATGATCATTTCACATTCTCTGTTGCCAGCAACTTCTAACATCAGATCCTCTTCCTAGCGGCTCAGAGCCACCTCTCACTTTGGTTTTTGCATTTTGTCCACTTTGGTAGCCCAATCTCCACTGTAGCCTCCCCTAAAGACAGGCACTGCTCTGCTGCAAGCGAGGGGGTGAGGACATGTGCTTATTGGCATCCAGGCGAGCTCATCTGAAGCCCTGAGCTCAGCAGGTGCCAGGCGCCAGGACGCCACCAGCACCTGCCCCTCACGCTGCTTTTTCCTGGTCTTAATTGGGGCAGCTCCTCCTTGATGTTGGCAGGGAGCCCCCAACAAAGAAAGGTCAGGATCAATGTGACCGGCAGATGCAGATCAGAATTAATGATTGCAGGAATGGAGGATGGCAAAGAAGGTGGGGAGGGGGAGGGTGCTGTTGTTAGGGGAGGAACTGCAGCTGCGGGGTGAGGCAATAGCCCTGATTAATCCTGGGACAGCAGGAGCAGCAGGGAAGGAAGCAGGGAACTCTGGGAGCAAAAGGAAGCTACATCCCTGAGACTAGATAGAGGAGAGCTGGGCAGCCTCAGGCCTGAGGGTGAGGTGGGCCCTTGGTGCTCTCCCCCCAAGCCACACACCCTCTCCCCAGACCACATCCTCCTTTGGCTCTACTTTGCACTCTCCTTGAAGGTTTTTGCATGGCTGGGATATGTCTTCGAACTGGAGAACCTGGTATAGTTGTTAGAGTGTCAGACTAGGACCCTCAACCATTCCTCATAAGGCTTGTTTTCCAGATCATCTTGGTCACCCTCCTTTGCACGCATTCCAGTTTGTTACATTACAATATGCTAGCACTCAAACACAGCCATCACATTGTTGTTCTTTAGTCGTTTAGTCATGTCTGACTCTTTGTGACCCCCATGGATCAGAGCATGCCAGGCACTCCTGTCTTCCACTGCCTTCCACAGTTTGGTCAAACTCATGTTAGCAGCTTCGAGAACACTGCCCAACCATCTCGTCCTCTGTTGTCCCCTTCTCCTTGTGCCCTCAACCAACATCAGGGTCTTTTCTAGGGAGTCTTCTCTTCTCATGAGGTGGCCAAAGTATTGGAGCCTCAGCTTCACGATCTGTCCTTCCAGTGAGCACTCAGGGCTGATTTCCTTAAGAATGGATCCCCTTCATGGATCACTGCCTTGCTGTGGCAAAGGGGCTTGAATAACTTGTGGAGGTAGAACATGGTCATCATGACTAGCAGTCATGGATTCAGTCCTGTGCCCTGTTCTGCTCAAAAGAGGATTAGACAAATTTGTGAAGAAGGATAACGCTCTCAATGGCTACCAGCATGGGTTTGACCAAGCTGCGGGAGGCAGTGGAAGACAGGAGTGCCTGGCGTGCTCTGGTCCATGGGGTCATGAAGAGTTGGACATGTCTAAATGACTAAACAACAACAACAACAACAACGAAAAGCAGGACATTCTAGGATCAAATGAGAAACTGGGACAGCTTCTGTAAATCCAGGACTGTTCCTGGAAAATAGGGGCACTTGGAGGGGCTGCTAATGTACATTAACCCCTTTTGAATTTGGAGCTCTTCGCAGCCACCAATTTCCTTGTTCTGCACCTGACTTTGCATGGCATCAAGTGCTAGGCAGATGCCTGAAATCACACGGTGACAGTTTGGTTTGCTAAAGAGCCTTTTGGGCCAAATGGAAAGGTTAGGCACGACTCATTAGGCAAACGGGTCAGAGTCTCCCTCTGCTTCTCTGCAGAATCTGACCTACAGTGCAGCATGAAAATGCATGGAGACTGATCTTCGTCTTGATTTGGATCAGCTTAAGAACATAGGAAGAGGCTGCTGGATCAGGTCAAGTCCAGCATCCTGTTCTCACAGTGGCCACCTAGGAAGTCCCAAGGCAGAAGCCCAGAACAAGTGCTCCTTCCCCTCCTGTGGTTTCCAGTAACTGGTATTCAGAAGTATTGCTGCCTTGGACTAGGTTCTAGTCTTCCCTTCAAGGTTCTAGTCCTCTTTAAAAAAAACAAAAATGTTCGAATGATAAATCAACACTCTTCACCATTGGATTTCTGCTTAGGGTTCAATGCACCATGATGTTTTAATTAACTGTCCCTCACTCCTCCGGAGGGCCGGATCACGTGCTTTCCTGCCAGCTCGAGGCTTTTGGCGATGCAGTATCGGGCCAGGAGTACTTAAGAAGCCCTTTAAATCTTCTGTGTTTCACTGCTTCGATGTTAATTACAACCCAGGCTTTTAAATAAAGGCCTCTGGCCTATTTTCCATAGAAATCACTCAGAATACATATTAGGCAACTATGGAATAAGGGGGGGAAATGGTAACAGTAGAATAAAATGAAATCCAAAGAGAATCAGAAATCCTTGACATTTACTAAGTGAAAATGGTTCGGTTTTGCCCTCCTGAGTGGTTTAAAAGTCCTTCCTAGGGAGGAGAAACCTGTTGATAAATGGCAAAAATATGTTCTTTCTATTGTTTGGGAAGGAAGGTTAATGTGCAGAGGAAAGGGATTGTCGCTGCCTATGTTCCCTCTCTTTCTGGCTACAGCGGGTGCTCAGAGCAGCAGTCACTAGGAGGCTCTGTACACAGCCCTTACCTCCCTTACCCCTAAGATTTCTAATCAACTAGTACAGGTGCAGGGGACGAGATGTTGCCAAACCACAACTCCCACCAGCCCCAGAAAGCATGGCCAAGGGCCAGAGAGGATAGGAGTTGCCGTTCAGCAACATCTGGAGGACCAAACATTCCCCACGACTGAGCTAGGAATTTGGTGCTGTAGCCTGTACCACTGAACATAAGAAGAGCCACTGAGAAGCCCAGCGGAAATTCTTTAGCAGGAGCTGAGCACAAGAGCACATTCCCCTCCTGTCGATTCCTGCAACTGTTGTTGTTTAGTCGTTTAGTCGTGTCTGACTCTTCATGACCCCATGGACCAGAGCACGCCAGGCACTGTAGGCTTGCCATATTTCAAAAAGTAAAAACGGGGCACAAAAGTACGTTGTTGAGCTTTCTGGGCTGCCATACGTCTGGATTTTCATGGACATGTCAGCAATTTCCACTCGGACACAGCTTCCAACTGCAGCATTCCAGCTATGTCTGGTTAATTCTGGATGTATGTCAACCCTAAGGGACGTGGGTGGCGCTGTGGGTTAAACCACATAGCCTAGGACTTGCTGATCAGAAGGTCGGCGGTTCGAATCCCTGTGACGGGGTGAGCTCCCGTTGCTCGGTCCCTGCTCCTGCCAACCTAGCAGTTTGAAAGCATATCAAAGGTAAATGGCATTTCCATGCGCTGCTGTGGTTCGCCAGAAGCAGCTTAGTCATGCTGGCCACATGACCCGGAAGTTGTACGCCGGCTCCCTCAGCCAATAAAGCGAGATGAGTGCCGCAACCACAGAGTCAGCCACGACTGGACCTAATGGTCTTTACCTTTATGTCAACCCTAAACAACTGGCATTCAGAAGCAAGTTGCACCCTCTGTGAGTGCCTTTTCTGGTTGGGAAGTGTCCTTGAACCAGGTTGCATGGATGGAAGATGACCATAAGGACCTAAGAATACGCTGCTGGTTCAAGCCAATGGTTTATCTTGTTCAGCATCCTTTTCTCGCAGTGGCCAACCAGATGATGCCCATTGTGGGACATGCATGACCAGGACCCAGCACTCTCCCCTCCTGTGGTTTCCAGCAACTAGGATTCAGAAGCATTGCTGTCTCCAACCATGCGAGCAGAGCCTAGCCATCATGGCTAGTAGCCATTGAGAGCATTATCCTTCTTCACGAATTTGTCTAATCCTCTTTTGAGCAGAACAGGGCGCAGGGCTGGATCCATGACTGTTAGCCATGATGACAGTGTTCTACCACCACTGTCAGAGGCAGGGAGTAGCATTTTCTGGGAGTAGTGCTGTGTCAGGAAGCTGACAAGGAGAACAGGAAGAGAAAGAGAGTGAAACACTTGGAAACCTATAGTTAGTTCCTTTTTGAAGGAATCAGAACAGAGAACACACAGAGACTTCTCAGGGTTGCTCCTGTCTAGTTGAAGCGGTTGCCTAGGCTGGCTTGAAATTCCCTCTCCATTTCCTATCCCTCTGTGTCAGGCCCCTCCCTCTGTCTACAGTGAGCCCCAAGGGACCCTCTCTGTGTCTGCCTGGCTCTCTGCTCAACAACATACAATAGAAGCCTCATTCTGGGAGGGGGAAGGTTTGCAGGCTGTCAGCACAGAAGCTGTCAGGGTGGCTCTGTGGTTGGGTTACCAGACGTCCCCGGTTCCCGGGGACAGTCCCCAGATTCACCAATCTGTCCCCAGACAAAATCCGTCCCCAGAATGTCCCCTGATTTTAATTAATGTCCCTGGATTTATGCCTGGGGACTTCCGGCGAGGCAACATGGCGGGTGCCATAGCAGTGGGCAGCACTGGAGGTCCCGGCCACGTCAAAGTTCCAGCCAGACAATCCACTGATCCGCTGGCGGGGAAGCGTTATTTAAACCGAGGGGTGAGCCAGAGAGCTTCCTTCTGGCTCGCTTTCTCGATCAGTGCTCACCCCGAACTCACACAGAGCTGCCCACAGCAGAAGAGGCCGCAGCACTCCAATGGGCTCTGAGCCACTCAGCTGCCTTGTGTGTGTTTTAATGCATGTTTTCCCAAGACCAGTGAGTGCCTTTACTCAATCTCTCTCCACCCCTCCACCTCCTTTTTTTTTTTTGCATTTGTGTGTTTATAGATGGGCTTCTCCGCCTGCTATGCTGGCCACATGACCTGGAAGCTGTACACCGGCTCCCTTGGCCAATAAAGCGAGATGAGCGACGCAACCCCAGAGTCGGCCACGACTGGACCTAATGGTCAGGGGTCCCTTTACCTTTACCTTTTTTTTATTAATATTTTATTAGGTTTTATCAATAGAAAAGTTCAGAAAAATACAAAAACAGAAAAATACAAAATTACAAAATACAAAAATACAAACATTAAACACAAAAGAAGAAGAAGAAGAAACACATATAGAAGAAAACAAAACTCCCTCTTTCTTGATTTCTCATCTTTAGTTAACTTATTTTCCTGACTTCCTCACGTCTCCCATTTCTGTATCCCTTTAAAAAATTGGTTCAGCAAATTCATGTCCTATTAGTTTATCTATTATCAATCCCATCTTACATTTTACCTTGTTACTAGAACCCCTTCAATTCATTTCAATGTCATCAGCATTCAAAAATTTTACAATATTTCTGTAAATAAGTTTTAAATTTCCTCCAATCTTCTTCCACCGACTCTTCTCCCTGGTCTCGGATTCTGCCAGTCATTTCCGCCATTTCCATATAGTCTATTAGTTGCATCTGCCATTCTTCCAAGGTGGGTAGGTCTTGTGTCTTCCAGTGCTTTGCAATGAGAATTCTTGCTGCTGCTGTAGCATACATAAAAAAGTTCTATCCCTTTACCTTTACCTTTATTCACCCAGAGATCTGCATCGCAGAGTCCAGAGCAGTGTCAAACTTTAAAGGAGATACACATTCCTGCTTTCCTATTGTTTCCAGAACTGCAAAAATTAGCTAGACTTTGCATTAAAATGCAAACTGAGCCGAATCCCACCCACCCATGCCTGGCATATATGATGCTTGGCATTTCAGATTCCGTTCCATATGCCCACCATTCTGGCGAAGGCGATCCATTGTGTGATGCTCAGATGAGGAGGGTTATTTGCGTAGTTTCATGCCTGCAGATATGTGACAGGTGCCGAGTGTCATCGCTGTGCATCCCTTTCAGCTTCTACATTGCAACACAAATGCCAGCAACCGCATATTGCTCTATTTTCCTCGCAGCAGGAGCCTCCTCTGTTCGCTGTCCTGTGCGTGTTCCTCTACCGCTGCTCAAGAAATGAAAGCTTCGAGCATCAGGTGCTCGGAAAGACAAAGCTTGCGGGTCGGAATACTGACACTGATACAGCTAAGCAAATGTTGGTTTAATATGCTGGTGAGCTTCCGTAAGAACATGCAGCTGTGAGCAATGCGGCACACCTCTTCAGTGCAATGTGATCCCGTAAAGCAGAATCTAATATAGTGGTGACGGTTCTCAAATGCCTTGGTACTCAAACAACTTGGAACTCAAACACTGCAAACCCGGAAGTAAGTGTTCCGGTTTGTGAACTTTTTCTGGAAGCTGAACATGCTCCGTTTTGAATGTTACGCTGAGGTCTGTCTGTTTTTGCTATTTATTTTGCATTTTTTGTAGTTCTCCCCCCCCCCCATGCCTGTGTGGAACCCAGTTCAGCTACTGATTGATTGTGTGACTGCAGTACCTCAGGTTACATACGCTTCAGGTTACATACGCTTCAGGTTACAGACTCCGCTAACCCAGAAATAGTACCTTGGGTTAAGAACTTTGCTTCAGGATGAGAACAGAAATCGTGCTCTGGCAGCGCGGCGGCAGCAAGAGGCCCCATTAGCTAAAGTGGTGCTTCAGGTTAAGAACAGTTTGAGGTTAAGAACGGACCTCCGGAACGAATTAAGTACTTAACCTGAGGTACCACTGTACATTGTTTATTGCTTTCATTTTATGGATCAATGGTCTCGTTAGATCAGGGGTCAGCAAACTTTTAGAGCAGGGGGCCCATCCACTGTCCCTCAGACCTTGTGGGGGACTGGACTATATTTTTTTGGGTGGGGGGATGAACGAATTCCTATGCCCCACAAATAACCCAGAGATGCATTTTAAATAAAAGGGCACATTCTACTCATGCAAAAACACACTAATTCCCGGACCATCCACAGGCTGCATTTAGAAGGCAAGTGGGCTGGATCCGGGCCCCGGGCCTTAGTTTGCCTACCCATGTGTTAGTAAAATTCATGTTAATTTGCTGTTTTAGGGGTTGTTTTTAAAAGTCTGGAACGGATTAATCCATTTTGCATTACTTTCTATGGGAAAGCGTGCCTTGGTTTTAGAATGCTTTGGTTTTGGAACAGGCTTCCAGAACGGATTAAGTTTGAGAACCAAGGTACCACTGTATACCAATCAGTGGAGGCTGGTCAGTTAGGGCCAATGTGTGGGATGTATTGCTAGAGCAGTCAAGTACAATATTCCCTGTTTCCCTAGAATGGACCTGCAGGGTGATGTGGGGAAGACTTCCTGTCATGCCGGTTGGGAGCCACCTCCCTCTGAGTGGGTCAGGTAGATGTGCATGACCCTAGCTGACCCAAATAAAAAAGGCAGGGCATGCAGCCATCTTCCCCTTTTCTCCATTTTCTCCTTCTGGATCTCTACACAGTGGCGTAGCATGGGGGGTGCAGGGGGGGCCGGCCGCACGGGCGCAACATCTGGGGGTTAGGGTTAGGGGGCGCAAATCCACGGGCTAGGGGGCGCAAATTACTTGCCTTGCCCCGGGTGCTGACAACCCACGCTACGCCACTGTCTCTACAGCTCCTGGCTCTTAACCAGCACATGGCTCATCCTTTACAAAAGGATGGAGCCCACATGTTACAAGCCTGAGATTTAGCTCAGACTTCTTTTCTCTACATGTTTTACCCTGAAAATGTAACTGGGACCACAAGATGAAGCCTGCCTTCAGATTACTACCGTGAACTGAATGTGAGGAAAACTTTCTTCTTCTGAAGAAGAAGACTGTTATGTTATTATTATTTTAAGAGGAGAAATAAAGGGGAAATTACCAGGAAACCTAGACAGCATCTTAAAAAGTAGAGACATCACCTTGCCAACAAAGGTCCGTATAGTAAAAGCCATGGTTTTCCCAGTAGTGATGTATGGAAGTGAAAGCTGGACCATAAAGAAGGCTGATCGCCGAAGAATTGATGCTTTTGAATTATGGTGCTGGAGGAGACTCTTGAGAGTCCCATGGACTGCAAGAAGATCAAACCTATCCATTCTTAAGGAAATCAGCCCTGACTGCTCACTGGAAGGACAAATCCTGAAGCTGAGGCTCCAATACTTTGGCCACCTCATGAGAAGAGAAGACTCTCTGGAAAAGACCCTGATGTTGTGAAAGATGGAGGGCACAAGGAGAAGGGGACGACAGAGGATGAGATGGTTGGATACTGTTCTCAAAGCTTCCAGCATGAGTTTGATCAAAGTGCGGGAGGCAGTGGAGGACAGGAGTGCCTGGCATGCTCTGGTCCATGGGGTCAACAACAACAACAACAACAACAACCAGGAAGAATCCAGTGTGCACAAAATCATCCTGAATCACTTAATAGAAAGACTGGAACCAGTCATCAACAGTTTCCTACAAGCTGCAAGGGAATGTGCTCTGCTGTTTGCTCACTAACATGAGTGAGGAGGGATCATACCAAAATAATATATCCTCGCCTACCTTCCTAAAAGGGATACGGGTGGTGCTGTGAGTTAAACCACAGAGCCTAGGGCTTGCCGATCAGAAGGTTGGCGGTTCGAATCCCCTTGATAGGGTGAGCTCCCATTACTCGGTCCCAGCTCCTGCCAACCTAGCAGTTCCAAAGCACGTCAAAGTGCAAGTAGATAAATAGGTACCGCTTCAGCGGGAAGGTAAACGACGTTTCCATGTGCTGCTCTGGTTTGCCAGAAGTGGCTTAGTCATGCTGGCCACATGACCCGGAAGCTGTTTGCGGACAAATGCCAGCTCCCTCGGCCTATAGAGTGAGATGAGTGCTGCAACTCCGGAGTTGTCTGTTACTGGACCTAATGGTCAGGGGTCCCTTTACCTTTACCTTCCTAAACTTTCCCACACAATGGGGCAGTGCCTCACCAACTAATTCTTCCTCCTCCCTGATGAGTTCCACAACACTGAGACTGAGATTGGTGAGATTACACCAGATTGGTGTAAGAATATAAGAAGAGCTTGTTAGATCAGGCCAGTGGCCGATCTAGTCCAGCATCCCATTCTCACAGTGGCCAACCAGATGTTCCAATGGAAACCCCATGAGCAGGACCTGAGCACAAGACTCTTCTCCCCTTCTGCAGCTCCCAGAAGTTTGGTATAATAATCATATACAGGAAAATGTGTATGTTGGGGTAACAGTCATGACCACTTAAAAGTTTGCAAACTGATGCAGAACTGTATTTAAGAATGGAAAAGATAAGAAACCGAGAGAGCCTGAAATTGACAGATTCAACCATGCCATCAAGAAATTCCTACTTCGGTCTGCAGATCTCGAACAGCAGGTTCTTACAGAAAACCTATCATCCGCTTTCTGTGAAGCAGATCCTCTATGAGGAAAGGTTATGACATTTAGGGATAGTTAAAGAAAAGTTGAGTAGGAAGAGACAAGATAGGGGCATATAAAATGATGCATAATGTGGAGATATGCTTTTGAAAACCATATGCTAGAAACCACAGGAGGTTTCTCCTGCCAACCCCTTGGAGGCATCTGATTGGCCACTGTGGGATCAGGATGCTGGGTTACATGGGCCATTGGCCTGATCCAAATTCATGGGAGATAAGGCCTGAGGTTCCGCTCTGTGCTCTATCATGCACCACTCAATTGTTCCCAACAAGCAATGCTGGCTTGCCCCTGCAACTGCGGGTGTCCGGGGCCATGTGCCATCACTGGGGCATGTGTGGATGCTGCAGGGTGCGCACGATGTCATCACGCCCACTGGTGTGTGTGTGTGTGTGACATCACCATGCTCCTGTGGCAGGCTGAAGTCACTCGTGTACATAGTGGGGCATGGTGATGTCTTGCGGACATGCTGTAGGGTGTGCAGGCATGGCTGCTGCTGTGCTTTGTGGGGCCCAGCCCCCTTCATTAAAAATTTTGTGGGAGCTTGGGCACCCATGACCCCAGGGAGATGGTGCCTATGTTCCCAACTCAGCAAACCAAACCCAAATGCTATATCCTTTCCTCGCACCCCCTTGATTGTTCAATGCCCCCTTCTGTAGGGAAAGCCCTGCTGGAGATGGCTTTGCAGGTATTGTCTTGAGTCAACTAGATCAAGCGTCTCTCTCCCTATCCATTTCACTCCTGTGGCCTGTGACAAATTGCCCTGACACTTTTGCACGTTGAGCAAATCCCCTCTCCTGCCTTTTCATTTGCCAGAAGAGAGCCAAACTCGGCACTCAGCTTGCTCTCTTTCAAGGGGAGAGTTGCCGTATTGATCTGCAGAAGGACAGAGTTGTCACCAATTATTCCCAGAGGGCTTTGGAAAAACAAAGATAAAAATAAAGTGCCCATTGCTGTGGTGACCTGCAAAATGAAGCTGGCATAGGGACATAACCTGCCTCTCAACAGGGATTCCAGATGTTTTCTGTGACCGGCTTCACTGAAATTATCATGTACCCAATGCTTAGACTTGGAGGCAAATCCTACAACTTGGGTTAGGTTACCAGAAAAGCCATGGATGGTGGCAGAATGCCACCTATGCTGTTGGTTCCCCTCACACTTCTCAGTGCTGGCTGGTGCCCACTGGAGCTAGTAGGGTGAAAGGTAAGGAGCAAACAGCAGGTGTTGTGCCAGCCCAATACATTTTGGTACCTGAGGCAAAGCATAAAATGGTGCCTCCTCCCATCCCACTGGGGGAAAAGTGGTGAGTGAAGATCTACATCAGGAACAAGGGGGAAATAAAGATCTACAATGGGAGCAAGGGTGGGAGGAGACCAACAGTGTCTCCTATTCACCACAAGGCAGCTGTAAAGGTGGCACAGGGGAGGCAGCTGAGGTGGTGGCAGATCCAGCTTCCAAGGAGCGTCAAGCAGGTGTAGCTAACATCACAGCAGCAGCAACAGGTGATGCATTCCTTGTGTGATGGCCTGGGACTTGGGCTCAGACTCGGAACCAGAGGAGTCTCAGTCCGCACCGGATCCTTTGCCTCAGGCATCATCTGAACCAAGTCTGGGGCTTGATCCTGAAGAGGTTCCCCTGCAACAAACACCAGCTGGGCCGAGTCAGGGGCCTGAGCCTGCCCTGGCTCCAGATGTGGGGATTATCTCGTTGCCTTCAGTTGGGCCATCACTTACAGCTGCTCCACTACCAGTTGGGTCAGGAGAGGCTGAGGCAGACCCTGGGTCTAGTAACCCACCGATGTCTCCCGAGCTGCAGACTAAGGTCTGAGAGAAGGAGAGACCTGAGTACTCGCAGGAGGAGTGCTCGCCTTCGGGTGAGGCGGGGAGGTGAGTTGCCAGGGGATCAGGACTGGCCGTTACCCTGACAAAGATAAAAGGCTGACAGACCCCACCCCAGGTTGTGGAAGCAACATTGCTGTATGCCAGATCCTGCCTGAGATCCTGTACCTGTCCTTGCCTGGTTTCTTGCCTTGGCCCTGTCGGAATGACTCCTAGCGGAACCTCTGGATTCTGGACCAGTCCTGGACTGTGTTTCAAGGGTTACCCCTGGGCCCAGCACATCTTGAAGGCCAGATCTGCTGCCTCTGTGGATTCTGCTGACTGAGGCAGCTGTCTTACCTTGCCTCATAAGTGGGCCGGGCCTGAGTAGGTGGCACCAGAGCCAATGTCAAGCAGAACATACTCCTTCTGGGTTTCTCCCCATTCTCCTCCCCGCTGGCAAGTTTTAAAAGGGCAACACCGAGAGGAAGGAGGACAAGGACAAGGCTGACAGACAGAACCACCTCCTGGACTGGGTGTAAATAAGCAGGCAGGCAGCGGGGAGCAGACTGAGGGAGTTGGGTATGCTATGCCTGGGGAAGAGAAGACTGAGAGGTGATATGGCAGCCATCATCAAATAGCTGAAGGGTTGTCACACGGAAGATGGAGCAAGATTGTTTTTCCGGAGGGTAGGACCTGAACCAACAGATTCAAATGACAAGAAAGGATGTTCCAACTAAACATTAGGAAGAACTTTCTGATGGTAAGAGCTGTTTGACCATTGAATGGACAACCTCAGAAAATGGTGGATTCTCCTTCACTGGAGGTTTTTTAAGAGGTTGGTTGGCCATATGTCAGTGATCTTTTTGCTGCCATTCATGCATTGATTCTCACTCTTCTCTTCTCCAAGTCAAACATACCCAACTCCTTCAACCATTCCTTATCTTGGTGACCCACTTCTACACATGTCCCAGCTTGTCAATATCCTTCTTAAACTGCGGTGCCCAGAACTGGACATAGTATTCCAAGTGTGGTCTGACCAAGGCAGAACAGAGTGGTGCTATTACTTCCCGTGATCTGGACATTAGATGCCTGTAGATATAAATATAGACATATAGATTCTTTTCTCAGGAACCAGCCACAGGAGGCCAAAAACAAAGAGAGTGGAGTTCCCCCCACCTTTCTTTCTGAAAAAAAGGAAAAAGACTGAAGATCAAATTGTATATGACTTCTGTTGTCCCTCTGGGTCGTAATACCCTGAATTGCAGGGAAATGCAACCCGATGTGTGTGAACAATCCATTTATCAGTCGCCTCTCTATTTGAAGCTTGGTTAGCTGGTTTGTATTTGTGATGCCTATTGGGTTGTTTCCTCATGGGCTTGTTTTGCTAAGAACCATCAACCTGGAAAATTTAAACAGACAAATCCAATCAGTGATAATCTGTTCACAAATACCCGAGCAGAGGAACGCACAAAAAATGTCGGGAGCTCAGCTCTTTTGCCAAGTTTAGGGCTTTGCGGCAATGAGGTCATTTCGCGACTACCGCTTAACCCATCTCCTCTCCCCGAGAGGCATATTGAAACCTGTTTGGGGATTCCTTCGTCCTCAGGAATTTCCAATGAAGGATGAATAGACCTCGCACAGGATTCACACCATTTCTCAAGCTCTCCCCATATCCTGAGGTCACCAGTGGCTCTTGTCTGCACTTGGATGTTCCTATTTGGATGAAAGATCTGAGATGATTCAAGGGGAACCTGAAAGGGTCTATTCCACCTTGACCCTGGCTGGGCTTTGCCTTCCAAGAGCAGCTCTCTTTCTCCTTCAAGCCACCAAGAAACAAATACAGTGGCTTGGTTGGTAGAGAGAACATGTTTGCGTGTTGACGGGCAGTCAAAATTGAAATGTTCCATACTGCTTGACCTCCCCGTTAACGAGGCTTAATTTTGTTTTCCCAATGAATGTCTCTTTGATCAACTCCCACCTGCTCCGCAATGAGGAGAGATGATGTGTGTTATTCTGGAAGCTAATGTGAATCATCAGGAATGCTTTGATGCAGGACCCAGCCCTCCAAAAGTCACTTCAAAGATGGCTCTGCATCCCCCTAGCTCAGTGCAATCAGATCCACCGCTGAATCACTCTCCTCCTCCCATTTCAAACCTAATTCAGCAATCAGGTCTCTGAGGTTCTGACAACCATCACTTTCCTCCTGGAGGAAGCCAATGCTCAGATTCATTGCTCAGCTTCCAGCGTTGTCCCTTGCATCATCTATGACACAGACTTTGGCATTTCAGTGGCCAATAGGGTTGGTCGCCCAACAACATCCAGGTGGGGGGCACAGGCTCTCTATCTCTGCTGTAATGTCTGGTTCTTTATTTATTTTACCATTACTAACAGCCACAAAGTGTGGTAGCAGAGTATTACGCCATACTATATGCAAAACAAAAAGAGAAAGAAATGGTGACCCACCAATATTAATCAAGACATCCCATACCTGGCATGGATGGTGAATGTTGGATGTCTTAAATCCAGAGCATAGAAAATAAAATCTCACCAGATGACACAAAAGGGTTCTGGAGTGGATGGGGAAACCCAGCCAGATGGGCGGGGTATAAATTATTATTATTATTATTATTATTATTATTATTATTATTATTATTATTCCTCCATCCCCCTGGTGACAAACAGTTTATGTGTAATTTCCCCCACAACTGGCAAAGTCCATAAGTTCTTATGCCACACAGAGAATTGCAGATTTTTCAAGGTTTTCCATAGCTGGCCTATATAAATCCTAGCTGCAACACCCATGTCCAAAGCTCTTCAGAGTGACAAGGTTTCATACTGCCCACCCACATATTCAGTAATGACAGTTGTGGGGAAGCCTGAACGGGTGATTTAATTATTTTAGATATTCCTTGATATACCTGAGGCCAGAATAATGAAATCCGAGGGCGTTCCCACCAAAGGTGGAGGAATGTCCCTCAGAGCTTGCAGTTGCCCCAGCAATCTTGTATTGACTGTGATGTAATCTGAGACAATTAGAAGATTTATATCCCATTTGACTTTAATAAAGCCTCAAAGCAGTTTACAAAATTCAATGAATTTATCAGTAAAAGAACAGTTAAAAGCAACTATTTAAACCATCAAAAAAAAGTTAAAACAAGACCAAAACTGGATGAAAACATGTGCCATCATTTTCTAGATGTCTTTGTAGGCTTGTCTAAAGAAAAAGGTTTTTTCGTAAGTGATGAAAAGAGCAAGCAAAGGCACCAGCCTGATGTCAGTAAGCAGGGAGTTCCAAAGTGTCTGTGCTGCTACACGAAACAATCAAGTTCAGAAGAAGTCTAACATGGCACCTGTGAGAATGGTCATTTTGCAGACTGAAGTGGTCAGGTGGGCATTGTTAGAATTTCTGCTCCATGATTGCAGTCATGGGATTTTTGTCTATCTATGTTTTGACCCCACAAAGTGGGAAGTGACGGAGACAGGGTGTTTGTGTTACTGTCTTCCATGAAGTGGGACTATTGTCCTTTGTTTTTCCTCTTTGCTGTCTGATGCTAGAGAGAGAGGGAGCCATGTTGCAGTGCCCCGTGTGTGTTTATATGCAAATAAAGTAGATTAGCCAAAATGCTGAGTTGCTGAGGTCTGTTACGCAAGCTGCGAAGACTCTGCGGATTCCTAAGTGTGCTGGTGTCTGTTGGCATTGGTCACTGTGATGTTTGGGCTGAAGAAAGCTTTTGAAGCTCCTGAATGATTGACCAGGAGGGAGAGAACATGCCAGTCGGGCATGTGTCTCTGCGAGGGTCCTACTCGAGTGTAGGACGAGCTCCTGACAGGCATATGTGGAGTAAGTCGATCTCGCAGGTCAACTGGTCCCAAGTTGTCAAGGGCTTTATATACTAATAGCAACAACAACAACAATATGCCCAGAAGCAAATTGGCAACTGGTGCAGGTGCACAGGTGTTATATACATTGAGAGGGCCTCACTCCTGTCCTTCCCAGTGAGAAATGAGGTTTCACTCTGGGATGAAGGGGGCTGACAAATTGATGATGACTCAAGAGTTTCTGATGTGCAGCTTCTGCCTGAATTGGTGAACTGCATTCAGGAGAACTCTACAGATGCCAGTATGTTTACCTGCAAACGTGTCCAGAGGAGGGCAACCAGAATGGTCAAAGGCCTGGAAACGATGCCTTATGAGGAACGGTTAAGGGAGCTGGGCATGTTTAGCCTGGAGAAGAGGAGGTTAAGGGGTGATATGATAGCCATGTTCAAATATATAAAAGGATGTCATATAGAAGAGGGAGAAAGGTTGTTTTCTGCTGCTCCAGAGAAGCGGACACGGAGCAATGGATCCAAACTACAAGAAAGAAGATTCCACCTAAACATTAGGAAGAACTTCCTGACAGTAAGAGCTGTTTGACAGTGGAATTTGCTGCCAAGGAGTGTGGTGGAGTCTCCTACTTTGGAGGTCTTTAAGCAGAGGCTTGACAACCATATGTCAGGAGTGCTCTGATGGTGTTTCCTGCTTGGCAGGGGGTTGGACTCGATGGCCCTTGTGGTCTCTTCCAACTCTGATTCTATGATTCCTATGATTCCTATGATACCAGAGCAGCGAGGGACCTCACATCTCCTCTCATGCCATCCGGATTGGGGGCAACAAAGAAAGCATGTCGGACATCATTCCTTTGGGTCAATAACAGAGCTCTGTTAAAGTGAAGGGGAGGAGTCACCGTGGATTGATTGCTTGTTTGCAGCACTGGTTGAATCCAGAGAGACCTCCATTCATGACATGAAGCTGCTCAGGGAGCTCCAAGGGCTCTAAGCCAAGTGCTAGGAGTACAGATAATGAACACTCCGGTCCAATTAATGGAGCAGTTGAAGCCAATTAGAACTAATTTCATAGCAACTATTTTATACACAACTGATCTATTATCTGGGTAATTCCCCCGCCCACCCGCCCTCCCCCGCATTTGCTCTCCAAGCCCCCTCACTGCCTGGCAGCAACCAGCTTCATTCACTCAGCCGTGCTTTGTAATGGAGGAGCTGGTTAAATTTAACCACCCATTGAAAGGGTGCAGAGCAATTGCTAAGTATGCCACACATCTTGAGCTCAGTGGCATGCGGTCAGTGGACTAGGCTAGTCCCCTAAATGTTTCTGATAAATTAGAGTATTAGAGTATGAAAGCCTGGTGCCTACTGTCAGGAGTGCGTGCAGGAGCCAGGCCCTGTGACTGGTAGGGCCTCGCAGGACTGGGGCCTTCCTGAGTTTGGCCTGGAAGGGCAAGGCGTGGCCGCACAGGTGAGGCTTGACAGAAGACTCGGAGCACCTGGTGGCAAGGGCCAGGAGGGGTATATAAGACCAGCATTTCCCTCTGGCTCTTTGCCACAGCAACACACTACTCACCTAGCTGTGCTTTGGCTTCCTGATTCCTGGTTTCCTGACCCTTGGACCCTTGGCTTCCTGACTCTTGGTTTCCTAGCCCTTGAATTCTTGGCTTCCTGACTCCTGGTATCCTGAATCTTGGACCCTTGGCTTCCTGACTCTTGAACCCTTGGCTTCCTGACTCCTGGTGTCCTGACCCTTGGACCCTTGACTTCCTGATTCCTGGTTTCCTGGTTCGTGGACTCTTGGCTTCCTGACCCCTGGACTGCTGACCCTGGACTGCTGATTTCTGCTTCCCAACCTCTATCCCGGTCCCGATGTACCAAGCCAGGACTCTGACTGCCTGTAACCCAGACCGTGACACCTCCTTCTCAAAGCCCAGGAAGCTTTTGCTTGGGGATGGAGGAACAATGCTCTGATGTGGTCCAAGAGCCTTTCCACCAATTTCCCAAAGCCAGACTTTGGAAAGGAGGCAGGAGGGCTCCAGCATTCTGTCAGAGGTCTGGCACTTCCTTCCCATAGCCCGGGAAGCTTCTGCCTGTGGGATGTAACATAAGCAGTCAAGTGCAACACTTCCTGTTTGCCTAGAGTGGACACAGACAGGGGGATGTTGATCCAGCCAGTTGAACTTCCTGTTACACCTGGTCTGGAGCATCCTCCCCCTGTATGTGACCAGGTAGGTAGACGTGACCCTTGCAGATCCCACAAAAGGTCCAGTCACACAGCCACCTTCCCTCTCTTGATGCCTTTTCTTCTCTTGGACTGCACTGCTGGCTCTCTGCCAGCAGCACATGGGCCCATCCTTACAAGGATGTAAGCCACACTGTATCTGTAACTGCAAGCTAAAGCCTGCCTTCAGGGATCCAACTGTGAACTGAATGTGAGTAAACTTCTTGTTACTTTTAAAAGAAGCTTCTTGTGTCTTTATTCTTTTTAGGAGAGATAAAAAGGGGGCTGGCCAGGAACAAAACCCAATTTGAACAAAGCCAGATTGGATTGCTTACGTAAAGAGATTCAAATGAATCTAACAACTAGCTTCCTGCTATATATTGGGGAATGTCACTCTGCTGCTGAGGCGTGAGTGAGGAAGGATCCTATTAAATCAATATATCTACAACATCAATGTATCTACAACATTAAATCAATGTATCTACATTAAATCAATGTATCTACAACATTCCCACAATGCCCAGCTTAGTGAGGGAGGCACAATGTTCATGAGTGTGATGTCAGGATGCCACATGTGTGATGTCCTCTGGCCCTGTTCCCCTACAAAAATTTCACTGTGCACCACTGTTGAGCTCCTTGGAGAACAGGTGGGACATAATGCAATAGACAAATAAATGTGATGAAAGCCATGCAGTGATGATGTCAGACACACTTCTGTGGGGAGGGGTTCTTACCATTTAGGGGCTGCCACTGAGAAAGTTGGGCAGCCTAGTTGAAGGGACAAAGGAAGTGTAGGTTTTAATGAACTAGGGATTACTTGGAATAGGCAGGAGTAATCAGATGCACAAATATAGGGTGGGGGACACTTGGCTTGACATCAGGGCCTGTGAAAAGGATCTAGGGGGTCTTAGCAGACCACAGGCTTAACATGACTTAGCAGCAAAAACAAACAAACAAACAAACAAACAAACAAACAAACAAACAAAAACGACTAATGCTATTCTAGGCTGCATCAACAGAGGTATCCTAGATCAAGGGAAGTCGAAGTCATAGAACCTCTTCTGCCTTGGTCAGACCCCACTTGGACAACTGTGTCCAAGTTTCTCCAGGTAGAAACCCCTGCCTCAAACCCTGGAGAGCTGCTGCCAGTCATTGTGGACAATACTCAGCTAAATTGTCCAACAGTCAGACGTGGTATAAAGTAGCTCCTCATTTAAATCATCTATTTAGAACCATGAGTTCTAGAATCTTAGCTCCCAGATTCAACCCCTGGCATCTCTAAGTAGGGCTGGAAGAGTCCTGCCTGAAACACTGGCAAGCTGCTGCCAGTCAGTGTAGACAGCACTGAGCTAGATGGACCACTGATTGAGCACATGGTAGCTTCCGCTGCTTCCTTCCAGCTAGTCTTGACCACCTCTCTAAGCTGCACCTTTTAAGAAACCTTAGAAAGGTATCACTATGCAGAGCAACTCTGTTTCAGGCACTTTGAAACAAGGGTGGAAAAAATAGCCCTGGGTTCCCCTTTCTCCGGAAGACTGTTGCTGAGATTGGCAGTCTCCACTTTCAGGTTTTCCAGAAAAACAGAGCCCATTATTCATTGTCTGAAGCAGTTTCCTTCCTCAACAGCAGCTGCAGCTGCTGCTTCTCTGCCAGGAGTGGGAACAAGACCCAGTTTACTTAGCGAGAGCCAAAATCGCTCCTAGACATTTCAAAAGGAGACAGACAGCAACTTGGCTGCTGCAAGGCGATGCCTGCCGAGAGCTTCATTTGGGCATGGATTGACCTATTCTCCCCCTCTCTTCCTTCTTTGCAATCAGCTAATGGGGCCACAAAAGCTACCTGAGTTATCTGCATATCTCCCAGAATGCATGTGGGAGGAATACTTGGACTTGGGTTGCATTGATTAAGAACTAGTTCCTTTTCTGAGGGTGGGAAAACTGGACATTTTGGCTGGGTTGGGAAATCCCTAAAAAAGATTGGACAAATATCCAGCCATATTTTCCCCTTTTAATAAATACAGTTAGTCCCACCCAGTGGCGTAGCGTGGGGGGTGCCAGGGGTGCCGACCGCACCGGGAGCAACATCTGGGGGGGCGCGAGTCCAGAGGGAAGGGACAAGTTCCTTCCTCCGCCGGACTCCCCGCCGCCACCGCCAGCCTTGCGCCCTAGCGCGCGCGCCCCCCGCCGTCGCTGTGGCTGCGCTCCGCTCACTGCTCGCAGGAGGAGCAGCCGCTGCAGCAGTGCCGACGCCGCCACCGACGCCTGGCCGGGCACGGGCAGCCTCTGCACCCTGCCGCCGCCGCCATCCCCTCGGCCCAGCCACAGGCGGCGGCTGCTTCTGCCTCCATCCTCCTCCGGGCAAGCAGCGTTGTTTGCGCGGCAACTCGCAGGTTAGGGGTTGGGGGGGGCGCAAATTACTTGCCTTGCCCCGGGTTAGGGGGCGCAAATTAATTGCGTTGCCCCGGGTGCTGACAACTCACACTACGCCGCTGGTCCCACCCAGGATTGAATAGCTCAGTGATTGGAATGGCATCACAAATAATATTTATTTATTGCATTTCTATCCCAATTTTCTCTCCAAGGAGTTCCAGGTGGTGTATGTGCTTCTCCTCCTCCTCATTTCAACCCCACAACAACCCTGTGAGGTAGGTTAGGCTGAGAGGCAGTGACCGGCCCACCCAGTAAGCTTCACAGCTGACTGGGGATTTGAATGCTGGTCTCCCAGGTCCTAGACCGACACTCTAACAACTACACTCTACTGCCTCATGTGCTGCTGGATAACTGCAGAAAGCTATTCTGAAGGCTGAGAGTCTATTATTTGAAGTTATACAGTGACATTACCTCATCTGAAATAGCTTTGGAGTATCTTCCAAATTCCTATGTTCAGGGTCTCCGTGGTCTGGGATCTATTTGCATGTAGAAGGTCCCAGGTTCAATCCAGGGAGGGCTGACAGGGGAGGTCCCCTGCCTGAAACCTTGCAGAGCCACTGTCAGCCAGCATAGATCAGTTGTGTGGAACCTTTGGTTCTCCAGATGTTGGTGACCTACAGCTTGCACCATCCCTGGTCATTGGCTACACTTGCTTGGGCTGATGGGAGTTGGAGTTCAGCAACATCTAGAGGGTAAACACACACACACACACGTAGAGCCTACTGGGTCAGGGCAAAGGAGGCCCATCTAGTCCAGCATCCTGATCTCATGGTGGCCAACCAGATGCCTGTGCAAACCCTCAAGTAGGACCCAAGCAGAACAGCACCCTCCCCTCCTGTGGCTTCCAGCAACTGGTATTCAGAAGCATCACTGCCTCTGACAGTGGAGGTGGCACACAGAGTTCATGACTAGTAGCAATTGATAGCCTTCTCCTCCATGAATTTGTCTAAAGCTTCCCCATACCTGGTTTAGACAATCCCCATCTAGATGGATCAATGGTAGCTTGATTTGTACCTTTGCAAGATACGATCCTTAAGAGTCTCCCCAGTTTGGACTTGCAAAAATCCGAAGGCTTCAGGCAGTGCACCCTGTCCTCGTAAGAAGGAAGATGAGTCCTGTTCTCACAGTGACCAACCTGATGTCTGTGGGAAACCTGTAATCAGGACCCAAGCAGAAGAACTCCCCACCTGTGGCTTTTTGCAACTGGTATTCATCAGATCACTGGTCCATCCAGTTCTATATTGTTTACTACTAGCAGTGGTTTTCTTGGATTTCAGATCAGGATCCTCTCTCAGCCCTACCTGGAAAAATTGGCAGATGGGGAAAATTTATAACTTATCTTCAAGACCATTGTAAACAGTTACAATCGTTAGTAGGATTGGAATATCACCTGTAGTTTAAGGCTGAATTCTGGACACAATGGAGATGTAAAGGATTTGGATTACCATAAAAGATGTGGGAGGAAATGATTAATAATAGGACCCACAAAGGTGAGGAGGGAAGTCCAGGAGATTCCTTGGAATCTTGTTTTTATGTTTGATATATCGCTGTAAAATTTTAATTTGAAAAACCAAATAAACATTTTTTTAAAAGGAAATACTGGCAGATGTTCTCCCATTACAGTGTAACAAGAACCTGCTGGATCCAGCCAATGGTCCATCTAGTCCAGCGTCCTGTTCTCACAGTGGCCAACCAGATGCCCCAATTGGAAACCAGCAAGCAGAACCTGAGCTCAACAGCACTCTTGCCCACCTGCAATTCCCATCCACTGGAATTCAGAAGCATTCCTGCCTCTGACAAACATGGAGGCAGAGCCTAGTCATCATGGCTAGCAGCCACCCTTGTTTCCAAGGCTTGCAAACACAGCTTCCCGCTGCCGTGGCTGGGCCAATTTCATTGCGAGCCAATGGCATGTCCTTCCTTAGCCTGGTAGTTAGGATTGATGGCTTCCTCTTTGCTCTCCAAGCAAACAACTCCATGCTGGTACCCATTCCGGGGCTCAACGGACCCAACTGGGAGGTGATCCAGAGATGAGGAGGGCAAGGGGGCAGGTGTCCTCTCCTCCCCAACCTCTATCCATCCATCAAGAGCACCTCCAGGCAGCAGTGAAGCTGTACAGCAGCAGCAAATGGGTCCAGAAGGGGATGAGGGGAGAGGTGGTGGTGTCGCACTCAGCCGGAGTATCTTGTTGCTCCGTCCACAATGGCTGGCATGGACACCTTGCCAGCCCGGGGCCTGTGCCAGGCCGGCACGCTTGGCTGCACCCCGCTTTCGGGACGGCGTTGGGTGCTTCCATGCAAAAGCAACATTTGGCCGAACGTCCCACTAATTGCATTCCTTTGGCACCCCTCTTCGCTCTTCCCTCGCCGCGGAGAGCCAAGTTGAATGCTAATGCGCGGGAGCATCGCTCGGGCAGCGTGACTCCCCCCACCACACCTGCCGGCTTCCAAACGCCTGTGCCCAGAGTATTAATTAAGCAATTAAGGCCAGAGAGGTGCCCATTAGATTGTGAGCCCTGGTTAAATGCTTCCTTTCAAGGTCACAGAACTCTAGTGTGGTGCCAGCCATTAGAGGCTGCCCAGTTTCACTCCAGGGGTCACATACCGAGAATGAGGATGCTGTTATCTTTAGTACTGGCATCCATCCCTTTTGGACTTTTCGCTAATGTGGAGGATGGGCCTGGACGTTTTCCATTTCCTTCTTCCTTTCTCTCTCTCTACTGCCCCTCCCGTACTTTCTCCCCACTGCCACAAGGGCTTTCTCTCTGTACTCAGAAGAAAGGGCCTTTTGAGCAAAATAATAAAAAGCTCAAAGGAGAATAGTATCGATGAAGCCTTCCCAGGATCTCTTTTGTCACTGCCCTTTCAGGGGAAAGACGCCCTCCTTCCTTCCTCCCCCTCCCCTCCATACTGTGACTCAGCTTAGATGCTGATCAAAGCCCAGGTGAAAAAGCAGCCATCCTCCTCCTTGGTACCCCCAAATCACCGCATATCCGGTTCATCATTGAGCTTCAGCATTGCTGTTTCATAGGATCCATTTTTTTGTGGTTTCTTTCTTAAATTTGTTTTCATTACCTTTTTAACTTTACAAACTGTGGCCAACTATATATGCATACCTATACATGCCACTAGACTGCTCTAAGCCCTCACAGGTAGTGTACAAAATGGATGGACTTTTGGTAGAGAAAATCCCAGCTTCAATCCTAGGTGGGTCTGGGAATGTCTCCTTTCTGCAAAACCCTGGAGAGATGCTGCCAGTCATTTTTCCTCTAGAGACTTCTCGCGCTCTCTGTTTCTGTTCAAAAGGATTCTCTCCGGAGACTGCCAGTCAAAATAATGGACCATAACATCTGCCGTGCACAACATTCCCAGCATCTCCAGGTGTGATGGGGGAGGGAGAGTCTCCTGCCTGAAACACCAGAAAGTGCTGCCAGTCAGTGTAGGCCACACTGAGCTCAATGGACCAGTGGGCTGACTTGGCATAAGGTGGCTGCTTATATTGAGAAGGGAGTCTGCCCCGGTTCAATCTCCAGCATACCTAGGTCAGGCTAAGAGAGAAGCAGGCAACTTAAGGTTGCTGGGAGGCTGCACTCCCTGTATCCTAAGAAGATCATCATGTCAAGGGGGAGAGCAACTTAACCCCCTCAGTTGGCCTTTACGCTTTTGTATCATGTCTATTAGATTGTGAGCTGAGGACTGCCTTAAAAGGTAAAAGTACCCCTGACCATTAGGTCCAGTCACGGATGACTCTGGGGTTGTGCGTTCATCTCGCTTTACAGGCCGAGGGAGCCAACGTTTGTCCGCAAATAGTTTTTCCGGGTCATGTGACCAGCATGACTAAGCTGCTTCTGGCGAACCAGAGCAGCACACGGAAATGCCATTTACCTTCCCGCCGGAGTGCTACCTATTTATCTACTTGCACTTGATGTGCTTTCGAACTGCTAGGTGGGCAGGAGCTGGGACCAAACAACGAGAGCTCACCCCGTCGTGAGGATTCAAACCACCGACCTTCTGATCGGCAAGCCCTAGGCTCTGTGGTTTAGACCACAGCGCCACCTGCGTCCCATGAGGACTGCCTTAGCTTACTATATAATATTAATTGTAAGGGGAGGGGAGTCTTCACACTTCACTTTGTAAGATTGGCAAGCAACATGAGCAGAGGCAGGAGTAGTAGCTAACCTTGTACTTTCCAGATATTTTGGACTACAACTCCCATCAGCTATGATCATGGACCATGCTGGCTGGGGCCGATGGGAGTTGCAATCCAAAACACCTGGCATTTATCCTCAGACTACTCCTGCTTTATAACAGGGACAGCAGTTAGATCGTAGGTGCTCTACAAGTAATGATGACAATTCATTTGACACTCCTCCCTAATGAGGTAGTTGAGACTTTATTTTCAGCATAGGCAGGGCTGGGGAGAAGATGCCTGCAGCTAAGCATTTGCATGCCCAGGCATTGCATCCTGCTGCCCTGCCTTTATGGGGAAGAAACAGACAGGACAAAATACTTTGGATCAAATAAGGCCACAACTTTATTTATTACAGATGTTAGAGGTTTGGCATGAGCATTGGGTATAACCATCGATATTCACCCTGATGGCTGGAAGCATTTCTTTTCTGGTCAACCCTGAAGTGAGGAGGTCCTATGACTTAACGGCTCTGCAGGATTGGCACCTTGAGAAGTGCTATGGCCTTAGCCCCTGCCTGGGCATCCGGACAGAAACATCTCCTCCTGGATCCCTTAATGGGATACCCGTTACCTTTTGAGGGGCAGGCAGAGGCTACAACCTGCCCTCCAAGGAAAACTAAGGCTTACCCACTGCCTAAACCGCCAAAAGCTGTGATGATTGCTATGAGGACAGCGAAGAGGACTGTTTGGCTCCCTGACAACCAGAAACTCTTGCAAGCAGCCATCCACTGTTGGGTTGCACCGGGGCCGGGCTGTCAGGAGTTCAGCCAACTGGCATGTTCCCTCCTTTCAGGTCGATCGTTTGGGAGCTTCATAAGCTTTCTTCAGCCCGAACATCACAGCTACCGATGCCAACCGACACTGGCACGCTTAGGGATCTGCAGAGTTTGCACAGTTGTGTAACAGACCTCAGCAACTCAGCATTTTGGCTAATCTACTTTATTTATATATAAACACACACAGAGCACTGCAACATGGCTCCCTTTCTCTCTAGCATCAGACAGCAAAGAGAAAAAGAACAAAAGACAATAGTCCCACTTCACGGAACACCGTAACACAAACACCCTGTCTCTGTCACTTCCCACTCTGTGGAGTCAAAACATATACCGTCATGTGATAGACAAAAATCCCATGACTGCAATCATGGATCAGGAATTCTAATACGGGCAAGGGGACACTGGTCTGCAGAACACCACACCTAAGCGGACATACAGCAAGAGTACGGGATCTCAGACCTGGAGTCAAATGTGGCCCTCCAGGATTCTCTATCTGGACTGCAGAAATTTTGCAAGGCCAGACCCTCTCTCCCTGGCCCACACCCATCGCTGGTCCTGATTCACACCTTCCTTGAATGTTTTTTTGCCTGGGTGGAATGCACCCTTAAACTCTGTTCCTGCCTCTTGCTTGTCTGGATGGAGGACAGAGACGGATGTGTATGAGAGTGTGTGTAGAAACTGGCTTATTATAGAAAGGTACAATTCACATTACTTGCTCTGAGCACTTTGCCACTGGCCCTGCCCACCACTGCAGCTATGTGCCCCCAACCCAAGGGGATATAGCCCTCAGGCAGAAAAGGGTTCTCTACCCTCCTGATACACAGGATGTAGCATATGTAAGGCAAAGGTAAAGGACCCCTGGATGGTTAAGTCCTGTCAAAGGCTACTATGGGGTGTGGCGCTCATCTTGCTTTCAGACCGAGGGAGCCAGTGTTTGTTCACAGACAGATTTCCAGGTCATGTGGCCTGCATGACTAACCCACTTCTGGCAAAACGGAACACCATGACAGAAACCAGAGTGCATGGAAACGCCATTTACTTTCCCGCTGCAGTGGTACCTATTTATCTACTTGCACTGGTATGCTTTTGAACTGCTCAGTTGGCAGAAGCTGGGACAGAGCAATGGGAGCTCACCCTGTTGCGGGGATTTGAACCGCCAACCTTCCAATCAGCAAGCCCAAGAGGCTCAGTGGTTTAGACCACAGCGCCACCTGCTCCCTTTTGCAGATGATGTATGTCTCCATGAGTCACTGGAGTCAGCTCCCAAACAAATCTAGGGCTCGTGGACCAAAGGATGGGGTTTTGAGGCAGCCTCGAATACCCTCACCTGTCTTTTAATACACTGAGTCTTGGTTTGGGTGTGAGAAATCTCACCCTCTGGTGTGGGGTAGCAGTGGGGAGAGGGTGTCGGAGCTCGGATTTTGACAAGATTTATTTCGGGAGTGCTTTGCAGCTTCAGTCATTTCCAGATTTAGAAGCTGAGGCAAGGACAAAGAAGGAGTTCAGCTCTACTTGAGAAATGGAGGTGTGTGGGGGGAGGACTTGAAAACCTGGTAGGGATCAAGTCCCTTTCCCCCTCCTCCAGTGCAGGCTCATTAACAGGAAAAACAAGGTGCCAGCTGGTTTCATGGATAGAAAGCAAAGAAAAGAGGAAACCATCAGGCAGGCTCCTTGGAAATGGGCAGGGAGCCCATCCAGGTGTTTGCATATCTGGAAGGAGAGGCATCCACCACCATTCCTGCCCCCCCCCATCTATGTCAGTCATCTCAAAGAAATTAGGCACTCCTAGATTTCACAATCTGGAGCATTGGGATTCCTGGATGCTTTGAAATAAGAACATCTGGAAAGAACAAGGAACAGTGTGAGAGATTTTTGCCATGGGGCAGAGGAAGGAATGAAAAGAGGCAAGTCTGAAACCCCTTTCAGCACCAGGCATTTTTGCACCATTGTGGCCCCACGCAACAGTGGGCGCGTGATTTTTTTTGGTGCAGGCTGTAGCCATGGACATGCTATGTGATCTGATGGTGAATTTGGGGTGACCCAATGTAAAAATCCTGAGGATCCATGGGCTTTTACCTCCCCCCTCCCAGGCAGCCTCCGCTAGCATCCCTTATCTCTCTTTCGATCCCACCGATCAGCCGTTTCCTTTCAACACTCCCTTCCCTCTTGTTTGCCTTAGTGTCTTTTCCTTAGCTGGAGCAGTTTTTTGCTCCTCCTTTTCTTCTAATTTCTCTCTTTATTGCTTTAGTCTTCCTGTTTCCCCGCTTTGTAAGTTTAACTCCCCACTCCCAGGCAGCCTCCTTTATCTCTAGCATCCCTTATCTCTCTCCCCAATCAGCAAACAACCTCTTATTTATTTTTTTTTAAAAAAAGCATGATCAGCTTTTTGCCCCGGGCAATTCGGCTCCAGGGACCACACATTTGCTCCATAAGACACACAGACATTTCCCCTTACTTTTTAGGAAGAAAAAAGTGTGTCTCTTATGGGGCAAAAAACACAGTAGGTTCAGAACATGAGAAGAGCCCAGTGGTAGCATCATAGCCAGACACTGGGAAGACCTGTCAGGCGTGAACATGGACCACTGGTACCAAATTGTATGGGAAATGTCCTGACTAGAAAAGCTAAGCAATAAACAGAAACTAAGATAGGGACAAATAAAAGAGGATGCCTTCACCCCAGTGTGGCTCCTCTTTATTATACATACAGCCCCACAAGACAACAACGAGAACCCACCGATGGCATACGAATAAATATGGCTATCTTGACCCGATAACCCCTCACACACATAAACAAAGCTCAGTGCAGTCAGCTGAAGGCAGCCACCCAGGCCCTGGACCCCCTCAACCTCTCTCACTGCCAATGAAAGCTAATAAATGAGTAGAAAGAGAACTGACCCACATGACGCTGACACAAAAACCTCGCACATACACTATGAAAGAATGAAAAGAATGAAAGTTTACTACCCCCCTACTCTCTTCTCCCCCAACCCTATACTGTATACAACCTTAAAGTCTTACATTGAATATAACTGATCTGTAGAAAGGACTTTATGATCTGAAAATAGAGATGATGCGTGTATTTTTGTAACCCAAGAAAACCTTCAATAAAAAACAATTTTAAAAAGAAGAAGAGGTCAGTGGTTGGATCAAGCCAAAAGCTGATCTGATCCAGACTCATGTTCTCCCAGTGGCCATTCAGATGCCACAACAGGAGGCCCACAAACAGGGCTTGAGTTTAGCAGCAGCATTCTCCCTGCTTCTGATTCCCAGCAGCAGGAATTCAGAGGCACACCACCTCAGACTACAGGTGAGAACATAATAACACAATGTCAGGGACTGGACTTAGGACGAATGGTGTGGACCGCCCCCCCTTTTCCCGAACCCTCTCGAGAAGAGGACAGTATAGATTTACAAAAGTGGTTTGCAGAAGGTCATAGTTCAGAAGCTGCAGAGGGCAGAAGCTGGGAAATATTGGGAGAGGGACAGCAGGAAGAAGAAACACAGGAGGAGAGACAGCTGACAGACTCAGCATCTTTAGGAAGCATTCCTGACCCACCCCCCTTTCCCAGGACCCAACATGCATTGAGAGTAGTAGAACAGAAAGCTCAGAGGCAGAAAACACAGATCAGCTGATGCAGGGATGACGTATAATAGGAGAGATGGAGGGGGTGGGACTTTACACAGAGCAACGCCATTTATCTAAGAGAGACGGCATTTCTATGTTCTCTCTCTGTGTGAATACTGAATAAAAGACTCGGTAAGAGCTCTTCTTGTTTGTCTGCTCCTTGGCTGCCACTGTGGGAGGGATTGGGTTCCCCAAAGCCTGACACACACAATAGGAGAACAGCAGCACCTAAGAACACAATAGGAGTCTGCTAAATCAGGCCAAAGGGAGACCCTCTAGTCCAGCATCCTGTTCTCACCGTGGCCAATCAGATGCCCACTACCTGTGGGAAACATGCAAGCAGGATTTGAGCACAAGAGCCCTCTCCTGTGGTTTTCAGCAGCTGGTACCCCAGGGCAATGTTGCCTCCAACTGTGGAGGCAGAGAGTGACCACCATGGCTATGAGCCATCTATAGTCCTTCATGCATTTGTCAGATCCTCTTTTAAAGCCATCTAGATTGGTGACTTTCAGAGGGGCAAAAACATTTAAGGCAAAAAAAGGGGGAGAGTAAGGTGCAACATATCCTCCAAGCTCTCTCCAGTGAAAACAGGGACATCCTAAGGGAAAGCAGGACACTCCAGGATCATGTCAGAAACTGGGATGGCTTCTGTAAATCCAGGACTGTCCCTGGAAAATAGGTACACTTGGAGGGTCTGGGAATGGAGGGCTGGTGGGGGGCATGGCCTGGGGGAAATCACAAGGGCCAGATTGAGAGGCCTGGGGGCTGCATTTGGCCCCTGGGCTGGAGGTTCCTCACCATCGCATGAAGAGAACATGGCCAGCTTGATTATGCCTCTGCATTTGTAGAAGGCTTGATTTAACAATGGCACTTCTGAGCATTTCTCTAAAAGCCTTATTTGTGTTCAGGCTCCCTGTGGCCGCTGCCACATTTAAACTGAATTGGCTGCTGACCAGGCCCGGTCTGCCACCAGGCCAGGAACCCCTTGGCTGATGTTGGGATTGGCTGGCGATCCACTTTAAACGGGACGCCAGTCTCAATCAGCTTTGCACAGCTACGTTTTCTCTCGCTTTTAAACTGCTTAAAGGCCCGCTTTTAAACTGGGCCTTGTTATGGCCCCCGTGGCCCAAATGGGATTTGCAACCTCGAGCGCTGCGCTTTGTTGATAATAAGCAAACACTCTTTCCGAGGGTAAACTCAGCTCTTAAGCTACTCATGCGATCTCTGGATAGGAAGTGGAATGGAGGAGCCTGTGTCAGGCCTAGTCAGTTCGGTAATAGAGAATCCGAATGGACGTCCAGGGAGTGATGCGGATGCTAAGTGGGCCTCATTTAGTCTCCAAGAGGTCACCATTGCTTGCCCTTCATTACACAGCACTTGTTAACAGGCAGGGATTCCATGAATGAGGGGGAGATAGCGATCCTATTTATGCCTCCCTTGGCACCAGGGCTGACTTGATGAAGGTTCCTCCTTAAGGAGAGGAATAAAATGATGGGGAGGCGGATTTGACGGAAATTCCCAGATACAGTGGTACCTTGGGTTAAGCACTTAATTCATTCCGGAGGTCTGTTCTTAACCTGAAACTGTTCTTAACCTGAAGCACCACTTTAGCTAATGGGGCCTCCTGCTGCCACTGCACCGCCGCTGCATGATTTCTGTTCTCATCCTGAAGCAAACTTCTTAACCTGAGGTAATATTTCTGGGTTAGCGGAGTCTGTAACCTGAAGCGTATGTAACCCAAGGTACCACTGTAGTTGCATCCGACCCCCTTCCAGAGCTTCAGAGGGGATCCCTGGCTACTTGCTTCTGATGTAGCTACCCTACCCGATGCCTGAGGATTGATAAATGTTTGTGTCCCTCTCTGGTGACACTCGAGTTCGTGGTCATCCAATGGCGCTGAATGCAGGAAGATTAGGGCAAGATAAAAGGAAGTACGCAACAGTGGTACCTCAGGTTAAGAACTTAATTTGTTCCAGAGGTCCGTTCTTAACCTGAAACTGTTTTTAACCTGAGTTACCACTTTAGCTAATGGGGCCTCCCACTGCCGACGCACGATTTCTGTTCTTATCCTGAAGCAAAGTTCTTAACCCGAGGTACTATTTCTGGGTTAGTGGAGTCTGTAACCTGAAGCGCCTGTAACCTGAGGTACCATTGTAGTCCATGGTAGGCAACTTCCTCCCACAGGAGGCAGAGATAGCCACCCACACAGATGGCTTTCAAATAAGGAATAATCAAATTCATGGAAGAGAGGGCTATTGATGGCTACTAGCCAGAGTGGCTATGCTTTGCCTCCACGGTCGAAGACAGTAATGCTTCTAAATACCAGTTGCTGGAAACTGCAGGAGGGGAGAGGGGTCTTCGGCTTGGTTCCTGCTTGAAGGTCTGAGTGATTTGGGTGGTCACTGTGACAGCAGGAAGCTGGGTTAGATGGGCCATTGGCCAGATGGAGCAGGCTCTTCTCTCTTTTGCTCTTATGGTACCTGCCTTTTATCTTTTTAAAGTAAATCATTTGTTTTCAAACTTTTTATTGATTTTGTTCCATACTGCTTTGAGCTGCTTCAGGGACCCCACAAAAACCTCCCCCATGCAGCATAAATATAGACACCAAAAAAAGGACAGAGTTAAAAAATATTTCACAAAGTGCCCAGCACTTTCCTTAGGGGCAGCTGGAAGCTAGAAGGGGTCACTAGGTAATTCCAAGTCAGGTATCACCACACTATAGCTTGAACCTGTGGTTGTCCAGATGTTGGTGGACTCCAGCCTAGTCAGTGCAGCCAATGATCAGAGGAGTTGTAGTACAGTAACATCTGGAGGACCACAGGTTTCCCACCCCAGACTCATAGTTTCAGGAAATCAGATCAGCACCTTGGAGAGCTCCCCATTCAATCAGGGCTGGCTGGTTCCTTCTTAGACAACACAGGGAAGATGCTGCTGTAGTAGAGAGCTGGAGATGTCTGATCAGGTAAGACCTGTTGTGCTGTAGGCTCTGCCCTCTGGAAAGAGCTGTCTGTGGTGCTTAAATAAGCCTTGAATTTATAACCTCTGCTGCTTTGGGCTCATTATCCAAGGAGGGTCGAGTGGAGTATGGTATGTCTTGAACTCAGTATAGTAGCTGCCTTCCCTTCTGAGCAACATTCCAGGGGCCACATTCCATAATTGGAAAAGAGTGGGTAGAGTGGTGTTTCCCAAAGTGAGCAATACCACCCCCCGGGAGGTGCTGGAACGATCCAGGAGGGCAGTGGTAGCCTCAGGTGCAATTGAGGGGCATTGAATAAAAATAAGGGGGCAGTGGAAGCATAAAGAAAGAAGAGGAGAAAAATTTGAAAAACCATTCATACATGTTTCATCTGTTGTGTAATGACGCTTACCAGCAGGTTGGGTGCCATTGCGGGACAGCGACAATGTCTTCCTGGGATCTGTCAGTCATGCTGGAGGCGAGGTTGTTTTCCTGTGCTTGGGCAAACCCTGTGTGTAATGTGAATGTGACTGTGGTTTACTTCAATAAATAATTTTACAATTTCAAGCTCCAAGGTGTCATATTTACAACCACATTTTCTTTACCATGTTGCAGGATGTAGGTAGAAATATAGGTACATAAAAGAATGCAAATTTGTCACTGCATCTTTTGGTTTGTTCGCTTAAAGAAGGTAGATTTCTGGGGGTGGGGGTGGTGCTTAGTGGTGTCCCCCCCGAAAAGGGGGAGTACATCAAATAAGTTTGGTGTCAGGTGGCAGAGGAACCAACCCCCACGGCAGGTTGCCAGGAACGGATATGACAAGGAAAAGTCCTTACCATATGCTTTTTATTCAATATTCACAGAGAAAGGCTTGAGAATGCAGCTTCTTGGAATAATGGCTTTGTCCTGAGTGACTCTCCGCTCCCTTTTCTCTCACTTCCTCATTCGTCACCTTGTCCCCTACGGATGGCACTGAGGGCCCTTTGCTTCTGAGCCCTTTGCTCTACTACTTTCAAGGCTCGCCGAGTTCTGAGAGAAGGGGGGTCTGGAATGCTTTCTAAAGACACTGTGTCCGTCAGCTGACACCCCTCTGGTGCTTCTTCTTCCTCCTCCTCTCCCATTATTTCCCAGCTTTCCCCCTCAACTGCCTCTGAGCTGTGACCTCCCTCAACCCCGTTGTAATTCTGAACTGTCTCCTTCTTTTCTGGAAGGGTCAGGCTGGGGAGGCGGTCTCCACCATTCCTCCTCTGCCCAGTCCCTGACATTTGGAAACCTCTGGGGTAGAGTATTGGATATAGATTTTACTTTTGTACAATTTTACACTCACAAACCCCTCTCCCCTCTCTCTCCTCCAACCAGGCAAGCACTTTCTAGCCAGCACTAAACACTCAAGGAGAGGGTAAAGGGGAGGGATGGTTGGCTGATGAGAAGGGATAGCCTGGGAAGCTTCTCAAGGGCCCTCAGGCCTCTGAATCTTCACCCCTGTTTTAGCATCAATAATGGGAGATGGCTCCATTTTACGTCTCTGAAAATCCACTGCAATGATTGCTCTGTGCATTTATTCCCTGAAAACCTATGTAGGTTCTGGAACCCCTTAAGCACAGTTGGCCTCCTTCTCAGCAGATAACTTTCAGGTTATCACAGAATCGCCTCTCCCTCATTCCTTCCCCACCCAGAGCAGATTTTTCTTCCTCGCTGCTGACTTTTGTGTCTTGGGGACTTATTTATTCCCGGGCACAGCTCCTGGCTGATCTCATCCCATAAACACAAAACTCTATTAAAGCAAAGCCCCACACTTTTATTCTTTGCTGCTAGCAAAGACCAGATGAGGATTTGGGAGATTCTCACCTTGCCAAATGAGGTGCGCAGGAGCCCGGCTTCGAAGGAACTCTGGAGCAAATGAGATATTTTCCTTTCTTCCTCTTTATTGCCGTGTCCTTCCGAGAATTGCCTTGGCACCGGTGGTGGCCTGCAAATGCAGTCTGTGTCCTGAGTCTTATGCTCCCAACAGGGGGAAGCCAAGAGTCAAGGAGGGGATGAATAGAAAAGGCCTAGCAGGAATCTGGCTCCATTTCCCCCGATGGACAGATTCTCATCTCTTTAGGAAGGAGCCCCCAACAAACTGGTGGGGAGATTCAGTTTAAGCTAAGGGAAAGGAAAGCAGAGTGTTTCAGAAATGAGTGTGCAGATTCAGGAAATGTAGTGCTCCTGGGAGCCGTGGTGGAAGAGCAAGGGGAAAAAAGAGAGAGAAGTGCTAGGAAATGAGGAAATAAATGACACAGTCCTTGCAGAAAGGCTGACTCAGAGAGGAGCTAGCAGGGGATCTAGCAGCAGGGAAATCTATATTAACGCTGAGGTTGGAGGGAGAGGCAAAGAGACCAAAAAAAAAAAAAAGATGAAAGGGGAATGGATTCATTTGTGAGCCACTTGTTAACAGCTTCAGCTGATGCCCCTGGGAAATATGAAACGAATACAATAAGCCAGGAGACGGTTCTGCTTTCTCTCCATCTTATATTTTGAGCTCATTTTTCCCCCTGCAGGGTCATCAAGCGAAGGTCAGCTGGCTTTGATTCTAAGTCCGCATTGTCTCGCTGGGCTTTTTCTTTTTTTCCCTTCCAGGTCCAAAATGTGAAAATCAAATCAAATAAAGTTCATTATTTCATCGGCTTGTCGGCCTCCCTTTCAAGTTCTCTGAGCTAAGCCACAAAAGGCTTCTTTCCCTCCCTCCCTCTCTCTCTCCCTCTCTCCTGCTCCTGGTTAGGTTCCCCTAAACTGTGCAAATTGCCTGCGATGTAAAATTTTAAATGCAGCACTTTGGTTTTAAGCCTGGCTCTTGGTTCTGTCTGTCTGTCTGTCTGCTATTTCAAGGTTTATTAATAGATCAGTTTATAGATCATACAATATACAGTGGTACCTCGGGTTAAGAACTTAATTCGTTCTGGAGGTCCATTCTTAATCTGAAACTGTTCTTAACCTGAGGTACCACTTTAGCTTATGGGGCCTCCTGCTGCTGCCGCACAATTTCTCTTCTCATCCCGAATCAAAGTTCTTAACCTGAGGTACTATTTCTGAGTTAGTGGAGTCTGTAACCTGAAGTGTCTGTAACCAGAGGGGCCACTGCAGTAACCACTTAATTTTTTTTTTTAAAAAACCAAAACCCTCAAAGCAGATTGCAAAAAGAACAGGACAATAAGATTATCTGTGAACACTGTTAAAAACAGCTAATAATAATAATAATAATAATAATAATAATAATAATAATAATAATTTAAATCAGTAATAAACTAAAAACAGATTAAAACACATGTCAGAATTCTACATATCAGGGTAGGCTTGCCTAAGCAAACATGTTTTTAGCAGGTGCCAAAAAGAGCACAGTGAAGATGCCTGCCCAGATATCAATAGGCAGGGAGTTCCAAAGTGTAGGTGCTGCCGCAGGAAACAATTGATTTCTTACAAATGTGGAATGAGTACTGTGCGGCACATTGAATAGTGCCAGTTCCTCAGATCGAAGTGGTCAAGTGAATGTATATGGGGTAAAGACAATTTGACAGGTGGAGGAAGTTCAGGCCCAGGAGCCAACTGTGCCTGTCCACACTTTTCCATGTCTCAGGATTCTTCCCAAGACACCCCCTTTCTAGCCAAACCACATCCTTTACTGGTCTTGCTAAATATGCTCCTTCAACGATTTTCCCAGCTGAGATGCGTCCTTGAATGACTTGTTGCCAGGCTTCGGGAAATCGGATCCCTCCCCCGGTGGCAGTAAATAAGCAGATCAAACAAAAGGAGCGTTCTTACCAGATAAGTTCTTTAATAATCACAGTGAGAGACAAAGGAATACATGCCTCTCTAAAAATGGTGTTGCTCCCAGTTAAGGTTTACCCCCTGCGTCCCCATTAATCCACGTCACTCCTAGGTTGGGTAATCTGAGCTTGTTGCCTCTGTGCTTTCTGTTCTATCACTTTCAAAGCCTCATCACTTGATCTATCATCTATCTATCTATTATCTATCTATCTATATCTATCTATCTATCTATCTATCTATCTATCTATCTATCTATCATCTATCTATCTATCTATCTATCATCTATCTATCTATCTATCTATCTATCATCTATCTATCTATCTATCTATCATCTATCTATCATCTATGTATCTATCTATCTATCTATCATCTATCTATCTATCTATCTATCTATCTATCTATCTATCTATCTATCATCTATCTCTATCTATCTATCATCTATATCTATCTATCTATCATCTATCTATCTATCTATCTATCTATCTATCTATCTATCTATCCATCTATCTATATATCATCTATCTATCTATCTATCTATCTATCTATCTATCTATCTATATCTATCATCTATCATCTATCATCTATCATCTATCATCTATCATCTATCATCTATCATCTATCATCTATCATCTATCATCTATCATCTATCATCTATCATCTATCTATCTATCTATCTACAGTGGTACCTCGCAAGACGAATGCCTCGGAAGACGAAAAACTTGCAAGACGAAAGAGTTTTTCGTTTTTTGAGTTGCTTCGCAAGACGAATTTCCCTATGGGCTTGCTTCGCAAGACGAAAACGTCTTGCAAGTTTGTTTCCTTTTTCTTAAAACCGCTTGAAGAGGTGCAGTTGCGACTTGACCGTGCTTCGCAAGACGAAAAATTCGCAAGATGAAAAAACTCGCAGAACGAATTAATTTCGTCTTGCGAAGCACCACTGTATCTATCTATCCATATCATCTGTCTATCTCAAATAAGAGGAGCCTTCTTGCTGGATCAGGCAAATGATCCATCTCACCTAACACCCCTTTCTCTTGTTGCCCAGCCAGATGTCCCCATGGGAAGCCTGCCAGTGGGACCTGAGCCCAGGAGCACTCTCCCTTCATCCCATTTCCAGCAACTGGTATTCAGAAGCATTCAGAAGCTAAGGAGAGCCTGCTGGATCAGGCTAATGGCCCATCCAGCCCAGAATCCTGTTCTCACAGGGGCCAACCAGATGCCTGTGGGACACCTTCAAGCAGGACCCAGGCCCTGGAGCCCTCTCCCATCCTGCAGTTCCCAGCAACCGGTATTCAGAAGCCTCTGACAGTGGAGGTGGAACAAAGCCCTAGCAGCCAGCAACCACTGATAGCCTTCGCCCTCCATGAATTTCTCCACTCTTGTTTCAAACTCCTCCAAGTCAGTGGCCAACACTATATCCTGCAGATGCACATTCCACAGGTTAACTCTGTGCCTCTCTGTCTAACGGTAGCTCTCCTTCTGAGCCATGAATTAGCTAAGCTTATGCTTCCTGTGCTCTCCAGAGTTGCTCGGCATTCTGAGAAGAGAGAGAGGAAGCTCTTTGTCCATCTCTGGTCTCCTCCTCTGACCCTGCTAACCCTGCCCTGTTAGCCGCTTCCTTCTGGGTCAGGCAAATCCCCAAAGTGCAGTTGCCGAGGAGCAGGGGGCTCCCATCAGGAAGCCCGTTTCAATTAATATTAGTTCAATTAGCCTCCAACACAAAGGTTATTTCCTGCAATTTTATGGCTTTTGAATGGTATTTGGGCGGGCATAATTCACTCCTGGCTCAGTTAACTACTGGAAATAAAACTGGCATCTGGGGTAATATATTCATTACGCCTCTCCCCTGGAAAGTGCCATTAAAAAAAGTCTCTCCCTGGCACTGTTCTAACAAGTACAGATGACTTGTCAGGCTCTTTCCTGGCAAAGAGGAGCTGAGCTTGGGATTCTGGCCAGCAGTGGAAGAACCAGCAGGCTGGCAAAGCATCATTCTCAGAACTGGGGTATTGCTCTCAGCTGGGCATGAGGTTCATGCTGGGGAAGGATGGCAGCGATGTCCAGACCTGTTCAGTACACAAACCAGAGCCATCCAAATATGGCTTCCTTCTTATTCATCCCAGAGTGCAGCAAAGTCTCCCGCCTGATGTCAATAGGCAGGGAGTTTCAACGTGTGGGTGCTATTGCTCTAAAATGCCAGTTTCTTACAACTGCAGGAGTAATAGGTGGCACCTGTAAGAGTGCCACTTCCACCGGTCAAAGTGACTGAGTGGGTAAGGCAATTTCACAGGTAAACTGCTTCCAAATTATTAAGTGTTGTGTACACTAATAGTAACAGCTTGAACTTGGCCTGGTAGCAAATCAGCAAGTAAAGTGGTACCTCGGATTAAGAACTTAATTCATTCTGGAGGTCCGTTCTTAACCTGAAACTGTTCTTAACCTTAGGTACCACTTTAGCTAATGGGGCCTCCTACTGCCTCTGCGCCGCTACTGCACGATTTCTGTTCTCATCCTGAAGCAAAGTTCTTAACCCGAGGTAATATTTCTGGGTTAGCGGAGTCTGTAACCTGAAGCGTCTGTAACCTGAAGTGTATGTAACCCGAGGCACCACTGTATTCAGCAAAGGTGTTATATGGCCACTCCTGTCAGCAATCATGTATATGACGCTGGGGCTGATGGGAATTATAGCAGACTCTCCAAGTGTCCCTATTTTCCAGGGGCAGTCCCGGATTTTGATTTGATCTCAGAATGTCCCGCTTTTCCTTAGGACAACCCTATTTTCATCGGGGAAATGTCGGAGGGTATGTTATAGTCCAAAACATCTGGAGGGCATCAGCTTGGCGAATGGTTGTCTGGAGTTTATGATGGGCCAGATGTGGGCTAATAAGCTTGGCAGTATCCAGCAAAATAATTACATGACAAGAAGGGCTTCCATTGACGCAACTGGACTTCCCACCTTCTCTTTCCTTGGAGTGCTGTGCTGAGATCTCCAATTTCTATCACGCTCTGCTTCAGCACAGCCAAATGGATTCTCATACCTGTTGCATGAATTGGTCCAGTCCATCCCATCACCTCATTTCGTCAGATTGATCAAGCAGCCCACAGGGACCAGATCTTCCCCCTCAATTTGCTTTACATTGTGCTTTTTTGTGGGGTGGGGTGGGGAAGTATTTTTGCCTTGGGAGCTGTGCCTTAACACCAGTCCAAAGACGGCAGCGTCTTTGATTCTCCTTTGGGTGTGGTGCAAAACTTTGATCCGCTTCTCTCCTGGTTATTGATTGCCAAGCCCCAAACCTTAAATTTACTGCCATCTCATGGAACGGGCACAGAGATTCTGTGGTTATAAATTAGCTCGATCGATTTGGTTAATGGCTTGAGTCTTTATATCAAAGTGGCATTTTGTAAATGTAAGGGGGAAATAGCTGGGCTTTCATGGAGGCCAGAGATAACATCTCTCCAGGATCCACTGGGGATCCACAAGTTTGGAACACAGGAATCTGTCTTATACTGTGCCAGGTCATCTAACTCAGTGTTGGCTGCACTGGGTGGCAGCACGATTTCAGGCAGGGAGTCTCTCCCAGCCCTACCCAGATATGCCAAGCATCAAACTGCATGTGGATTGTGGACTCTCCAGGATATAGGATGCTGACAGTCTTTGGAGGGAGAATCATAGAATTCTATAGCTTGAAGGGATCCCAAGGGTCAGCAAATCCAATCCCCTGCAATGCATGGCTCATATGGGGATTGAACCCACAACCTTGTCATTTTCAGCACCACGCTTTAGCCAGCTGAGCCGGATGAACCAAATAGTCTGACTCAGCAAAAGGCACCTACCTGTGAGTCAGTTCAATCAATAGGAAGAACAGAAGACCTTCCTCCCCACCACAATTTACACATGGACTTCACTGCTTCTGCCATGGCCATCTGGTTGAGATGACTTTCCAAGCAGAGTTAGACCAATGCACGGTGGAGGAGGGCAGAAATGACAGCTATGAGCACCGACTGAATTGATAAATGGCACTTCCTGTCTTCAGAGGCAGAATATCAAATGCTGGAGGCAGATGACGAAAGGAGGTTGTGGCCATTATGCTACACTTGTGGGCATCTCAGTGGCATCTAAAAACAGCTTCTGAAAATGCTTCCCTCCCACCCACCTATTGGCATCACAATGATACCTGAAGAAAGCTTCCCACGGGAGGCAAAGTGAGGCTTTTTGGCAAGCCTAAGCATCAGAACATAAGAAGATCCTGATGGATCAGGCTCCATGTAGTTGGAGGCAGTGATGCTTCTGAATACCAGTTGCTGGAAAGCTCAGGAGGGAAGAGTGCTCTTGTGCTTGGGTCCTGCTTGTAGGGCTTCCCATTGGGACATCTGATTGGCCACTGTGAGAACAGGATGCTGGACTAGATGGGCCACAGACCTGATCCAGCCAGGCTCTTCAGATGCTCTGACGATGCTGAAACAATTTCCATAAGACAAAGAGCTAGAGGCTTCCTTTATAGAGGTAAACAAAAGCACCAGAAACTTCTCAGTTGGTTAGAACACAGTGCTGATAATGCCAAGGTTGCCTTGTATGGGATAGCTCCATATTCTTGCATTGCAGGGGGGTTGGGCTAGATGTTCCTCAGGGTCCCTTCCAACTCTACAATTTTATGATCTATAATCCAGAAAGGGGTCTTTGAAAACCAGTGGAGCTTCCCCATGGTTCTGATTCCAGCCTGAGAGGGATGTCTCTCCACTACCGAAGCTTCCATACCAAATGATCTTGCAAAAGTTGACGCATGACGAGTTATTATTTTTACCAGCCAGGGAGCCTGTTTGGAGCAAAGCCTCCTCAAAATGATCAGTCCTTTCTTTGATCAGAAAAGTTCTTCTGCTTCTCTCATAGAAGGAGACACTCTTTTCTCCTAGGAAAACAAGTGTGTGAGTGAGAGAGCGGGGGTGGGGGGTGGAGAGGGAGAGGGAGAGATGTTTTGCAAATATCAGCTGCAAATTGATCTAACTAAACGGCTGCTCTGAGAAGATAGAAGGAACAGCAGTGCCTCAATTTCTGGAGTGTCACCTGGATGTCTCCAAAGACTTTGACACCTGAGCTGTGAGCTCTGGTGGATTGGAAGTGACATTCTGCTTAATAGCGGGAATGAAGATGAATTGCCATGGATCTGGCTGGAGTAGAGTCATTCCACCTGTTTATCCCTCACTCTCCCACCTGCTTTCGGAGCAGCCAAACTCTGCTCTCTCTGTTTCAGCCAGCTCTGAACGCCACATTTAAAGGAGGACGTCACAGGATCGTGCCCAGAGAAAAGCGACCAGAATGATGAGAGATCTGGAGACAAAGTATTCAAATGAACAGTTGGATACATTAGGAACATGGGAAACTGCATTATACTGGGTCAAACTATTGGTCCATCTAACTATTGTCCACACTGACTGGCAGTGGCTTGGCAGGGTTTAAGCAGGGCTCTCAACCATCCCTGGAGTGCCATTGGGGATTGAACCTGCAACTTTCTACATACAAAGCAGATGCTCTACCACTGAGTTGCATCCCTTGCCCTATCATAGAAAGCTTCCTTATAACTGAGTCAGACCACTGGATCATCTAGCTCAGTCCTGTCCACACTGATTGGCAGCACCTCTCTAGGGTTTGAGCCACAGAGTGGCTGGGGATTGAACCTGGTACTTTCTGCATGCAAGGCAGAGGCACTCACCCTGAGTTACTCCTTAGCCCAGCCCCTTGGTCCATCTTCTCTAGCATCATCTTCACTAATAGGCAGTGGTTCTTCTGGATTCCAGGCAGAAATCTTTGTCCCACAAAGCTGTGCTGGTTGGGGCTGATGGGAGCTGGTAGCCATAATGGTTAGGGAATTGGGCAAGCAGCTGGGAGTCCATGGTTCAGATACCCAATGAGCCACAAAGCTCTCACTTCATGGCAGACTTTCTGCCCTGGTGGAACCTTGTTGCACAGGAGAAAACACAAGTCCTTTACTGAAGATTTTTATGCAACAGACCTCTATGCGACCTCCCTCTCCTTCAAAGTTTAGACTGATATGCCTTAGGTTGCATCCTGCTTACAACTTCCTCCTCCTCACACTTCTCTCTCAGACCTCAAGATGAGAGGTTACCTTGGCTCCAGTGGCATAGCATGGGTTGCCAGCACCCGAGGCCGTGCGGAGGGAGGGAAACTGATGGAGTATTCATGCGCATTCAACTTCCTAACAGTGTGTGTGTCACCCGGGAGATCGTAGCTGCTGAGATAAGAAAAAGAGAGTTGTTCCATTGTCTGGAGATGTCTCTTCCTGGTTTACATGAAGAAGCCATTTTCAACAACGCCCAGCAACAAAAGTGTGCAGCTGTATTGAAGCAGCACCAGGTGTTGAAATTTTGTACCCCTAAGAATGTTGCGCCTGGGGCAACCGCCCCTATGCCCCCCATGCTATGCCACGGCTTGCCTCTAACCTCTGAGAACAACTGAGCAAGCATTGCTGCTTTTCTCTTCTCTGGATTAGTTAGTTCGCTTTGAACCAAACACATTTTCCATCCAAGTTACATTACTTCCTATAATAAACAATGTTGTTATTTTCTTATTCTACATGCATCCCTCTCTGTGTGTGATTGCAACAGGTAAAGTCTGCTCTCTAACCAAATGCACAAAGCACAGTTTGCACACTCTGCATAACAATAGGCTCCAAATAAATCAGCTGTTGTACAACTGTTGGGCTGGATTCCTTTGTCGCTCAACCTTTCAGCTCTGACATTCCCTAGTACAAGGGCTCTTATTGCTAGCAAGTAGAGGGTGCTGGATCTGATCCCATGATCTGAGCATGCCCCGCACCCCACTCCCAACGCATATATGCCACTTTCTGCTTTCCTCTTCTTTCAAACATTTGCTTTGGATGCAACAAGTTTTCAATGGTTAAGCAGCTTTGTTACAGATGATGACCATTCTATATCGCGGTGACCTTTGCAAAGAGGATCCGCGGTCATGTGTGTGCAGGAAGGCTTATAGCTAAACAGAATTAAATGCACTCCAGCTTCTATTTGCCAGGTATCAATCTTTTTTCCAAAGGCTTCAGCTCTCGCTATTGTTGGCTCAACAGAGCTTATAGGAATCCATCGTGCCTGAAAAACAAGCCTTATCGCCGCAAAGATTTTTTTAGCCAACACAGCTCACGGCCATGCTGGAAAGATCGTCGTGAGTAGGAATCTTGAAGCTATAGTACGAATGTGGAAAAGCATAGGAGGGAGTGCCCCCCCCAAAAAAAAAATGTTGATGGGCATTGCCATTCAAATGGTGTGTGTGCAGAGTCATGTGATTGATTACCTGGGGTGGTTGCTTACCTCCCCCCTCATCCTTTATTCAAGTTGGCAGCCCTGCAGGGAAGTCACTGGGATGTAGTGCTTAGTGTGCGATCTGGGAGACCAGGGTTCAAATCTCCACACAGCCAAGAAGCTCACTGGGTGACCTTGGGCCGGACACTCACTCTCTGACCAACCTACCTCAGAGGACTTTTGTGGGGATAAAATGAGGAGAGGGGACCCATGTATGCCACCTTGAGCTCTGTGAAGAAAAAGGTGGGATACAAATGCGACAAACAAACAAGCAGTAAAATTCAATCCAGTGAGCAATTTAATGCAAAATGGGGTTTAATACGAACCTCCCTCATTCAAATTTCCAAAATCCGTAGGTCCCATCTATTATACAGTGGTACCTCAGGTTACAGATGCTTCAGGTTACAGACGCTTCAGGTAACAGACTCCGCTAACCCAGAAATAATACCTTGGGTTAAGAACTTTGCTTCAGGATGAGAACAGAAATTGTGCTCCAGAGGCGCAGCAGCAGCAGGAGGCCCCATTAGCTGAAGTGGTACCTCAGGTTAAGAACAGTTTCAAGTTAAGAATGGACCTCCAGAACGAATTAAGTTCTTAACTTGAGGTACCACTGTATATTTAAAGCAGTTTTATACCACTTTAAACTGTCATAGGTAAAAAAGTAAAGGACCCCTGGATGGTTAAGGCCAGTCAAAGGGAGCTGGTGTTTGTCCACAGACAGCTTTCCAGGTCATGTGGCCAGCAGGACTAAACCACTTCTGGCGCAACAGGACACCGTGACGGAAACCAGAGTGCATGGAAACACCATTTACCTTCCCGCCCCAACGGTACCTATTTATCTACTTGCACTGGCGTGCTTTCAAACTGCTAGGTTGACAAGAGCTGGGACAGAGCAACGGGAGCTCACCCCATAGTGAGGATTCGAACTGCCAACCTTCTGATCAGCAAGCCCAAGAGGCTCAGTGGTTTAGACCACAGTGCCACCCGCATCCCTTTAAACTGTCACAGCTTTCCTGGGAGCTGTAGTTTGTTGAGGGTGCTGAGAGTTGTTAAGAGATTGCCCACCTACCCCATTTACCCTGACAGAGCTACAATTATCAGGGTGGCTTAACAATCAAACCCTCTCCCTGGGGAGCTCCAGAAATTGTAGCACGGCAGAAGCAGTGCAGAGCCATCCTGGCTAGTAGTCACTGGTAGCTTTGTCCTTCATGAATTTGTCTAGCCCTTTTTTTAAAAGAGGTTAGGATGCTGGATGGCATCAATGATTATTAACCATGATGATTATGATCTACCCCCACTAATAAGAGGCAGAAAATGCCAGTGAGTACATTGGCTCCCAATACATTTCTGAGCACAATTCAAAGTGTTGGTGCTGACCTTTAAAGCCCTAAATGGCCTCAGCCCAGTATATCTGAAGGAGCGTCTCCACCCCCATCGATCTGCCCGGACACTGAGGTCCAGCGCCGAGGGCCTTCTGGCAGTTCCCTCACTGCGAGACACCAAATTATAGGGAACCATGCAGAAGGCCTTCTTGGTAGTGGCACCTGCCCTGTGGAATGCCCTCCCACCAGATGTCAATGAGAAGAACAACTACCAGACTTTTAGAAGACATATGAAGGCAGCCCTGTTTAGGGAAGCTTTTAAAGTTCAACAGACCACTGTATTTTAATATTTTGTTGGAAGCCACCCAGAGTGGACGGATTATTATTATTATTATTATTATTATTATTATTATTATTATTATCACGATCATCATCACAAATGGGGAGAGCACTGCTGTTGCACCCAGGTCCTGCTAGTGAGCTTCCCTTTGGGGCATCTGTTTGGCCTGACCCATCAGACTCTTCCTATGTTCTTAACCTCCAAAGAGCAGGAGCATGAATTTTTAGAGGGGGGGGGGGAGAGAGAGACTAGGTAAGCACCAATATTTTAGAGGGTGCAGACTAGGCAGGTCATCATCAGCTGTTGATGCTAGACCTGGCTTTTAGCCCTGATGAGCAGCAAAGCAAGGGTAGATGAATTTCTTTGCTCTGCTAACCCACTAGGGAGCCCAGCAGAAAGTCACACTTCCCTCTTGCAAACCCCAGTAACTCTCCTCTTAAGAACCTCTGTCAACCCTGAAGCATATGCTAGGTGTGCCCCTCCTTCCACTACATCAACGGGATCAGGATGAGCAACAACAAAAACCATTGCCCTCTCCCTTCTCCAGCCCCCCTTTCTTGCCCAGAGATGCAAATCATCCCTGCAAAGGTTTCTGGGGGAGGCGTGAAGCTGTCATTAGCCTTGCAGATTATGAAACTTGTTAGCAAACACCCCAGATCTTGCTTTCCACTGTTCTAATAAGAAAACGCTCTTTCTCAAGGGAAAACTGCCCCCCCTGATTTATGCCTCATTCTAGAGAGACGGCAATGGATCTATATTGATGTGTTTGTGACCCACAGCAGAGAGAGGGATATTGAAGGAAAGTGGCTGTTTACTTGACTCCATCAAGAATCCTGTATCGATGCCTGGGGGGTGGGTAGGAATGGGATGGTGGTGGTATGTATTTCATCATGGATAAAGCACCCCCAGTTGCAAATCCACACTTGCCAATACAGGCCATATTTAGGGTTATTATATCACTGTAAAATAGTTTTATGGAGCTATGAATACAGGCAACACGTCAATATCTCACCGTCTGAAGCTGATGCCATTTTATAAACCTGATAGCGTCAATCTGAGATCCTGGGCAGTTTGACAAAGCATTAGGCAAATGGAAGTGTTTTTTTTTTCCCAGTAGGAAGTGGGATTTCTGGAATGGCTGGCTCTGTTGGTGGGAGCTGGGCTATTTTGCCTTCCAGGGGCAAGTTTGCTGGTGTTGGTGAGTAGGGATGGAAGGATCTAGGAACATAACAAGAGCCTGCGGGATCAGGCCAGTGGCCCACCTAGTCCAGCATCCTGTTCCCCCAGTGGCCGCCCAGATGCACCAATGGGAAGTCAGCAAGCAGGACTCGAACACAAGAGCACTTTCCCCACCTGTGTTTTCCAGAAGCATTAAGAACACCAGAAGAACATGCAGGACCACACCAATGGCCCATTTAGTCTGGCATCCTGTCCTCATGGCAGGGAACTGGATGCCCCAATGGGAGCTGAGTACAGCAGCGCTGTCCCCTGGCTTTAAGCAAGAAGGCAGTCAGATGGAGGTGTGGGATATTGACAATGCAGTCAAACCAACAAATACCAGGGTACTGGAAGAAGCAAAGATCACCAGCGTCAAAGCAATGATTCTTCAACATCAACTTCATTGGGCTGGTCATGTTGTGCAGATGCCTGATTATCGTCTTCCAGCACAACTTCTCTGTTCCGAACTTAAAAATGGAAAGCGTAAAGCTGTTGGTTAACAAAAGAGGTTTAAAGACTCTCTCAAGGCAAATCTTAATAAATGTAGTATAAACACTGAGAACTGGGAAACACTGGCCTGCAAGCGCTCCAATTGGAGAACAGCCTTTACCAAAGGTGTCATGGGCTTTGAAGACTCGAACTCAAGGGACACAAGGGAGAAATGTGCTAAGAGGAAGGCACGCTTGGCAAATCCACACTGTGATCAACTCCCACCCAGAAACCTATGTCCCCACTGTGGAAGGACGTGTGGATCCAGAATTGGCCTCCACAGTCACTTGCGGGCTCACTTTTAAAACTGTGTTTATGGAAGACAATCTTACTCAGCTACGAGGGATCACCAAAGAAGAAGAAGCAGCAAGTTTGCTAGATAGGCACATGATATGAGCTGAAGCTCACAGAGTTTTCCTGTAACTTTGCTAGAGAGAGCTCTGAGAGTCCCTCCCACTGTGCTCTGACAGGGGGAGGGCATACCTATATATATATTCTCTTACCTGCCTGGATACATCCTCTTTTTTTGCCTCTCTTCACTCCGACCTCTTCATCTCATCACCAAGAAATTTGTTGAGAAGAAACAAATGGCTAAGCCTGAGCTACAGCTCAGACTCCATTTTAAGCTCGACTTAAGTATTGTAACTGAATCAGTATTTTAAGACTACCTGAACAAAGCTGCTGTATCCGTTTCCTCTTCAATGAGTATTCCAAGGGAGTAAATGCAGTTTTTACCTTTTTGCAAGATTGTCTGTGTAATTGTTGTTTTATGGGGGAGAAAAGGGGAAAATACCAGGAGAATCCAGTCTGCTTTAGAGCATCCCGGATTACTTAAATGAAAAGACTAAAACCAGTCTATCTAAGCTTCCCTTTTAAGCTGCAAAGGGATGCACTTTGCTGAAGTCACAAACGTGAAGAAGGTAGGATATACCGTATCCCCTCCTAGCATCTATACACATCCCTACAGGAGGGGCTGGCTGAGATTGTCAAGCTATTGCCCCATTCTGCCTAACAGCCCAGGCTGAACTGGCAGGTGCACGGGGGTGGGGGGTGGGGGAACCCATCATATACAGTGGTACCTCTGGTTACGTACTTAATTCGTTCTGGAGGTCCGTTCTTAACCTGAAACTGTTCTTAACCTGAAGCACCACTTTAGCTAATGGGGCCTCCCGCTGCCGCTGCGCCGCCGGAGTACGATTTCTGTTCTCATCCTGAAGCAAAGTTCTTAACTCGAGGTAATATTTCTGGGTTAGCAGAGTCTGTAACCTGAAGCGTATGTAACCCGAGGTACCACTGTACAACCACAGTGCAGTTTAAGCAAAACCCATGCCTGGCTTCCTCTTAGCATTTCGTACCTGCATTTCCATCTCAACCCTGGCCTGTCTATAAGACCTGCTTCACAGTCCAGTTTGGTACCTTCTCTGCAGCTTTGATGTCCCTCCTTTGTAGATCCAGTCACATCCTGTGCCTCTCTGCATATATATATATATATATATATATATATATATATATATATATATATAATATCTCACAATGCCTTTTTCTTCAATGATGCACAAGCGATGTGTCTTCCCTCCTCCCTCTCTTTTGGGGCCAAAGGAGCATGCTCTGATTGTCCCACCAGGCTGGGCTTTGTGTTGCATCTGCATTCAAGGTTGGCCACCCTTCCCCCCCCCCACAAAAGTGCCCTATACTTTCCTTTGATGACAGCAGGCACTCAACACTCCGCCTACCCCTTTCTTCTATTTCTGGGCCCTCACATCTTTTCACCTCCCAACCAAAAAATCTGTTTGCCTTCCAAAGCTGGCTTTTAAAAAAATAATAATATTAAAAATCTGCATCTTTCCGGTGGATGCCATCATTGGCTGAGCCTCAGAGTAGAGAAGCCCCCCACTCTGCGTGCAGGTCCTGCCCCTCCCCTCCTCTGCCCAGATCTCAGAATTCAATTAGCACTTATTCATATCTCGGGGCTGGCTGTCGTCGTCTCCCCAGCTAGGTGCTGCTTATGGTTAGGCCCGTTCTCTCTTCCCAGGCAAAAGCTGTGGTGCGCCATACCAGATCAGCTATGTTTAATCTCTGGGAAACCTCGACGTTTTGTGGGTTAACTCACAGCAGGGCTGGCTCCAGAAAGTGGGAGGGTGGGTATTTGCTAGGGCTCTCAAATCTGGCAAAGGCCACATAACCAGGGGAGGACCCTGGTTCAGCAGCAGAGAGACTCATAGAGACTCATAGAATTATAGTGTTGGAAGTGACCCTGAAGGTCATCTAGTTTAGGGCTGCCATACGTCTGGAATTTCCTGGACATATCCAGAATATTGCATCCGAAAGCAGTGCCCAGGCAGAAATCGGCAAAAAAATGTCCGCAGAAATCTGATGGCATCTGATGTCAGCAGCGTCGTTTTTGCTTTTCATGCTGGTTTAATTTGGGTAAGCTGGCTTGAGTTCTGGTATTGGAAAAGGCGGGATATAAACAACAAAAACTCTGGGAATTGTAACTGGGAGGGGAAAAGGAGGGTCTTTTAACAACTCCTTAACATACTACAGTTCCCAGGATTCTTTGGGGGAAGCCCTGCCAGTTTAAACTGCTGTAATAATACAGTGGTACCTCAGGTTAAGAACTTAATTCGTTCTGTCGGTCTGTTCTTAACCTGAAACTGTTCTTAACCTGAAGCACCACTTTAGCTAATGGGGCCTCCCGCTGTCGCTGCGCTGCCACCGCACGATTTCTGTTCTCATCCTGAAGCAAAGTTCTTAACCCGAGGTACTATTTCTGGGTTAGCAGAGTCTGTAACCTGAAGCGTCTGTAACCTGAAGTGTCTGCAACCTGAGGTACCACTGTACCCTAAATGTCTGATATGGATATGAACTCAAAATTTCAGTTTCTCTGAGCTTCTCATATCTCCACCCTAAAGTTTAATTCTCCACATTTTGGCAAAAGTTGGTGGTTTTTTAAAAGTCCTCATAAACATTCATCAGATGATGTCACCTAATATACACAAGTTTATATGCAATATTGCCTAATGGACACATTTCTTTGCAAAATTATTTTCCCCCGATAGGATGCATTTTTGTACATTATCTTTACTTAATGCGCAAAGGAGGAGTTTGATTCCAATTGCATTTTTTTGTTTGTTAAAATTTTATTCATTTTCAATAAGAATCTTCCAATTAATGAAAAATCAAATCAATCCAAATTACCATAATAGCAATACACCAATTATATACAGTATTCCAATTGTAAATAAAAAATAAAAAATTTGGGACTTCCCATGTTCCAGATGTCTAGATTCCGATTGCATTTAAAGCCAACCAATGTGTCCAAAAATGCATTTTCAAGAGGAAACAGTGCATAAAAACATGTGAAGATAACACAGAGGAATGCATTATATTTAGGAAAATTTGCAAAAAAAAATGTGTCTATTAGGCAATGCTGCATATTGTTTTGTGGAATTGCTTTGCAAAATTATGCAGAGGCCCACCAAAATGCTGATGATTCTTCATGGGGGTCTTTTCTTTTTAAAGAACAATCTCAAACTGATATGAATATGTGGAGAACTGAACCTAAGATAGGAGAAATGAGAAACAGAGGCTGAAACTGACAGATTTGCCCATCCCAACATCAGTCCCAGGCAGCACAGCTGGTCCAGAACACCTGGAGGCAGGCATGCCAACCCAGGTAGGAGATTGAGGAGGCCAATGTTGCATGTGATGTCGCAACAGCGTGTCTGATGTCATGATGCCATATCTGGGCATCTCACAGCAGCTTGATTTCCATGGCCTACTGTGCCAGCACCCCCTCTTCCTCCTCCTCCTCCTGCCTGTCAGGGACTGGGCAGAGGAGGAGTGGTGGAGACCACCACCCCAGCCTGACCCTTCCAGAGAAGAAGACAGTTCAGAATTACAACAGGGGTTTGAGGGAGATCACAGCTCAGAGGAAGACGAGGGGGAAACCTGGGAAATAATGGGAGAGGAGGAGGAAGCAGACCTGGAGCAGCTGGCTGACACGTTATCACTAGAAAGCATTCCAGACCCACCTTCTCCCAGAACCCAGCGAGTCTTAAAAGTAGGAGAGCAAAGGGCTCTGAAGCAAAGGGCCCTCAGCGCCACCCGTAGAAGAGATGACGAATGAGGAAGTGGGTGTCTGGGCCAGCAGGTTTGTGCTGGTCCAGTGGGTTACTCGAGAGGCAAGGTCCAAGTCCAGTCCGTGGTCAAAAGTGCAATGTGGAGACAGTCCGTAGTAGCTGAAGCTGGGTGCAGGGCAGGGAGTCGGGTGAAGTCAGGAACAGGCATGCAAGCGGGGAGCCAGGGCGGGTCAGGAGCTCAAGCAGGACAAGGTTCGGACAGGAACTAGCAACCAACAATGTTGCTCCCGCAACTTGGGTCTGGGGCTGGCTGGCTTTTATCTGCCCCGAGCATAGGGCGGCCCCGGTCCACAGGTAACTCGCCTCTCCTGGCCTGGAGGCGAGCACTCCTCCTGCGGGAACTTAGTTCCCTCTGCCTCTCTGCCCTGAGCCTCTGCAGCTCAGGAGAGGCTGGAGGGTTACCGGACCCAGAGGCCACCTCAGCTTCCTCTGACGGGGCTGAGAGTGGAGCACCTGCAGGCAATGGGTCCTCCATCACTTCAGGAGCCAGAGCAGACTCAGCTGATGCCTGCACCTGAGGATCCAGCACAGGTGAGGACCCTTCAGGCTCATGACCCAGCCCCGGCTCAGCTGGTTCTGAAGGCGGGGAATCTTGTGCAGGCTGGGATCCCTCAGGTTCAGCATCCGAGTCTGAATCCCAGGCCATCACAAGGTTCTTCTCATGTTCTTGCCACCACCAGCCAGCTAGAATAAAGGTCTCTTTCCTACTTTCAAGTAAGCACCTCCCTCTCAATGTGTTGGGCAGGAGCAAAGTCACAACCTTCCTTTCTGTTCCTCTCTCTAAGACCTTTCTCCATCACAGTGCTACCCAAAGAGAGCAGCTATGTAGCCTTCAATCAAGACTCTTGATTCTAAGCAGAAGGCTGTGCCATACTATAATTAAGAATTAGGGAGGGATGAGCCTATAATTATGGCACCAAAGCTCATCAGGATCAGAGTGAAGTTTGCTCTCTTTCTAACTGAAAATGAGCTCAGTGGAATTGGTTGTGTGGTGATTTGCCACCCATCAGTCTGTCATTCTCAGGATGCACCAACCTGCTGTTATCTGAAACCTTCCAGGCTCCACAGCCTGGGTCAAAGACAAAAGACTGGAGTTGCTTCCTGGTCCCCAATCCTCACGGAAGCGACTCAGAAATGTAATGAAATAAACAAGGCCACACCATCCCAACCAACATTTCAGCATTTAAAAGTTTGGCACGGGGTTATTATTGTCAAAATTTTGTTCCCAGTACCACTTCTGTTGTATGACTCTCCAATAATCAGTCAAATAAGTTTTGATCCGGATATACAGTGGTACCTCTGGTTGTGAACGGGATCTGTTCCAGAGCCCCGTTCGCAACATGAGCAGAACGCAACGCGCATCTGCGCCTGCAGGGGTTGCGATTTGCCACTTCTGTGCATGCGCGTGACGTCATTTTGAGCATCTGTGCATACGCGAGTGGCGAAACCCAGAAGTAACTCTTTCCAGTACTTCCGGGTTGCCGTGGAACGCAACTTGAAAAGATTTAACCTGAAGCAAACGTAACAAGAGGTATGACTATATTAAATATTTGATGGCATGGAGATGGTCAAAAATACACACCAGGATAATCCGGGAATTGATTTAATTGGAGGAGGAGGTTAATGTTCTTGATATGAAAATGCACATCTGTACATGGAACAATCTGTGTGTGAATTTTAAGGAAAGCTTCTTTCCCCTCTAAAATGGAGAACATATGAAGAGAGCTGCAGGATCAGGCCAGTGGTCCATCTGGTCCAGCATCCTGAGATCTCACAGTGGCCAATCAAATGGCTCTTCTGGGAAACACAGAAGTGGCGCCTGACCCCAGCCATCTCTCCTCCTGTGGCTTCTAGCAATTGGGATTCAGGAGCATTCCTGCCTCTGTCCATGGAGGCAGAGCACAGCCATCAGGGCTAGTAGCCATTTATAGCCTTTTCCTCCGTGAAAATTCTGCTCAGTTGATATTTAGCATCGTTCAGGTGGAACAGAATCCACATGCGGTGAAGGATGATTGCTGGAGATGTTCGTTCCCTTAGAGCAAATATATATATCACATATTTCGGTCATGTTCCCAGCTCACAAGCAACAGTGTTTCTGTTGTAAATGAAATCAAAAGCATTTCAGGGCATACACAGCCGCTAGATCCAAGAGTCCTTTTATTTCACGATGTCAGACATATGGCTTTGCTTGAAGACTGAGAAACAATGGTTCGTTTATTGATTGTGGCTTGTATGGTTTGGAGTTTTAGATGGGAAAAAGATTAATCTTCCCTCCATCGATGAGTGGCTTCTGAGAGTTTGGGACACACTGCTCATGCGACCAATTTCTTTTGGTAATGTAGCATGAGTTGGGGAAGAAAGACAATCAGTTTATTGAAAATTTGAGCTTTTTAATGGTGCATTAGTTTAGTGGAGAATAATGAGCTTTATGCTCTAAGTTTATCTCCCACTTGGACCTACAGTGAAACTGAAGGCTGGAAGGTTCAGGGTAGATTAAAGGAAGGACTTCTACAAAATTTATTATTATTTATTATACAGGGCATAGGTAGACTACGGAAATTGCATCTGCAGGAGGCAGTAATAGCCACCAACCTAGATGGCTTTAAAAGATGATTAGACAAATTCCTGGAGGACTATCCATGACTACTAGCCAAGATGTCAAGCCTTTGCCTCCACAGTTGAAAATGACAGGGAGAGTGCTGTTGTGCTTGGATCCTGCTTCTGGATTCCCTGCAGGGATCTGGGTAGCCATTATGAGAACAGGATGCTGAACTAGATGGTCATTGGCCTCATCCAGCACGCTCTTCTGATGTTCAGGGGGGGGGGGGCTGCCCTTGGGGCTGACCAGATGCTGCAGCTGGGACAGAAAATGGCCAACACATATGGAGCCGCTAAAGCAATTGCCTTAACTGCCAAATAGCTACGAGGTAAGGTTCAAGGTGTTGTGTTTGCTGTACAAAGCCCAATACCGTCCAGGAAACCTAAATTTCACCCCATCCCTTATATGCCCAATTGAATACTGTATTCTGCAGGAGACAGTATCCCGCAGAGATCATCCTCTCAGGAAGTCTGCTCTGTATGATGTTGGAATCAGTCTTTTAGTGAGGTGGTAACTGCTTTCTGAAACATCCTCCCACTGCATATTGGGGGGTGGGGGTGGGCATTCCTTCTATTGGCATTTCAGCAACTGCTCAAGATGTTCCTCTTTCAACAAACCTTCTGAAATATGCATCCCAGCTGGCATCTGTGTTGGATTTGAATGGATTTTGTGTTTGTGCTATTGTTTTGGGTTGGGGTGTGTGTGTCAGTCTTCCAGTTCTTTGGATACCCAGTGAGCTTGAGAATCAAGAGGAGCTTGCTGAAACAGACAAGTTTCCTTGTAATGCAGGGACCTTAGCTGGCCACTAAGGTATCCTCATCAGCATCCCCAAAGAAGCAGCCAGGTTGCAAGAGTTGCAGCTAAGTAATAGTGCTCTTTGGGCTAATAAGTGAGCCTTCCCTCTACCCCACTCACCTAGCTCTCTTGGAGAACAATAGCCAGCACTGTGTGTGTGAATTGAGCTGAGCTGGAATCAGGCTGGAAGCTGGAGACACAGAGGCGTGTTTGCTCCATGATGAATGGAGAAGCAAGATCTGTTGGGGTGTTGATGCTGCGATCAAAGCCACCTCACCCCAGGCATCTCTACCAGCAGCAGGAGGCTTCAAAGGTTCCACCTTCTTATTTGCAGGTCTTGGCAGTCAGTGGCATGGGGGCATCAGTCTTGAGAGTGGCTTGCATGGAAAGGAGCCTTTGGGCTGGGCAGCATGCCAAAGCATCTGAAAGGGGGTGGGTGTCGTGGGTGTTTTTGTGACCCAAAGTTTACCCTGTGGGGCAGGAGTATGCAGGCTTCAGGAGGTGACCCTATGCACACTGATATCTTATAACTGATTGACTGCATTTATAGTGAACCTTTTCCTCAAAGGAGAAGGGACCCTGCTGCAAAAATAGTCACAGGCCTTTGACTTCCCATGACTCTGCACCACTACAGTGCTGCTTCTTAGTTGCCTACAGTCTTGGGGGAGTGGAAGAACTGCCCATCAACTTCCTCCTCCTCCTCAGTCTCAGTGTGGCCCTTGTAGAACTCAGCAGTGGGGAGGATGGGGACAAAATTAGAAATAGCTGCCCCCACCTATTATTGACACTGGCCCCACCTTTGTTTGTCCCGTCTCTTATGCTCTCTGGCTCCCCCTAATGTTGGGCTCCTTGTCTTCTGCCCTACCACAACCAATGGGCACCAGCCACCATCGTATCAGAGGAAGGTCCCCTTTGAAGTCGGGACTTTTTGCCTCAAGCTCCTGTATTCCCAAGAGGTGAATTAGAGCAGGTAAAAAAACAACTCGCTGTGTAGTCTTTCAAATCAGTGTGGTGCGATAAGAGGACATTAAAACACAGAGAGTTAAGAGCGAAAGTCCCTGTCCCCTTTCAGAGCAGATTAATCTAGATTAACTACCATTTCAAGCTGCTGGTTTTGTTGTCCCAACAAATCACTAATATGGATTAGAGCTTGCATACCAAGCATAAGGCACGCAAGGGGGGACTGTGTATGTGTTTGTGTGTCTGAGGACACAACCAATTTCCTTTTGTTTACCCCACCCCCTTCTCAAAATGGGTCTCACGCGTGTCAAGCGCTGAGGGGGGTGATGAGGAATGAGTCACCCTGTCCCAGAAGTGTGAGGAACCGATATTCGAGAGATTCAGACATCCAGGGTAGGAAGCATTGGCAAATGCGGGTGCGGGAGTGTCCTCGGGTGGGCGTGGAGTGTGCTCGATGCCTCCCAGGACGGAGTCTCGCTTCATAGGCAAGAATGAGATGTCTATTCTCTGAAGCAGAAGGCAGAGATGCGCCTGCACTCCGACGCGCCCCCGCCCCCCTGCACAGTCAGTCCGGATTCTCTCCTCGGCGTCCTATAGGTGGCACCGTCCCTCCAGGAATGAGCTGCCAGCCTCGTCGCCTAGGCCAGCGTGCTGCCGCGGACAGACCCGGGCCGGGAGAAACATCGCTGCTGCAGTCTTCTCTTCTGTCACCCCCCCCCCGCGCACCTCCCATCAGTTCCGAACCCTTTCCCAGCCCAAACGGGGCCCTGTCATAGTCCTGAAGGGTCTTCCTCGCACTCTCCTATCTTCAAACACGCCTCCGAACAAGTCCGAAGTGATTTCTCTTTGGAGAGAGGCTCCCGGGACCCATACATCTCGCGCGTGTATTGTGGGTGGGTGGGGGCCACCCACAGGCAAGCCCCTGGTGGTGATGGAGAGCGACGTCTAGCCACAGCCCAGCCCGCTCCGGCCAAGCGCTCCCCGTTTTTCTGCAGGACTCCCTAACGCGCTCCGCGTGCGTCCCCCTCGCCGGATCGCGCGGCGGCGGCGGCGGCCCCTCCCTCCTCCCTCTCCCTCCTCCAGCCAGTAAATCCGATCTAGGCCGATTCCTCTCACGTCAAACCACATGATCCCATAAAACATTCATCACCTTTCAGTCCCCCCGCCGGAGCAGCCGAAACCAGCCTCGCCAGCGCCACCGTCCCTCCTTCTCCGAGCCCCGGATCGCGCGCCCTTTCCCAGCTGGGAAAGCCTCGCCACACAAAAAACAACTACCCGCTCCTCCCTACCCTGACGCCGGGAGGGCAAGACCAGCAGAAGCGGAGCCGAGGCAAAGCAGGGCAGACGCGCTCGGTGGAACCAGCTCCTGCCTCTTTTTTCCTGCGTCGCAGCCGCCGGCGCGTTGGTGTGAGCCACAGCGCGCGGGGCGTCTCCTCCCTCAGTCCCTTCTGCCTGGATGCTGGCTCCTCCGGCCGCAGGAGCGAACCGCCTCGCTAGCCCGATGAGCCAGGCGGGCATCGGGCTTGTCGCCGTCAAAGGCAGCAGCAGCATCCCCGTCGTCGTGCCCGCGCCCGGGTGGAAGTTTGCATGAGGCTCCGCTGCGTTTCTTTTGGGAAGGATTTGCCGCTGCGTCCCCCCCGTTGCCCTCCGAGCCGTGCCTTTCCCGAGCCCCTAAAATGAAGAGGGCGATCGCTGAAGGTAAGTGACGGCACGGAGGAAGAGACACAAAGGGGATTTTTTTTTTTAGGTGGGGACACACACACAAATATGGACTGGAGAGGGGAGATGAAAGAGTGTGGCCGTCGGGGTTTCCTTTGCGCGCGGCGCGGGGAGAAGTTCCGAGGAGGCAACTTTGTCGCGGGCTGTGGAAGCTCTGGGAAGGAGGGGGGACGGCGGGGGCCAACTTCGAGGGAGGGGGAAGCCGTCTAACTTAAGGCGAGGGGCGTCGGGGGAAAGCGTTTGCCAACTGTGCCCTTTTCAAAGAGGCAGGCTACGGAGACTTGCCATCGCCTGCTGAAAGTCCGGAGAGCATAGACGGTGTGTTTGTGTCTTTTCTTTGGGGGGGGGGGGTGTGCTCGCGGGACCTACCCCGCCCTTGAAGGACCTTTGCTTCTCTCCCCCCCCTTCCCCCGCCCCGCTTGGCGCAGAATTCCTCACTGGACGTGTGTTTGTGTGTAGAGGAGAATCTAGTTCGACGTTGGCGCGTTTACAAGGAATGTAGAACGGACGGCGCGCTGCGCCCGGATTTGAGCGCGCGGAGCGGGGGATTATTATCATCGTCTTTCTGTCTTCCCTCCTCCATGCCAGGCTTTTGTGCTATTGCAGGGGGGAGTGTCTGCCGGGGAAAATGTGTCTGTCGGGGAGAAAGAACTCCATCTCAATCATTATCAGCTCGGACCCCAAAGCAGGTTGAGGGGAGGTGGAATAGATGGCCTGGGGTTCAGTCAAAGGCCTCCAATGAGAGGAAATGCTGTTTAGCGTGTGTGTCCAAAATAGCTCTTTTTGCTAGTCGCCAGTTTGGGGCAGCTTGGCTGCTAGAGAAACAACATCTCCCCCAGGTGGAGAGAGCGGAAACGGTTAGCATTTTACCCCCTCAAAAATAGCTTTGGAGATGCAGAAGTTCCGTGTTCCTGGCTTGCCAGTTCAGATCCCACCTCCTTCTCGCGCTTGAAGGGACTTGCTTTAGGTCGGGCCCCGTATCTTTCATGGGCTTCTCAAGAGCGCCCCCCAGAGGCCCTGACGGTCTGCGGCTCCAGCAGGTGTCTGCAGAGGCGCTCTTGCCTGGCCAGCGTGGAAAGACGGGGGCGGGCAGTGGTCCCTCCGCGTGTCCCCCCCCCCCAGCGGTGCATTTCCTCGGCGTGTGGATGCGGGAGGCAATCTTTCGCTCCTTTCCTGTGTCGAACAGGGGGAACTTTATGATGGAAGGTGTTGTTAGTGGGAAAGACCCCATGGCCATTTTAGGAGTATTGTCACCACCACCCAGAGCATCAAGTATTTTAGCAGCATTTCCTTCCCTGGCAGGAGAAAGCTGCGCTGCAAGCTCCATGGAGTTGGCCAAAGTTTCCCAGAGCTTGTCTGAACACCGCAGGGATAACGTGACATTCCATCTAGGCAAGAGCAATCTGATTAGACAGAGCTGTTAATGGGAGTGTGCATTTATAAAGGGTTGTGTGTGTCACCTCCGGGATATCTCATAACTAAAACGATATATATTTGGTCCTTAGAACACCTGCTTTGCATACAGGTTTTGGGTTCAATCCCCAGGACTGGGAACGAATGCCCCCTGCCTGAAACCCCGGAGAGCTGCTGCCAGTCAGTGTTGGACCTATGATCTGATTCTGTTTAAGGCAGTTTTCTGTGTTTGCTGGTGGAATTGCCTGTTTTGCACCCAGGAGGTCCCAGGTCCAATATCCACCATCTCCAGATAGGGCTAGGAACGTCCCCTGCTTGAAATCCCGGAGAGCTGCTGCCAGTCAGTGTTGGGAATACTGAGCTAGATGGCCTGGCTCTGTTTAAGGTGGCTTTCTATGTTTGTAGCTCCGTGGTGGGAGTGCCTCTTACACACACACAGAAGGTTCAATTGGCCCTATGGCATCTCCAGGTTGGGTCTGAGATTATCCCCTGTCTGAAATCCTGGGCAGCCACTGTTAGCTGGACCAATGACCTGATTCAGGATAAGGCAGATTCCTATGTACAATACCTTCCAGGGGGCATGAAGTATTCTTTCCTTGGGGGTGGGGTGGGGTGGGGAATGTTCTCCACCCTCAAAAGGCACCAAAGCTCTTTGTTAGGAAGAAAAGGATGAATGAGGGAGAAAGAGGGGATTATGGCATCTCATCCTCCTCCGGCCCCTGCAGATCTGATCTCCACTGTGATGGTCCTGGGAAAAATGGTGGGGTAAGGAAGGAAAAAGGGAGTGGGGTGTCTGTTGGTGTAATGACCAGGGCTGGCCCAAAGCATCACTAGCTAATTGCTCCTCTGCTCAGCTTCATTTAAAAAGAAGGGGGGGGGGGAATCAAGGCGCTAAACTGAATTAAGGCTTTGTGTGTGAAATTACATGCAAAGTGAGGAAATCATGTTCTGTAGGTTAGGCGTCGCTTTCGTTCCACTGGGTGATGATGCCCCCCGATGTAATCGGCGTGGAAGGCATCTGGCATTCGGCAGGGAACTGTGTGTGCACGGGGTTGCCAGTTGCAGGGAGATGAGGTCTTGTTCCAGGTCTGCTCAAATACCTGTGCTCCGTGGGGATCAGATAGCTGCGGAGGCAGCCCTGCCCAGAGCCCGGAGGAGAGGCGACGGCTGGCCACAGGGGGCAGGTTTTGGATGCCTGGAATGGTGGCATAATGGGGACCACAAGGCAGCATTTGCGGCAAGTTTGCCTAGACGAGCTCCACTGAAATGAACATGAGCTACCAAGCAGCCCAGGAGTTTTGTTTGGACAGGTCTCACAGTGCTCAGAAGCCAATAAAGAACTGTGACACTATTTATTTACCAATCACATTTATATCTCACCATTCCTCCAAGAAGCTCAAGGTTCCTCTTCATTCTTCATTTTATCCCTACAACAACCCTGTGAAGTTGGTTGGGCTGAAAGTCAGGGACTGACCCAGGGCCTTCCAGTGAGTTTCATAGCTGAACAAGGATTTGAACCCCGGTCTGATACTCTAACCACTGGACTAAACTCCCTCTCTCCATATATAATGGAACAGGAAAATGTGGTGGTGGTTGTTATATTCAATTCTCATATACAGTAAATGATCTCTTCCCCCTGCCCGAAAAGAATACATCAAAAAGGTTTCAAAGCAGTGATGAAAAGTCACCACAGAGGGAGCCAGAGGGTTATCTTCAAGCAGAGAGTTCCACAGGCCCTTCTGTATGTTCCCACCAACAGTGCTTGATATGTGTTGATTCAATGGGGGGGGGGGAAGGTTGTCCTGGCAGGCTTGTTTTACAGATTAAAAGGCCCTTGTTGGCACTCTTGTTAAATCACCCCTGAAGGAGAAGCAGAGATGCAAACCGGGGTGTGCTGACACCTATATTCCACTAGAGCTTGAAAGAAGAGCACAGAATTCATCCTCCTGAGGATTCGTTTTTAAAATGCACGAAGAAGTTTCGGCTCCTTGCAGGAGCAACGACATCCTTGTGTGGGGGCAGTTCCAGTTGGAATCTTGTTGCCTTCCTCCAATTAGTAGCAGAACCAAAATAAAGCATTTACAAAGTAGTAAGAAGTACAGAATCAATTATTATACAAAATAAGTTTTGTTTTACTGCAGGTGTGCTTTCTCCTGTGTCATGCCTTTATTTCAGGTGTACTGTAGCAATGCATGGTATTAACCACAGCAGTTAAATAAAAATGCACTGTAATGGGGGGGGGGGGGCAAAAAGGTTCACAGTTGTCTCAGGAGCTGGCAAAAAGCATATATTGCATTTATCAACCACCTTTTTCTCCAAGGAGGCAGCGTACATGGCTGTCCCTCTCTTTTTTGTAATCTGCACAACAACCCTGCGAGGTGGGTTAGGCTGAGAAGGGCAGTGACTGGCCCAAGATCACACCTAGTGAGCTTACTGGCTGCATGGGGATTCAAACCATGGTCTCCAAGGTCCTAGTCCAACACTAACCACTAAACCACACTGCCTTTTTGGGACTCCCTCCTTAGGGAAATCCACCTTGAATTCTTCTGATTGATTCCTGCCAGCAGAATCAGGCCTTTCTCCTGTTTATGGTCATCCATGGGAATGATTTGTTGCAATACAGTGATACCTCAGGTTACATATGCTTCAGGTTACAGGCGCTTCAACTGACGTACTCCGCTAGCCCAGAAATAGTACCTCGGGTTAAGAACTTTGCTTCAGGATGAGAACAGAAATCGTGCTCCGGTGGTGCGGCAGCAGCAGGAGGCCCCGTTAGCTAAAGTGGTACCTCAGGTTAAGAGCAGTTTCAGGTTAAGAACGGACCTCCAGAACAAATCAAGTTCTTAACCTGAGGTACCACCGTACTACTTTCCTTTCCCCCTCCTCCAGATTTGATTTCTTTTTCTGTGTTTGCGTGTGAAGCTCCTTCGTTTGGATGTTTAGATTTACGACACAGCATGCTTTTTACAGGTGGGGAATGGGTTATTTTGGGGGAGGTGACTTATATATACAGTAAGCACTTGAACGCCCCTTGCTACTGTACTTGATCTGTTGTTGCTTCCTGCAACTGGTTTTGCTGCTGCTGTTGTGCTCTCATTGCCTCTAACTTTTCCAGAGCCAAAATTAACATTTTAATGGAAAGGGGCCGTGGAAATAAATAAGAGAGAAAGAAAAGAGAGAGAGAGAGAATACAAAGGGGAAAGATGATCAAGGTGTGAAACAGACCCCTATGTCTTAGATCAGTGGTTCCCAAAGTGGGGGCTACTTCCCCCTGGAGGTGGTGGATTAGGGGGTGCTAAGAGGAAAGTGGGTAGCAGAGGGATGCTGGAGATGTAAACGACTATCAGACTTTGAAAAGCTGGTACCGCTGGATCAAGTTCATAAATTTTGCTGGCTTTGTTGAAGAAGTCGTTTTAATTGGATTTTGATTAAATGTGCAATTAATTGTTACTGTTTTGAATTTTATTGTGTTATTATCTCCCTTAGCGGGTTGTGCAAACTGCTCTTCTGAATACAGTGGTACCTTGGTTCTCAAATGCCTTGGTACTCAAACAACTTGGAACCCAAACACTGCAAACCCGGCCTGGAAGTAAGTGTTCGGGTTTGCGAACTTTTTTCAGAAGCCGAACGTGCTCCATTTTGAGTGCCACACTTCTGTTTTGAGCTTTACACCAAGGTCTGTCTGTTTCTGCTATTTATTTTGCGTTTTTGTTTTTGCGGCTTTTTTGTTTTGTTTTTGTGACTGTGTGGAACCCAGTTCACCTACTGACTGATTGATTGTGTGACTGCAGTACATTGTTTATTGCTTTCATTTTATGGATCAGTGGTCTCGTTAGATAGTAAAATTCATGTTAAATTGTTGTTTTAGGGGTCGTTTTTAAAAGTCTGGAATGGATTAATCCATTTTGCATTACTTTCTATGGGAAAGCACGCCTTGGTTTTGGAATGCTTTGGTTTTGGAACGGATTAAGTTTGAGAACCAAGGTACCACTGTAATGGTTTTTATGGGGTGAAGTAGGGGGCACTGGGCATGAGTTCATGGGACCAAGGGTGACCCAAAAAGTTTGAGAACCGCTGTCTCAGGTCATCAGCTATAACTGCTGTGGTGATGTCCCACTATTTCATTCCAACTACCCCCTCCTTTCTCCTGCAAGTGAGGCAAGTGATTTTTTTTGGGGGGGGGGCAGACTGACTTTTTTGGAGAGAAAAGGTAGTTCTCGTGAATGGTTGCACCATCAACCTGCCCAGATGTTCTGCTGCTCTGGAGAGTGTGGGCTTGTGTCTAGTCTCTATCGGCTGTTTTTGTTTTGTTTTTTAAATATATGGTAGCAAGCAAGAAAGAAAAAACACTGGGGAGAAAAGGTGGGTTGCTGAGCTACAGTTTCAGATGGGAGCCTACAGAGGTTTTCTGACATTCAGCAAGCCATGCATTCTGCAAGATGGTGATCACACCCCAGATGTGAGGCTCTGTCAAACAGAACATCTGTTCACTCTATGGCTTCTCCTAAAGGAATATATTCTTCTACAGATTCCCTCTGGTGGGATTAGGAACTGAGAAAAAAACCCTACAGGCCAAGGATGGGGAACCTGTGGCCTGCCAGATGTTGCTAGAGTATTATTAGCAGTACAGTACTGTATTAGTATTGCTAGAGTTTTATTGTTGCTAGAGTATTATTAGCAGTACTGTATTAGTATTGTTACTTATGACCATTAACTTTTCCACAAAGAGTGACTCAAAGTGAATTTGCAGAATGATACAAATATTAAAACCCTTTGCTAGTTGCCCTTTCTCCCACCAGTGTTAGAAATTAGCCAGGCGCCAGGCGCGTTTTGTGACTGGCATGGGTCCAACTGTGACCATGTTGAGATCTCTGGAGGCCACACTGGTGACTGACATCTCCACCTGGCTGGCCCCTCCAGTTTTCTTATGCAGGCAAGCAGAAGAGCTTATTTATTGCACTTATATCCCACCTTTTTCTTCAAAGACTACATGGTTCAACCTCTCTCTCTCCCCCCCCCCCCGCTCCTCAGTTAATCCCTACAATGGCCCTGTGAGGTTGTGACTGGCCCAAGGTCACCCAATGAGCTTCATAACTGAGTGGGGATTTGAACCCTGATTTCCCAGGTCCTAGTCCAACACCGTAACCACTATATCACACTGCCTTCCTACAGTATTTCTGCCAAGGGGCAGCTATATAAGTAGGTAAATAAATATGGGGAAAGCAAAAGGTCACTTAGAGAAGGATCTGAAATATTTTCCATTAAGCTTGAAATTGTTTTATTCTGGATTGTTTTATTCAATGTGTTAATATGTTGTAAGCTGCTTTGAGATTTTTTCTTTAAAATATAAAGTGGTGTAGAAATGGAATTAATAATAATAATAAACCTTGTTGGTGGAAAAATGACACCTAGACATTCCATTATAGCGACCAAAGCCCAGGTTTAAGGTGCATTTTGGTGATTAGCGGGTGGTGCTGTGGTCTAAACTTCCGAGTTTCTTGGGCTTGCCGATCAGAAGGTTGGTGGTTCGAATCCCAGCGACAGGGTGAGCTCCCATTGCTCTGTCCCAGCTCCTGCCAACCTAGCAGTTCAAAAGCACACCAGTGCAAGTAGATAAATAGGTACCGCTCTGGTGGGAAGGTAAACGGTGTTTCCGTGCACTCTGGTTTCCGTCATGGTGTCCTGTTGCACCAGAAGCGGTTTAGTCCTGCTGCCCTCATGACCCAGAAAGCTGTCTGTGGACAAACGCCGGCTCCCTTGGCCTGAAAGTGAGATGAGTGCTGCAACCCCATAGTTGCCTTTGACTGGACTTAACCATCCAGGGGTCCTTTACCCCTTTTACATATATCTGAGTTTCTAACACTGTGCCACACCTGACCAAGCCATGAAGGATCATAGCTTACTTTTAGAAGCATCAGCCTTGCATGCAGGTCAGGATGGGAGAGATTTCCTCTCTGAAACCCTGGAGTGTCACTGCCGGTCAGTGCAGCCAACACTGAAGTTGGTCCTTTGTTGGATCCCTCTGCTGGCTTTTTCTCTTAAGAAATGCTGATTATCCTGAGTGGTGCTGTGCGTTTTGTTGCATTTCATGTTTTATGCATCGTGAAACCACCTTGAGCGTCCTCTGTGGACTGAAACGGAGAACGGAAGTGCTTTAACTGACTGTGTTTGTTGCTGGAGAAGTGGAGTTCGGGCACTTGGCTTGATCTACCTTCTTGGACCCAGTGGCTCTCCGCCAGATCTAGTGGCTGACCAAAGATCATATGAAGAGGGGTGTTTTAGAAAACTGCCTGTGCTCGGCCCAAGTCAAGCTGTTATGATGAGCATATTAAACTTGGGACCTGAGTAACTCCTGTCTGGACTAATGTGATGCACTGTAAGTGGGGTCGCCTTTGCAGATGATTTGGCGACTGCGGCTAGTGCCAAATGTGGGAATGTTCAGGGAGGCAGGAGAGGATATATTGTTTATTAATATCCTTCCTAACTTGCGCTCGCAAGTTCTATAACTTAGCAGAGTTTTACATTCCCCTTTTAAATACACATCAGATAGCTGGTTGCAGGATTGTGTAAGCCTCTCAGTATTAGATTCCTGGTAATTTCCCTTAAAAGAATAAACACGCCACAATCTTGTGTGAAGTATATAAAAGAAGTTTACTCACATCATCAGTTCACAGTTGGATCTCTGAAGGCAGACTTAGTTACAAAGTATATACATGTGGATTTATCCCATATGGGGATAATCCCAGTGTCCTCTGTTGGCTAGAAGCCAACAGAGCATCTCTAGCTAAAAGCTGCTGCTCTAACGACAGAGGAAGTCAAAGAGAGGAAGTGTGCAGCGTGCCCTGCCCTTTTGTTACCTGGGCAGGTAAGGTCATGCCCACCTCTAGTCACATGCAAAGGAAATATGTCCCAGCCAGGAGGAAACAGGAAGTTTTTGACTGACTGGATCAAACATTCCCCTGCATGTCCACTCTAGGAAAATAAGGAATGTTGCACTTGACTGCTACCTGTGTATCACATGCAACAAAGAATGCAACTGATAGGCTGGCAATTGAGGTAGCTCAATGGGGCCATGCACCACCCGTCCTGAAAGCACTGCCCTGGCTGCCCGTGAGCTACAGGAGCAAATTCAAGGTGCTAATACGAACATATAAGACCCTAAATGGCTTGGGACCCAAGTATTCTAAAATAGTGCCTTCCCCAGTACCAACTTTCAGGAGAAAGGACGGAATATAAATTGAAATTTTAATAATAATAATAATAATAATAATAATCCATGTGACATGCAGCTGGTTTCTGTGCATGATCAGAAATCATAGTTATTATTTATTGAATTTATATACCACCCTATACCTGGGGGGGTCCTCAGTGTGGTTCACAGAATAAAATCAAGATATAAAATCACAGATACCTAATAAAAAGAAAACAACAGACCAATAGCCCCTCCCCCAAGAACACATTTTAAAAGAGCATAGGATGTCAATCAGGTCAACCAAAGGCCTGGTTGAAAAGGAACTTTTTGGCCTGGCGCCTAAAGGTGTTTAATGAAGGCGCCTGGCGAACTTTCCTGGGGAGAGCATTCCACAGGCAGGGAGCCACTGTAGAGAAGGCCCGTTCTCATGTTGCCACCCTCCGGACCTATTGATCAGGAGGTACATGAAGGAGGGCCTCAGAAGATGATCTCAGGGTCTGGGATGGTTCATATGGAAAGAGGTGGTCCTTGAGGTATTGCGGTCCTGAGCCATTTAAGGCTTTATAGGTCAAAACCAACACTTTGAATTGGACCCGGAAACTAATGGGTAGCCATTGCAGTTGGAGCAGGATCGGTGTAATATGCTCGAACCGTCTTGCTCTTGGCTGCTGAATTCAGCAGCAGCTGAAGTTTCTGAACCATCTTCTGAGGCAGCCGCATGTATAACATAGAAGTCATGCACCACTAATCTCCCCTTTGCAGTATCATGTGCTATTGCCCTGTTCTGTTTTTCTTGACCTTCTAAGTGTTAATAACTTGGGTTAAATGTGCTTCAGGTTGAGCGTTTTCAGGTTACGCTCCGTGGTGACCCGGAAGTAATGGAGTGCGTTACTTCTGGGTTTCGCCACTTGCGCATGGCGCAGACGCTCAAAATGACGTCATGTGCGGGAGCACCAAATCACGACCCGTGCAGACGTGGAGACGTGGGTTGCGTTTGCTTCAAGATGCGAACGGGGCTCCAGAATGGATCCCGTTTGCATCCAGAGGTACCACTGTACATGGTGAAATTTACTTACTGATTTCATTACATTTATATCTCAGCTTTCCTCCCAAGAGCTTGAGGCAGTGTACATGGGAATGCTATAGTATGCAGTAACTTGGGAAAACCACACAGGGACTTTTGGAATGAGCCCAGCCTTCCTAAACCTAGCAGCCTTCAGGTTTTGTACTACAACTCCCAATATCCCTGAGCACCGGCCATGCTGACTGGGGCTGATTCATGTCATGCTCCAAAACATCTGGAGGGCACTGAGTCTGGGATGGCTGCTATAACAGGCAGCATTTGGGGATTAAGGTAAGGTTGATAAGCTTTGGAATGACAAGCAGCAGCTGTCCGGGGTGAGCTGCACATTTGAACTTCCCTGTTATAGAGAAGCATGCAGATGTTTAAAATAAAACAATGGCTTGCAGATCTAGTAGGTTGAGATATGGTTTGCAGTAGATCAGCAAGGGTTTTTGACTTCGAGTGGCATTTATTTATGGAAATATTTGTATACTGTGGTGTAAGTATACAGTCATACCTTGGTTCACGAATGCCTTGCGAGTTGAACGTTTTGGCTCCCAAATGCCGCAAACCCGGAAGTGAATGTTCCGGTTTGCGATCATTATTTGGAACCCGAACGTCTGAAGTGGCTTCTGTGGCTTCTGATTGGTTGCAGGAGCTTCCTGCAGCCAATCAGAAGCCGTGCCTTGGTTTCCGAACGTTTTGGAAGTTGAACGGACTTCCGGAACAGATTCCGTTCAACTTCTGAGGTACCACTGTAAAAACACAATAAAACATTAAAAACCACCAAAAAAGAGTTAAAAACAGACGTCAATTAACCACTTTGGAAGAGTGTGTTCTTAATTGCCTGTGTATGCCTTGCCTGGTGGAAGAGGAGAATTTTCAGCAGGCATGTAAAAGTTGGCACAGAAGGTGCCTGCTTAGTCTCTAGTGGCAGAGAGTTCCACATGACACTAAAGACTTGGTCTCTTATTGTTGTCAAAGGAGCCTCACCAACTCTGAGAATGACCAGCAATGCTCCTGCAGATGATCTTAGTGGTTGAGCTGGGATGTAAGGCCTCAGGTGATTCCTGAGGTACCTTGGACCTAAGTCGCTCAGGGCTTAATTAATACAAGGACCTTGAACCTGCCTCTTTTATCAATGGCGTCACATGTTCCCATCAGCAGTCTGGCTGCCACATTCTGCACCAGCTGGCGCTTCTGAACCAAGCCCAAGGGCAGCCCCACAAAGAGCACATTGCAGTAATCCAGCCTCAAGGTCGACAACCTATATACCACAACAAATGGCCTGCTTCCTCCCTTTGCTAAACTAGGTTATCAGAATGAAGAAAGATTGAGGGAGAATCATGAGTGGATTTGTGTGAGATCAGAGCTGAGAAACATTTATCTGGCCTCCAGGGCAATCCGCCTCTTTATTCTGAGGGCACAGAAGCTCTCTGCACCCTCAGCACCATAATTTTGCATCAGACTTTGGCTGATGGATGTCAAAGTTCTAGTACCAAAGCCAAATGAAAACAAGGGAGATCAGTCAAGCCTACGAGTGGAAGGTCCTATTTATTTCGTTTATCTCAGGCTCTCATTTTGCCAATCTTAAATTTGGTTCTCCACATTTCTGATATTGTGATCTTTTCTGTGAACCACCCTGAGACCTCCGGGTATAGGGAGGTATATAAATTCAATAAATAAACATAAACATAAAATAAAATAAATAAAGCAATTGCACATTTTCTTTTTAAAGAAAATCCTCGGTGTTTTAATGGGGAATTCACCTTTTTTTTTTGCATGCCCTTTTGACTAATGTCCCCAATTTTGCAAGCAATTTCTCCTAATACAATGCATTTTTGTATGTTATTTTTACAAATATCTTCATTTTTATGTCCAATTTCACTCAACATATGCATTTTTTTAATGTGTAAACATTGGTGGCTTAGAGAACCGCATTTCAAAATTTGGATCAGGGCACATTTTGAAGCATTTTGGGTTCTGTGTTCTTTGGTTTCAAATGTTGAACCGGAACAAATTTCTCCATCTCTGATCAAGCCTGAAGTCTGCTGCAAAAAACCTGACCATGGACAGCTCCCTATGAACTCTCCCATTCCAGAGGGATTTGTTTCTCATTTTTGAACAGAAAAAAAGTCCTACTGGAATAGACCATTGCCCAGTCTAGTTCAGTGTTCTGTTCCCAATGCAGTTGGATTTGGGAGCCCCAGAAGAAAAAAATGCAAGTGCTGGCCTGCCCCTGTTGTTTGTTTCCTTGCACCTGAAATTCAGAGGTATACTGCTCTTGTACAGTGGTGCCTCGCAAGACAAAATTAATTCGTTCCGCAAGTTTTTTCTTCTTGCGAGTTTTTCGTCTTGCGAAGCACGGTTTCCCATAGGAATGCATTGAAAATCAATCCATGTGTTCCTATGGAGACCATCCGGGGACAGAGGGGAAGCGCCGCACGCCTTCCCCTCTGTCCCCGGACCTGTTTAAAGCAAGGGGCGGCGGGGAGAAGATTGCTTCTCCCTGTTGCCTGCCCCGCAGTCTCCGGGGACAGAGGGGAAGGCGCGCGTGCCTTCCCCTCTGTCCCCGGACCTGTTTTAAAGCAAGGGAAGGGGCAGCAGGGAGAATCGCTTCTCCCCGTTGCTGCCCCTTGGTTCAAAAGGGGTCCGGGGACAGCGGGGAAGACGCGATGCGCTTCCCCGCTATCCCCAGAGCTTGCGGGGCAAGCTTCATTTTGCGAAGCAAGCCCATAGGAAAATGCGTCTTGCGAAGCGGCTAAGAAAACGAAAAACTCCTTCGTCTAGCGAGTTTTTAGTCTTCCGAGGCGTTCGGCTTGCGGGGTACCACTGTACATGGAAGATTTATTACCTATCATGACCAGTTACTGCTGGTAGAGTGGTCCTATGTAAATATACCTAATCCTGATTTGAAAATGAAGTGAGTGGCTGTGCCTGCATATTAATTCTATGTAAATTCATTAGACGGTCATGTGAAATGGTCACAAGAGCCGGTGGCGGTGTAGTGTTTAGCGCGTCAGACTGGGACCTGGGAGAAATCAGAGTTCAAATATATACTCGGCTGACTGGGGTGTGACCTTGGCTCAGCTGCTGCTTCTCAACCTTCCTTGCAGGACTGTTGTCTGGATTAAATGAGGACTAGGACCTGGGACATGGGTGGCGCTGTGAGTTAAACCACAGAGCCTAGGACTTGCCGATCAGAAGGTCGGCGGTTCGAATCCCCACGATGGGGTGAGCTCCCGTTGCTCGGTCCCTGCTCCTGCCAACCTAGAAGTTCGAAAGCACGTCAAAGTGCAAGTAGATAAATAGGTACCGCTCCAGCGGGAAGGTAAACGGCGTTTCTGTGCGCTGCTCTGGTTCGCCAGAAGCGGCTTAGTCATGCTGGCCACATGACCCGGAAGCTGTACGCCGGCTCCCTTGGCCAATAAAGCGAGATGAGCGCCGCATACCCAGAGTCGGTCATGACTGGACCTAATGCTCAGGCGTCCATTTACCTTTAAGGACCTGGAAGACCAGGAATCAAATTCCCACCCAGCCATGAAGCTCATTGGGTGTGAATTTGGGGGCCAGTCATGGCATTTCTCAGCCTAATTTACCTTACAGGTTTGTTGTGGCAATTAAATAGGTGTGTGTGTGGGGGGGGAGAGAGACTGTGCATGCCAGCTTGATCTCCTTAAAGATACAGATGGGAGCTAAATGTAACAAACAAACAAACAAACAAACAAACAAACAAACAATACCACCTCCCTTTATCTCCCCAGAATATATGCCTCCTCCTCCTCCTCCTCCTCCTCCTCCTCCTCCTCCTCCTCCTCCTCCTCCTCCTCCTCCTCCTCCTCCTCCTTCTTCTTCTTCTTCTTCTTCTTCTTCTTCTTCTTCTTCCTCCTCCTCCTCCTCCTCCTCCTCCTCCTCCTCCTCCTCCTCCTCTTCCTCTTCCTCTTCCTCTTCCTCTTCCTCTTCCTCTTCCTCTTCCTCTTCCTCCTCTTCTTCAGTGCTTTTTTTCTGGGGGGATGCAGGGGTACGCATACATCTAAACATTTTGTGAATCTTTGTATTTCTGTCCATTTACTGTATCTATTTCCCCCGATTTGAACTATAAAATGGTGATTTTTCTTGAGTCAAAATGAGAGTACCCTTAAACATTTTTAAAGGAAAAAAAGCACTGATTATTATCATTATCATTATCAGAATTAATGTCCTGCTCTTACTCCACAAGGAGCCCAGAACAGTAAACAGAATAAAAGATTTTTTAAAAACCCAATAGCAACATCTAAAATCAGTTACAGTTTTTTAAAAAACCCAGGAGCAGCATTCTTCACTATTCTTGCCTGCAAAAGAGGAATGCTTTCACATTCTTCCTGAAAGTTGATAATGGCACGGTGTCCCTCAAAGAATTCTGGGAACTGTAGTTCACCCCTTGTGGAGCTGGGATTCCCAGCACTCCTTAACAAACCACAGCCCCCAGGATTTTCTGGGGGAAGCCATGTGCTTTCAGTGTATGGTGCGTAGGCGGCTGCAGCCTTCAAAGTGCCTGAGGTGGTCTTGGGAATGGCTCTGTGAACATCTCGAAGAACATATTTCTATGCGCCCTCCAGCGCCTGCCTCGGCCACAGCCAGGCAGCTCCTTTGGCCCAAGGCAAGAGCTGTTGATGTTCCTTCCTACCTCCTAGATAAATACCCCCCTCCCTTCGCCAGAAGCATCAAAGGGGAGAGCTTGGCTGCCAGAGGAAGATCTTAATGAAGGTGATGGCAGGAGAAAGCATTTCAAGTCCAGGGGGAAAGGAGAGAGTACACCTAATTAAGTCAGCTCCTGTCTTCTGCTGATTCTGAGGTGCAGCTGAAAAAGAAGAGGAAAGGGGAAGGAAAAAAAAAAAACACCACCCCCATATATTTGCATTGTCCTTGCAGCCTCTTGCAACAGAGATATTGCTAACCCTGCATACTTGTCTCTCTCTTAACAAGATCAAATCTCCAATTTTCTCCTTAAGGTGCATAATCTGGTTTTAACAGCTCCCCCCGCTTAAAAAACAACAACAAAACTGCCTACAAGGCTGGTTTAAAGGGTTGCAGTGAGGCTATGCAACTCGGTCTCCCTTCAGGTCATGCAAATTTGGTGCAATGGCTCCGCTCTCCCCCAGCCTGGAAAAAGCTGTTGCAAGGAAGGGCTGCTCAGCTCAGAAGCAGTGCTAGAAACACAGATGAATAAGGTAGGCACCAAAAGGCTCTTTAAACTAAAGTTGCAGTCGCCAAAACAGAATGTCTAGTTGCCTTTTGGGGGCCAGACAGCTCTAAATCTGATTTTTCAACTGATTGATTCTCACTAAAACATCTGGCGATTTCAGATGGCACCCTTGAACTAGGTTAAGAGCTTTGAGAACTTAAAGAGGAAAAGTCACTTGATCCTGGGACGGTCCACTAATAATAATAATAATGATAATGATAATAATAATAATAATAATACGTTTCAGAGTATGTTTCCAAGTGCAATTCAAAGTGTTGCTGCTGACTTTTAAAGCCCTAAAGCCCTTTTTACATGCACAGCAGAGTTACATTCCCCTTTTAAAATGCACAGCAGATAGCTGGTTGCAGGCTCGTGTGAGACTCTCACTAGTATACAATTCAGTCTGTCTCAGATTGAATTGTACATTCCTGGTAAGTTCCCTTGCATCCCTTTTAAAAGAGTAAAGATGCCACGATCTTATTCAAAGTCAACAAAAGAAGTTTACTTACATCAGTTCACAGTTGGATTCCTGAAAGCAGACTTAGTTACAAATATGTACAAGTGGATCTACCCCATATGGGGGAATAATCCCAGTGCTTCTGCTAGCTGAGAGCTAGCAGAGCAGTCCTAGCGAAAAACTGGTCAAAGGGAGAAGGGAGTCACAAAGAGGAAGGTTGCTGTGTGACTCGTCCTTTTTGTTTTGTTTGTCATGCCCACCTTCTTTCACATGCAAAAGGAAGGATGCTCCAGCCAGCAAGAAGTTTTGACTGGCTGGACCAAACATTCCTTCGCATGTCTTCTCTAGCAGTACAAGGAATGTTGTACTTGACTGCCTCTCATGGATCACATCCCACAGTTTCCCATTGAGGCATCACTTTGGCCACTGTGGGAACATGATGCTGGACTAGATGGGCCACTGACCTGATCCAGCAGGCTCTTCTGAGGTGATCACCTCACTCTACCTTCTGATCTGGTCAGTAATTTGGACATTGTGCTGGTCCTGAGGGTTAATTGTGTGGCGAGGTCCAAGTCCAGTCCAAGGTCGAGGGTGCGGTATGGAGGCAGTCCGTCAAAGCTGAAGCTGGGTCCAAGGCAGGGAGTCGGGTGGGGTCAGGAATTCTGGCAGAAGAGCAGGACAGGGTGCAGGCATGAACAGGCTACCAACAACGTTGCTCCCACAACCTGGGACAGGGGTTGGCTGGCTTTCATCTGCCCCAAGGCATAGGGTGGCCCTGGTCCACAGGTGACTCGCCTCTCCTGGCCTGGAGGCGAGCACTCCTCCTGCAGGAACTTAGTTCCCTCCGCCTCTCTGCCCTGAGCCTCTGCAGCTCAGGAGAGGCTGGAGGGTTACCGGACCCAGAGGCCACCTCAGCTTCCCCTGACGGGGCTGAGAGTGGAGCACCTGCAGGCAATGGGCCCTCCATCACCTCAGGAGCCAGAGCAGACTCAGCTGGTGCCTGTACCTGAGGATCCAGCACAGGTGAGGACCCGTCAGGCTCAAGCCCCAGCCCCGGCTCAGCTGGTTCTGGAGGTGGGGAATCCTATGCAGGCTGGGATTCCTCAGGTTCAGCTTCTGAGTCTGAATCCCAGGCCATCACAGACATGCTCGCTTGGAGAATGTGAAGAACAGCTACTCTGAATGTGCGCTCGCTTGGCATACTTGTCAAGGTTTAAGGCCCTTTGGGGGCAGATGCTCAAGCATCTCTAGGTCCAGGAGTTGAGACACAATGCCTCCCCCGCCTTGAGGGCTGCTCTGCATTGGAAATAATGAAGTTGCTTTGAAGAGCAACAGCGGAACCATATGGAGACTGAGCTCTCTTGCAGGAGCCATTTCACGTTTGCCGGGAGTTCAGCTGTGTACTTAGCACTAAAACAGTGAGTAAATATGATGGATTCGTCTGAGGCGAGGTGCTTTTCCCACATCAAAGCAACAGGGTTTTCTTTGCAAGCCAGATTTGCAGGGAAGCATTTAAACTCGGCACATTTCCCGTCAGATTTTGAAGGTCTGTGACACGCTGCCCTGCGCATTTATGTTGCGGCTGATTTCGGGGGGGGGGGCTGTTAAATTTGTATGTTGCTTTGAAACACTCCAAATTGATATTGCTTTGTGTGCTTTTCCAAGAGTTCACGCTGTGGATATACTCCTGGATTCAGCCCTGAGCATGGATGCCCAGGTTTCTGTGCCGGCCAGCAGTGCATTTGCACAGGTACAGACCCTCAAAAGGTCCCTATTTTCCAGAGACAGTCCCGGATTTACAGTAGCCGTCCCGGTTTCTGATTTGATCCTGAAATGTCCCGCTTTTCCTTAGGACGTCTCTATTTTCATCAGAGAAATGTTGGAGAATATGGAGTTATGCGACCCCCTGAGCCAAGGAGATTAGTAACTATGCAACCTTTAGAAGACATCTGAAGGCAGCCTTGTATGGGGAAGTTATTTAATGTTTAATATTTTATTACGTTTTTATATATGTTGGAAGCTGCCCATAGTGGCTGGGGCAACCCAGTCAGCTGGGCGAGGTATAAATAAAACAACAGCAACAATTACTATTACTATTATTGAATAGGACGTCCCTATTTTCATCAGAGAAATGTTGGAGGGTACGAAGGCAAAGCTAGTGTGCCAACTAACTCTGTTCTTGGAGATGTCTGCTCTGGCCACAGTGACACATGCCTTCGTTACATTCATGTAACACGTGGGTGGCACTGTTCTAAACCACTGAGCCTAGGGTCAGCAGTTCAAATCCCCATGACGGGGTGAGCTCCCGTTGCTCAGTCCCAGCTCCTGCTAACCTAGCAATTTGAAAGCACGTCAAAGTGCAAGTAGATAAATAGGTACCACTCCAGCGGGAAGGTAAATGCCATTTCCGTGCGCTGCTCTGGTTTCGCCAGAAGCGGCTTAGTCATGCTGGCCACATGACCTGGAAAAACTGTCTGTGGAAGCGGACAAATGTCGGCTCCCTTGGCCTGTAAAGCGAAATGAGCGCCGCAACCCCAGAGTTGTTCGCGATTGGACTAAACGGTCAGGGGTCCTTTACCTTTACCTTTAACATGCTCTACATGGGGCAATGTTTGATTGTTCAGAAACCTCAACTGGCCTAAGAGCTGCAGCCAGACTGTTGACTGGGGCTGGTTACAGGGCACATCCAACTCCCTTGTTACAACAGCTCCACTGGCTCCTGGCTGCAAGCCCTACACAGCTTAGGCCCGGGCTAGCTGAAGGACCCTATCCTCCCATACAAACCTGCCCAGGCTCTGAGATCTTCAAGGGAGGCCCTTCTCTTGGTCCCACCACTCTCACAGGCATGCTTGGTGGGTACGCGGAACAGGGGCTTCTCGCTGGTTGCTCCCAGGCTTTGGAACTCCCTTCCTAGAGGAGGTAGACCGGCTCCCTCCTCGTTGTCCTTATGCCAGCCAGTAAAGACTGTTTGATTCCAACAGGCCTTTGGGAACTGACTGCTCTTTAAGGAAAGGGCTTTTAATATTGTGGTGCTGTGTTTATTATTGGCATTTTAATATACTTGCATTTTTATATTGTTTAAATTCTGTGTTGCTTCCAATTCTACTTTTCACTGTTCCCTTTGGTTTATCTTTAGCTTTCTGTGTTTTTTGTAATTGTGAGTGACAGAAATAAATGGTACGGTTAAGTCAATGAGAGTTTGGGCGTCTCTCTCTGTGTGTGAACCATCACCCTGGTTCAGCAAGGTGAGATACTTACACACAGGTATATGCTGCTGAGATATGGATGGATACACATGTCTTTTATCATGAAATTCCTGTGTGCCCCACTGAATTAGCAAATGCAGCTTTGCAAGCAGATGAGCGAGCGTATGCTCCCTGTTTATTGCCACCTGCTGCTGTCTGTCACTGTTTGCATACATAAAAAAATAAGGACATATGAAGATCCTGACCTGTAAGGCCAGTATTGTGTCTGCAGAGGGGCCAACCAGTGGGAGACCTGCAAGAATAGAAGAAGAAATAGAAGAAATACTTCATTGTCACTGTACCACTTGTTTACAGTAAGATTAAACAAGCCCCCCCCCCCAATCTCTCAGTCCTTGTTACACTCTCTGAGCTGTCGTACGACCACCAACCCTGAACGTCAGCTGCAATGTTGCTGTCTTCCATTCAGCAGCCTCACGGCCCATGGGTAGAAACTGTTCTTTAACCTGTTGATGCGGCTTATCAAGAAAGACCTCAGTGTGAGCGGGGGCATAGTGTGGGGGCACCAGGAAGAAAATTGGTTTCCAGGTGGAAAAATCAAAATTAGAAACAGAACTGTTAGAACCCAAAACTAAGATTTTGTCAAAGATGTATAACTTGCTGTTGAAATGGAATACTCAGGATGAAACGGTGAAATCTGCTATGATTAAATGGGCACAAGATGTTGGACATAACATAATGATGGCTGACTGGGAACAGTTATGGACCACAGGTATGAAGTTTACGGCATGCAATGCTTTAAGAGAGAATATTATGAAAATGGTATACAGGTGGTACATGACCCCAGTCAAGCTTGCAAAAATCTATCATTTGCCCGATAATAAATGTTGGAAATGTAAAGAAACTGAAGGTACATTCTTTCACCTTTGGTGGACGTGCCCAAGGATTAAGGCTTTCTGGGAGATGATATATAATGAACTGAAAAAGGTATTTAAATATACCTTCTTGAAGAAACCAGAGGCCTTTCTCCTAGGCATAGTCGACCAATTGGTGCCAAAGAAGGACAGAACTTTTTTTATGTATGCCACAACAGCAGCAAGAATACTCATTGCAAAGTATTGGAAGACACAAGTATTGGAAGACCCACCCTGGAAGAATGGCAGATGAAGGTGATGGACTACATGGAACTGGCGGAAATGACTGGCAGAATCTGAGACCAGGGAGAAGAGTCGGTGGAAGAAGATTGGAAGAAATTTAAAGACTATCTACAGAAATATTGTAAAATTAATGAATGTTAGAATGATGTTGGATAGAAATTAAGTGGTTTTCAGCTGTAATATTATAAGGGAATATGAAAAATGGATTATTAATAGGCAAAAATTTAATGTTATAATATTTTAAGATAAATGATTAGGATAAACAAAGAGGGTAAGGATTTGCTGAACCAACAAACTGAACTGGAATACAAAAAAGGGAGGCGTGAGGAGGTCCGGGAAATAAGCTAATGAAAAATAAGTAATGGAAAGAATGAGTTGTTTTTAACCATTTTTATTTTGTATTTTTTCTTTTTATTTTCTTTTTATTTTTACTCTGTAATACTTTGAAAATTTGAATAAATATCTTATAAAAAAAAAAGTGTGGGGGCACCAGGGCGCATAGTGTGGTGAACCTCAGTGTGGGATGTGACATGTCAAATACAGTACAACATTCCTAGAGTGGACATGAAAGGGGATGTTTGCTCTAGTCAGTAGGACATGAAAAGGGATGTTTGCTCCTCTCTGCCCGCCAAGGGCATGTCGCACAGCTGGGCTCCCCCCCATGGCCGGGCAGGTGGCTCAGCATGGCTCTGCTTTGTGGGGTTGGGGATGTCGGCGTCTGGCCTGGTGCCTCACCCCACCTGGCAGTAACCAATGCCACACCGCAAAGTGTGAGAGCACTATTCCTGCTTGCGAGTCCCAGCAACTGGCAAATATAGCCCTTGTGGCTAGTAACCATTGAGACTCTTGTCTTTGGTCCATTTGTCTAGTCCTGAAACCATCCAAGCTTGTGGCCATTTCTGCTGCTTGTGGGAGTGAGGTACATAGCTTAACTACGAGTCCTATGAGTCTACTGACATTCAGCTTCCTTGAATGGCCATATGCTGCTTTCAATGTGCAGTGCAAATAGGGCTCTAGAAGGGCTAGGAAGGTCAGGTAAAGGACCCCTGGATGGTTAAGTCTAGTCAAAGGTGACTACGGGATTGCGGCGCTCATCTTGCTTTCAGGCTGAGGGAGTTTGTCCAGAGACAGTTTTCTGGGTCATGTGGCCAGCACGACTAAACCGCTTCTGGCGCAACAGGACACTGACAGAAACCAGAGTGCATGGAAACACAGTTTACCTTCCTGCTGCAGCGGTACCTATTTATCTACTTGCATGCTTTCAAACAGCTAGGTTGGCAGAAGCTGGGACAGAGCAACGGGAGCTCACTCCATCGTGGGGATTCGAACAGCCGACCTTCTGATTGGCAAGCCCAAGAGGCTCAGTGGTTTAGTCCACAGCGCCACCTGCATCCCTTTTTGCTAGGAAGGGCACCTCCTGCTTTTCTGGGTTTCAGCCTTCCTCATCCCCTGGGACTTATACATAGATGTGTGTGGGAGAGAGTGAGAGTATCCTAATTGTAACTCATTAATTAGGAACCGTAAAGGAAGCCGCATGCCATTGATCTCTCAGCCAAGTCTGGCATAGCTGTGCTTGGTTGCAGAGATGCCTCCCTACGCCTTCTGTCCTTCCTCCTTGCTGCTGCTGAGTGACAGCACTTTCCAAGCCAAGGCAAAACACTCCTGCCTCTGTCTTTACACTAGAGGGCTGTCTGTCCCTTTCACTTCAGAGGAGACACATTAGCCCATCTGCGGTGAACACTCCTGTCGCTCCTGCCTCCAAACTGTTCAAGAGCGGCCCCGTCCGCTTGTCAGATGGGAGTTGCTCCGTGGCTTTTATTTACCGCTCAACGAGTCTATTTGCACTGCATACAAACATCTGTGTTTTTTTGTATGGTTCCCCCCCTCCCCTTCCTGATGCTGTTTATCGCATTGAAGATGTTTGTATTGAATGCTGCTGAGACCTTTGCTTGGGTTTATTGAAAGAGAGAAAATGAACGGGAGGGAAAAACACACATATACTATTGTTTCTCCATTCTTTCCGAGGCAAGGAAGGGTCAAAGTCTGGAAACATTTCAAATCACAGACTTGAGTGGAGAAACACACACACACACACACACACACACACACACACACACACACACAGAGTCATACCTTGGGTTACAGCCGCTTCAGGTTGCAATTTTTTGGGTTGCGGACTGCCGAAACCTGGAAGTACCGGAACAGGTTACTTCCGGGTTTTGGCGGTTGAGCATGTGCAGAAGTGCCAAATCGCAACTTGCGTGTGTGCAGACATGCAAACGCGGGTTGCAAACGCTGTGGGGTGCGAATGTGCATCCCGCACAGATCACGTTCGCAACCCAAGCGTCCACTGTCTATGCATATACAGTGGTACCTCGGGTTACATATGCGTCAGGTTACATATGCTTCAGGTTCCAGACTCCGCTAACCCAGAAATAGTACCTCGGGTTAAGAACTTTGCTTTAGGATGAGAACAGAAATCGTGCTCCAGCAGTGCAGCAGGAGGCCCCATTAGCTAAAGTGGTGCTTCAGGTTAAGAACAGTTTCAGGTTAAGAACGGACCTCCGGAACGCATTAAGTACTTAACCCAAGGTACCACTGTATATGCCTTGGTGAGACCTGGTCTGTGTCCAGTTCTGGGAAGGGTGTTGACAAGCTGGAACATGTGCAGAAGAGGGCAACCAAGATGATCAAGGACCTGGAAACCAAGCCTTATGAGGAACGGTTGAAGGAGTTGGGTGTGTTTAGTCTGGAAAAGAGGAGACTGAGAGGAGATGTGATAGCCATCTTCAAATATCTCAAGGGCTGTCTCATGGAAGATGGAGCAAGATTGTTTTCTCCTGCTCTGGAAGGTAGGATTTGAACCAACAATTTCAAGTTACAAGGAAGGAGATTCTGGCTAAACATCAGAGCTGTCAGACAGTGGAACGGTCTCCCTCGGCAGGTTGTGGACTCTCCTTCCTTGGAGGTTTTTATCCAGTTGAATAATACTAATTTAAACAGTCATGGTTTCCCACAAAGAATTCTGGGAAGTGGCTGAGGTTGATGGGAGTTGTAGTGCAACAACATCTGTGGAAGGTTCCATGCCAGCTCCCTGTATTGTACACAGTATCCAGATTGTGCTTTCATCCTGAATCTTTTTGGGTATTACTTTGTGCATGGGCTGCTGGTGATGGAGGAAGAAGAGGCGGAAGAGGGTTGGGTCACATCAACTGATCAAATGCAGCCACTTCCCCTCTCCTGCTCTCTCTCTCTCTCTCCCTGCCTTCATCGCTAATCTCTCTGACAATAGTGGGAGCATAAATAATTGTTATTACAGCGCCCGGCCACGCAAAGAATGATGGATTGTGGGAAACCACGGCAAGGCGCTGCTTGCAAATGAGGAAACAAATATGGAGAGGGCTTATTAGTGGCTGGCTCCATCCATCACCCCTGACAAGGCCCAGCTGATGTGGGGAGAGGAGGGCATCTCTCGCCATGATTACCCCATTTAGCTGTCAGGCCTGGCTGTGCTCAATCTGGAGATGGGGTCAGGGAGGCTGGATCTTAATCCAGTCAAGGGGTGGGCACCTTCCAATTCAGAAAGAAGGTGCTTATCATACACACACCTCTTCGCCCACTGTGCATGCCCTCTAAAGCCCAGGATTCTCAACTCTGGAGCCCCAGCAGAGCGGCCTCTCTGCTGCGGTCCAAGTGATGTCCCCTCCCCTCGCATTAATGGAAAGCCCTGTGGAGGATGCCGTCTGCTGCAACCTCAATAATTCATCACTCCCTGATTCTGCGTCCTTGTAAAATCTCCATTAGCCCTGTAACTGTGGTTTAGACCCAGAACGGCCCCTCCTGCTCACCGGAGAAGCTTCTCTTCACTTTCTCTCTCTCTCTCTCCTTCTCCCTTGGCAAAAGGCCATGCAGGGAGACCCTTTGCTAGTGTGTTTTAATCAGCAATATATATACAGTGGTGCCTCGCAAGACGAAAAGAATCCGTTCTGTGATTCTCTTCGTCTAGCAGTTTTTTCGTCTTGCGAAGCAAGCCCATTGACGGATTAGCGGATTAGCACTATTAGCGGCTTTTAGCGGCTTATCTGCTGATCGGATCAGCTGATAAGTGGCTTAGCGGCTTAGAAAAAGGGGGGGGAGGAAAAAACCCCAGCAGGAACTCGCAAGAGATTGTCGTCTTGCGAAGCAAGCCCATAGGAGATTCATTTTGCGAAGCACCTCCAAAACGGAAAACCCTTTCGTCTAGCAAGTTTTCCATCTTGCGAGGCATTCGTCTTGCGGGGCACCACTGTGTGTGTGTGTGTGTGTGTGTGTGTGTGTGTGTGTATATATTGGACAAACAAACAGACGAATAAATGCACGTATCGCAGAACACAAGAATGCCGTCAAAAAAGAAGAAAAAACTTCCTCTCTTTTCCAACACATGAAAGAAACAGGACACGAAATTAATTTTGCAGATTCCAAATTGCTCTTTAACATGGAACATCACCACAAGAGAATAATCATGGAAGCCATCGAGATAGAGAAACACCCTCACAACATGAACAAGCGTGACGACACGTCCCGCCTGCCAGACATCTGGAAATTAGCCCTCCCCACAAAAACCGACACCAGAACCAGAGACACACAGAACGCCATCACCAATCAACCACACCAGACCCAAACCCAGACCCTCTCCACAGATAAATTACAGACACCATCCAGTAGCCAAACCATAGTGGCACCTCCGGATGCTGCACCCCCCTGCAATCCCTACACAGATCTAGCTGGCACAGGGCACAAAACCACAGCTCGCCCCTATACACGAAGCCAAGCCAGAGCACAACTAAGTGCAGTACAGCCATCTTCTCAGAAAAACTCTTCACAAGCTCAAGAGGTCAAGACACGAAAGCTTTAGCAACTAATCCACACTTAATGACCCACCTAAGTGGTACTCAGAATATCACTCAAGAAATCACTCAAGATATCCCTCAAGTAATTAAGGAACAAAAGAAGAAAAGGCACACTAACCTGGGAACTTCCTCTCTGCCCAGAACGTTGGAGGCTATACACCACACCCCCTCAACAGTATTTATAGGAACTCAAACACTGAGATCCTGCTCTGTTCCAGTAACAAGAAGCCGAAAGCACCAGCCTGAAGATGACGAGTGAGACCTCGTCGAAACGTCGCCTAGACACCCCAACTCTTACACGGGAAGACACCCGAAGACACCAAAACCTGCATTCCTGTACCCGTGAAAATCTACGAAAGCATATATATATATATATATATATATATATATATATATATATATATATAATGGCCCCAGGGCCCAGGCCTAGCATGGCCTTTTAGGAGGGCTGACAGAGAAGGGGCTAGACAAGAGTATTGTTTATCAGCCAATGGATATTTGATCTTTTTTCAGTATTTCACTTAATAAACCAGCTTTTTTACTGGTTACATTTATATTCTGGCTCTCCCATAAGGAGCTCCAGGTAGAATCCCAGAACTCCTTTCCCCTCTGGGATTTTCACAACAGCCCTTCAAGGTGGGCTCTATTCAGCAATGATGGCCTGTCATTCAAGGAGAAGCTTCCTTTTAATTTTTTTTTATTGGGTTTATATCCCTTCCTTCCTTCCTTCCTTCCTTCCTTCCTTCCTTCCTTCCTTCCTTCCTATGAGCCCAAGGCAGCAATGAGATATATGATCTAAAACCAAAGAAAAAATAACATTCCAAAGCAGGCTCAAAACATTCCAAAAGCAATTGGAATTAGAAACACCCTCCCATCTCAAGCTTGCCGGGAGCAGTATTCCTCAGTCGCCAAATGCATCTGGGGAAACAGGAATGTTTCCGAATGCCTCCTGAATAAAGATGGAGACAGGCCAGGAATGTATCCACCAGGGGGCACATTCCACAAATTGAGAGCCACCACTGAAAGGGCCCTGTCATGAGGCAACACCAACCAAGCAGTCCTTAGTTCAGGACCGTGCATGGATTTAAATCTGGTGTTCTTATCTAGGAGTGGAGAGAAATATTGGGCCTCCAGATGTTGGGACTACAACTCTCATCATCCCTGACCATTGACCTTTCTGGATGGAGCTTCTGGGAGTTCAAAACCAGGATGGGCCCAGGTTTCCCCTAGCTGCTCTAACCTCTACACCATGCAAGCTCTCTTTTGAGCCCAGGAGAGGGTTAATCTCCTCCCCCCCCCCATTGTGTGCACATCTTATCCACTGGGTTCCAACCTCTGAGCTGCTAGCACCTAACCCTGTCTCCATCCATGTGCCTATTCCACACCCCACCTGAGGTCTTTTCAGAAATTGCAAGCAGATAACCCTGCTCACGTTAGGAGCATGGTGTGGTTTCTTGGTTTCAAAATCCACGAACCAGGTTTGTGTGTGGAATGGTTCTGTGGTTAGAACCAGAAAGGAAAATAAATAACATACAGTCGTACCTTGGAAGTCGAATGGAATCCATTCTGGAAGTCCTTTCGACTTCAAAATGTTCAGAAACCAAAGCATGGCTTCTGTTTGGCTGCAGAAAGCTCCTGCAGCCAATCAGAAGGCATGGAAGCCTCGTCAGAGGTCTAGGTTCCAAAGAAAATTCACAAACCGGAATACTCACTTCCAGGTTTGCAGCGTTCAGGAGCCAAAACGTCTGAGTACCAAGGCGTTTGGGATCCAAGGTACGACTGTATTAGATACTGCTATGTCATAAGCATATATACACACACAGTCAGTTTACAACAAGAAAATAAAACTGTACAATAAAAACCATATTAAAAAAAGTTAAAAACAGGCATCAATGCACCATTGTGGAAGGATATACTCTTAATTGCCTGCACAGGCTTGGCAGAATAGAAATGTTTTCGGCAGGCATTTAAAAATCACAACAGAAGGTTCCTGCTGAATCTCTATTGACACAAAGTAGTCCGCAATACTGGGCTTGACGACACGAAAGGTCTCTTGTTGCTGTTAAGTGAGCCTCACCAACTCTGGAATGACAAATGGTGCTTCTGCAGGTGATTTCAGTGATCAAGCTGGGATATAAATGTGGGGGTTTGTAAATTAACACAAGGAACTAGAACCCGGCTGAGCAGTAGGTGGGGAGCCAGTGCAGCTGTTTTAATAATGGTATCATGGGTTCTCAGCAAGATGCCCCCATCAGATTTCTGGTTGCCACATTCTGCACCAGCTGGAGCTTCCAAATCAGGCCCAAGGGCAACCCCACATAGAGCGCATTGCAGTAATCCATCCTTGAGGTTACCAATAAATGAGCTACAGTGGTCAGGCTATCTTAGTGCAGGAACGGCTGTCGCTGGAAAATCAGGTGAAGGTGGTAAAAGGCAGGAGAACATGCCAACCTATGCCCTTGCTCCTTCAGAGGCAGTGCAACCCAACAACAACAACAACAACAACAACAACAACAACATCCCAATCGAATGTTAAAAACAATACAGCTTTAAATATTTAAAAACTTCCCTAAACAGGGCTGCCTTCAGATGTCTTTTAAAGATAAGATAGCTGCTTATTTCCTTCACATCTGATGGTAGGACGTTCCACAGGGCGGGGGCCACTACCGAGAAGGCCCTCTGCCTGGTTCCCTGTAACCTCGCTTCTCGCAATGAGGGAACCGCCAGAAGGCCCTCAGAGCTGGACCTCAGTGTCCAGGCTGAACGATGGGGGTGGAGATGCTACTTCAGGTACCCCATCCAGAACAGGTAACTTTCCTGTCTCCCAAACATGGGAATCACCCACCCAAAGAGCCTCCATCTTTGCAGGATCCAAGCACAGTTTATTGGCCCACATCTAGACCACCACTGCATTCAGACACCAATCCAGAGCTTTCACAACCTCTCCTAATTCAGATGTTCTGGAGAAGCAGAGCAAGATTTAATGGAGTCGGTTGTAGCAGAGTAGATTTCGTGGCATTTATACTTGGCAGGGGTTGCTGACGTGCAACGGCATTTCATATTTGCCCGCAATGGAGGGCTGGTGCATCGAGCATTTAGTCCCTTGATGGCGTTGCATTGAGGACATGCAATATTTAACACATGGCAGCATTTGACATTTGAGAAATGACGCTCGGTGTCTGATAAAAACAAACAAGCCACCACATGATGCAAACAAGTCTAAAGACTGCAGGAGGATCATTTCGAGAGGCGGAGAGGAACAGCAGTGCCAAAGCCACACACTGTTCACTTTCAGCATTCAATATCTGCATGGCCAAATTGGGGATGTTGGAGAATTCTGCATGTTTGCAGTCCGGAGCGGCTCATCCCTTTTTGCCACTTGAGGCAAAATGGGAAGGACAGCTTTGTACTGCTACTCCCGCCGCTTCTGCCACTACCTACCTGCTCCTGTCACCATTGTTCTGCCACCACCACACATGCAGTTGAATCCATTTCTGAAGGAGAAGTGCCACTGTGGTCAGTGCAAATTTGGGTCAAGATTGTGCCATTTTCTTTAAACAAAATTATTGAGTTTTTCAGATTTTAAAAAATTTACAAACAATTATCAAACCACCGTTGTGGGTCGTTATATTAACCCTTTCCTCCTGCATCTTGTCTATTAATCCAAATCTTTTAGATCTGGATTAATCTCTGAATCAGGAGAGGTTGTGAAAGCTCTGGATTGGTGTCTCCATTGTACCCAAAATTCAACATTAAACTACACGTGTCATTCCAATCCTACAGTTTACAGTGGTTTTTAAGGTAAAGTATATATTTTCCCCATTCCTTATTAACATTTTGGTCTTCCTGATTTCTGATTCTTCTCGCCTGCCATTCTTCTCTGGTAGAGACTCTGTGTTCTTTCCATCTCTGGGCTAGTAACATCCGGGCAGCAGTGGTCACATACATAAATAGTCTTTTCTGATCCGTTGGAATTTTGGCACCTAGAATTCTGAAAAGAAAAGCTTTGGGGTTTGTTTTTTTTAAAGAAAATATTATTTTGAACATTCCCCCCCCCCAGTTCATTGTATATCATCTCCCATAATTATTTTACTACCTTACTGTACATATCCACCACATATGATAAAAGGTGCCTTCTTATTCCTTCCATTTCCAACATGCATTTGCAGGGGCATAGGAAGGGGGGGGCGGTCCGCCCTGGGTGTCATCCCATTGTGACAAAATCCCCCATGGACGGATCACCGCGCCACCCTTCTGGGTGCCAATCGCCCCCCTGGACACTGATCACCACGCCAATTGCCCCCAATGGGGGCAGGGCACAGCCGTCATGGCTGTGACATTTAAGACAGAGGATACAGCAATGGACTCATTTGCTGTAAGGACAGCAAACACAAATATAAAGGGCCTGTTCTGGCCCACAAGCAATTGTTTGCCTGGTGCTCCAAGACCCCACTTGATTCTGGCAGCGGTGGCAAAAAGAGTGGGGAAATGGGCTGACCCTTCCAGAGGGCACCCAGTTGGAGAAGGCTGTTTTATACCCTTGACTTTGCTCTGGTCCTTTCCAACCCTTGGACACCTCTTCTATCACAGTTAGACCCAAAATGAAAATCACCATAATGAAGCTGGGATGAATTCCTGATTGACATTCTTGACATTGTTATTCCACAAAGCTGTGTGGAACTGACTTAATGTTCCATCTGAAACAAAAGGCAATTCTTCGGATGTTTTGCATTAGGTGATGGCTAGGCCGTGTCTGACATCTGCTGTGGATGGATTTGTCCATGGAACGATGCATACAACTTTATGCATTAAAATCTGCAATTGAACTTGGATGCCTAACTGCAAAATGTTTTGACGTTATCTCTCGCTTGGACTACTGCAATGCGCTCTATGTGGGGCTACCTTTGAAGGTGACCCGGAAACTACAACTAATCCAGAATGTGGCAGCTAGACTGGTGACTGGGAGCGGCCGCCGAGACCATATCACACCGGTCTTGAAAGACCTACACTGGCTCCCAGTACGTTTCCGAGCACAATTCAAAGTGTTGGTGCTGACCTTTAAAGTCCTAAATGGCCTCGGTCCAGTATACCTGAAGAAGCGTCTCCACCCCCATCGTTCTGCCCGCACACTGAGGTCCAGTGCCAAAGGCCTTCTGGCAGTTCCCTCACTGCGAGAAGCCAAGTTACAGGGAATCAGGCAGAGGGCCTTCTCAGTAGTGGCACCCACCCTGTAGAACGCCCTCCCATCAGATTTCAAAGAGAAAAATAACTACCAGACTTTTAGAAGACATCTGAAGGCAGCCCTGTTTAGGGAAGCTTTTAATGTTTAATAGGTTATTGTATTTTAGTGTTTTGTTGGAAGCTGCCCAGAGTGGCTGGGGAAACCCAGCCAGAAGGGCGGGGTATAAATAAATTATTATTATTATTATTATTATTATTATTATTATTATTATTATTATTATTATTTGTTGTTGTTGTTGTTGTTGTTGTTGTTGTTGTTTTGTTCTTCTTCTTCTTCTTCTTCTTCTTCTTCTTCTTCTTCTTCTTCTTCTTCTTCTTCTCTTCCTCCTCCTCCTCCTCCTGAATGCAGATTTAAATCCTTCCCATTCCTGTTGGCTGTAGCCTTCGACATCAGCATTCTGCCTCTTGATGCCCTTTCCTTACACAGCCAGAGCAGCTCTCCTTTGCACAGAGCTATTTCCCCCTTGCTGCTAGGCAAGCTCAGGCACGGAGGTGATCAGCTTACCCAGAGACTGGGGAGAAGTTGAGATATACCCATATCATTAGCTCAGCTTAGCAAACAGTTATTTGCTGCAGAAATTGCCTTGCACCCCCCTTCTTGGCTCCTGCTGCTGCGTTTGACTTGCCAGCATTCCCTGCTGTTTTGTGTGGAGAATGTTATCCACCTTAGCCTACTGTTTGCCAAACACCTAATTGCTGGGTCCCACTTTTTGAATTTAAATCCACACTGAATTGAACCCCCCCCCCCAAAAAAGATTTGTCTTCACAAAGCACATAGCCTCTGATCAGGGATGCAGATCATAGCTAGAAGCCATCAATAACTTGATGTTGATCCAATCCTCTTTCAAAGCCATCCTAGTTGGTGCCCAGTGGGGGTGAGTTCCACAGGTTAACTAGGTTCTCTGTGAAGTGCTTCCTTTGTCTATCCCGAATCTTCCAACATTCAGCCTCATTGAATGTTCGTGATACGCTAGTCATACTCAAGTGTTGACCCACTGAAATGAATGGGAATGGCTAAATTAGGTATGTGTCTACTCTGAGTAGAATTTCACAGAATTATAGAGTTGGAAGGGACCGCAAGAGTCATCTAGTCCAACCCCCTGCAATGCAGGAATCTTTTGCCCAACGTGGGGCTTGAACCCACAACCCTGAGATTAAGAGGTCCATGCTCTACCAACTGAGCTACCAGAGAATTTAGTGGGCCACAACCTGTATTTGAACAGCAAGAAGGAGAAGTCAATAAAAGTACATGGCATTGCTACAATGTTTCCAGCGAAACTTGTGGTCCAGTATTTCTTCTTCCTGAGTTTAGGATCACGGCTGGTGAATGGAACAACTGAAAGAAACCATAGTTAACAGATTCATCCATCTTCACTCAGAAATGATCGTGGAGTTGAAGTTCTGTAGATTCTGAGAGGGATGATGCCCCCTTTCCCTCTTATGAAAGCATCTTGAAGTGGTCCTTGGTTCCCCAAAAAGTAGGACAATAAGAGCCAGTGTGGTGTAGTGGTTAGAGTGTTGGGCTAGAACCCGAGAGACCAGGGTTTAAATCCCCACTCGGGCATGAAGCTCACTGGGCGACTTTGGGCCAGTCATTGCCTCTCAGCCTAATCGACCTCACAGGGTTGTTGTGAGAATTAATCGAGGAGGAAGAGAATGAACCAAGACATGCCATTGAGCTTTTTTGGAGAAAAAAGTTGGGATATAAATGTAATAAATAAATATTTTTAAAAATAAAAATAAAAAATGTGTTTTGAGGGGAAATATTTACTTAAATTCAAATCACAGAAATTAAGATGGAAATGGGATAAAATGGGTAATGAGTGAGCCCTGGAATCAGACTGGTTTGCACATCTGTGTCCGTGGCTTAGAGTGGCACAGCTGGCAGCTCTAAGATTTGCCCGGGGCTTCAAAATAATAGAAGCCACCTGGCTGCCACTCTCTCTCTCCCCTCCCCAACCTCTGGTTATATCACCCAGCAGTCAGACGCTGGCATAGATCAGCCCTGAGTGCTAATTAATTAAGGTGATTGCTACTGTGGCTTGTGATGGGCTTATAATAGGTTTTATCTGCAGTTATGAGGGAGTGGCAAGAGATTAAGGAGGTCTTAAGCGGTCTCCTAATTGGCCTCTGATGGGAACGATGACATCCTGCGAAGAGCTCTTGCAGCTGCCCTTTCCACACCCCCTGGGAGCAGGCGCTGCGGTTAAAAGCAGTGCAGAACGCTCAGGATCCGTAGCCCAGCGGTGGAGCATCTGCTTTGCATGTAGAAGGTCACAGCTCCAGGTAGGACTGGGAATGTCCCCAGTCTGAAAGTGGAGAGAAACTACCTGTCAGTATAGATAATGTTGAACTAGAGAGGTGATTGAGCTGATCATAAGGCACCTTCCTAGGCCCCTAAGCAGAGGGCCATTCTTCAGTGGTACAGCACCAGCTTTTTAGACCCTCCAGGTGTCTCTATTTTCCAGGGACGTCCCTGATTTAGAGAAGTCATCCCTGTTTCTGATTTGATCCTGGAATGTCCCACTTTTCCTTAAAGGTAAAGGTAAAGGGACCCCTGACCATTAGGTCCAGTCGTGGCCGACTCTGGGGTTGTGGCGCTCATCTCGCTTTACTGGCCGAGGGAGCCGGCATACAGCTTCCTGGTCATGTGGTCAGCACGACTAAGCCACTTCTGGCGAACCAGAGCAGCGCACGGAAACGCAGTTTACCTTCCCACCGGAGCGGTACCTATTTATCTACGTGCACTTTGACGTGCTTTCAAACTGCTAGGCTGGCAGGAGAGGGACTGAGCAATGGGAGCTCACCCCGTCGTGGGGATTCGAACCGCCCACCTTCTGATCAGCAAGTCCTAGGCTCTGTGGTTTAACCCGCAGCCCCACCCACGTCTCCTTTCCTTAGGATGTCCCTATTTTCATCAAAGAAATGTAGGAGGGTATGGAGTTATCTGAGCCCTGAGCCACCTGAAGGCAATCATGTATAGGGAAGTTTTTTTAAATGTTTAATGTTTTATTATGTTTTTATATATGTTGGAAGCTGCCCAGAGTGGCTGGGGCAACCCGGTCAGATGTGTGTGGGGTATAAATAGTAAAATTATCATGATGGAATGGGACGTCCCTATTTTCATTGGAGAAATGTTAGAGGGTATTGTCAGGCTTGGGGAATCAGCTTCCTTCCCTGTGTCAGTCAATAAGCAGATCAAATGAAAGGAAGGTCTTACCAGTTAGTTTCTTTAATAAACACAGCAAGAGACAAAAGAAAGTGTATCTCTAGAACGGCGGTGCTCCCAATTAAGGCTCACCCCACTCCATCCCTATGAATGTACGTCACTCCTACGCCTTGTAATCTGAGCTTGTACCTTCTGCTCTTTTTGTTCTAACACTCTCTGAACTCTTAGGGATGGGGGGGGGGGAGAATGATGTTCAGAGACTATGAATCTGTTAACCCTTTCTCTTCTAGTGTTTCTTCTGCTAGCTGTTCCCCATCCAGTACAGTGGTACATCAGGTTACAGACGCTTCAGGTTACAGACTTTCTTAACCTAGAAATAGTACCTCGGGTTAAGAAATTTGCTTCAGGATGAGAACAGAAAACGCGCAGCGGCAGTGCGGCACCGGCGGCAGCAGCAGCAGCGGGAGACCCCATTAGCTAAAGTGGTACCTCAGGTTAAGAACAGTTTCAGGTTAAGAACGGACCTCCGGAATGAATTAAGTTCTTAACCCGAGGTACCACTGTAGTTCCCAGCTTCTGCCTTCTGAACTATGCCCCTCTGCAAACCATTGTTCCAAATCTATACTGTCCTCCTGCTCCTGGGAAGATTCAAGGTCCTGATTAGGAGCAGGGGGCGGGGTGGCTCCCACCCTTCCTCCTCAGTGCAGCCCTCCTCCGCACGGTCCTTGACAGGGATGAGCTTTGCATGCAGAAGTGTTCAAATCCTGGCACCTTCTGGTAGGTGCTGGGGATGTCTCATCGCTGTAGACCATGGGTAGCCAATGTGGTAATGTAAGATGAGCCTGCTGGATCAGGCAGAGACCCATCTAGTGCAACATCCTGCTTCACCAGTGGCCATCCAGATGCCTGTGGGAAGTCTGCAAGTTGGACCTGAGCACAACAGCACTCTGCCCACCTGTGATGCCCAGTGACTGGTATGCTGGGGCATCCTGCCTCTGTCAGTGGAGGCAGAACTTAGCAATGCAGAGTAGTTTGTCAGTGCCCAGCCCTCGCTGGAGGAGCCAAGCAAGGCCTGGCTGGCCAATGTGGCCTTTGGATCACTGCAGCCTCTCAAATTGGCTTGCAGCTGGGAGGGCGGTGTGAGACGAAGGCAGCAGCCAAGTGCCTTTCAATCCCAGCCTCGCCAGAGTTTGTTGGACCACAATGCCCATCAGCCCCTCCGCCAATGGTCAGAGACGTTGGGAACTGTACAGGGTCAGGTTTAAGGTGCTGGTTTTGACCTTTAAAGCCCTATGCGGCCTAAGACCCACGTACCTACGGGACCGCCTCTCCTGGTATGCCTCGCGGAGGACCTTAAGGTCCACAAATGACAACAACTTGGAGGTCCCAAGTTGCAAGGTGGTTAGATTGGTCTCAACTAGGGCCAGGGCCTTTTCAGCCCTGGCCCCGACTTGGTGGAACGCTCTGTCACAAGAGACCAGGACCCTGTGGGACTTGACATCTTTCCACAGGGCCTGCAAGACAGAGCTGTTCCGCCTGGCCTTTGGTTTGCACTCAGTCAGACCCTTATGTTTCCCTCCCCTTATGGTTTTGATCTATGGGCTACTATTAAAATGAGGTGCATTTTAAATTATATTTTAACCTGTATTTTAAATTTTTGCTTTTAAAAAATTTGTAATTTTACTGGTGTTAGCTACCCTGAGCCTGGCTCTGGCCAGGGAGGGCGGGGTATAAATGAAATTTTATTATTATTATTATTATTAATATTAATACAGCAAAAATAAAATAAAATCTGGAGGGTATCACCTTGGTTACCCCAGGTGTGGAAAAGACTGAGCCAGGTGGACCCAATGGTTTGGCTCAATACAAAGCAGCTCCCTATGTCTGCTGCATCCAGATCCCAACACAATTCATTGCCCAAATTGGAAAAGTAAAAATGCACACACCCCTTGCAACATAGGACACAACCCATTGGCAAAGAAAAATGGGGAAGTCCCGACGGAAGAGGAATGGATACAAAAACTATGGAATATGCGGAAATGGCAAAACGTACCGGAAAAATAAAAAAACCAAGGTAACAAACTTTCTATAAAAGAATGGAAATGGTTTGTTGAAGATTCACAAACAAACTGCAAGTGGATAAGAACTTTGGCGGGATTGTTGTAACAACCTGCAGTTTTATAAGAGTATACATTTAATGTAGATGAATAAATGATTAGGTGAAGTTAATTAGGAAAATGCAGAAATTATATAAAAAAAACTAAATTTAAGGATCTGCAGAAAGAGGGGGAAGGAAGTTGAGTTTTGGAATGTTAAAATGGCTGTAAAATAATTGAAATGCATAAAATTGAAAATCATAAATAGTTTATTTTTAAAATTGTGGGAGGTTAATATGTCTATACCAGCCCAACTGAAATAGTTGGGGAAATCAGAAGACTGTGATCTGGGCCTTTGCAGAGTGTGTGGGGCAATCTCCAGAATCCAGAGAGCTTCACTGAATATTAATTCATTTTTTCTTCCCTGCTGTAAGTTCTAAGGGTGATGTGTGTTTGTGTGTGTGTGTGTGTGTGTGTGTGTAAAAAATATAAACAGTATAGAAAGCAGGGTATGTCCACACACAGAGAAGGAAACAGAACCTTGCATCAGATGAATGATAATGATTTGCTATAATTAAAAAAATACCAAGAAAATGATGTTGGAAAGGAGTGTGCTTTCAGACTGCAGTTTATATCTACCTTAAAAAACCCCACAAAACACATCCTTAGGAGGGGAGGGTGCAATCCAATCACTGCCTGGCATTTTGAAGGACATTTCCGAAATGGAAACAGGAGCAATAAACTAAAAGGTTACTTTCTGCATAATTCCCAGGGCGTTTTGATCAGTATGGTGGATTTGCTAGAGCCAAAACTTCTTCTTCCATGACAGGTACATGCTCTGTCAGGGCAGCAGGAGGATGGGGAGGAGGTCAGGCTTCAGCAGCAACTTATCTCTTGGTGGAGGTTCTCAGGATTCTGCTCTTCTTGTGGCTGTGGAGCAGAGAGTACAACGGGTGTGGACAACCCGAATCATTTCAGCCCAAGGGACAAATTCATTCTTGGTCAACCACCATGCTGCTGTTGGGTGTGACCCAAAGTGGGTGTGGTGACCTTGCACTTTCTCAAACGCAGGGTACAGATTACCTCTTCACCTAAAGACACATGGGGTTGTTGTTGTTGAATTGTTTTTATTGCATATTTTCTTGGGTTGCGAAAGTACATAAAGTGTCTCAGTTCGTAGAGTCCTTTCTGCAAATCGGTTATATTCTGTGAAAATGTTCAGAGTGCAGGAGAGGGAAATTTTTAATGTGTGGCATTTTGATGTATTTTTAATCTTTGTTGGAAGCTGCCCAGAGTGGCTGGGGAAACCCAGCCAGATGGGCAGGGTACAAATAATAAATTATTATTATTATTATATTTGTTATGTACTGAAGTTCTCACCCTGGGCCAGCAGGGGGATACTGTAGATAGTTTTTACATGATCCACATATGCAAATAAGGGATTGAAAGTGACGTTCAGTGATTGGATAGTTACAGAAAATGGTTACTGTTGCGTTGTAGTGGAGCTCTATATAAGCAGGCTGGCTGAACCCTTCAGTTAAGTTCTGTTCTGGCCTGTGAATAAACAAGAGCTGTTTGAAGAATTGCTGTGTCGTCTGATATGTTTACCCACAACTTAAAAATATTGTTTATTAATATCCTTCCTAACTTGCGCTAGCAAGTTCTTTCACTTAGCAGAGTTTACATTCCCCTTTACACAGCAGAAAACTAGTTGCGAACTCGTGTGAGTTTCTTAAGACAATACACAATTCAATCTGGCTTGTCCAGATTGAAGTATGTTCTAATATTTTCCTGGTAAGACCCCTTGAATCCCTCCTAAAAGAATAAAGACACCACAGTCTTATTCGTAAGCAATAAAAAGAAAGTTTGTTCAGAATCAGGCAGAGCACAGTGTGATTCCTGAAGGCAGGCTTTAGGCTTAAAGTTGTTGTTGTTGTTGAGTCATTTAGTCGTGTCCGACTCATAGTGACTCCATGGACCAGAGCACGCCAGGCACTCCTGTCTTCCACTGCCTCCTGCAGTTTGGTTGAACTCATGCTGGTAGCTTCAAGAACACTATTCAACCATCTCATCCTCTATTGTCCCCTTCTCCTTGTGCCCTCCATCTTTCCCAACATCAGGGTCTTTTCCAGGGAGTCTTCTCTTCTCATGAGGTGGCCAAAGTATTGGAGCCTCAGCTTCATGACCTGTCCTTCCAGTGAGCACTCAGGGCTGATTTCCTTAAGAATGGAGAGGTTTGATCTTCTTGCAGTCCATGGGACTCTCAAGAGTCTCCTCCAGCACCATAATTCAAAAGGTTTAAAGTTACAAACGTATAAAAACAGGTTTACCCCATAAGGGAGATGACCTGCTTGGCTGACAGCCAGCCATTCATAGGATGAAAGGAAGATGGAAAGAAAGAGAGTGGCAGCATGCCTTGTCCTTTTACCAGGTCTGGAAAGGTCACGCCCACCCACTAGTCACATGCAAGGTAGGATGCTCCAGGCCAGGAGGAACAGGAAGTTTTGACTGGCTGGACCAAACATTCCCTTGCATGTCCACTCTAGCAAAACAAGGAATGTTGTATTTGACTGCTCCCAGTGGATTACATCCCACATATTTAACATGATCCACCATAGGAGCCAACTCCAGGGGGCTGTGGGTGCTTGGGCACCCACAAAGTAAGGAGACAAACCGGTAGGCGGTGGTGCGCTGCCTCAGAGAGAGAAGCAGTTCAGTTCCGTCCTCCCCAGCCAGTGAGGCATCTTTTTCTGGGAGGTTGGGCTCGGACATGGAGTCCCTCTGCCTCCGAGTCTGAGCCCTTCCCCCTGGAAAAGGGTGCCTCGCTGTCTGAAGAGAGGAAGAGGAAGAGGAGCTGCTGCCGCTGGCCACCACAAGATAGACATGCGACATCAAAGGCTTGTCATGCATGTGACATTACATGTCTGTGTTGTGGTGGCTGGCACCCACAATCCTGAGGGTGAGATGGCAGCCCTGAGAGACACTGATGTTACAGACAGTATATGGTTGGGGGAGAAGGGGGGGGAGAGATAAGACGTGGGTGGCGCTGTGGTCTAAACCACTGAGCCTCTTGGGCTTGCCAGTCAGAAGGTCAGCGGTTTGAATCCCTGCAACAGAGCTCCCGTTGCTCTGTCCCAGCTCCTGCCAACCTAGCAGTTCGAAAGCATGCCAGTGCAATTAGATAACTAGGTACCACTGCAGCGGGAAGGTAAACAGCATTTCCATGCACTCTGGTTTCTGTCACAGTGTTCTGTTGCGCCAGAAGTAGTTTAGTCTTACTGGCCACATGATCTGGAAAGCTGTCTGTGGACAAATGCCGGCTCCCTCGGCCTTAAAGCGAGATGAGCGCCACAACCCCATAGTCGCCTTTGACTGGACTTAAGTGTCCAGGGGTCCTTTACTTTAGTAAATTTTCAATATTTTACATTGTGTATGTGTAAGGTTTTTGTGTCAGTTTCACATGGGTAGGTTCTATTTCAAGTCATGTTTAGGGAGGCCATATGTCCTGTTTTTCCAGGACATATGACAGGCAGAATCATTATAGTGATCCATAGTTAAAAGTAGAAGTCGGCAAATGTGTCCTCTTTTTAGCTCTTTAAAATATGGCAATCCTAATTTATTTGTTTTTGTTGGCAGTGACAGAGATTGTGGGGGGCAGGACCTGTTTGGTTGCCTTCAGCAGACTTCAGCGAGTTTTGTTTGTGTGTTTGAGGGGGTATGAGTTTTGGGGTCAAGTTAGTCGTATTGATGGGTATAACTAGACACTGGAGGGACAAGTCAGGAATGAACATGCAGTGGCGTAGCGTGGGTTGTCAGCACCCGGGGCAAGGCAAGTAATTTGCGCCCCCTAACCCGTGGATTTGCGCCCCCTAACCCGTGGATTTGTGCCCCCTAACCCTAACCCCCAGATGTTGCACCCGGTGCGGCCGGCCCCCCCTGCACCCCCCACGCTACGCCACTGTGAACATGGACCACTGGTACCAAACCATATGGGAAGCAGCCCTACTGGAAAAAACTAACCAACAAACTGAAACTAGCACAGGGACGAACAAAAGAGGACGGCTTCACCCCAGTGTGCTCCCCTTTGTTACATAACCAGCCTAACAGGATGACAACAAGGACACTCTTGGTCGTTAAGGTCACCAGACCACTCAGTGTAGTGCTAGGCTCCCTCGGTTGAATGTAGCTGCCATGAGGCTTAACAGAGGGAGAGAGGTTGCTTCTGAAAACCGCTCTCTGAAATTCCTCCTCCCTCCATTAAGAGGTTATGGGGCATGGGATGAGCTATGAAGTATGGGGAAAGTGTAAAGAGAGGAGGTCTGGGGGAAGGGGGTTGTCAAAAGGATGGACGGGTGGGTAGAGTTGGCAAGCAGACAGAGCAAGGGCAGCAGCTCCTAATGTCTGTATTGTGTATGTGTATAAGAGTTGCAAAATGTTTGTTCGGTGCTGGGGAAAAAGTGGCTGAGCTTCTTTCACTCTCACACACCAATTCCACCTCCTAGGAATTGTTTCCATTTGCATTTTAAAGAGGATCCATCTAATTCGCCATTCTGGCTACCAAAAAGGAAGGCCACTGAGAACCAGTGTGGTGCAGTGGTTAAGAGCGGTGGACTCGTAATCTGGTGAACCGGGTTCGCGTCCCCGCTCCTCCACATGCAGCTGCTGGGTGACCTTGGGCCAGTCACACTTCTCTGAAGTCTCTCAGCCCCATTCACCCCACAGAGTGTTTGTTGTGGGGGAGGAAGGGAAAGGAGAATGTTAGCCGCTTTGAGACTCCTTCGGGTAGTGATAAAGTGGGATATCAAATCCAAACTCTTCCTCTAAAAAAAAAAGGAAAGGAAAGGAAAGGAAAGGAAAGGAAAGGAAAGGAAAGGAAAGGAAAGGAAAGGAAAGGAAAGGACGGCCACTGTCCTTCAAGAGTCACACTTCTCTGAATTTTGTGATGCAGCTCACCAGTGGCGTAGCATGGGTTGTCAGCACCCGGGGCAAGGCAAGTAATCTGTGCCCCCTAACCCGTGGATTTGCGCCCCTAACCCGTGGATTTGCGCCCCCTAACCCTAACCCCCAGATGTTGCGCCTGGTGCGGCTGCCCCCCTGCACCCCCACGCTACGCCACTGCAGCTCACCAGCCCCAAAACATGCAAGCAGGGGGTAGTGTGCACGAAAGTGAGCAACATCTGTGAAAGTAATGTGCAAAAATGTGCCTTTGGTGATCACTCGTAGCCAAGTAAGATTGTCTTCCATAAACACGGTTTTAACAATGAGTCCGTAAGTGACTGTGGAGGCCAATTCTGGATCCACATGTCCTTCTACAGTGGGGGCACTGGTTGCCAGGAGGGAGTTGATCACATATGAATTATCGTGTGGATTTTTTAATTATTATTTTAAGGTGCAAACTAAATGCAGGAATGGGATGACTTGAACTTTAGAATAGAAAAACGAGAAACAGAGAAGTCACTGCTGAAGAATTCTTCGCTTAATCCCCTCATTTCCCAGACAGCCTTGCCCTGAATATAGCGGAGCTATGGTGATATTATGAGGGTTATCGAAGAGACCCAAGGCCTTGCTAGCTAATCTAGCAGATGGTGAGGTGACTTAAGCAGACCCAAAGGCTCTCCCCCTGCTTAACTGGTCATAATCTTCAGAGAAACTCTCTGCTCTCCTGGACGGAAACTGCAGGGTGGACGAAAATAAACCCCAGAGGGAGTCACGCATCTCAGGTATGAAAGGCAGGCCTGTCGCCTGTCATTGGTGACCCAGTTTCTCAGGGACACACACCCATTTGTCAGCGGCAAATGAGCTCCTGCCTCATGAATGGGATTTTTCTTCCATTTGCTATGCTGCCTGTGTGATATGGACTCAGAGCCAAATGAGATTTGTTTGTTTGTTTATTTTTAAGTGCAAATACTATACCCCTGTAAGGGATGGTGATTATTGGGGGAAATGGAAGGTGCAGAAAGGGAACTTACTTCATCCTTTATTGCAGCCTTAAGAATCATGCTTCTTCTGAAGCTTTGGGAGAGAAGCTCTTGTTTTTCCCCAAATGCAAATAGCAGTTTCGGGGGAGTGAAGCAGCAGGAGGGAAAGGGTTAAGAAATCCTTTCCCGCCTGATGCTATTGAGATGATGATCAGTTCACTACCAGCTCATATCAGCATCTAAAGAAATAGGAAGATTGAGTGAAAAGTGTCTGGTTGCCGGGAATCAGAAGGGGGAAAGTCCTGTTGATGTTGGTTAAATGTTTAGTTGGGGTTGGTGGTTATTTTAATTTGGATATAACTGTAAACTGGTTGTTGTTGTAATTATTGGTTTCTATTGGTGTATTGGTTTGTTTGTTGCTTGTATAGAATATTTTGTTTTTTAAAAGTTTGGTGCTTTGTTGTGTTTTTATATATGTTGTCAGCTGCCCGGAGTGGCTGGGGGAACCCAGCAAGATGGGTGGGATATAAATTTAAATTTTTTTATTACAGTCATACCTCAGAAGTCGAACGCCTTGCAAGTCGAATGTTTTGGCTCCTGAATGCCGCAAACACGGAAGTGAGTGTTCCGGTTTGCAAACATTCTTTGGAACCTGAATGTCTGACGGGGCTTCCGCAGCTTCCGATTGGCTGCAATTGGAAGGCACATTTCCGAACATTTTGGAAGTTGAACAGACTTCCGGAATGGATTCCATTTGACTTCTGAGGTACGGCTGTATTATTATAACTCAGTTCTTGCTTGCAAGACTTCCCAGAAGCGGCATCTGGTTGGAACTCACTCCCACAAGAAAGCAGTGATGGCCATCAACTTGGATGGCTTTATGAGAGGATTAGACAGATTTCCTTAAGAGTGGATAGGTTTGATCTTCTTGCAGTCCATGGGACTCTCAAGAGTCTCCTCCAGCTCTATACAATCTGGGGTGCTCTGGGGAAAGAGCCCTGGCTCGCTATCAGCAATGGGTGGCCTGTGGCTATCTGGGTTCAAGGAAAGGAGAAGGCTGTCAGTGGCTACTGGGTATGATGACTATGCTCTGCCTTCACTGCTGGAAGCAGTATTGCCTCTGAATGCCAGTTTTGCAGACAGATGCAGTTAGGTTTTGCTTGTTGGCTTCCTAGAAGAAGCATATAATATAAGAATGTTAAGAAGAGGCTGGATGAGGCCAATGGCCCATCTCGTCTAGCATCCTGCTCTCTCAGTGGCCAACCAAAGGCCTGTGGGAAAACTTCAGGCAACATCCGAGCACAAAACATTACCGCCTTCAATTGTGGAGGCAGAGCATACCCATCGTTACTTTGTGCCCATGTTGTTTAGGGCTATGTGAATTAAAGCAACAGCCTTGAACCCGGATAGCCACAGGTCACCCATTGCCGATAGCGAGCCAGGGCTCTTTCCTCAGAGCACCCCAGATTGTATAGAACTGGAGGAGACTCTTGAGAGTCCCATGGACTGCAAGAAGATCAAACCTATCCATTCTGAAGGAAATCAGCCCTGAGTGCTCACTGGAAGGACAGATCCTGAAGCTGAGGCTCCAGTACTTTGGCCACCTCATGAGAAGAGAAGACTCCCTGGAAAAGAACCTGATGTTGGGAAAGATGGAGGGCACAAGGAGAAGGGGACGACAGAGGACGAGATGGTTGGACAGTGTTCTCGAAGCTACCAGCATGAGTTTGACCAAACTTCGGGAGGCAGTGGAAGACAGGAGTGCCTGGTGTGCTCTGGTCCATGGGGTCACAAAGAGCTGGACACGACTAAACGACTAAACAACAATCATTCTCAACCAAGGAAGATGTTTACTTCAGGTGAAGATCAGGCATTCATGAAGCCTGCGCTGGTTGGGTGAGTCACAGATGCATTATGAGCTGCTTCTTGTTCAGCTTCCCCTGAAAATGTGACACTTTGGACGGTTGTTGAAACATGCCTCGTTTTAACCACTTCTCATTTCCTTTGGTCTCGCTCCAATTTATGTCAGCTCAAGCCTGCTGGTGGCTGTGGTGAGAAGGACGTGAGTGACAACTCCTGGGATTTTCTAATCACAAATAGGCAAGGCTGAAGGGAGCGGGCGGGGAAGAACCAATTTGGAGCTTGGATCATTTCCCAAATGTCCACCTTTTTTGGGGGAGGGGGGATGATCTGGCTTCTCCTCAATGTGCCAGGAGCAGAACGTCTATCCATCATTGGTCCAAATATGTCTCACAAAGCCAAACTTGCCCTGCTGCAGCCGTCTCTGATTTTCCTCTTGTTCTGCTGATGGCTGGGCTTCTCTTACCATTAAGTTGCCTTTTGCTCGATTGCTGTCTCAAAGTGGATCTCCCAGCGATCAGCCTCCTTGTTATTCCTGATGTGTCCTCCTTCCGCTCCATCCGGATGCTGGCTCAAAAAAAAGCGCAGAGGTCCAATTACCCTTTGAATGCCCCATTTGTAAAACCAGCATGCTCAAGATTTCCCTGTTAAGCGCTGGTCCAGGTGAGACATTTCTGAAGCCAGTTGCTGCCTGTTTGAAGCCCGGCAATCAAATGGGCTCCACGCCTTAAACTTTATCTCCATTCCTGTCCACATGTCTCCTGATTCATCACTAAACCTTTGTCGTGCCGCAATTTCCCATGAATCCCATCTCCCCAAAATACCATTCTGGGTCTTTCTCAGCTCTGCAGTTTCCTTTCGTTATTTTTTCCCCCGGGTGTGTGTGTGATTGTGCACAAAAACTTAGAATGAGGGTAATTTTGCAAGCAGATCAATCTTCCTCACATTGGTCGGGAAGGAAATCAAGATGAAGAAGAGCGTTGGCTAGAATTTCCATGGAGATGTCAGGGCTCTATGCCTCTTCATTCATTCATTTTATTTCATACAATGTGTATGCCACTTGGCTATTTAAAAAAAGCCCCCCTCAGAGTGGTTTGCTGAAATCATAAAATGATCAATAAGAAAAAATTAACAACATTAATTTAAGGCATTTGAAAACTTAAAAACTGATTAAAACTCTCACCAACTTTCTAAACTGTTTTTAGCAGGTGCCAAAAAGACCACAGCAAAGGCTACCTGCCTGGTATTAATAGGCAGGGGGTTCCGAAGTGTAGTTGCTGCCACACTCAAAGATGGAGTAGTTACAAATGCAAAATGGGTGCTATGTGGAACCTGTGGAGGTGCCAGTTGCATTGGTTGAAGCAGTTGTACAGGTGTTTGTATGTGGTAAGGCGATCTTGTAGGCAAACTGGTCCCAAGCTGTTACGGCCTTTATGTACTAATAGTAGGTACAGGTAAAGGTAAAGGACCCCTGGATGGTTAAATCCAGTCAAAGGTGAATATGGCGTTGCGGCGCTCATCTTGCTTTCAGGCCGAGGGAGCTGGCGTTTGTCCACAGACAGCTTTCTAGGTCATGTGGCCAGCATGACTAAACTGCTTCTGGCGCAACGGGACACCATGATGGAAGCCAGAGCTCACGGAAATGCTGTTTATCTTCCTGCCTATTTATCTACTTTCACTGGTGTGCTTTCGAACTGCTAGGTTGGCAGGAGCTGGGACAGAGCAACAAGAGCTCACTCCGTCGCGGGGATTCAAACTGCCGACCTTCCGATCAGCAAGCCCAAGAGGCTCAGTGGTTTAGACCACAGCGCCACCCTGCTTCTCCCTAATACGAATAGTAACATCTTGTACTTGGCCTGGTAGCAAATCGGGAACCAGTGCATATCTCTGAGCACCAGTGTTGTATGCTGACAGGGCCTCACTCCCATAAGCAATTGTGCTGCAGCACTCTGCACTAACACCTTCATCCTATCCCAGTGATGGCTGCTGTCCGTTGGGGCTGGTAGGGAAGAGGACAAGGAACACAAGAGCAAATGGTGTTGGAGTCGATGAAAGGCAGGCTCTTCTTATGACTTCATGAAAAATCTCTAGGGGAAAAGCTCTGGGGTGGGGGAGGGGCACCTGTGAGGCCATTTGATCTTCTGCTTTTCCTGAACAGGTTAAGGCAGGTGTGGAGACTCTATGGTCTTCCAGACTGACCGAGAGAGGCTGGACAGTGTTTCAGGATGATGAGAGTTGTAGTCCATCAACATCTGTGAAGGGCTCTGGTTCTCCAGCCCTGTCCTAGACTCCTGTCCCAACCAATCAGTGATGACATATTAAATGTGCAATACTCACCTAGGACAGAGATGAAGAACCACATGCTGTTTGACTCCAAATCCCATCAGTCCCAGACAGCGTGGTCAGTGGTTATGGATGATGAAGATTCTGGTCTAGCAAGATGTGCTGGGCCACAGGTTCCCCACCTTTGCGGTAAGCAAAGAAGGGGAAGTCAATGATGCTCCCAGCTTTCACTGTTCTTGATGCCTCTCCCTAGGCTCACCTTTCACTCTTATCTGGACAAATAGCTCAGTTGCTAGAGCATGAGACTTTTAATCTCAGGGTCATGGGTTTGAGCCCTACGATGCGTGAAAGATTCCTGCATTGAAGGGGATTGGACTAGATGACCCTTGTGGCCCCTTCCAACTCTACAATTCAATGATTCTATTATTCTTTCCATTGGCCAGCTGTACTTTAGTAATTTCCAAGGTTTGAGCCCTCCTTGCTCACACAGCTTGTGGAAAGGAGCGACCCATTTTTATCTCCCCACCCCTGGCCGTGCCTCTTTGGAGGCAAATTATTTGGAGGCAAATAATATATTTTGTAAAAAAATATGAAACCCATGTGTATCTATTAGGATATTCAATAAAAATATTCTCTCTCTCTCTCTCTCTCTCTCTCTCTCTCTTTTATTGCCCTCTGAGGTCTAATTCTTGAGGCTAGCAAGATCACAAAAGCTTTTTAATGCACCTTCTAATGAATGCCAAACTTCCCTCTTAATGAATAGGGTTTGCAGTTTGCGAGGAAATCAAAGCCATCTGAAAATCCTGTTCTTCTGCATATCCCTTTTGCAAGGTAATGTCACGTGCAACAGAAGGGGACACTTATTTGAGAGAGTGGAGGGTGGTTTTTTTGTCTTGCGATTCTTCAAGTCAAGTGGATCTCTCCCCCCTATTCTTCCCCCCACAATTTCCCTACAAACAAGGCTTTTTAAATTTCTCCATACAATGCCATTGGCAGCATATTCTTTTAGAGAGGCCCATTCTTCCCACAACACAGACCAGGCAGACAATGGCAAGTGGAGCTAACCCGCTTTTCTGATGGATTTGTGGCTTCCTCCTCCTTCGATGTGGATATATTCATCCTGTTCTTGTGTATTGCAAGGGAAGAAGTCCTTGGCCTGATGCTGTCACTGAATGCAAATATTCTTCCCCAGCTCTTCACCTGACACACACAGCATGGTAGCCTAACCATTCATTTGGACGATTGTAAGATTCAGGGCGGATAATAGAAAGTCCTTCTTCATGCAACGCATAGTTGATGTACGGAACTCGCTCCCCCAGCAGGCAGTGATGGCCAACAAACTGGATGGCTTTAAAAAAGGATTGGACAAATTCATGGGCTATCAGTGACTATGTTGCTGAAAACCATAGGATGGGAGAAGGCTCAAAGCATACTTGAAGTTCCCCCACAGGCCTCTGGTTGGCCATTAAGTAAAGGTAAAGGGAACCCTGAGCATTAGATCCAGTCATGACTGACTCTGGGGTTGCGGCACTCATCTCGCTTTATTGGCTGAGGGAGCCGGCGTAGAGCTTCCGGGTCATGTGGCCAGCATGACTAAGCCGCTTCTGGTGAACCAGAGCAGCGCACGGAAACGCCGTTAACCTTCCTGCCAGAGCGGTACCTATTTATCTACTTGCACTTTGACGTGCTTTTGAACTGCTAGGTGGGCAGGAGCAGGGACCGAGCAACGGGAGCTCACCCCGCCACGGGGATTCGAACCACCGACCTTCTGACTGGCAAGTCCTAGGCTCTGTGGTTTAACCCACAGTGCTACCTGCATCCCTGGTTGGCCATTAGGACAGGGCAATACAGTGGTACCTTGGTTCTCAAACTTAATCCGTTCCAGAAGTCCGTTCCAAAACCAAAGCATTCCAAAACCAAGGCGCACTTTCCCATAGAAAGTAATGCAAAATGGATCAACCTGTTCCATACTTTTAAAAACAACCCCCAAAACAGCAATTTAACATGAATTTTACTATCTAACAGGACCATTGATCCATAAAATGAAAGCAATAAACATTGTACTGCAGTCACACAATCAAACAATCAGTAGCTGAACTGGGTTCCACACAGTCACAAAAACAAAACAAAAAAAAAAGCCGTAAAAACAAAAACACAAAATAAATAGCAAAAACAGACAGACCTCAGAGTAACCCTCAAAACTGAAGTGTGGCGCTCAAAACGGAAGCGTAACACTCAAAATGAATCACTTTCGGCTTCCGAAAAACGTTCGCAAACTGGAACACTTACATCCGGGTTTGCAGTGTTTGGGTTCCAAGTTGTTTGAGTACCAAGGCATTTGAGAACCAAGGTACCACTGTATCTGGTTTTCAACACTGTGATATTGTCAGGCTGTAGAGGTTCTAACCCCCATAGCAGGTTGCCAGGAACGGATAAGACAAGGAAAAGTCCTTACCATCTACTTTTTATTCAATATTTACAGAGAGAGGCTTGGGAATGCAGCCTTTTGGAATAATGGCCTTGTCCCGAGTAAATCTCCACTCCCTCCGTGTAAATCCGAGTAAATCTTCCCTCTCCCACTTCCTCATTCATCAACAGTAGGGCCATCCGTCTCTGAGCTCTTTGCTTTCCTATTTATAAGGTTCGCCGGGTTCTAGGAAATGGTGGGTCTGGAATGCTTTCTAGTGATAACGTGTCAGCTAGCTGCTCCAGCTCTGCCTCCTCCTCCTCTCCCATTATTTCCCAACTTTCCCCCTCATCATCCTCTGAGCTGTGACCTCCCTCAAACCCCTGTTGTAATTCTGAACTGTCTTCTCTGGAAGGGTCAGGCTGGGAGGCAACCTCCACCATTCCCACTCTGCCCAGTCCCTGACAGATATACATATAACCAGCTAAACATTGTGATATACTGATATATCACAATGTCTGAAATAAAGATGGAACTATGTAGAGGCATTGGCTGGTTTCATGGTTTCCCCCACATTGTGATAGCACATACCCACACCCACACACCCCATGATTCATAATATATTGCCAGGTCAAAAATTACAAAACCGATATCACACTATTGACTTCAAACCAGTTTGGGACGATGTAAATTTGCCACTGTGAGGATGGGATGCTGGACTCGATGGTCCATTGTTCTTATGGAGGACTCTTTTGATGTTCTTCTGTTCTTGCACATTCAAACCCTTTCCCTCCCTCCCTCCCTCTCATCGGGGGCTGCAGACAGCTGGCATGGAGCCGCCGCAGTTTAAAGTTCCCCAGGTCTAAAATATTTATTAACGTGAAGCTGTAGTTAGCACTTAAGCTGAGGGCAGTACAGTAGAAGTCTCTTTGTTGGAAATGGAAGTTAGTGAGGCTGAAAAGCCATTACGCTGTAAATATAAACTAGATGAAGTGCTCAGCTACAAGGAACCTTAAATGTCCCGTTGCCGGCTTGCGTTCCTTCTGCAAGGCAGAGCGCCTGCTTAGAGGATCACTTGGCTCAATCAATCTGCTTGCAAAGGTTGCTTTTGCCAGAGCAATAGCTCGCGGGGGTGGAGGTGGCGGCAGCAGAGGGTGAGCCAAGGGGCAAAGAGATGTTGAGGTGAGCCTAGGGGACAGCATTTCCAGAGATTTTGATTATGTTTCTGTGCCAAGTGTGTGACATGTAAATGGGTGGGTGATGCTGCAGGAATGTTTCTCCAGCAGTTGGGCTTCAAGATAGGGTAGGAGGGATGTGCTAAGTAGAGGTGGTGGGTCTCTTTCTCTGCCCAAGGGTCATGTTCCCTTCTTGGCAAGCTTCTGGTGGGTGGCACGACCAGAAACTAAGCTGGGTGGAGCAATAAATGTAAAAGTTACCTTTGTACAGTAAGCTTGATGTACCCTCCTGCACCCAAGTAAACTGACTAGAATATTGACCAGGTTCAAGAACAATATTCCAACCAGACCAATACACATGCTGCAAAGCAGGACCAGTAAGATGAAGGGAGCATGTGACCTGGAGAGAGTTCTGGAGGCTGCTTAAAGGATGAAGGGTCATTTTTATTTGGAAGGCTCCCTTATGGCACTGTTTTTAAGCATGTATGTGTATGGGGGTCCCCTTGTAGCCTTATTAGACTTTACCGATTGGTTGGGTGAGCGTTGCTCCCGGACGGGAGGAAGGAAGTCAAATGACACCGTGGTTTGGTTCAGAGAAAGAGTTTATTCTGCTCTCCGGATAGCAGAAGGCACTGCACGAATCGGTTCACCACAAGCACAAAAGCAAGAGAAATTGCATACAGTATATATATATATACATATATATTAATAATATTTATTAAGATTTTTAAAATACACACAGAATTATAAAATACGGTTCACACAACTAACAATTTAAGAAATAAAAAGGGACATAAGAGAAAAAGAAAAAAAATAATTAGGTATACAAAGAAAGAAAAGCAAACATAAAAAGTTTAAAGTTTAAAATTAATTCCATCCTTCAGTCCTCCTTTATCTCATCACCTTGGTTCTTTGACCCCCTCACACTCCCCTTTTGTATTCCCATTTAAAAAATCCTTTCAGCAAATCCTTGCCCTCTGTCATTTTTCATAACTCTACGTCCTCACCTATTGTAAATATATATTTCTAAGTATTAACAATCTATACTTGCATACACTTTAAAAAACTTTTAACCAATACCACTTATTTTCCATCCAGCATCACTTTAACTTTCCTTAATTTTGCAGTGTTTCTGCAGATAATCTTTAAATTTCTTCCAAACTTCTTCCACCGACTCTTCTCCCTGGTCTCGGATTCTGCCAGTCATTTCTGCCAATTCCATATAGTCCATCACCTTCATCTGCCATTCTTCCAGAGTGGGTAGATCTTGTGTCTTCCAATGAAATGGCATACAGTATATATCTCCTCCAGGCACCCTCTCCCCATTTCAGACTGACTGCACAGAAACCCATTCCTTCACCCTAAGCTCTTGAATTCCTTTGGGGCATCAGGAATTGCCACAAGGTGAGGCAGGATGTTGAACTTCGTGCCTCACTCCATCCTCATCTTGTGTGAGCCCATATCTTAGCATTAGAGCAAATGGCTGCATGTACCCTGATATTTGTGCCGCAAGAGTCTTCAGGGTTTATCCAGGGTTTGGTTTCCTTGGAATGAAGGTCAGTGGAGACTGTGGTGTCTTTAGGATTTATGGTTTTATTGCCGCACATATACATCGTGAGCAGAGAATGGAGAGGCTCACCGCATTGCCATTCCAACAGATATTGCCTCTCCATTAGGTTTCAAGGGAGATCCTCAAGCAAGAGTTTTGGGTCTGGCACAGAGCAAGACATGTTTCTGTGTCTCCAGCTTCCAGCATCAGCATACTGTTCAATTGTCCAGATAAAACCTGAATAGTCCCGTGAGAGCATGGCTCAATATTCTCAAACAGGTCACTTGACTCACCCAGGAGTGCGGCCCAGGAAATGCACCCCCAGTTTTTCTCCTGGACATGTTAGAGGGAATGCATCAGCCAAAACTCTATTTCACACACAGCATCCCGTGACCTATTTTGTCCTTTCTCGGATGATGTGGCATCCAGCCAGGTGAGGTGGAAAAGGGCCCACCCATTTGTCTCCATGGCAACCTTTTTAGATATGCAAATTGTGGTATTTAACTGGCCAGCCAAGGCTATTACCTTAACAAAGGAATTGGCTTGTCTGGTTCAGCAGGTCTCCCCTTATTAGATTCTAAACTCACAGAAATGAAATCATAGGCTTGGAAAGGGACCCATGTGTATCATCCAAACTGACCCCCGCAAACCTATAACAGTATGCTTTGCATCCATAATGCCCTGTGTTTAAATCCATGGTGTCTCCAGTTAAAAAGTAGTGCTGTGTTGAAAAGTTTATCCTGCTTTTTCTTTTCAACAATTCACCATCAATTAATCAGAAAATAAATCGCATTCAAAAATGATCAAAGGGGAGAGAGAGAATTTGGTGAAATCTCACGGGTTTCTATGATCATAGGAAGAGTCCTCCTGGATCAAGCCAAAGGCACATCTAGTATTTACTTGTGAGTAGATGCAGGTGGCGCTGTGGTCTAAACCACAGAGCCTAGGGCTTGCCGATCAGAAGGTTGACGGTTCGAATCCCCGTGACAGGGTGAGCTCAGTCCCTGCTCCTGCCAACCTAGCAGTTCAAAAGCACATCAAAGTGCAAGTCGATAAATAGGTACTGCTCCGGCGGGAAGGTAAACGGTGTTTCCATGCACTGCTCTGGTTTGCCAGAAGCAGCTTAGTCATGCTGGCCACATGACCCGGAAGCTGTATGCAGGCTCCCTCGGCCAATAAAGCGAGATGAGCACCACAGCCCCAGAGTCGTCCGCGACTGGACCTAATGGTCAGGGGTCCCTTTACCTTTACCTAGACCTAGACCTGGTTAGGATTGCACAGTTTAGCTGCAATCCTAACCCTGTTTCTTTGGGAGTATCATTGAACTCTGTGGGCCCAATATTGACAGAGGACAAACCATAGCTAACTATAATGGCTGTTCCCTTTGGGAAGAGGGATTCTTCTCAAAGGGATAGGCTTTCCAATGAGAAACAACTGGAAAGTGTTTCTTAAAGCCATCTCTGCAGTGGTTTAAGTGGATCTCCAATTCTTTGGGAAATTGAACCATGAATCTCTTTATGGTCTCTTCCTCCACCCACCCCTTTTAAATAAAAATAATTCTCCCACCCTGCACTACTGTGAGGACTTCAGACAGACTTTTAAATGCGCTTACTTGTGAATAAATTATGAAGAGACTTCCTCTGATAGAGCGAGCCTTTCAGGCAGCAGATCAAAAAGCAAATTAAATCCTCTTTGGTGTAATTTCCAGCATAGTGGTCTGGTTCATTTTGAAGATCAGGGTTTAGGAGGGCTCCCCCCGCTCTTTGTATGTGTCATTTATATCTTCTTTTAAGACAGTTAGTGCAAAAGCTTTGGTTAAAGGCTTTTGACTATAGAAGGAAGGGAGAGTCCGTCCTTCTTCCACAGCATCTTGGAACAGCTGTGTTACTGGTACATCATAATACAGGAAGCGTTTTATATATTCCTCCCTGGCCAATAGGATGCAATGGTTAGCCTAGGTGGGTGGGGTCAGTCCAAAAGGCTCTTCCCTTAGAACATGGCTACCCCTGCAATCAAGAGAATCATAGGATTGTAGAGCAGTTCAACAGTGGACCGGCCTCGCTTGGAAAGTGATAGACCTTCCTTCATTGGAAGTTTCTAAATAGAGGTTGGATGTGTTAGAATTCCTGCTCCATGATTGCAGTCATGGGATTGTTGTCTATCCCATGACGGTGTATGTTTTGACTCCACAGAGTGGGAAGTGACGGAGACAGGATGTTTGTGTTACTGTGTTCCGTGAAGTGGGACTGTTGTCCTTTGTCCTTTTGCTTTTTTGCTGTCTGATGCTAGAGAGAAAGGGAGCCATGTTGCAGTGCTCCGTGTGTGTTTATATGTAAATAAAGTTGATTAGCCGAAATGCTGAGTTGTTGAGGTCTGCTACACAACTGATCAAACTCTGTGGATCCCTAAGTGTGCCGATGTCTGTTAGCATCGGTCGCTGTGATGTTCGGGCTGAAGAAAGCTTTTGAAGCTCCCGAACAAAAGACCAGGAGGGAGAGAACATGCCAGTCGGGCATGTGTCTCTGCCAGGGTCCTACTCGAGTGTAGGCCGAGTCTCTAACAGGGTGGCCATCTGTCAGGGATTTTTTAGCTGTGATTCCTTATTGCAGGGGGGTTGGACCATTTGACCCTTCCAGCTATGATTCTATGATTCTAAATACAGACACAAGATGCAACACAGTTTATCAGATTTGGTAGCCTGATGGTATCACCATGAACTGTGACAATATCACTGAGGATAAATGAAGGCAGCAGAGAGGAAGGGCAGAGAAGGGCTTTGGGAAATGGAATCAGAGTTTCACAGGGAGTTCTGGGTAGTTGCCAAGGAAAGGAGCTGTTCTTCAGCACCACTGAAAGTGTTTTCTGGCTCCTGCTTAATCATGCACTTTTCAGCAAAGCTCTTCCAAAGTTGTCTCAGGGAGACAGCAGCAGCCTTTCCCACCTGGCTCTAAGGGTACATTTTGCACTTTGGCTGGTGAGGACCCAGACTTGAATCTCCCTGCTATACACCTCCTGAGATCAATGGACTTAAGTAGATTATGGTTTAAGTCCAGATAAGAGAAAGATCCACGGTGGAGAGTCGGCTTATCTTTTCACTCCAGCAAACCAACATCTTAGTGGTTTGACCACATGGCTAATGCTGCTGATTGATGCTAATGCTCTTAAAGCTTCTTAATGCAGCACCTTCTTAACTTGCCATAGTGAAATGCATGAGAGGACAGCCCCATCCCGAAAGATGCCCAGCATCTTTGCCTGTCTCTCTGTTGAGCTATGTGGCTCAGGTGGTGAAAATGGCAAAAAGGAGAAGAGGCTGGAAGAAAGGAGAGGAGCATGTGCAAGCAAGTGATGCTTAGATGTTCTTGTGGTTGTTCCCAGTCCCATTGATCTTACTGGTAGTCTCTTGGCACCGCATGAAATGCCATATAGACCAACCATCTCCTACTTGGGGATTTGCAGCTGTTTTGGACTTCAGCTCCAACATGCCGGCATTTGGCTAGGCGTGATAAGGGCTGTAGCCCCAAATGGCCTTGCTGGTTGGTGCTGATGGGAATTTCAGTCCGAAACAGCAGAAAGGTTGGGGAAGGCTTCCTGAAATGGCACCTCGGAATTTGCTTTGGGTTTTGCTTTGGTGAAGGGCAGCACTTTAACTGAATGCCTTAGAAGACAAGGTGCCTGGTCGTGGCCCACTGTAGTGTGTTCTCAAGGCAACTGGTCCCAGAGCGTGGTGTGAGGGGATCTACATTGACTCTGAGCACAATTCAAAGTGTTGGTGCTGACCTTCAAAGCCCTAAACAGCTTCAGCCCTGTATACCTAAAGGAGCGTCTCCACCCTCATTGTCCCGACACTGAGATCCAGCTCCGAGGGCTTTCTGGTGGTTCCCTCACTGTGAGAAGTGAAGTTACAGGGGAACTAGGCAGAAGGCCTTTTTGGTAGTGGCGCCCTCCCTGTTGGAACAACCTCCCATCAGATGTCAAACAGATAAACAACTTCAGTGGTACCTCAGGTTAAGAACTTAAATCGTTCCGGAGGTCCGTTCTTAACCTGAAACTGTTATTAACCTGAAGCACCACTTTAGCTAATGGGGCCTCCTGCTACTGCTGCCACGCCGCTGCTGCACGATTTCTGTTCTCATCCTGAAGCAAAGTTCTTAACCCGAGGTAATATTTCTGGGTTAGCGGAGTCTGTAACCTGAAGCGTATGTAACCTGAAGCGTATGTAACCCGAGGTACCACTGTATATGACTTTTAGAAGACACCTGAAGGCAGCCCTGTATTGGGAATCTCTTAATGGTTGATGTTTGGTTTTGTTTTCAACATTTTGTTGGGAGAGGACCAGAGTGGCTGGGCCAACCCAGTCAGATGAGCAACATATAAACAATAACATTATTATTATTAGCCATATTGCTGAAGCTAAGCAGGTCTGGCTCTGTTCAGTGCCTGGATGAGAGGTCACTTGGGAAGTCCTTTGCATGCCGTCTTGATTTGTGCAATGCGATGAAAGAGCTGCATCCATTTAATCCATACCCTTTGCAATCAATGAACTTAAAGAAGCAAAGTGGAATCATTCTTAGTTGCTTGACTTCAGTCTGGTTGTCTGTTTAACTTGTCAACTTGTTTTCACTGGGCCTACTTTGAGTATGACTCCGTCGAACAGAACCCTAAATATTTTAACTTTTTTATTTTATTTTTAAAAATACCTTCTGTTGTTGAGGCAACTGATAAGGACACTCTTGTGTAGTTGCAATGCTTCGTTTTTCACTCCAAAGACAATGCCCTTATGTTTCATGCTATGTTCACGTACCTCCCCCCCATTCTCTCCAACACACCCACCCACCCAACTTTACTTTCTCTTCTATACAAACACCTTCAGTAAAAATTACAATCTGGGTGAACAAGCATGAGCCAAAGATTCGTCAGATTTGTCTTCTTCTTTTTGCTGAAAACTTGTCATTTGCGGAGTATGGAAATGTTAATGAAAAACTCTTACTTTTCACTGTTTGATGCATTGTGTGTGTTCATGATTTTCTTCACCCCAATCAGCTTGGGATGACAGGGTGGGGAGGTGAGGAGGAAGAGGGGAGCCTTCTCTGTTGCTGTGGCAACTGGACTGATGCTTCCTTATCTAATCCAATGTGCACCCCATTGAACGGAATGCCGTGCAGAGGAACAATGCCTACATCTGCCCATCCACATGCCTCTCAGAAGGCAGCTGCTGTTCCATTCTCTGTTTCCCTTTCAATGGGCAGCCCATCTGGATCAGGGATGAATGAACCTGTTGCTTTCATTCTTTCTCCCTTTTCCAGTTTTAAATTCAATTTGCCACATTTCCTCATTTTTCAAAAAACCAAAAAATGTCCTCATAAAAATATGTCAACATTTCAGCGCAAAATTCTCCTTATCTTCATATTTCTGTGTGAAAGTTTGCCTAGCAGACCTGCAGAGAGATGTTCTATTCTTTCTGTAGTGCATAAAGTAGTTTCCCTCACATGATGCTTATGTGAGTCTGGGTGCCAAATATATCAATTTATTTTTTTTAAAGCTCAAGGCAGATACATAGAGAATTGAACCTGCTCTTTTCCAAGTGGGCTTGGGAATGTAGCTTCACGCTCAATGAGTCCCTTAATCCCTGGCTGCAGGAGACCGTTTCATGAGGTACCTGCAGCCCAAGGCTCAGACAGTTGTCTCAGACCCCATTTTCGTCTTCGTTTTCACCATTCAGTGTTTATCAGAAATGTATAATGAAGACACAATGCTGGCAGGGGCAAGCAAAGCATGTTTGTGAATCTATTGCTCTCAACACACAAAGCGCCGCTGTTGCAGATTTTGATATATAAGGGGGGGAGGGGTTTGGGGGGGGGAGGGAGCAGAAGAAAGCTTCCCAGCAATGCACCAAGACCAGCTCTTGGATATATCCAGGATTAAACTGCAAAGGGAAAGTGTATTGATTGATATATTTATTTGACTTTTTAAGCCACCTCACATCAGTTAGGATCTCAGGGTGGTTGGCAAAAATTGCTTTTTAAAGCACTTAGAACATGTCAAAAGCACAGTGTCTGGCGGCATTGTGGAGACAACTGGTGCTGTAGTGGTCCTGGGTCACAAAGCCAAAGAACCAGTGCCGGATTTACATATAAGCTAAACAAGCTATAGCTTAGGGCCCCACTCTCTTGGGGCCCCCCCAAAAAATAAAGGGGGGAAAACTGGATGTACATTTCCAAAATATAAGATAAAAAACAAATAAAATAAAAGCTACATACAGCAACAGTGTTTTGTGTTGTGTAGGCTCCTATGATATAAGTAATGGGCCCCGCCTGCTAGCCTGCTCCCTAAAATATCACTGGTTGGCTCATTTCTAGATATAGGGTGCCTACATTCTGCATGCACTGGTTGCATGGGAACATGTGTGTCAGGGAACTGACATCTGAGGGAGAGGCGAAGGGGAGGCTCCCAGATGATGCTGGCGAAGGACCCAGCAGCAGGGGGAGAAACAGCTCAGTAGAGGGGGAAGCCATTCAGCGCAACACCAGGGATGAAGGGGGGCAGACGGGGGAATTGGAGAGAGGGCTCCAGGACTCTTCACTGGACATCAGTGAGGAGAGCCCAGGTCCTCCGCTACCCACGCCTTCCCTGCGCAGAAGACTCCCGCGCAGTGAGAGGAGGAGGAGACTGGGTGTCAAACAACTTTTATGTTGGAAGAGGTTCAAGAAACGCCCACTGATGGATTCTGCCAGTGACTGAGACAGTCACGATGAGAAGGGGCTGTGCAGTCAGAAAGGTTTAACAAGGCAAATTAACCGAGAAAGGCACCAGCTTACACACGAGTAACTCATACCTATTACAATGTGCAAAGGGCTTTAGAGATCTATTAGGTCCATAAATTACCATATAGCGTATAGTCAACACACACAAAAACCAGTGACAATTTATTGTTGACAAAGGACAGCTGGACATATAAAGGCCCCCATTACCTTCAGTAGCTTAGAGCCTCATCAAACCTAGATCCGGCCCTGGTAGGGGCAGAGACTCATTCCTATTCCGGCAGCAGGATCTCTGTCTCCAGCATCCTAGAGCTGGCCAACCAACATGAAAAGGGAGCTTTTTAACCACAGAGAAGAAATCTTCTCGCCCTCTCTGCTGACTGGAACCAGTCAGAGTGAAAGGTGCTCAGTTAACCACTGAGGACTGGCTCCTAGGGTCACTCCGGAGAAGGTACATGGGGATAATAACATTGAGGAATTGTTGTACTGTATGCTCCAAATCTAGGGACGCGGGTGGTGCTGTGGGTTAAACCACAGAGCCTAGGACTTGCTGATCAGAAGGTCAGCGGTTCAAACCCCCACGACGGGGTGAGCTCCCGTTGTTCGGTCCCAGCTCCTGCCAACCTAGCAGTTCGAAAGCATGTCAAAGTGCAAGTAGATAAATAGGTACTGCTCCGGTGGGAAGGTAAACGGTGTTTCCGTGTGCTGCTCTGGTTCACCAGAAGCGGCTTAGTCATGCTGGCCACATGACCCGGAAGCTGTACGCCAGCTCCCTCGGCCAATAAAGCGAGATGAGCGCCGCAACCCCAGAGTCGGTCATGACTGGACCTAATGGTCAGGGGTCCCTTTACCTTTACCTTTTATGCTCCAAATCTAAGCATTTAAGAACCCTGAAAAAACAAGGTGCTTCCATTTCAAGAGAATGGTGTGCAGTTTCAAGGAATTTCATGGAAAACACAGTCTCAGTCACTCCAAAAGACGGTATAAAAGCACCCCGAATCATTTGCCTACTTAGGTGCACAGAAAATGGTAGATCTAGCTGAAAAGAAAAACCTGAGATCTACACTGATCCTTTCAATGCATCCCTAATTATTTGTATAATAATTTTATTTGTAAAAAGCCATGCCCCCTCGCAGTTGCACCCCTTTGAAGATTATACGACACTCTGAGATTATATTATAGTCTCAGAGTGTTGTATAATCTTCAAAGGGGTGCAACTCTGAGGGGGCATGGCTTTGACTGTTAGGAAGGGAAACTGCACTTCTGAATTTGCCACTATGCTGCTTATGATAATGAATAGATTTTCTGCAGCACAAGCTTTCATGGACTCTTGTTCACTTGGTCAGACACATGTGTAATGGTTACTGGGTTTGTATCCCAGAATGATGATAGCAAGGTGATAACCCTGACAGGTCATTTACAAAAAAGTGTTTTAGCTACAGACTCAATCCAGGATGAGATTTCTCAACACGTCGTTAACATTTTGCAGTCTGAATCTCAATGTCTAAAATCCAGGCTCCAAATTACCATCTCTCCAGATAATATTTGGAGGATATCTGTGTCCAGAATTTGGAGAGGGTGACTTTTTTTCAAAGAGGAATTTCTGGAGCAAATCTGTTCCAGCTGTATGAGTAACTTCCTAGCTCAATCAGCCCTAGAGGAAAGGAGATTTGCATTTACTCTACTATGAAGCACCCGGCACACTGTAGCTGATGCAGTAACAGCAGAATGTTCCCAGAATCACTCCGTGCAAAATCAGAAAAAGCAATTTATGGGCCTGAACAATCCAAACTCCATTTTATCTCCACTTATTCTGACTTCTTGCCAGCAAATGAGATTCTCTCCCTCTCCATTGGGCCCACCAGAACATCAATCTTACACCGGGCTTATCACCCGCTCACAAAGGAGGTTTTTGTCATATTTAAAGTGGAGGAGCAGGGGGGAGAGTCCTACTTGACTCATCTTCTCTCGTACACCTTGGCTCTTTTGGGAAGGTAGCTCAGTGGCAGAGCACCTTCTTTCTGTGCAGAATATCCTGGGTTTAATACCCAGCAGCTCCAGGCAGGAGAGACCCCCATCCCAAACCCTGGAGAGCTGCTGCAAGTTAGTGTAGACAATATTTAGCTAGATGAAACAATGTTCTGACTTTGTATGAGATGAGTTAAGGAGAGCCGGAGTTCAGATTGCCTGAAAAAAGTCCCAAATTCAATCCCTTGTATTTGCAGATAGGGCTGGAGAGGCTCCACTTTGAAACCAGGAGAGCCACTGACAGCCATGTCAACAGTACAGAGCTAAATAGACCTCAGTAGGTCTGACTCCGTATAAGGCAGCTAGCTGCTTAACTCAGCTCTCTCATTTTAGGACTAGAATCTGAACTTATTTTTCGGGGAAGGAAGCAAAACAAGAGACGTAAGAGTCATAAGTTCCATATCTTCTGACAACGACGGAAGGAGTCTTCAGAAGGGTCATCTTGACTAATAATGCTGGAGGCTTTGTCAGAGCCGTCCAGAGCTATCTGTTTGTTTTTGCAGTAAACCCTCCTTAATGACCTACACTCACTGTGTTATCAAGCTGGGAACCTGGACTCTTGACAGAGAGGTACTGGTGGCAAAGCTCTGCAGAATGCCTCCCCTGCTGCCCAGTGAGAGTGGAGGTGTTCTGCCACCCAGCCTTGCTGCTGGGTGGGTGGGGAAGATATCTCCCACTGCCTGGAGGTGTGTGTGTGTGTGGGGGGGGGCTTTGCACTGTGCTTCTCCTGAAGGGAGGTGGTGATGGAAAGTCCTGTAGTTCGGTGGGAGGGTGGGAGACCTGGGAAGGATCTCTTCCCTGCTTGGCAGGGTGTCTCTTTACAAAGTCTTTGCCCCCATTGTGGTAGTAGCAACAGGGCGTATTGCCTCAGGTGCCAAAATGCCTGAGGCCACCCTTGGAAGAAAGGGATATAAATTTAACAAACATAGCAGCTTCTTGTGTTCTTCTGTTGGCTCGTAAGTCTGGTCATCTAAAATGTTTGGACCCGCTTGACTGGCAGAGGGCATTGAGTCTTTTCCAGCCTTATTTGGTGAGCTTTTCAAGCTCTGATTCTCTCTTCCGAGTCCAGGATGACCACGGAGGTGAACAGAGATGAATGGAGGCCTTCTGGGGAGGGGGGGAAAGGAGAAAGCAATTGTTTGTGCAAACGACTCTATATGGCTGCAGGCTGGCTGTTCCCAGGAACGCCGTTTACCGATTCTCCTGGAACATTTCTTTTTTACAGTGAAATAAATTCCTTTTTGCAGCGTATATGGATCGGGGGAGCCATATGTCACTTTTTACAAGGGGCCGACAGCCGAAACCAGGGCAGAGTGATGGTGCCCCAGCCTTGCTTCACCTCTGCGACTTCATTAGATTTCTCACAGCCCCCCCCCTAGAATTTTGGTATTGGTTTATTTTCAGATGCAAAGAGCAGGGAATCATAGAAATGTAGAACTCGAGTCTTCTAGTCCAACCCCCTGCAAGTCAGGAATCATAGTTAAAAAATCCCTGATGGCCGGCCATCCAACCTCTGCATAAAAGTCTCCAATAAATGAGTATCTACCACCTTCTACAATTAATAAAAATTAATTGGCAAGATAATCCACCAACTTCTGAGGTAGTCCATTCTCCTGTCCAATAAAGTAAATGCACAGCCTTCATAATAATATTTGTGTGAGTATATATGTGTGTATACACACACACACATATGCACATACACACACACACTGCTTTTTTTCTTAAAAAAGTGGTTTACTCTCATTTTGACACAAGAAAACCACCATTTTATAGTTCGAATCAGGAAAAATAAATACTAAAAAGTACAAAAGTACAAATATTCACCTGGAGGACCATAGTTTCTCCACTCCTCCTTTACCTGACTGTATTGATAGCCAGTGCGGTCAGACTGCTGGACTAGGACCTTGGAGACAAGGTTCAAATCCCCATTCAGCCATATGAGGCCCACTGCCCAGTCCCTGCCTCTCAGCCTAACCTTCCTCACAGGGTTGTTGTGAGGATAATACGAAGGGGGAGGGAGAAGTGTGTGAGTTCCTTGGAGGAGAGGTGGGATATAAATAAATCAATAAAATAAAATAAAATAAAATAAAATCCTTCCTTCTTATGGCAAGGCAATGAGTTTTGGGTCCCACGCAGTGCTATTTTTCCAGAAAAAGAGGTGCTGGAGCTCACCATGAAAGCCTCCCTCTTTCTCTTAGAATGGCAATGGTGTCCATCTGAGAGGTGCCAGAACTGAGTTCAATCAAATTGCCCCTGAAAAAAAACTCTGGCCCCCATGAATGGGAGAAAAGAAAGACAAATTCAGCCCCCTGGTAAAACAGTGGGAATTTTCAGGGGGCACAGAATCTCCATAGGAGCCAACTCCTAAGGTCCATGGGGGCTTCAGCCTCCCCAATAAAATACCGTATTTTTTTGCTCTATAAGACGCACTTTTTCCCTCCTATAAAGTAAGGGGAAATGCGAGTGCGTCTTTTGGAGTGAATGGCGCTGCGCAGAGAGGTAGAGCTGCGCAGCGCCCCTTCAGCGAAGCAGGAGGAGGAACGGAACCCCTTCTGTTCCTCCTCCTGCTTTGCTGAAGGGGCGCTGCGCAGCTCTCCTTATCTGTGCAGCGCCTCTTCAGCGATGCGCCTGTCCTGCGAAGCCAGAGGAGGAACAGAAGGGTCTCCTTCTGTTCCTTCTCCAGCTTTGCTTGAAGGGGCACTGCGCAGTTCTCCCTCTCTGCGCAGCGCCTCTCCTGTGAAGGAGGACTGCAAAGAGGGAGAACTGCGCAGCGCCCCTTCAGCAACGCACCTGTCCTGGCTTCTGCCTTAACCTCTTCCCGGCAGGGGGAGCCTTCATCCCGCTACCCTTAAGAGGCTTGGCGCTGTTGTCCCAGAAGCCAGAACAGCCACACAGTATCCCAGAAGCCAGATCCCTCTTGCTGTTCTGGCTTCTGGGATTCAATTTCCCCCCCTTGTTTTCCTCCCCCCAAAACTAGGTGCGTCTTATTGTCTGGTGCGTCCTATAGAGCGAAAAATATATGAGGGGGCCAGTGCATTTTACAGAGTGTGCATGCACCGTGTCATGTGATTGATTATGTGGGGCAGGGCTTACCTACCCCCCCAATATTTTATTCAAGTTGACACCCCTGCTCATCTAGTAGCCTTTGCTACAACTCCCACCCCCATCCGCTTCCAACCATAAAATAATGAACCTGAGAGCAAAACGCTGATCAAAACGAAATGCTCCTTTGGCTACTTGCTCTGTGCTAAGCTGTGAAATTCAAATTCCCTCGTGAATATTCATACCAGCTCTCTGAGGAAACCGGCAAGCCGATTCGGGTGGTGTAGCGGCTCGGGCTGGCAGAAGCTTGCAACCAAGGGCATGTTTGTGTATGTTTGTGTGTCCCTTTTCTTTTCGCTGGGAGAATTTCCCCCTTCTCACCCTGGAGCGACAACCCACCTCCCCAAATAGCTGCCAAGAAGGGAAGGAAGGGGGTCAGGGCAGGCGGGCAGCTTAGCATAAGGGTAGCCTGAGCAGTCACAAGAAGGTCCCTTCAAAAATTCATGCCGTTCGGCCACCCATCCAAATATTTATTTATTTATTTATTTATTCTCTCCCTCCCTCCCAAGGAAAGATCCGCACAGGCACGGCTGCCTCCCGCCCTCCTCCGGCTCACCACGAGATCCTCCCTTTGCATGCTAACTGATCAATAATTAAGAACTCCAAATTTATTGCGACAGGCAGATGCGTGCTGTCAGTGAGCTTGGGAGGGAGCTGGCCTGGCAGGGTGGCGCAGGATGCTGTTTGCTACAGCAGGCAGCAAGTATCTAAGCATGTAAGGAGAGCCCCTGTGGCTGGATCAGGCTGATGGCCCATCTATAGCCCGGCATCTTGCTCTCACGAAGTTCAAGGGTAACTGCACAAATCTATTCTGCTTGCCGAGATTCTATTATTTTGAAGCTATACAGCGACATTACCTCATCTGAAATAGCTTTGGAGTATCTCCCAAATTCCTATGTTCAGGGTCTCCGTGGTCTGGGATCTATTTGCATGGAGAAGGTCCCAGGTGCAATCCAGGGAGGGCTGACAGGGGAGGTCCCCTGCCTGAAACCCTGCAGAGCCACTGTCAACCAGCATAGATCAGTTGTGTGGAACCTCTGGTTCTCCAGATGTTGGTGACCTACAGCTTGCATCATCCCTGGTCATTGGCTACACTTGCTTGGGCTGATGGGATTTGGAGTTCAGCAACAAGTAGAGCCTACTGGGTCAGGGCAAAGGAAGCCCATCTATTCCAGCATCCTGTTCCCTTGGTGGCCAACCAGATGCGTGTGGCAAACCCTCAAGTAGGACCCAAGCAGAACAGCACCCTCCCCTCCTGTGGCTGCCAGCAACTGGTATTCAGAAGCATCAATGCCTCTGACAGTGGAAGTGAAACACAGAGTTCATGGCTGGTAGCAATTGATAGCCTTCTCCTCCATGAATTTGTCTACAGCTTCCCCATACTTGATTTAGACAGCAACTGGTATTCAGAAGCATTGCTGCCTCTGATTTGGGAGGCAGAGCACAGCCAGTGGGATTAGTAGCAATAAATAGCCTTCTCGTTTATGAATTTGTCTAAAGCAGGGGTCAGCAAACTTTTGCAGCAGGGGGCCGGTCCACTGTCCCTCAGACCTTGTGGGGGCCGAACTATATTTTTTTTTGGGGGGGGGGGAAACAAATGAATTCCTATGCCCCACAAATAACCCAGAGATGCATTTTAAATAAAAGGACACATTCTACTCATGTAAAAACACACTGATTCCCGGACCGTCCGTGGGCCGACTTTGAAGGCGATTGGGCCCCAGGCCTTAGTTTGCCTACCCATGGTCTAAAGCTTCTCCATTCCTAGTGTAGACAATCCATAGCTAGATGGATCAATGTAGGGGTGCCAACTGGAATAAAATATTGGGGGGAGTAATTAGACCCTGGCCCACATACTCAATCATATGATGCAGTGCACACACCCCATTTGAATGGCAATGCCCATCAGCTTTGGGGGGCCAGCCCCCCTCAAATATTTTATTGGGGGGTGGCCAAAGGAACCTCGGCCCCTAGGAGCTGGCTCCTATGGATCAATATATGAAGCAATATATGGATCAATATATGAAGATGCCTCCCCAGTTTGAGTGATTGTTGTTTGATTGATTATTTAAATTATTTTGATTGATTATTTAAATCCTATACAGTGGTACCTCGTGTTAAGAACTTAATTCGTTCTGGAGGTCCGTTCTTAACCTGAAACTGTTCTTAACCTGAGGTACCTCTTTAGTTAATGGGGCCTCCTGCTGCCACCGTGCTGCCACCGCAGAATTTCTGTTCTCATCCTGAAGCAAAGTTCTTAACTCGAGGTACTATTTCTGGGTTAGCAGAGTCTGTAACCTGAAGCATCTGTAACCTGAAGCGTTCTGTAACCTGAGGTACCACTGTACAGCTTAATATATTACAAACGTCTTGTAGCAGAGTACAAAAAAATTGGAAGCAATAAAGAACAACTTGAAATATTACAAAAATACACAGTTACTGTACATATAAAAATGTAACATCAATACAAAGTTACTAATACAGTGGTACCTCGGTTGTCAAACATAATCCGTTCCAGAAGACCGTTTGACTTCCGAAACATTTGACAACCGAGGCGCAAAGGGCGGTCTGCAAAGTCAATGGAGAAAATTGCAAAAAAACACCAACCCCCCCCCCCACAAAAAACCCCTCAGTGGAAGCCGTCCGACTTCTGAGACACATTCGAAAACAGAAGCATTTACTTCCGGGTTTTAGGCGTTCAAAAATCAAAACGTTCGGCTTCCGAGACATGCAAAAACCGAGGTACCACTGTATATAAAAATCAATTTCAGGTTGAACAATGTGCAACGTATGTGACATCACATGCCTCATGGGCGTGGTGTCAGCCCCCCCCCCCCATGTCAGGCGCAACTCGCCACCTGTGGTTCTCACCCAAGCGTCACACAAACTCTCAGCTCACCCACAAAAGTCTCACAACGAGAAGAGTTCCTGGAAACAGCGTACTTGCTGGATTAATTTCTGTTCCAAATATGAGATGAATAAGCTGATCTCGGCCATTTCTGTTCCCATTTCCACCAGAAGTCCCTGACGTCCCTATTCAGGAACAGAAAAATCCTAAGTACCACATTCCAGCCACTTAGCCAGCGTGAAGAGGATGTTGCAGCTTGGATGCGGACCACCGGCCTTGGCGTGAAATGACCATCACCCACTTCGTGTCACACTGTGGGCACAGGAGTGTTAGGAGGGAGTTTAACGCTAACTGGCTCATTGCCACTGCTCAGCCAGACGATGGTGACTCAGCCGTGTTGCTTTGCTGGACATCACATTTTCTAATAAGTGATTACTGGTGTGAAACCTGCTCAGGCAGCAAAGGGATGGGGGCTGGAGAAATGAGAGCTGGTGGTTCATGAAATGGAAAATGTACCTCCCCCCCCACACACTCCCCCACCCTGTTAAAACTGATGGACCAAGTACTCTTCAGCCTCGCTCCTCAGCATCCTTACCGCAGAATGACCTTGGCTCATTTTTATTAGGATCGCTGAAGACGTGGGCATGACCCTCTTGGGATGCTAAAACCATGTCACGCTTCTTGTTCATTTGCTTACACTGCCATCAATGTGCATCGAACTGCAGAGCCTCTTAAATAAAGGAACACAAGGAGAGCCTGTTGGATCAGGCCAATCAGGCCAATGGCTCCTCTTGCCCAGAATCCTGTTCTCTCAGTGGCCATGAGAAGTCCACAAGCAGGATCTGAACACAAGAGCAGTCCCCACCTGTAATGATCTGAGGCAGGCAAGCAAGCCCCGAAAAGAAGTAATGACTCTCCCGCAATTTTATGTATGTTTATTTAGAAAAAACACACACATCCAGAGCATGGCTTCTTGCCTGCTCACATTGACAATAGTTAGTCAGTCTGAATTTCCAACCCTTTCACAGCAGGAAGGATGCCAAATTCCTGCCCTTCCCCTCTTGCCCTTCCCCAGTCCTCTGATCTTATCCAGTCTCCTAGAATGGGGACTGAGAGGCTGGCCTCCCCCCTCCCCCCGTTCACTTGACACGGTCTCAGCCCTCTGCTTATCTGCTGATTGCCTAGCAATGCTCTGGCTGCCTCCCAACTCTCCCGCTTCTTGAGAACTAACAGTGTATTCTTCAGGAAGGGGGGTCGAACTGCCTCTTCGGCTCTGTCAGCCAGCTCTCATCTACAGTCTCTCTCTCTCTCTCTTAGCTTAATTTCTGAGTCTGACTCTTCCCCTGCGCTCTGGTGAACCATGTTCCTGACACCACCTTTGCTTTTTAGCAACTGGCATTCAGAAAGATTACTGCTTCCAGCTGTAGTAGCTATCAGTAACCCTCTCCTCCATGAATTTGTCCAATCCCCTTTTAAAGCCATCCAAGTTGGTAGTCACCGCTTCTCCCTGTGGGAGAAAGTTCCATAGTTTAACTATGTACTGGGTGAAGAAGTCCACAGGCAGATTTAGGGGAGCACAACCAGTTGGGTTGCACTGGGTGCAGAGCCTCGGTGTGCCACTGGGGGTGCCACAACCATGATTTACAATGCAGCACAAGAGGTGGAGGAGACCAAATTTTGACGTTTCACAGGGTGCCCTGGAATTTGAGACCCCAAGTTCTGGCACTGAGAATTCCTTTCTTTCATCTGTCCTGAGTCTTCCAACATTCAGCTGCACTGAATGTCCATGAGAGCCAGTGTTATGACAGATAGACAAGTCCCTGCTCTGGTGATTTAATAGCTGCCAGTTCAGCTGCTCCCCATCAATTAATGAGAAAAGGAATTGCCTTTGAAAATCATCATCAAAGAGGAGAGAAAAGTTATCCCTTCTAATTTTACACCCTTCAGAGTTAGCTGACAGACTTTTGCCCCTGCCCCCAATCATATTTCCTTCAGCTATAGGTGTATTAACCTTGTAATTATTATTATTATTTTTACCTGGCATGCCACTTGAAATTAATTGGCACCATTGCTGATTCAGAAAACTGCCCGGTTTCTGTTTAGTCCTGTTTTCCATGTACCAAGGCAGTGCATTTTGCCTAAGGATGGAGACTGTCAACAACCATTTTTTGGTTTTTAGAGATAGGACATCAGCCTAGGTTGCTTCTTTATTATTATGAAAAGATAGCGGAGATCAGTATAAAAATTGCACATGCATAGATGCCAGTGTAGAAAGAATCACTACGATTTAAATCTGGGATGGACTGTGACTCCTATCATAGGGTCATATAATTCTGTATTTGGAAGGGACCACAATGGTCATCTTGTCCAAGCGGCTGCAATGCAGGAATCTTTTGCCTAAAGTGGAGCTTGAACCCACAGCCCTGAGATTTAGAATCTCTTGTTCTGCCAACTGAGCCATCCAGCACTTTCTTTCTTTATCATGACCAACATTCAGGAATGATGGAAGTTGTCAGTCTGCAACATCTGGAAGGCCACAGAGTTCCCCAGCCATGATTGAAACAGGAATACAATGCAGGTCACCATAGTGGGGAGGGCTATGGCCAGCTGACTCTGTGGTACCTGCTCAGGTCTGCAGTCCAGGTACTAAGAGTTGATTGGCATCTTTGTAGGGTGCCTGATCTTTGGACCTTCAACCAGAGGACACCTTCAATCAGAGGGCTGTCCTCTGTTAATCCTTCCAACTAGGAACGTAGGAGACAGCCTTCTGCTGAGTTAGACCATTGGTCCACCTACACTGTATTGTTTACACTGAGTGACAGCAGCTCTCCAGGGTTTCAAGTAGGGAAACTCTTCCTTTGGGAATTTAGGAGATGTTCTACCACTGAGCTACAGCCCTGAGCCACAAGAGAATCATTTGTGAAATTTTGGTTGGCCTGAAGAAAATGTTGCTCTAATATTGATCCCACCCCCGCACAGCCACGGGCCAGCCAGATGACGGTTCCTTTTTGTGTAAGATTCTTCTAACCCACCTCAAGAGCCTGTAAAAGGACTAGCCCCTTCTGGATCTTTCCAAATGCCAACCTAATGAGCAATCTGAAGGGAGTCTCATCTACTCCCATCAACATTGATAAACCTAGGAGTCAGGTGTTTATCAGCAGGGGATGTCCTCATTCATGCTTTACATTTTTAGATGCACACTTGAAGAACAGAAGCATGGATGACAGCCAGCTAAGCTATGGAACTCACTCCAATGGGAGGCTGTGATGGCTGCAGATTTGGATGGCTTTAAAAGAGGATAGACAAATTCATGGAGGAGGAAGCTATTGATGGTTACCAGCCATGGTGGCAGTGCTCTGCCTCCACGGTCATAATGCTTTTGAATACCAGTTGCTGGAAGCCACAGGAGGAGAGAGGGCACTTGTGCTTGGATCCTGCTTGTGGCTTTCCCTCAGGCCTCTGGGAGAACGGGAGGCTAGACTAGATGGGCCACTGGCCTGATCCAGCAAGCTCTTCTTATGTTCTTTCTACCTTTGTGAGTACGGAGGTCGGATATACCGATGCTTCAAGCATCAACAACAAACTAGTCAGCTCTCCATCCCAGCGCTATTGATTCTTTCTATTCAACGGACAGGGCAAGGGAGATCAATTTCAATCTTCAGGTCATTTCAGCAGCCTATTTCCTTGCCATCGTTTGTTCATTTCAGAGTAAGCACCGGCCACACCAGAAGCTGAGCTTGTCAGGCATGTGCAACGCCAGCCCAGTTCATCAGCACCGAGCCCTTGATCTGTCTCGGCTGTCCCTGGGCTTGCTGAGTGATTGCACCGCGAAATGATTTGTGCTGAGCATCACAGGACAGGCATCAGCCCCTGCTTTCTCTCTTGCTGGCTATTGCTAGGGGAGCTGCAGAATGGCAAACACTGGCATTGCATTGGGAAAAATAATGTGCCTTGTTATTTGCAAGAAGTGAAGTGTAAACAGAATGTTGAAAATGGAGGATTTGACAGTAGCTCAAGACGACTTGGAGACTCATGCATAAGAATACAATCTTTTAGAATAAGAATTCCTTTCTTAGATTGTACCAATGTCCTGTCAGGCAACCTGTTTCCTCAGTGGCCAGCCAGATGCCTCTGAAGATTGCTAGGGAAATTTGCAGGGCACCAGAGCAATAGCCAGTTCTTGCCGTTTGCCCCTATAGTTTAGTAAACCTGCCATAAGGACATAAGAACTGGATTATCCCAGTGGCTATCTAGCCTAGCATCCCCTTCTCACAGCATCTGACCAGACATCCCCAAGGAGCAGGGTACAAGCCCAGGGTACAAGCCCCCTGCCCTGTGGTTTCCAAGACTGAATATCCATGAGATCCAGTGTTATGAGATAGGGAGAATAACACTTCCCTATCCACTTCCTGTACGCCATTAGAAATATGGCTGTTTCATTCAGCTAGCATGAACGATTAATTGTTCTTGATGGGCATGTCCATGAGATCTTCTTTTTTAAAAGAAACCACAACCATCTACACTAGTGCTTTGTCAAACATTAAAAAAAACCAGTTGTTCCTCACCCGAGCCAACCATTCTCTGTCAATTAGCAAGAAAAGGAATTGAATCTGAGAATGATTGAAGGGCAGAAATTTTCTTGTTCCTGCCTTACATCTGAGGTGGCCAAGGGGCATTTCTGGGTGTCCTTTTACAGTGGAACCTTGGTTCTTGAATGGCTTAGTTGATGAACAAATTGGCTCCCGAACGCCAAAAACAAGGGAGTAAGTGTTCCGGTTTTTTTATGTTTTTTCGGAAGCCAAACAACACGGCTTTCGCTTGGCTGCAGGAAGCTCCTGCAGCCAGTTGGAAGCCAGGCCTTGGTTTTTCAATGTTTCGGGAGTCGAACAGACTTCCGGAACAAATTAAGTTTGGGAACCAAGGTACCACTGTATTTGCAAGATAGGAGATTCTGACTCAATGTTAGGAAGAACTTTCTGACAGTAAGAACTGTCCAGCAGGGGAATGGACTCCCTTAGAAGGTGGTTGGACACAGAGGGAGGCACTATGGGGGAAAGATCTACAGGGACAAGTTGCTGTGCACACTAGGCCTGGCCTCCCAAGTCACCCTTTTCCCTTGACTAAAGGGTTAACTTCACTGACACTGTGTGATTTATTGTTGACCTGACACCCACTCCTGGTAGTGATGGACTTTCCTTCATTGGAGGCTTTCAAACAGAGCTTGGATGGCCACCTGCCAGGAATTCTATCAGCTGTGATTCCTGCATTGCAGAAGGTTGGACTGGATGACCTTTGGGGGTTCCTTCCAAGTCTACAAGTCTATTGTTTATTCATTTGTTAAACTTACACCCATCACCTGCCACCGAAAGGCTCTCCAAGCAACTTCAATTGAATATAGCAGTATAACATTGAAGGGCAGTGGGGAGAGATCTCATTGATATTTTGTACAATATACTGGCGGAACAAAAAAACACCCCATAACAATAATAAAAAGTAGTGGTAAGCAAACAATTCAGTGAGAAAGTAATACGGGTGCCCCCTGGAAAGATTTTGTGTGTGTCTGCGTATAGCTCAGTCGGTGGAGCATGAGACTCTTAATCTCAAAGCTTCCAGCCCCTTATTGGGCAAAAGATTCCTGCACTGCAGGGGGTTGGACTACATTGCCTTCATAGTCCCTTCCAACTCTGCAATTCTATGATCCTAATGCTCCCACCCACTAACTAACAGATAATAATAAAAACTCAACACTGACCCTCCTCCCTAGCCCCCAAATCATTGGAATCAACCTAGAGATGCTGACTGATGCTGCTGATGCTAATTTAATCTTCCCACCCCACCCAGAATTCTGATGTCAAGGGCAGCAACTGTCAATCAGGAATGGGTGGGGCCAGGGTCCTCCAGGAATGGTTTGGCACCTCTCCTCTTCTTTCAGGGAGAGCAGCGGCAGAAGCAGAGAAGGGAGCTGGTGGCAAAAGTTTTACCTAATCTGCAGTCATCCTGGCTGTTGCTGCTGTCCTGCCACCGGTGGAGGTGGAGGTGTAAACAAATCACCTCTTTGCAGCCTCCCCAGTTGCCCACATTTCAGTTAACCCCCAGGAAAAGACATTGGGATTTCTTTCTTCTATGGTCTTGTCGATGGGTGTTTCTGAGTTCCCTTTCTTTCTACAAATCATACAACCAGTGTTCTCTGCAGCCTCCCTGGGTGCCCATTCTTCAATTAACCCCCATTGTGATTTAACTCCTCCAGGGGGCTTTTTTTCATTAGGAAGCATGGGTAGCTGGGCAGGATGCAGAACTCTGGAGAAGTGAGGACGGAAGGAAGGAAACAAACACACATCACTCTCAGCCATCTCCTTCAGTGATAAGGTAAGCTTGAAACCTTTCACTGACTGATATCCTAAAGGATTTCTTTAGTACCCTGGGTATGGAAAAGCAGAAACCCCTTTCACAGAGGAAGGCAACTTCAAGAAAATGGAGGACATATTCTGGCACAGCACTAATCCATGCTAGATAAGTTTGCCTCATCCTGTCTCTTTACTGGCCACTGTAAAAACAGGATGCTAGACTAGAACCAGCTGGGCTCTTCTTATGCGCTTACATTTTTAATGCTTTAAAAAGTCTGCCATTGCAATAATTAGAAAAACGGGAGAGTAACTGGCACCCTTCCCAGTTGGGAAGGGGTGGGGCAGGAACTATTATTGATTTACACATGTTAATTCATTGACATCTATGCAGGCTAGATGGCAATGGGGGCGAACCACCTGTGTGCCTTTGGGGCTGGATTTGTCCTCTATTTGCTTCTTCAAATTCCATCTCTTCCATTATTCTGGAGGAAATCCCCGTCCTGCTGACTCAACTATTTGCTCGTGTGTGTGTGTGTGTGTGTGTGTGTGTGTGTGTGTATTCAAAGTTTTGCAGAAATATTCCATTGCACTGCAAAGAAAAATAAAATATGTCCAAATGACAAATCAGCATTTTCTCGGTGCTCTGCTGGGCAGTGGGTGATGGGTTGAGGAACTGCATTATTAATAGAGGTTAGCAACGCAGTCCCCTTTTCTCTGGTCTGGGAATGAAGCTGGTCTCCTCACCATGCCAGGCTTTTGCTGACCAGCAGTTCTCCCTGAGATTGTCCAAGGCTGTGATGCCATTTGAAGGCACGACCCATAAGCTGGGCACAGGAGGATTTGGAGAAGAAGTCGCTCAGGCTGGTAGATAAGCTGGCAGGCCCATATCCTGGGCATTCAAGGGCAAAGGAGTGAGGGCCCTTCACAGCTGAGGTCAAAGGCGTACATTAGAGCTATGCACAGGCCACAAGACTTGCATTGTATGTTTGCACTTCAAAAAACAGTTTTTGATTGTTATTTTTAGTCAATTTTGACCCGTCATTTGGGTTCTGCTCTGCTCTGTGTAGTTGAGGCAGCGATGTTTCTGAATAGCAGTTTCTGGAAACTGCAGGAGTCCGGAAGGTGGTTCTTGTGCTCAAGTCCTGCTGGATGTCAGGGGCTGGTCTGAATTGGAAGATTGGGGAATACAATCGCCGGAAGATCAGATCCTAACAGAAGAAGAGGGGGAATATTCACCTTCCCCTTTGCTTCCAGCGTCTGCAGAAGCAGGGATACAGGCAGACACAGAAGCTGCACAGTTGAGAGAGGAGCTGCCCAGCTTTGAGATAGTAGCTAAGCAACCAGAAGGGAGGGAGCAGCTGGGCGATACCTCAATCAAGAATGGGGGGGGGGAATCCCTAAACAGCCTCGGTCCTGTATACCTGAAGGAGCGTCTCCACCCCCATCGTTCAGCCCGGACACTGAGATCCAGCGCCAAGGGCCTTCTGGCGGTTCCCTCATTGTGAAAAGTGAGGTTACAGGGAACCAGACAAAGGGCCTTCTCGGTAGTGACACCCACCCTGTGGAACACCCCCCCCTTCAGATGTGAAGGAAATAAGCAGCTATCCTATCTTTAAAAGACATCTGAAGGCAGCCCTGTTCAGGGAAGTTTTTAATATTTAACGCTGTACTGTTTTTAACACTTGATTGGGAGCCGCCCAGAGTGGCTGGGGAAACTCAGCCAGATGGGTGGGGTATAAATAATAAATTATTATTATTATTATTATTATTATTATTATTATTATTATTATCCCCTCCCTCTCCCCGAACTTGGAAGTCTGAGCATGTCAGAGAACAAAGAAAATGCGGGGAGGGGAGGGGTTGTACTTCTGTTTGGCTGGCTCCTTGCTGTGCAAATCGCAAGGAGGAGTCAGAGTAGGCAACTAAGATCCTTGCAGAGAGTTGCCTGTTTGTGCTTATAACAGAATGCTGTAATGAAAAGACTATAAATCTACTCATTAATTCTTATCGGTGAGCCATTGGAAGGGAGAGGGGAACTCCCATATTTGACTCTGGAGCATTTCCCTCAGGCACCTGGCTGGCCACTGTGAGAACAGGATGCTGGACTTAGAGGGCTAAATTGGCCTGATCCAGCCATCTCTTATGTTCTTAATAACACATACTCTGGACTGCAAATATTGTTTCTATCCTTTTTCGGTAACTGATGACTGCAGATGCCTTTAAAAAAACAAAATCTTTGTACCTGTCATGAAAGAGTCCCACTTGGCTCCTCAAAGCATCCTTGAATGGCGCATCTTTCTACCCAAGTACAAACTGCTACCCACCCTCCCCCTCCTGCAGCCCTTCTGTTCAGGCTCCCAGGAGAGGAACACAAAGAAACAGAGAATATTAATAACAAAGGAGAGGTTGGATCATTGTTTACTTGACTTTAGTTAATAAATTTGTTTCCATCCGCGATCCCAAAATGAAATTAAAAAGCCTGTGTTTGCACTGGAGGCTTTCACAGCACTCCTGCAGATAAAACACATTGGAGATGGAATTAATAGAATCAGCGGCGGTGGGTGGTGAGGGGACATAAAAGGAGGTGAATTTGTGTAACATATATTTATCTATATCTACATAATTTTCAGCTTGATTGTAGCGCTGGACTGGGTGGAGAGGTTGAAACCCTCTCTGCCCAGCCCAGCACCATGACTGGACCGTACCCTCCAAGTGTCCCGATTTTTAAGGGACAGTCCTGGAATTACAGAAGCCTTCCCAGTTTCTGATTAGATCCCAGAATGTCCCGGTTGTCCTTTGACCTCCCCTCCACATCTTGGAGAACAATTAAAAGTGGTGCAGAGATCTGACACCTCCCCTTTCAGTCCTTTTTGGAAACAGAAGCCTTTGGGTTTGTGTGTGTGTGTGTGTGTGTGTGTGTGTAGGTGCAAAAAAGGAGTCCTGTTTATACTGAAAATAAAATACCTGTGCCAAATGAAGGAAACAGTGAAGCCGACATACAAAGCCCTTCCTATAATTTTAAATGAAAATGTAACCAACCCACTTTAAATTCTTTAATTGCAATGCTTCAGCAGCCAGCAATTATTTTTCAAAGGAAACACATGGAGTGTTTATTCCTTTATTGTAAACTGAGCTGTACACTGCAAGCCTTTACACACTGTATTCAACGGAGCTTACTCCCAGGTAACTGGGTAAAGACTGGGCAGCATTATCCTGCAACCCTAAGCATTTTTACTCAGAAGTAAGTCCCACTGAGTTCAATAGGATTTACTCTCTGGTGTGCTCCTGAACATTCATACAGTTCTTCTTCTTCTTCTTCTTCTTCTTCTTCTTCTTCTTCTTCTTCTTCTTCTTCTTCTTCTTCTTCTTCTTCTTCCTACTACCCGCTTTTGTCCCTGACAGGGACTCAAGGCAGCTTACAGCTAATTTCCCCCCCCCCCATTCCATTTATCTGTTGAAGGTGCTGAGAATGGTTAAAAGGTAAAACGTAAAGGGACCCCTGACCATTAGGTTCAGTCGTGGCTGACTCTGGAGTTGCGGCGCTCATCTCACTTTATTGGCTGAGGGAGCCGGCGTTTGTCCACAGACAGCTTCCAGGTCATGTGGCCAGCATGACTAAGCTGCTTCTGGTGAACCAGAACAGTGCACGGAAATGCCGTTTACCTTCCCGCCAGAGCGGGTACCTATTTATCTACTTGCACTTTGACGTGCTTTCCAACTGCTAGGTGGGCAGGAGCAGGGACCGAGCAACGGGAAGCTCACCCTGTCGCGGGGATTCGAACCGCCAACTTTCTGATTGGCAAGTCCTAGGCTCTGTGGTTTAAGGTAAAGTAAAGCCACCCGCATCCCAAGAATGGTTAGGAGACCCTTTATTTCCCTCATAGAGGCAGGGGCGTAGGAAGGGGGGGCGGTCCACCCTGGGTGTCATACCCGAGGGGGGGTGACGTTTGGCGTGCCACCTGCCCGTGACTCCCAAGCTACCCTGAGCCATCAGGGTAATGGGGGGGGGAGCCGCGCCACTTTGTTGGTGGCATTCCCCCCTCCCCCCTTCATTTTGACAGCTTGGGGGAGGCTTGGGAGTTGCAGACAGGTGGCGTGCCAAATGTCTGCCATGGGTGGCTGCAGGGTGCGTGCGCCGCTCTGGCACCCGAGCATCTATCCCTCGCCTTGGAGGGCACCTGCCATGCCACGCCCCCCTCGCTAGCGTGCCCACCTGCCCTGTGCAGCATGGACATATGCTTTGCAACTGCACAGAGGTACAATGGCCTGATTTCACTGAAGGCGAATTGACTGTTAAAGCACTCTTGAGAATTGCAGCCCTGGGAGAGGAATGCACTCCTAACAATTCTCAGCACCCTTGACATACTACAGCCCCCTGAATTCTTGGGGGGAAGCCATGCGTGTTTGAAGAGTGCTTAAAATGTATAGTGCAAGTGGCATACCCTCCAACATTTCCCCGATGGAAATAGGGACGTCCCGTTCCGTAATGATAATTTGATTATTCATACCCCAGACATCTGACTGGGTTGCCCCAGCCACTCTAGATAGCTTCCAAGAGACATTAAAACATAATAAAACATTAAACTTTTTTTTTAAAAAAACACACCTTGCCCGTACAGGATTGCCTTCAGACAGCTCGGGGGTCTGATAATTACAAACTCGCCAATATTTCACCAATGAAAACAGGGACATCCTAAGGAAAAGCAGGACATTCCGGGATCAAATTAGAAACTGGGACCGCTTCTCTAAATTAGGGGGCGCCCCTGGAAAATAGGGATACTTGGAGGGTCTGAAATGTTGCCTGTATCTGTACCTGCATTGATAGATATAGATATATGAATATAGGCATCTTTTTCACAGAGAGGTTTTTTATTTTTCTGGAACGAACGAGCTGGAATTCTGGGCCTTTGTGTTTAAATAAAACATCAGCCTTCCAAAGTTTAAAGCAACCGCCCACGCATGCCACGGGAACACTGTGGACTTTGAAGGCCTTAGCATTCCTCATCGCGAGCAGGTTCTGACAGGCTGAATGGAGAGCTGTCACACACACACACACACACACACACCCTGTGCAATGCAAACACACCACTGGGGCTAGCATGGTTTTGTACATGAACCAGCGAGTAGTTCAGAGTGCTTCTGTTGAAAGCTGATTCCCACATTGCATTTCCATTAGAGGTGTTATCCACAGGCCTGCATTTCCAATCTGGGTGTCGAAAAAAAGCATTATTGCTATCTCAAACAGGGTTGCAATGGCAGACCCTCCAAGCATCCCTGTTTTCCAGGGATGTCCCCAATTTAGAAAAGTCATCCTGGTTTCTGATTTGATCGCGGAATGTCCCACTTTTCCTTAAGATGTCGCTACAGTAGTACCTCGGCTTACATAACCCTCCGGTTACGTAAACGTAACGTTACGAAAGCGACAAACCTGGAAGTATTGGACTGGGTTTCGCCATGCGCGCATGTGCAGAAGCAGTCTACCGTGCTGCACGCATGCGCAGAAGAGGTCTACCACTGTGCACATGCGCAGACCAGTGATCCTTGGGTTGTGGAAACCTCGGGATCCAGCTGGACTTTCGGAACGGTTCCCGTTCTCAACCAGAGGTACCACTGTTTTTTCATTGGAGAAATGTTGGAGGATATGGAGTTATCTGACTCCTGAATTGTCTGAAGGCAATCCTGTACACTGGTACCTTGGGTTACATACGCTTCAGGTTACATACGCTTCAGGTTACATACGCTTCAGGTTACAGACTCCGCTAACCCAGAAATAGTACCTCGGGTTAAGAACTTTGCTTCAGGATGAGAACAGAAATCGTGTTTCAGCGGCGCGGTGGCAGCAGGAGGCCCCATTAGCTAAAGTGATGCTTCAGGTTAAGAACAGTTTCAGGTTAAGAACGGACCTCCGGAACGAATTAAGTACTTAACCTGAGGTACCACTGTATAGGGATTTTTTTTTTTATGTTTAATGTTTTATTATGTACAGCCATACCTAGGTTTTCGAACAGCTTAGTTCTTGAACGTTTTGGCTCCTGAACGCCGCAAACCCAGAAGTGACTGTTCCAGTTTGGGAATTATTAACTAGATCATACATGAGAGAAGGCCACCCAACCTCTGCTTAGAAACCTCCAATGAAGGGGAGTCCACCGCTCCTTGTGGTAGTCTACTCCACTGTCAAACAGCAATCAGGCCTGTGCACCCAGCAACAGACATCATATTCATCATTATTACCAACCTCTTATAATAAGCAAAAATCTGCCCTTATTCCCTTATGGGGAACACAAGAGCCCTTACAGAGTCCTTTGTAGGCTCTCCATAGGTTGGAGAAAAGAACAGAGGCCAACCAGAGAATATTGAGAAGCAAAGCAGCTAGTAAGCCTGATCTTTATTGAACTGCTGCAACAGGGTGCTCCCCTCACAAGCAGGAAAGGAGGAGGACCCAGAACCAAGGTGTGCCTGCCCTTATATAGACATTTTAAATTCCCTGCCCTGGAGTTCAAGACCACCCCTCCATACATCATACATACATCACAGAAGGGGTGTAACCCAAGACCACCCCCCACAAACATCATACCTACATCCCAGAAAAGGTGGTCTACAACAGAAATGTGAATGTTGTTGTTTTCCCTGTCTGCCAGGTTATCTGATAATGCCTTATCTGATTGCCTTTCCTGGTAGTCTGGCCATTCCTCTGAGATGGTGATTACCCAATTCCTGAGATAATGGGAAGGTTCCCTCACCCCCCCTCCCTCCTTGCAGAGAAAACATTTGGTCAGTTTGGGAGTCAAAATGGTTTCAGGGCGGTCTTCCTGTTCTGCTCCAGACATGTGGTCCCCATTTCTATGTACATGCTAGATTGGTACATTTATGAACATTTATTATATATAAAGGTAAAGGGACCCCTGACCATTAGTTCCAGTCGTGGCTAACTCTGGGGTTGCGGCGCTCATCTTGCTTTACTGGCAGAGGGAGCTGGCGTACAGCTTCCGGGTCATGTGGCCAGCATGACTAAGCTGCTTCTGGCGAACCAGAGCAGCGCATGGAAACGCTGTTTACCTTCCCTACCTATTTATCTACTTGCACTTTGACGTGCTTTTGAACTGCTAGGTTGGCAGGAGGAGGGACAGAGCAACGGGAGCTCACCCCATCGTGTGGATTCAAACCACCGACCTTCTGATCGGCAAGTCCTAGGCTCTGTGGTTTAATCCACAGCGCCACCCGTGTCCATTTTATTATATATATAAGCCCTTAAATTTTTTTATTTCAATTTTTTTAAAAAAAACCTTGAATGAGAGTCCACCACCTTCTGAGGTCATAGAATCCTCCAACCTCTCCAACAGAGGTTGGATGGTCATGTACCAGGCGGAGTGAGGCACCACCCCAGACGCTGACAAAGCAACCCCACCCCCTCCAGTCGTGCTTTAAATATGATGTGAATGTGGCTCTATTTGAACTCACTGGGACCCCAGAAGAATAGCCCCCATGCCCCATGACATTTTAGCATGATGCTGTTTTAAATGTATCATGCAGAAGAGTTCTCTGTCCACCTAAAAGTTTGGTGACCTTTGGTACGGCAATATTTTTGGCATGAAAAGCATGAAAGTTAATTTAGCAAAGAAAGAGAACAGCCTTTGCAACCCGAAACTGATGATTTATGCAATCCAAATGAAACTCGCCCCCCTTCATGTGTACTTATTTGTCAAGAGTTCAAATGCGGTAAACTCAGAGGAAGTGCAAGCAAGAACTCTGAGTGAGGCTGCCGAAATCTAATCCATGATTGATGAGGGATTTCGTCTTTCTAAAGGTGCCTGCTAATGTCCGTCTCCAGCAATGAGACAGAGAATAATGGGGCCTTCCTTAACCCTGCCACTCATAATCAGTAGTATACATTTCCCCCCTTTGAGCTTCCTGAAGGTCACTCTGGGTAAACGCATACCAATGAGGACGCAGACAAATGAGGAGGCCTAATTAGAATGCGCTTACCCAGAATGCACTGTGCCAACCGCCTTTGAAGCTTGCCTGCTAATCTTCCGCCATCATCTTCTGCCAAACAATGGAATCAATCCGCAGCAATGTACACATGCAAAAATCAATCTAGCTACACACACACACAAACAAACACACACTACTCAGGATTGTCAACCAAGATTTGGAAGTGAACATCTGGAAGCCAAGGAGTTGGAGCATGATATATGATACTGCTGCACACACCCTAATCTCCAAAGAGCAAGAGACTTCAGGGGATCCCACACTTACCCAGAGTTCAGTTTTCTTGGCATGAAGGTCAGCAGAGACTCGGGTGTCCTAATGACATATGGTTTCATTTACACATAGGTACAACCTGAGCATAGGATGGAAGGGTTCACACATTCTTTTCCAGGAAACACTATCCCACTTCTAACACCAGTGTTGCATGGGCCCCAATTTGAAGATGGCTCTCATATCACCTTTCAGTAGTGGCATAGCATGGGGGGTGCAGGGGGGGCCAGCTGCACCGGGCAGAACATCTGGGGGTTAGGGTTAGGGTGCGCAAATCCACAGGTAAGGGGGCGCAAATTACTTGCCTTGCCCCGGGTGCTGACAACCCACGCTAAGCCACTGCCTTTCAGGCTTCTTCATATTAAACATATCCAGCTCCATCAACCATTCCTAAGACTCCATTTCCAGACCCTGTATCATCTTGGTCGCCTCCCTCTGCACATGTTCCCAGATAGATCCAAGACAGTGGTTTAGATCCCAATAAAAACAAGGAGAGAAAAGTGGGATATGAATTAAATTGCTAAAAATAAATTAATAAATTTAAAAGTTTGTACAAAATGCATGCAAAATGTGCACCATTTCAAAGCAGATTTTTGTGCATTGTTGTTGTTGTCTTTTAAAAACATCTGCCCAAACATTGTTGGAAGGGAGGGGAGTATAACTGAGTGCCAGGGAAGGTGGAGCGGACCAGCCATGAAGCTCACTGAGTGATTTTGGGCCAATCACTGCCTCTCAGCCTCATCTACCTCGCAGGGTTGTTGTGAGGATTAAATGAGAAAGGAGGAGAACCATGTGTGCCACTTTGAGCTTGTTGGAGAAAAAAGTAGGATACAACTGCAATAAATAAATAAGATTTAGGCTGCTCAGTCTTGGGCTGACGCTCAATACAGGAGAAAGTTGGTTTAGAAATGTGAATGTAGTGATTTCTACATGAACTGAACAGCTGGTGATGACAGTGTTTGTGTGAAGATTTGTAGTTAAATATACCTTATGTTTTAAACTGTTGCTGCTGTACTGATTTGTTGGCATCTGTTTGTCTCGAGAGACAATGGAGAGCCCTGCTAACTGCTGTGTTAGCAGGACCAAAGTGACCTTTCCCGGGCACAAGCCTGGGCAGTAATGTGGTTCCTTTTGGGACTTATATGGTCAGAACTACCCAAACTTTACAGGAATTTATTCACATATGCGACTACAGTGGCAAGAATGTTACTAGCCAAAACTGGAAAGAAGAAGAAGTCTCAGCGAAAGAAGAATGGATGCAAAAACTTGTGGAATATGCAGAAATGACGAAACTTACGGGAAGAATAAGAAATGAAGATAACAACCATTTTATAAAAGAACGGAAATGGTTTATTGAAAATTTACTAAAAAACTGTGAACCAATAAGAACATTGGCAGGATTATTGCAATAACCTGCAGTTTCCTAAGAGCATATATTTAAAGTAGATGAATAAATGATCAAGTTAAGTTAATTTGGATATGCAGAAAATATTAAAAATAAATTTAAGGAACTGCAGGAAAGAGGAAAGAGCTGCACTGGCTGCTGGTGGAGTACAGGGTCAGGTTTAAGGTGCTGGTTTTAACCTTTAAAGCCCTATACGGCCTAGGACCCTCGTACCTACGGGACCGCCTCTCCCGGTATGCCCCACGGAGGACCTTACGGTCTTCAAACAAAAACATCTTGGAGGTCCCAGGCCACAGAGAGGTTAGGCTGGCCTCAGCCAGAGCCAGGGCTTTTTCGGCTGTGGGTCCGATCTGGTGGAACGCTCTGTCACAAGAGACTAGGGCCCTGCGGGACTTGACATCTTTCCGCAGAGCCTGCAAGACAGAGCTGTTCCACCAGGCCTTTGGCCAAGGTACAGCCTGACCCCCTCCTCTGACAATTCTTCACAAAACTCTAGCCCAATGGTTGCCATTAACCTGATTTTGTAATGAAATGATTTTAGAATGTTGTACCATTTTACTGTTGTTAGCCACTCTGAGCCTGGCTTCGGCTGGGGAGGGCTGCCCGAGGTCCCAGCTCACAAAGGACCAACGCCACTTCGTTGTTATATACAAAAGTCTTTATTGAAGTTCAGTTTCGCTTTCACAGCCGCAGCGTGCAGCTCTACGTCTGAAACTCTAGACCGCTGAAGCTCCGTCTGAATCTCCTCCCCCCAGACACCAGTTTAAGACTCTAGCCTTGCTCCACCTCTTCCTTTGCTCTTTCCTCCTCTGGGTCCGCCTGTCAGCTGGGGTCTCGCCTTTCCTAGACTCTTCTGACGCTGAGTCCCCTGAGTCTTCCCCCTGCCTCCGGCGGGCTTTAGGACCTGGTTCCCAATCCTGGTTTTCTGCTGTCCCACGCGCCTGTACATTCGAACTTGGCGCGCGCGCCCAGCCGGCAACCTTCCTCCTGACCGTTACACTGCTCCTGTCACTGCTTCCCCCTTCGGGGAGGCTAGCTGGACTTGACCTCCCCTCCGTTCCCCCACTCTCCGATAGAGGCGTGGTCAGCCCTGACTCATCTTCTCTCCCTGCTGGAGGAGACGCTGGCCCTGACACATGGGACTCTTCCCCCCCACTACGCTCTGGTGGGGAAGCTGGTCCTGATCTCCAGCTGCTGCCCTGGGAGTCCCCACTGGCCCCCTGTTTCTGGTGTGTCCCCCCTGGGACCCCCCTTGCCCTGACCATCGGCGCCTCCTTCTGGGAATCTTCTGATTCGCTGGAGAAGCTCATGGAATCTCTCGGGTCACTGTCATAATCCCCTACGCTGCCCTCAGATTCTTCCCCTTCGCTCTCCATTTCCTCTCTCCCCTGTGCCTCTGTTCCTGAGCCCCTGACAAAATATTTTTTTAAAATTATTATTATTATTATTATTATTATTATTATTATTATTATACAAGAACACACTAGTGAAGGCACTGAATCACACATATCCCTAGACAGCAACATTTATATTTGTGGGGCGTGCGAATGCTGTCTTGCTCATCCAATAATTCTGCTGGAGGCTAGTGATTTTATACGCAATGCTTCGTTTATTGTGGGTGGGGGAGAGAGAGACAATGGCCCTTTTTCCCCTGGGCTCCCCTGAGTCGCAGTTATCAAAAGGTGCCGTCTCACCTGCCTCAGCAATGCTTTCCTCTCCAATTTCCATCCTTCTGACATGCCCGTTTAATCAGATGATGGTGAGAAACAGCCCAGTGGCATCAGAAAGGGGGGGGAGTTATTGGAGGAAAACTTCGGCATCGGCGCTTCCCCACGTGAGGGGCACCAAAAGAATCCTCGGCTTTGAAGTGCTGCCTGCTGCTATCACTGCTGTATTATTTATAGGGCAGGAAATTAGACTCAGAGGAGCTGAGAATTCTGCAAAATAAAAAAAATAAAAGAAACCACAAATGCCTTCCTAATCCCCCCAACAAAGAATGAATAGGCTGTATAGGCTGCTGGGGTGAAAGAGAGGTGCAGCCCACGAAGGTGATGTCCTGGGCTCCTCTAATGTAAGGCAGGGGTGAGTATCACCCAAGGCAGGTGGCTGTCCCATAAAGCAGGGCTGGCCAATTAGTGCCTCTGTGTCACAGCCTGCCCTCAGAGCTATCTCAGTTGCCTTAAGGGGGACCTGTTGTTTTTTATCCCACTGTGAAATGAAAAAGCTTGCCTGTAGTGTCTCTCCATTAGTGTGGGAGTTTTAAGAAATGCAGCTCTTCCACTCTATTTAAAAATTGCAGCTCCCCTTCTCTTTGGATTGCGAATGCATAAATGTGCATATCTGTACATCAGGGGTTGCCAACTTCCAAGAGATTGCGATCTACTCACAGAATTGAAAACTAGCAGTCATCTACCTCCGTTCTATTGGGGTTCAGGTCAAAGTTGTTGAGCTCTTTGGGGGGAGGGGAAAAGCACCGTATTGGGAGGCATAAGTTGCTTAGCTTTGGGATGGGGGGGGGGGAAACGTTTTTACATTATTTGGGGGTCAAGGAGAAACAGCAACTCACTGAAGGAACCCTGGGGGTGTGTGTGGATGGCCTTGGTTTGTAAACTCCGTCTTCTGTTCTCCAACAATGGAAGGCAGGCCGGGCCGAGGGGGCCAGCGATCGACCGTGATCGACCAAAACCTCACAGGGATCAATCAGTAGATCGTGATCGACCTGTTGGACATGATGCTCGAACCAGCTTGCTGCATTATTGCTAGGTGCCTGGGGCAACTTTTTTTCATGGAGCACAATCATTCGCCAGAGGTCAGCATGACCAGGAATTGGCCCGTTGGGGACACATCAGCAGGTGGTAAAAAGGTAAAGGTACCCCTGCCCGTCAGGGCCAGTCGTGTCCAACTCTAGGGTTGCGCACTCATCTCGCCCAAGAGGCCGGGAGCTGGCGCTGTCCGAAGACACTTCCAGGTCACGTGGCCAGATTGACTAAGCGGCATCTGGCGAGCCAGCACCAGCGCCACACACGGAAACGCCGTTTACCTTCCCGCTAGAAAGCGGTCCCTATTTATCTACTTGCACTTAGGGGGGCTTTTGAATTGCTGGGTAGGCAGGAGCTGGGACCGAACGACGGGAGCTCATCCCACCGTGGGGATTCGAACCGCCGACCTTCCGATCGGCAGGTCCTAGGCTCTGTGGTTTAACCCACAGCGCCACCCGCGTCCCCAGCAGGTAGTAGCACATAGTTAAAACTATGGGGCCTATTCTCACAGGAGGAAACGATGGCCACGGATTTGGATAGCGTTAAATGAGGATGGGATAAATTTGGAGGAAAACACTACCTCCCACCATGTCTTCGCTCTGCCTCTTAGGAGCCATCTCTTAGGGGCTGAGGTCCCTTCAGCCCCCTGCCCTAAAAAATATTAGTGTCAGGATCTGGACTGAGGAGGAATGGTGGGGACCACCCTTCTTTCTCCTGAACCTTCCCAAGAACAGGAGGACAGTATAGATTTAGAACAGTGGTTTGCAGAAGGGCATAGTTCAGAGGCTGCAGAGGGGAGAAGCTGGGAAATATTGGGAGAGGAACAATAGGAAGAAGCAGCACCAGGGGAGAGACAGCTGACAGTGTCCTTGGAAAGCATTCCTGACCCCCCTTTCCCAGGACCAGGCGTGTATTGAGGGTAGTAGAACAGAGAGCTCAGAGGCAGAAAGTACAGATCATCCAGTGCAGGGGTGACGTAGAATAGGGGAGACGTAGGGGGGTGGGACTTTACTTGGAGCAACACCACTATTTAGGGAAGACTGCATTCCTTCGTTGCTTTCTGTGAATTATTGAATAAATTGCATGGTAAGAACTTTTATCATTTCTCTGCTTCTTGACTGCCACCGTGGGATTCCCCGAAGCCTGACAATTAGACGGTGGTGCCCCCACCCTCAAAAAAAGTTAAGGAGAATTCCCATTCAAATTGTGTGTGTGTGTATGTGTGTGCCAAGTCATGTGATTATGCAGGGTGGGGCTTCCCCCAATATTTTATTCAAGTTGGCACCCCAGCTTTGCCTCCATAGTCAGAGGCAGTAATGCTTAATATGCCAGTTGCAGGAAACCATGGGAGGAGAAAGTGGTCTTGTGCTTGTGTCCTGATGGCCGGGTTCTATGGGCATCTGGCTGGCCACTGTGAGAACAGGGTGCTGGACTAGATAGCCTGATCCAGCACCCTCTTCTTAAGTACTTGTGGTGAATTAGAAGGGTTCCCTATTCGTTCCAAAGGGACAAGGATGAGTTTTAAAAATCACCAGTTCTCCACAGCAGGGACTGATTCATCTGAATAGTTTTGTGGTGTAGTTTCCAACAAAGATTGCCACTCAAAAGATCCTTGATTAAGCTTATATAAGCTTCACCTGTGTCACAACTGCTTGTTTCATTGGCTATGGTCACAAACCTTGTAGAAGGGCTGTGGCTCAGTGGCAGAGCATCTCTGTCAGGGAACCAACAAGGAGAACAGGTTGTACACAGATAAGAGAAAGACAGTGAACACCAGCTAACTTACTGTTAGTTCCTTTATTAAGGAGAACAGAGAACACACAGAGACTTGTAAGGGTTGCTTGCTCCTGTCTAGATGAAGCAGCTGCCCAGACTGGCTTGTAACTCCTCCCCTCCCCTCCCTATCCCTCTGTGTCAGGCCCCTTCTTCTGTCTATGGTGAACCCCAAGGGACCCTGTCTGTCTCTGCCTTGCTCTCTGCTCAGAAACATGGGAGACACCTTGTTCTGGCGCTGACCTTTAAAGCCCTAAACAGCTTTGGCCCAATATACCTGAAGGAGCATCTCCAGCCCCAGTGTTCTGCCCGGACACTGAGGTCCAGCTCCGAGGGCCTTCTGGTGGTTCCCTCCCTGCAAGAAGTGAGGTTACAGGGAACCAGGCAGAGGGCCTTCTTGGTAGTGGCGCCCGCCCTGCGGAATGCCCTCCCATCATATGTCAAGGAAATAAACAACTATCTGACTTTTAGAAGACATCCAAAGGCAGCCCTGTATCAGGACGTTCTAAATGTCTGATGTTTTATCATGTTTTTAATATTCTGTTGGGAGCCGCCCAGAGTGTCTGGGGAAACCCAGCTAGATGGGTGGGGTACAAATAAATTATTATTATTATTATTATTATTATTATTATTATTATTATTATTAAGTGGGGAATGGGGCTTGCAGGGTATCAGCAGAGAAGCTGTCAGGGTGGCTGTGTGGTAAACCTGCTAAATCTGATTCCCATCTCTGCCCTGTGCTGGGGAACCTGCCTGTTTCCTCCTCTTCATCGCCCTCCAAGCTCCCAGAGCTTCCCAGCTCTTCCCCTCCCCTGGGATGTAGTCAGTTTCCCACCACCAGGATCCAAATCCTCCCCCTCTGTGCTTTCCCTGGGGGGCTCTTGGCTAGGCGGCTTCCATTTCTCCTCCTCATCCAGCCAGTTCCTGACAATCTGCTTTGCATGCAGGTCTCAGGTCCAATCCTGAAGGAGCATCTCCAGGCAGGGCTGGGAAATGCTTCCTGCCAGAAACTCTGGAGAGGCGCTGTCAGTCAGTGTAGGAAGTACTGAGCTGCATGGACCAGAGGCAGCTTCCTATCCTATGTTCTGAAATGTCAGTGGGTCATTTTTTGCTGCCCGAGTTTCTTCTGAGGTTGGTTGTAATTGTGGGTATCCAGAGATGAGATGGGTATTGTCCAGTGACTGGCTTAAACCAAGATAGATATGGGGAAAGCTCTTTTGCTCACCGTAACCCCCATGCCGGAGCTAATTTCAAGGTACTGTGAGCCTCCACCTTCCATTGTTGGGTTTTGCAATAAAGCTGGATGCATTTCATTATTGTTAGCAAATGGCTCCCCAAGCCAGGAGACCATTGTTATGAGTTAGGGGTCGTTTACTCCCTAATTAAGGTTGTAATTCTTCACAGGCTCCCAGTGTAGCTCTTGAGCAAATGAGTTGGAAAGTAATTAATTTCAGAAGCACCCTCCTCTGCGCTTTTTGCATTTCCTGAATAATTGTGATGTGTGCGCAAGCATAGAGGGGGCGAAATTATATTGTTGGGCCATGAAATTGGGTATGCTCACCCAGATCGGAAGAGAGGGTACACTCTAGCCATTAAAATGTGGGGCTCCACTGGACCCCAAACCACCATCCAACCCCCTAACTTTGGGAAAAGACCCTAAACCACAAATTATCGTTCTCCTTCCAGACAGGAACCACCAGTTTTGAAAGAAAAGAAAAAAGATGCTTGTTAGTTCTTTTTATTTATTTAATTTGTTCATTTTTTTTTTACGTTTATATCCTACCTTTCATCAAAGGAGCTCAAGGTGGTGTACATAGACCTCCCCCCCCCATTTTATCCTCACAACAACCCTGTGAAGTCGGTTAGACTGAGAAGGTCACACCCATTGAGCTTCATGGCTGAGTGGGGATTTGAACTCTGGTCTTAAACCACAGAGCCTAGGACTTGCTGATCAGAAGGTCGGCGGTTCGAACCCCTGTGACGGGGTGAGCTCCCATTGCTCGGTCCCTGCTCCTGCCAACCTAGCAGTTCGAAAGCACGTCAAGGTGCAAGTAGATAAATAGGTACCGCTCCGGCGGGAAGGAAAATGGCATTTCCGTGCGCTGCTCTGGTTTGCCAGAAGCGGCTTAGTCATGCTGGCCACATGACCGGGAAGCTGTCTGCAGACAAACGCCGGCTCCCTCGGCCAATAAAGCGAGATGAGCGCCGCAACCCCAGAGTCAGTCACGACTGTACCTAATGGTCAGGGGTCCCTTTACTTTTACCTTAAACCACAGAGCCTAGAACTTGCCAATCAGAAGGTTGGCGGTTCGAATCCCTGCGATGGGGTGAGCTCCCGTTGCTTGGTCCCTGCTCCTGCCAGCCTAGCAGTTCGAAAGCACGTCAAGGTGCAAGTAGATAAATAAGTACTGGTCTGGCGGGAAGGTAAACAGCGTTTCTGTGCGCTGCTCTGGTTTGCCAGAAGCAGCTTAGTCATGCTGGCCACATGACCCGGAAGCTGTACGCTGGCTCCCTCGGCCAGTAAAGCGAGATGAGCGCCGCAACCCCAGAGTCGGTCACGACTGGACCTAATGGTCAGGGGTCCCTTTACCTTTACCTCCCAGGTCCCTAGTCCAACAGAGCATGGATATCCATACTCAACTATTGGCTAAGATCATTGTTGTTTTTCCTACTGGGCTCGCTCCCTTTATTCTTAAGGATGAGTTTCAATCTGCATTGTATAGGCAGTTCAGACTAAAATTACAGCTCTGGGCTTTCCCATTGAGCCTTTGCTTAGAATGGGTTTTGATTAGGCCAAACCAGCCATCAAACAGCGTATCACCAACATTGAACGCCAAATGGATCTGGGGAGGTTCCTCCTCCTTCTTTGCCAGTGATTACAGCAGGAGCCAGTGTGGTGTAGTGGTTAAAAGCAGTGGACTCGTAATCTGGGGAACCGGGTTCGCGTCTCCGCTCCTCCACATGCAGCTGCTGGGTGACCTTGGGCCAGTCATACTTCTCTGAAGTCTCTCAGCCCCACTCACCTCACAGGGTGTTTGTTGTGGGGGAGGAAGGGAAAGGAGAATGTTAGCCGGGGGTTGGACTCGATGGCCCTTGTGGTCTCTTCCAACTCTATGATTCTATGAGACTCCTTCAGGTAGTGATAAAGTGGAATATCAAATCCAAATCCAAACCCCTATATTATTCCTAAGCAATCTGATTGGCCACTGTGGGAATAGGTGGCAGGACTAGACGTGTCACTGGCGTGATGCAGCAAGTCTCTTCTTTTGTTCTTAAGTCTTATGTGTGAAAGCTGTATAAAGCTCGACTCTGAAACTTGATGTTTTAAAAAGGGGGGGGGGGGGAATGATCTCCTGTCCTTTGCCATCCTTCTCCATTCCCTTGCATCATCTCGTCCTCTTTCTTGCCCCATTTTTATAGCAAATTTCAACTGGAGCATGTGGAAACAAGAGTTGAAAACTGCAGCCTGTTATATAACTTAGGCTAGTCCCTGTAAGTTTTCAACTCTTGTTTGCTTTAGCCTCTTCATCATAATGGACCTGATGTCCCTGTTTCTACAAGTGCCCTCTTCAAATTCATTAGCAGCACAAGGTTATCTAACCAGAGGGACAAGGGAGAAGTTCATTCAGGGAAACCCAGCCAATGAGCACTTCCAGAAGCAAGATAATAATAATAATAATAATAATAATAATAATAATAATAATAATAATAATTTTTATTTATACCCCGCCCTCCCCAGCCAAGGCCGAGCTCAGGGCGGCTAACAAGCAATAATAAAAACAAGTTGAATGAATACAACATTAAAATAATAAAATGCAGCCTCATCAGAGGAGGAGAAAGGAAAAAGAAAAAAGAAAGAAGGGGAGGGAATCAAATTGGCTCCAAGCCAAAGGCCAGGCGGACAACTCTGTCTTACAGGCCCTGCGGAAAGAAATCAGATCCTGCAGGGCCCTGGTCTCATGAGGCAGAGCGTTCCACCAGGCCGGAGCCAGTGTTGAAAAGGCCCTGGCTCTGGTTGAAGCTAATCTATCTTCCTTAGGGCCCAGGACCACTAGGGTGTTGCTATTTATGGACCTTGAGGCTCTCCGTGGGGCATACTGGGAGAGGCATTCCCATAGATATGAGGGTCCTAGGCCGTGAAGGGCTTTAAAGGTCAGAGCAGAGTTCTGTGGCCCTCCAGATGTGGCCAAACTACAACTCCTGTCAGCTCTAGTCAGTAAAGACCAATGGTCAGAGATGATGGAAGTTGCAGTTCAGCAACATCTGGAAGGCTGCAGGTTCCCCAGCCCCACAGTATCTAATGTACTCTCTATGTGGGATTGCCCTCGGACCTGGTTCGGAAGTGGCCAGATTACTAATGGGGACATCTGGCTGAAAACGTGTGACACCCTTGTTAAAACGGCTGCACTGACTACACATCTACAACTGATCTGTGATCAAGGTCCTTGCATTAATTTACAAAGCTCTGAACTACTTAGGGCTAGGGAACTTCGGGGATTGCCTGAACCCCTAGATCCCAGCTTGATCACTGAGATCACCTGCAGGAGAGTTGCTGCTCATTCCCTGAGTCTTTAGTGTTATCAACCCAGGCATGTGAATACTCTGCCATTATGGATCCAATAGGCACCTTCTGTCTCAAAATGCATTCACAAATGCCCGTTGAAAACGTTTCTATTCCGTCAGTCTTATGCAGGCAATAAAGAACACATCTTTCCACAATAGTTAGCTGAGTTCTGATTTTATCCCTCTTGATAGGGTCTTTATTGTTTGGTTTTTATTGTTTGGTCCCAGTAGTGATGTATGGAAGTGAGAGCTGGACCATAAGAAGGCTGATCGCCGAAGAATTGATGCTTTTGAACTATGGTGCTGGAGGAGACTCTTGAGAGTCCCATGGACTGCAAGAAGATCAAACCTCTCCATTCTTAAGGAAATCAGCCCTGAATGATCACTGGAATGACAGATCCTGAAGCTGAGGCTCCAGTACTTTGGCCACCTCATGAGAAGAGAAGACTCCCTGGAAAAGACCCTGATGTTGGGAAAGATGGAGGGCACAAGGAGAAGGGGATGACAGAGGACGAGATGGTTGGACAGTGTTCTCGAAGCTACCAGCATGAGTTTGACGAAACTGCAGGGGGCAGTGGAAGACAGAAGTGCCTGGTGTGCTCTGGTCCATGGGATCATGAAGAGGCAGACACGACTAAACAACAACATCAACAACATTGTTTGGTTTTATGTACAGTTGTTGTGAACAGGTCTGATGCTTTCTTTATTAATTAGTTACACACACACACACACACACACACACACACACACACATTTCCCCACTGTATTCAATGGAGCTTACTCCCAGGTAACTGTGCAGCCTTACATGGCAATCCTAAGCATTTTTTACTCAGAACTAAGTCCCACTGAGTTCAATAGGATTGACTCTCTGGTATGTTTCTGATCATACTCTTAGTTTCCATTATGATTATGATTATTGCCTGCCTTTCCCCCCTGACTCAATGCAGCTTGCAGCTAAGATTTTATTTCATTCCATGTATCTGTTGAAGGTGTTGTACATGATCCCTTCCCTCACACATTTTTTCCTTTACCACAATCCTGCAAGGTAGGTTAGGCAGAGATGTTGTAAATGGCTTAAGGTGACCGATGTGGATGCGCATATGATGTCAGTGTGGTGTGGGAGATCAAAAGTTTCCTGGTGTAGAATGGAGTGTCCCGATTTTCATTGCAGAAATGTTGGGGCAGGGGTGCCAACTTAAATAAAATATTCTGAGGGTAGGTAAGCCCTGCCCTACACAATTGATCACACAATGCGGTATATGCATAACATTAGAATGGCAATGCCCATCCACTGGAAGGGGGGCAGCCCCCTCAAATATTTTATGGGGGGGGCAAATGCCCCACAGCCCCTAGGAGTTGGTTCCTATGCTGGGAGAGTTTCTCTGCCACTTGCGATCTGCTTCTTGGCTTCCCTTGGGGGCATCTTCTGAGCCGCTGTGAGACCAGGATACTGAAGCAGTGGGATGCGGGTGGCGCTGTGGTCTAAACCACTGAGCCTCTTGGGCTTGCCGATCAGAAGGTCGGCAGTTCAAATCCCCCAACGGGGTTAGCTCCTGTTGCTCTGTCCCAGCTCCTGCCAACCTAGCAGTTCAAAGCATGCCAGTGCAAGTAGATAAATAGGTACCACTGCGGCAGGAAGGTAAACAGCATTTCCATGCGCTCTGGCTCCGGTCATGATGTCCCATTGCGCCAGAAGTGGTTTAGTCATGCTGGCCACATGACCTGGAGAGCTGTCTTTGGACAAACGCCGGCTCCCTTGGCCTGAAAGCGAGATGAGCACCACAACCCCATAGTCACCTTTGACTGGACTTAACTGTCCAGGGGTCCTTTACCTTTACCAAACCAGTTGAGCCTTTGGCCTGATCCAGCTGGACTTTTCCTGTGTTTTTACATGTTCTTATGGCAAACACATCCAGCCCTGTGCCGAGGGCCAGTTCTAACCACTTTGGGTGGCAGTCAGTTTCACTGGGAAATGGCAGAGATGACCCACACATGCCCTTAGAGACCCCCCTCCAGGAATGTAGATTTCATATGTTGCCCATGTCATTTGTGAATGCCTGGAGCGGCAGCAAATATCCACCCAGCATTCTGATATTTGATTTTAATGTTTGACAGTGTTTTATGTTTGACATCTAATGGTGTTTTAATATTTGACAGTCCTTGAGAGCTGATTACGCAAAGGCATTTAGTCCTTGGCAGCTGACGAGATTTCATATTTGATGGCTGACAGAAAGAAGGGAGAGGCCTAGGATAAAAGTTCCCGAACATTGAGGCCTAACCTCTGATTCAGATTGAAAGGTTTCTGCCTCCTGGCTTCTCATAAAAACACCTGCTAGGCTACTGGCCTGATGTGGCCAAATTCTTATATTCTTATTCTCTTTAATTTAATGACTAAAGCACACTGGAGAGAGCATTTCAGTAAGAACTGGGAGATCAGGGTTCAAATTCCCACTCGGCCATGAAGCTCCCCGGGTGTGACCTTGGGGGCAAGTCAATGTTTCTCAGCATAACCTACCCCACAGGGTTCTTGTGGGGATTAATTGAGGAGGGGGAGAACCATGTGACCACCTTGAGCTCTTTGGAGAAAAAGTGTGATTTCAATGCAATTAGTAAATAAGAATCAGAACCTTTGACAAATTATTGATGAAATCTTCAGTTGCCCAGAACCATAGGATATCCAGCTATGTACACTGCCTTGAGTTTATTGGAGAAAAGGGTGGCCTATAAATGCAATCAACCAATCAAAATTCCTCCTTCCAGATTTTGAGCTCCCTCCAGCTTCTCACAGCTATGGAGATGGAGAACAATTCAGATCTGTTGGGAGGTGAGAAAGCCACTTCCGACCCTAGGGAGGAGGTGGTGTTGCGGGCTTCCCGCCCCCAACACCCGCGTGGAGGCTGGCTCCCAGCTCTGCACGTACAGGGGGAATCCTCTGCCGCGTCATCCCCTGGCCAACCTATCGGCTGGCTCAGGGGGCGAGGCTTGCTGCATTTAAGGCAAGCGCGGCAGAGGAGCTTCCTCTTTGCCACCGATCAGTTGGGGAATTACCCACCCACCCTCCCTTTAGGTTTCTCCTTTGACCTTGCTATGGACTTTGGTTGGTCACCATTAAGGGGCCTGGTAGGAATTTTTCCACTTGGCAAATTGGCACCGGCCATTGGGTTTTTTCACCTACCTCGTAGCAAATTGTCACAACTTCCATGGTTTGGCGGTTAGGCATTGGTCGGGGCATTGTTATGTAGATGAATGGGGGGGAGTAGTGCCGTCACCTCCCCCGGTTGCAAAGGATAGTCTGGTAAAGGACTGTGGCCACGTCCGAAGCCTATGGAGGCCAGGGCCCAAGGCATGCCCCTGAGTGGTGACCCCGGGGGAGTGCCTAGTTGATGTGCATCAGCAGGGCTCCCCCTGCTGGTGTTAACCCTTCCCGGCCTCTCAGACAGACGGTCTGAAGCCAGATAGTTGATTTGGACTAATGCCTAATCCAATACCGCTCATCACCTGTAACCAATAAAGTTGTAGCCAATTTTTGCCCATTAACCTTAATTATTGTGTCTCGTGTCTTTATTTCTTCTGGTGGTAGGCGGGAACGTGCCACGCAACTGCTGGATCCTCAAAATATCTGCAGGTATTTGTCAGCCAACTTCTTAAAGAAGGAGAGCTGATGGCACACGTCCTTCACACACACACACACACACACACAGAGAGAGAGGGAGAGAGAGAGAGAGTCCAATTCCATCCTTTTGATGATGCTGAGCCATTAATGATTTTATCAGCAGCCAGCAAAGCAGGTTTGCTTTTGATGGGCTCTGTGAGGAGAAGCCTCTTGATTAGCTCTCATTAAAAACAGATCCCCCTGCATGGCAGCAGGAGAACAGACTTCTGGGAGAACGTGGGGAAGACATCCAGCCCAGCCCTCCCAGTTCTGTCTGTGCCTGGAATGGCAAGTTGGGTAATTAGTTCCTCGGTGGGATTCTCGAGTCCCATCAGCGATGACTTGCATGAGGAAGATGGCTTGGTGATCCCGTGCCATCGGTAGGAGAGCACACAAAAACAAACCAGTGCCAAAAATAATGTTGCTGGATGACACATCAGGCGCCTTCGACACTTAGCATCATTACATAAGCAGCTTGGGATGGAGGAGAAAGTTGTTTGGCAATTGACTGATACAATTGACTAGTCCTGGACGAGAGAATCAGAGGCAGTAATACTTCTGAATACTAGTTGCTGGAAACCACAGGAGAGGAGAGTGATTTCATGCAGCAGTCCTGTTTAGCGTTTCCCATTGGGGCATCTCATTGGCCACTGTGAGAATGGGCTGCTGGACTAGATGGGCCATTGGCCTGATCCAGACAGACTCTTCTTATATTATTATGACTTACATTATTCTTGTTGGACGCGGGTGGCGCTGTGGGTTAAACCACAGAGCCTAGGGCTTGCCGATCAGAAGGTCGGCGGTTCGAATCCCCGTGACGGGGTGAGCTCCCATTGCTCGGTCCCTGCTCCTGCCAACCTAGCAGTTCGAAAGCACGTCAAAGTGCAAGTAGATAAATAGGTACCGCTCCGGCGGGAAAGTAAACAGCGTTTCCGTGCGCTGCTCTGGTTCGCCAGAAGCGGCTTAGTCATGCTGGCCACATGACCCGGAAGCTGCACGCCGGCTCCCTTGGCCAATAAAGCGAGATGAGCGCCGCAACCCCAGAGTCAGTCACGACCAGACCTAATGGTCAGGGGTCCCTTTGCCTTTACCTATTCTTGTTATTTATTAATCACCTTCCACACACATGGCTCAAGGTAGTTGTTGGTGTCCGTCTGTTTCGAGAGACTATGCCGTGTGCCTCCAGGGGTGAAGTCAAACCGCTGGGTTAGCAGTGTTGGCATGCAACCAAGGAAACGGGGGCAATTGGCAGGCCCCCAGCTAGCTCCAGCCGGTGTGCCGGGCGATCTCCAGTCCTTGGTGCAGCATCTGCGACCTGAGCTTCAGGAGCTAGGGCATGCTACTCAGCAGAGTAAACACTACGCAACAGAAGTGTTTGGAGAGACTGAGTGAGCATATTTACAAGCAGTTTATTCAGCATAGGTAAAGGTAAAGGGACCCCTGACCATTAGGTCCAGTTGTGACCGACTGGGGTGGCGTTGCTCATCTCTCTTTATTGGCAGAGGGAGCCAGCGTACAGTTTCCGGATCATGTGGCCAGCATGACTAAGCCACTTCTGGCGAACCAGAGCAGTGCACGGAAACGCTGTTTACCTTCCGGCCGGAGCGGTACCTATTTATCTACTTGCACTTTGACATGCTTTCGAACTGCTAGGTGGGCAGGAGCAGGGACCGAGCAACGGGAGCTCACCCCGTCGCAGGGATTCAAACCCCCAACCTTCTGATCTGCAAGTCCTAAGCTCTGTGGTTTAACCCACGGCGCCACTTGCGTCCCTTATTCAGCATACAGCAGGACAAAATGAAACATGTCTGATCTCCTTTGTGTCCAAAGCAAGACAGCTAAAAGCAAAAGCTACACACAAACGGAAGTTCCCAGCAAGCTGTGCTGGAGTGTAAACGGACATGTGACATACAACAGTTCCACACGTCTGTTCTTAAGGTAGAACAGAATATCACAACAAGCAGAACCAAAGTGACCTCCCCAGGGCACAAGCCTGGGTGGTGTGTACGGAGGTCCTGGGCTCCCCAGATGACAAGACTCGCTGATGTGGTCTAAAGGAAAGCAGAACAATTTCCTTTGATGTGGTCCAAAGGAAAGTAGCACCAGCTTGTACAAAATTCAGTGGAAACATTCAAAAGCAACACAGAGAATAAAAACAGATAAATTTAAAAGAATACCCATTTATCCAGCTGAGAAAGTAAAAAATAAATAAAAATGTATTCACGGAAAGTGCAGACAGTGTGGACAGGGACACCTACTCTGAAGACCCTGTTCCAAATTTGTGTGGAATGGGATCAGAATGCAGCCACACTCCTTTGAATTTTGCAATTCAGAGTCCCAAAGTTGTGTGTGTGTGTGTGTGTGTGTGTGTGTGTGTGTGTGTGTGATGTTAAAATGCATTGTGCATTGGATCATTAGAATGGAGCTGGTGAGAGTACCCTTCATTCTTCTAACTGGGATAGGCTTGCATTTTTGTTTTCAATATTTATCATTGTTCAGGTTTCTAGTCCCTAAGAATGCGGGATATAGATTTGGTGAAAGCAGCCCTCTAGGTTGTGAAGCTTTTCTTTGGCTTTCCTATGTGTGTCAATTTATTCTCTCATACGCTTTTGCTTGCAAATTGATTTAGGGCATTTTATTGTACTCCGGTATATATTTCATTCCTTTGATATGCTTTTCACCACTTTAGAGGGGGGTCATTGGGCTGAAGAATGGTATATAAATAAATTGAAACATTGCTGTTGCTAGTACTACATCTAATAATGTAACTGTGAAGCATATTAAAATGCACATTTCAGGGGACGAATGCACCCAAAATGTGTAGAAAATGAAAACAGTTTAAATGTACATTTCCCCCCATGCGTTTCTTTTAATGAATTCACAAAACCCAGGGCAGAACAGACTTATGATGGACTGCATGCAAAAACTGACAGAGAATGGAAATAGGCTGATTCATTTGTCCCTAGGTACGACGCAGAAAATCACAAAGGATACCGAAACCAGGACACCATTACATAACTCTCTAATAAATGCTAAGATGAGATGTTTGGGATTCAGCGAAGACCCACATGATTCATGATCTAACATTTCAAGAGCAGAGTGGGGAAAAGAGAGCCCTCCAAATATTCCCATCACTTCCTGTGAACTTTGAGGGAGCAAACATCAGTCCGTCCTAAATGCAGAGTTAATTCAAGCCATCAGTCCATCACTAGATGGATGCGCTAATTTCAGGGTTTGCTTTGTTGTCAAGGCATGGCAGACAGTTCATGACTGTTCCATCATCTTGCTTGTGGGAGGCTCTGCAGGACCACCAAGGGAAGGGTGGACGTTGCTTTGAACTTCTTGGTCCCAAGTTGGAAGAGTTTAAAAACATTTCCGAGTTCTCTTTGCACTTAGGCAGTAATGTTAACATGGTGGGCAGGAGTCATGAGAAAATAGATTGCTTTCTAACCCAACGTAAGCCACCCACCCACAAATGAAAAGAGAGGACAGTGGAAAGGGACAGCTTTCAATGTTACAGTGGGTGTTTATTATTATTTTATTTAATTATTATATATTCCACCTTTTCTCTTCAAGAAGCTCAAGATGGTATAATAGTAGTAGTAGTAGTAGTAGTAGTAGTAGTAGTAGTAATAATAATAATAATAATAATAATAATAATAATAATAATACCTCAGTTTTCAAAAGAAATCCATTCCGGAAGACCGTTCAACTTCCAAAATGTTTGAAAACTGAGGAGCAATGGGTGGTCAGCAAAATCCATTGAGAAAAAAGAAAAACAGGCAGTGGAAGTCATTCAACGTCTGAGGCATGGTCAAAAACGGAAGCGATTATTTCTGGGTTTTCGGCATTCAGCTTCTGAAATGTTTGGCTTCTGAGACACTCAAAAATTGAGGTTCCACTGTAGTAGTAGTAGTATTAGTAGTAGTAGTAATAGTAGTAATAATAATAATAATAATAATAATAATAATAATAATAATAATGCCCATCTGACAGGGTTGACCCAGCCACTCAGGGCAGCTTGCAACAAAATATTAAAAACAAAATAAAGCACCAACTATTTTAAACTTCCCTGAACAGGGCTGCCTTTAGGTGTCTCCCAAAAGTCAAATACAGTGGTACTTCGGTTTTTGAACATCTCCGTCGATGAACATTTTGGTTTTCGAATGCTGTAAACTCAGAAGTAAATGCTTTGGTTTTTGAACACATCTCGGATGTCGAACATGCCGCGCAGCTTCTGCTGAGGCCTAGCTGGCACCTATTGAGTTTTGGGTTTTCAAACGTATCAGAACTCGAACGGTCTTCTGGAATGGATTATGTTTGAAAACCGAGGTACCACTGTAGTTGTTTATCTGTTTGACATCTGATGGGAGGGCATTTTACTGGGAGGGCACCACTGCCAAGGAGGCCCTCTGCCTGGTTCCCTGTAGCTTTACTTCTTGCTTTGAGGTAACCACCAGAAGACCCTCAGAGCAGGACCTCAGTGTCCGGGCTGAACGATGGGGGTGGAGACGCTCCCTCAGAGAAGACTCTTTCATAGTGAGAGCATAGGGTGTGCAGGAAAATGGGGCAAGGGTTTTTCTCATTCAGTTGCTAAGGTTGCGCAGTGCAGTTTATTGAACGCTGGTAAATTTCTACAGTTTGTTTTTGTATCGCTCTTGTATCTGAGTATTTAAAAAGACCAGTGGCCAAGTCATCATTCTTGCCCAGCAGGGGTTGCCTTCCAGCCTTCTGCTCTCCTTCTTACCCAGTCAGTCAAAGATCAAGGACTAAGGATTGTGCAGAATGTGGTGAACTGAACTTCAGAAACCAAGATGCACAGAAAGCACAAAGAGAGAAAGAGAAAAGATTCACACCTTGACAAACACCGCTTTTGAAAATGTACGCAGGTCCCTTTCATTATGTTCTAGTGCTCTGAGCAGTCTAGATGAGATGGGACTATCTGCTTAGGCTTCCATTGACCATGGGGGACGTGGGGGAGTCGGATCTGATGTGGGGTTTAATCGATAAGGAATGACACAGTGAGCTGTCACTTATTAATAGTCTGCATAGACCCACGTAAAGCAGAGCTGTCAGCTAGGCATACAAATTCAGCTCTCCAAAGGGGTGCTGGGTTTAATGGGCAAAACTAGCAGTGCCAACCACGGCACCACATCCAATCAAATGCTCTAGGAAGGCACAGCATTTCAAAGCATAAATGCTTTAAATACCATATTGAGCATAAGAAGAGCCTTGCTGGATGTCAGGTTTAGTGCTGCTCCCACACAAGACACGGAACACTGGCAGTTTAAGTAGCTGAGGTTTATTTCGCAATAACAGGCATACAGCAGTCCAGGCTTCCACAACTCATCCTTGGTCATCAGAGTCAGTTGACTGGACTGGCTTCTGACCCCTCCCAAGGCCAGATATATGTCACGTCCTCCCCCGCCTCCTGCTGGCCCGTCTCTGCTCTAATCGCTTACTCCGCCTCCTACTTCTTGGAGACTCAGGTACAGCCAATTCCTCCTCCTCTTTGCTGGGTGAGTCCCTGATGGTGGATGAGCATCCTCAGAGGAGCCAATCACATGCCTCTTTGGGGAAACGCTCAAGCAGGACGTCCTGTGGCTTCTAGCAGCTGGTATTCAGAAGCATTGCTGCCTCTGACCATGGAGGCAGAACATGGTGATCATGGCCAATAGCCATAAATAGTCTTCTCCATGAGTTCCTCTTCTCAAGCCATCCCTTCCTGTGTCTTCTTCTTTGGCGATCACTTGTAGCTGAGTAAGATTGTCTTCCATAAACACGGTTTTAACAGTGAGTCTGTAAGTGACTGTGGAGGCCAATTCTGGATCCACACGTCCTACCACAGTGGGGACATAGGTTTCCAGGCAGGAGTTGATCATGGTGTAGATTTGCCAAGCATGCCTTCTTCTTAGCTCATTTCTCCCTTTCGTCCTGAGTTTGAGTGTCTTCAAAGCCCATGACACCTTTGGTAAAGGCTGTTCTCTAACTGGAGTGCTCGGAGGCCATTGTTTCCAGTTGTCGGTGTTTTTTCCTGTGGATCAGGAGGGTAAATGCCTGATAAGGTCAGCCTGTTTTCACTGGTGTAGGAGGAATCAAAGGAGCACTTTGCCTAGTCTTGGGACAGAGACATTATTTCTTCAGATTATTCCTTCCTTCAGAAAGAGGTGCCTGTTAACAAGCAGAGTTAAAGCACAGGGGCGGTTGTGCATAATTTAATCTCTGATTACACACACACACAAATTTGCACTGCAGTGCATGTTCATCGCTGTCAACCCACCATCTCCAGTAATTTGCCATCTTTCATGAATTCAAATCGAGAATGGTGTAATTTATCTAAATCAAATTTAATGAAATCAGATTCCATGCAAACACTGGGATTTGATTAAGTCGGTCTCAGGGGGTTATTAATGGAAAAGGGGTCTACAGGTCTGTTTTATCCCCCAACCCAGCCCAACCCACACATTCATTTCATGGTGAATCAGGCACTGGGCACTCTCAAAGGAAGATGTAGTGCTGTAAAAGGTAAAGGTAAAGGACTCCTGGACAGTTAAGTCCAGTCAAAGGCGACTATGGGGTTGCGGTGCTCATCTTGCTTTCAGGCTGAGGGAGCCGACATTTGTCCACAGACAACTTTCTGGGTCGTGTGGTAAAGCATGACTAAACCTTCTGGCACAACAGGACACCATGACGGAAACGCATGGAAACGCTGTTTACCTTCCTGCTGCAGCGGTACCCATTTATCTATTTGCACTGGCATGCTTTCGAACTGCTAGGTTGGCAGGAGCTGAGACAGAGCAATGGGAGCTCACCCTGTAGCGTGGATTTGAAATGCGACCTTCCGATCGGCAAGCCCAAGAGGCTCAGTGGTTTAGACCACAGTGCCACCCGTGTCCCGTAGTGCTGTAGGCAACATTGGTAGAGTACACTCATTGAAATGAATGAAATGGATGCAGTTAGTTCCATTAATTCTAGTGGATTTGCTCTGAGTAGTGGTTAGTTTTATTATTTATGTATTGCCTTTTTAAAATTTCTATCGCACCTTTTCTTCCAAGGAGCTCAAGGGGACATGCATTGTTCTCCTTCTCCCCTTTTTGTCCTCACAAGAACCCTGTGAGGTAGGTTGGGCTGAGAGTGACTGACCCAAGGTCACCCAGCAAGCTTCACAACCACATGAAGGTTTGAACCCTGGTGTCTCCTAGGTCCTAGTCCAGAACTCCTACCACTACACCACACTGCCTTTCTTACATAGGATCCTTAGAGATAGTGTGATGTCGTGGTTAGTCTCTCAGACTAGGACCTGGGAGACCAAGGTTCTATTCCTCACGTGGTCATGAAGCTCACGGGGTGAGCTTTCATAGAATCATAGAATCGTAGAGTTGGAAGAGACCACAAGGGCCATTGAGTCCAACCCCCTGCCAAGCAGGAAACACCATCAGAGCACTCCTGACATATGGTTGTCAAGCCTCTGCTTAAAGACCTCCAAAGAAGGAGACTCCACCACACTCCTTGGCAGCAAATTCCACTGTCAAACAGCTCTTACTGTCAGGAAGTTCTTCCTAATGTTTAGGTGGAATCTTCTTTCTTGTAGTTTGGATCCATTGCTCCGTGTCCGCTTCTCTGGAGCAGCAGAAAACAACCTTTCTCCCTCCTCTATGTGACATCCTTTTATGTATTTGAACATGGCTATCATATCACCCCTTAACCTCCTCTTCTCCAGGCTAAAGGCCTTTGGAGCCAGTTACTGCCTATCAGCCTAACCTACCTCACAGGGTTGTTGTGGGCATTAAATTGGGAGAGGGAGAGGACCACGCATGCCACCTTGGAGAAAAAAAGGGGTGCAAAGGCAATAAATTGATAATAGGACTGTTGCCAAATCCTTGATGAAATCTCCAGTTGCCCAGAACCACATGACGTCCATTCTGTTCTCTTTCAACCAGGTTCTGCTGCACCTATAAAATTATGTTTTTCTGTCCCTTTTCCCTCCCCCGTTTCACTTTAACAACTTGGAAAAATATTTGCTCAAACTTCAGCCCAGATCCATTCCATTGGTTTCTATTGTTTTGCTAACGGAATGTTTGAGGATGATGGATCTAGGTTATTAACAAAGCCCATAATCCTATTTGGGTGGTTTGTTAAAGATTTAAACAATCAGGCTAAGCAAACTCTTGCTTCAGCCTCATTAAGGCAATGATCCAGTCAAATAACTTTCCTCTGCGCTGCAAGAGCAGCCCAGATTAAACTTGTGGTGTGTGTGTGTCCCACGCCCGCTTAGCAAGGCAAAGGGTTAATGGAGATGCTTAGGGATTGTTTATACAATACCATTATATAGCACAAGTAAAGTAAATGAATTATAATTGGTAGTCATATAGTCAGACTGCCAAACCTTGGTTTCTCGTGCAGAATATATGTGTGTTGCTTATATACCTTTCTGCCTTTCTTTTCTTTCTGATCTCACAGATTCTTTCTGATCTCACAGTTCATATTTTCCCGAAGCAGGGACAAAGCTCAGTCTCAGAGCATCTGCCCTGCATGAACAAGGCCTTGGGTTCAATCTTTGGCATCTGCAGTACTAGATTTACATATAAGCTAAACAAGCTATAACTTGGGGCCCACTCTCTTGGGGGGCCCCCAAAAAATTAAAGAAAAAGAACCTGGATGTACATTTCCGAAATATAAGATAAAAAATAAAATAAAATAAAATCTACATACAGCAACAGTGTTTTGTGTTGTGTAGGCTCCTATGATGTAAGTAATGGGCCCCGCCTGCTAGCCTGCTCCCTAAAATATCACGGGTTTGATCATTATATATAGGGTGCTTACATTCTGAATGGAATGTATTTCAGTTCAACAATTACTTTGATAAAATACATATTTTGTTACGTGCAAATGGCTTTAGATCCCTATTAGGTGCATAAATTACCATATAGCGTTTATTCAACACGCAAAAAACAGTGACAATTGGTTGTTGACAAAGGACAGCTGGATGTATAAAGGGCCCCATTACCTTCAGTAGCTTAGGGCCTCATCAAACCTAAATCTGGCCCTGGGCATCTGCAGGTAGGGCTTGGAAAGTATTTCCCCCCAAACCCCTGGAGAGCTGCTGCCAGTCAGTGCAGGTGGGCTGATGGGCTGACTCAGCACAGGGCAGTTCACAGGATTCAGAACAATGAAGACTAGAACCGTACATTATTTTTAGGGGGAAAAGGAGGTCACAGTGCAATGATTAGAGCTTTGTGTGCGGAGGGTTCAATTGACAGCACCTCCAGCTATGTCCCATGCCTGAAACCTTGGAGAATGACTGACAGTGTAAACAATATTGAGCTAGGTGGACCAACAGTGAAGGACCATAGCTGGTAGTAGAGCATCTGTCTTGCATGCAGAAGGTCCCAAAATGGCATCTCCAGGCAGGGCTGGGAGAGACTCCATGCCTGAAACCTTGAAGAGTCGCTGCCAGTCCGTGTGGACAATACTGAGCTGGATGGACCATGAGTTTGACTCAGTATAAGGCATCTTCCCATTTTCCTCTGTTCCTGCTCCAACCATGCGTAGCTAAGGATGACGATGATTTGTGCATCTGATAGATTGTAGTTCACTAAAGCTTAAAAGGTAAAGGGATCCCTGACCATTAGGTCCAGTTGTGGCCGACTCTGGGGTTGCGGCGCTCATCTCGCTTTATTGGCTGAGGGAGCCAGCGTACAGCTTCCGGGTCATGTGGCCAGCATGACTAAGACGCTTCTGGCGAACCAGAGCAGTGCACGGAAACGCTATTTACCTTCCCGCCAGAGCAGTAACCTATTTATCTACTTGCACTTTGACGTGCTTTCGAACTGCTAGGTGGGCAGGAGCAGGGACTGAGCAACGGGAACTCACGCCGTCATGGGGATTCAAACCGCCGACCTTCTGATTGGCAAGTCCTAGGCTCTGTGGTTTAACCCACAGTGCCACCGCGTTCCACAAAAAATGGAAGTCTTTAAGGTGCCATAGTCAATCCTCACAGCCCTGCTCATTTGTTCGTTTATTCATTCACTACCATTCTCAGCCCTATCTGGAGACTGGACCTGAGACCTTCTGCATGCAAAGCAGATGTTCTGTCACTGAGCTGTGGCCATTTCCCCATGAATTGGCAGTCAGTGTGTTCTCTTTTGATGTCTCCTTTTCCCCAGTTTGATTATAGGCTTCAGGCATGACAAGACTTTGGCAGTTTCTCCAACATCCATATGCAAAAAGTGTAATTAATCTCAATTTCCCCCCCCCTCCCTGTCCTCCTTGTTAGTCCAATAAGTTTGGTTGAGTTTGCCTTCCCTCCTGCATCATTCCATGGCAGCCTTGCCAATTGCTTCAGCCAGCTGAAGTTCACATGGAAGATTCAGAACAGACAAAAGAAAGGACTTCTTCATGCAGTGTCTAGTTAAACTCTGGAACTCACTCCCACAAGAGGCCGTGAGGGCCACCAACTCAGATGCCTTCAAAAGAGGATTAGACAAATTCCTGGAGGAGAGAGAAGGCCATTGATGGCTATGCTCCACCTCCACAGTCAGAGACTATGTTTCTGAATATCAGTTGCTGGAAGCTAAAGGAGGGGAGAGTGTTTTTGTGCTTGGGTCCTGCTTGCTGCCTTCCCATTGGGGCTTCCGGTTGGCCAATGTGAGCACAGGATGCTGGAACAGATGGTCCACTGTCTTCCAGCAGGATCTTCCTATGTTCTTATTAACTCATTGGATCTAATCTATGACTCTGAATGCAAGTCAGGTAAGAGTTACTGGTGCCATTTTTCTAGAAAAAGAGGTGCTGGAACTCAACATGAATGCCTCCCTTGTTCTCTTATACAGTGGTACCTCGGGTTAAGAACTTAATTCATTCTGGAGGTCCGTTCATAACCTAAAACTGTTCTTAACCTGAGGTACCACATTAGCTAATGGGGCCTCCCGCTGCCACCGCACTGCCGCCGTACGATTTCTGTTCTCATCCTGAAGCAAAGTTCTTAACCCGAGGTACTATTTCTGGGTTAGCGGAGTCTGTAACCTGAAGCACCTGTAATGTGAAGCATCTGTAACCCGAGGTACCACTGTACAGTTGTACCTCAGAAGTCAAAAGCCTTGTGAGTCAAACGTTTTGGCTCCTGAACGCTGCAAAGTGAGTGTTCTGGTTTGCAAACGTTCTTCGGAACCCAAATGTCCATCGTGGCTTCTGCGGCTTCCGATTGACTGCAGGAGTTTCATGCAGCCAATCGGAAGCCGCGCCTTGGTTCCTGAACTTTTTGAAAGTCGAATGGACTTCCGGAACAGATTCCATTTGACTTCCAAAGTATGACTGTACTGGCAATGGAGCCAACCGGAGAGCTGATTTCTGGTGCGTTCCGGCTGAAAAAAAGCCCTATTACCTTTGACTTGACACTGCCTTACTGGCCTTAAAGTAAAGGGTAAAGGGACCCCTGACCATTAGGTCCAGTCGTGACTGACTCTGGGGTTGCGGCGCTCATCTCGCTTTATTGGCCAGCAGCTTCCGGGTCATGTGGCCAGCATGACTAAGCCGCTTCTGGCGAACCAGAGCAGCGCACGGAAATGTCGTTTACCTTCCCGCCAGAGTGGTACCTATTTATCTACTTGCACTTTGATGTGCTTTCAAACTGCTAGGTTGGCAGGAGCAGGGACTGAGCAACGGGAGCTTACCCCGTCGCGGGGATTCAAACTGCTGACCTTCTGATCGGCAAGTCCTAGGCTCTGTGGTTTAACCCACATAGCTCAATATTCTCTGCCAGACGCCCCTCTCCATTCCTATCGACTAGCCATCAGCTCCCCTTTGCCCTCTTCCTCATTCCTCCTTATCCATAAAAGCCCTTTCACCCCTCACACAAGGGCCATCTCTCAGCAGAACCACGATCAAAACGTTCAGGGTGTCTCTCAGGTCAAAAGCACCTCTGTAGAAAAACAAGCACTTGACCATCCTGATAACATCCGTTCTCTTGCTGAGATGGGCTTTGAATCGGGTGTTTGCCTCTCCCGTGGTCTTCTTAAAAGCTAGTTTCCTCCTCCAGTCAAAAACGTCGGCACGACCCTTTTGCCATCTCCAAAGTGTTGGATGACTCAGAGAACAGGGAAGCAATTAGAGCGGGTCCATTATCTGCCTTTCCGCTGGTCCCAGCGCGATCACATTGTCAGACACGGCAATTAGAAGGAAAAGACTCTGGAGACCACTAATAGATGCTCCGGTTTTTTTATTCTTCTCCTTTTCTTTTCAGAGGCCCAAGCAAAATGCAATTTTCTTCCGCTTGCCAAAGCCTGGCCTTCTCCTCGCTCCCCCCCAGCCCAACAACTGCTCGCCTCTCGAATCTATTGATTCGGGGATATGATAATGCAGCCTCCCTTCAGAGCCGGATCAATAATCATTAGAATTCTCTCCTGCCTTGGACGTAAAGGGGCTCATAGGCAGCTCAAAGACTTTTGCTGAGTCAAACAGCCTTCTCTTGCCTTTGTCTCTGCGGGGAGGGATAAAAGGCGATCCGGTTTGCTTTGAAACACTTGCGGCCCGCTGCTCTCCACTTTGCCTCGGAGGCCATGGGGAAACTGAACGTCGAGTTTCAGCAGCATGAAGGTGGTGTGTGTTAGATGTTGAAAGGGCTTGTGATTGGGTTCTTTAGGATCCGTGTCTGTGTAGCCAGGGCTGAGTCCTTTTGACAATTTCATGAGCCTTTACGGAGGAGGTGGAGTGGGCAGGGCGCTGCAAACATTTTTTTCTGGAGTTGTGCGTGGGCAAAGTTGGTAAAAACAAACTAAAGTAAGAAGAGACTCCTGGTTCAGGCCAATGGCCCATCTAGTCCAGTATCCGGTTCTCTCTCTTTCTTTTTTTAAAATATTTTTTATTGATTTTAACATATCAATTATAAAATGTACCACGAAACTTATCACTTATACAATCTTTTTTTTTACTTCCATCAGCACCTCTGATAATCTACTTCTTATACATTTCTTAACTCTGTATTGCCTTTAAGTCTCTTAACAAATTATCCTTCCCCTATCTATTTTTGCAATAC